>NC_142050.1:43406277-44606277 GCF_982192425.1 Myodes glareolus
TCACATGAGATCAGAACCATGAGCCACACAGTGGGAGAACACTATAGGCATTATACAAGCTCTGGGAGACTTGCCTTAAAGTGGAAGAGTGAAAGGAGAAGCCACATGAGAAGAATGGTGGGAAGTCTAAGTCACAGAAGAGAGAGAGAGAGAGAGAGAGAGAGAGAGAGAGAATGGAGAACAAGCAGGCCCCAGAGATGGTGAGGAAGACAGGAAAGGGGCATTTATTTTTATAGCTTTCCTTAGTCAATACAAAATCTCCAATAGTTCACAGACAGTGTCAGGTGGTCAACAGAGTTGTTGTTATGAGTGTCAGAGATAAACAAGCACACTGATTTATAAATTCCTGCTATATTCATGAAAGAAAGAAAGCACCAGAGCCATAGAGGGGAGGTGAGACAAACTCACTTCGGAGAGAGAGGGGGGGTGAGGAGACAGAGACACAGAAAAAACAGAAACACAGACAGATAGACAGACAGACAGACACACAGAGAGCAACAGTTGAGATAATCTGGTGGGAACTCAATCCTGACAGGTTATAATGATTTTACCAGCGTTAAAAACATCAAGTTCAAATGCTTAAGAAGACAAAAAAGAGGGGGTGGGGAAAGTTTCTGTAACTTCTTCAATATTATAGATTATTTATAATCTTTGAAAACATATCTTTTTCTATGAATTAAAGACAATGTTAATATAATCGTTATCCTTTTCTTAGGTGTTAGCTTACACATAAACATGGGTGCATGCTTATGCTAATATGTAAATGTTTCCCTTTGTAGGAGCAGCATCATTGATGATTGTTTTTAAGTTTTTGATGCTTTTATAGGTACAGGTATTCTGTTTGTATGCATGTGCACCATGTGCATGCAGCACCATTAGTTGCTGAAAGAGGAAGTTGGATCTCCTGGTTGACTGGAATAAACCTAGGGCCTGTGAAAAAGAGTTGATATTCTCAACCAACCGAGTAGGCTTTCCAACCCTTTATTTTACTACTTTAAGCAGTCCTTGGATAATTCAGAGGCTATTGTTCATAACTGATCTTGATTCATGCTGGTGATAGGCAACTTGACTCTTGTAAATAGTACATTTCCTATTAAAGCATTCATCGTGGTCATAATTGTTATTGTTTTTTATTATTGGGTTCACTATTTTCCTGACACAATCACTATAATAGTTGAACAAAATTGAAGTAAATGTAGAACATCAATGCTGTATGAAAATAAAATTTCACTAGACAATATTCAATAAATTTGGACTCACAATGGGCCCCTTTTAACATCTTTCTTGCGGCCTTCCTGGTGTGAATCTTTACCTTGTGAAGTAATAAAGGGCTGTGGAATATTTTCGTGAAAAGACCCGCTATGGTTCACTCGTTGGAGTTTACTCCAGGGCTTTGAGTTTCTGTGACTGTCTCTTCAGGAGAGTGAGTGTCCCAGTAGGACCGTGTGCCTCTTTAGTCAGGGTCACTAAACCCACGCCAGAGGCCTCTGCTATAATTTTTTTTTTTCTGGGAACAAGATCTTCATGTAAACTGAAGTTACAACCTGGAAGAATATCACAATGAACCTATGACAAATAGTGTATGAAGTTCACCATCTTTATTTAGTGTCCACCAACACTTCCTTCATTATTGTATGATAACAAACAAACATTAAAAATCATAAAACTTGATATAAGATTGCATAGACGAATAGTTTTCTGGTTTCTAGAGAAAGCAATATTCTCTCGGGACCCAGACATTTTAATGTATTTTAATGAGATTAAAATTTCCTTCTTCAATATTAATGTTCTTTAAGATTTTAGGATATTTGTCTTTCTAACTCTTCTAAAACCTATAGCAAGAATACTTCAAAATCCATTAAATGAATGTTTCTTTTTTCCTTTTTAAGAAAACAGTACTGTCAAAAAGGAGCTCTTGGTGCTGATAGAATGACTCAGTGGGTTAGGTGCTTGCCGTACAAGCTTGAGGACCCGAGTTTGAATCCTCAGAACCTTCATAAAGCCATATGTGGTAGTGCAGCCTGTAATTTTGGAACTATGAGGCACTATTTGAGTCAGAGAGATATCTTCAAAGGCTACTGAGTCATCTGGCCCAGCATAGGAAGTGATGGACAACAAAGGAACTCACTCGCACAATATGAGAGGTGAGTACTGAGAGATTAGGCTGTCCTCCAACCTCCATACATGTGCTTGGTATGTACATATTCATACACACACACACACACACACACACACACACACACACACACAGAGGAATTCTTAACAAGTTGGTGTGAATCAGCAAAAATGTCACATAAAGATAGTGTGATAAGCCCACACAGGATGGTCAAAAGGAGGATTAAGAGAAGAAATTCTCTGAAATCCAAGTAACAAGAATGAAGCAAAATCATCTCTTGTAAAACTAATATACAAAGAACCCATGTGGTGGGCATCCTGTTGTTTCACATCTTCCATCTTTCCCCGAAGAAAGAAGGATAAAAAATGGGAGCAGTAGAAGATGAATGATAACTTTAATTATTTAGGATTTTAATCTTATGTGGAAGATTTCAGCAATTATTCTCATGGAATGTTCATCTGCAAGGAAGAAAAAGCGGTTCATTGAGGACAGGAAGAGTCAGAGAGGAGAGACCTAAGTGATTCTATTTGTCACTTTTTAATTACCACTATGCTTTGTTTGTACTTTAGCAACTGAATTATCACTTAAAATTAAACATGCTTTTACACATTAATTAAAAAATATTTTAATAATCTAAGTATGTATTTTATAGTACTTTAGACATTTCTGATTCCTTTTTGTATTCTGTATATATATAAGTGTGAATGTGTATGTGTGTATGCACATGCCTGTGCATGTACATGCACATATGTTTGTATGTGTGTGGACATATGTGTGTGTGAATGTGTGCATTTGTGTGTATGCATGTCTGTGCATGTGTGTGTGTGCACATATGTTGTATTTGTGTGTGAGTGAATTTTCACTTGCATACTTTCGCATGCAAAGGTGTGTGAATACAGGTCTGCATACATGTGTAAGTGTACATGTATATGTTTATTTCTGTATACACTCATGCCTACATGTTAAGTTTTTTTTCTTTTTCTTATATTACAATTATAGTTGAATTCTAATATAAATTATTATTTAGAAAATTTTTGTGAAACAAACTATTTTGTTCTATGGACTATTCTTTTTAAAATATTGAAGAATTATATTAAGTATCCTTCAACCATGATCATAAAAATTGATTTTAAAAGAAATTTTAACATCTAAAGCCCGAGACATGTTTGCCTCTTTTCTGGTTTTAGACAGGACCTTACTATTGTCTACTCTCTTTTTTTTTATATATAAATGTCACCAGCTTTATATTTGAAGATGACAGAAATTGTTATAATATTTGTATTTTTTTACTGCCTGACTATAAGACAGATAAGCAAACAAACTGTAGTGTTGCTCCGTTATTTTAGACACTATTTTTGGTAATTATTCACAGTAATTTGTAATTAAGGTCCCCTCAGTACAATGGAAACATGCTTCATAAATATGCAAGGATGTTGGAGGATGTTGAGATTTCCTGCAGTATAAATATTTTTAATTACATTCTTTTATTTACTTGTATATAGTGGGAGTCTTTCCTTCTAGTATTCTTTGCTCTCATCATTCAGGGTCTTGGGCAGAACTTGGGTCATCACACTTGGAACAAGCATTTTTACCTGCTGAAACATTATTTAATTATTCTTTAATTATTGATTCATCATTGTATCAATTTTTGATTTCTAATTTTTATTGATAATTGGTTATCAACCCTTTACTTTTATGAATTTAAATTGTGTTAAATTAATCCTCAGCATGTTTAGATTTAAACCAATAAGACCTTTCCATAAGAATTTGTTCTTCAGCATCAAAGTTGTGAAATCCTCACATGAAATGAGTTTGTGTAATGAATTATCTCATGCCATAGTCAGGACTTCCGAGTGTGGATGAATAATGCATAGGTATTTCATGGTTGCTTAAATGGAAAACATATAAACTCATAGTTTTCAAAGAACTCTTCCTGCTAAAAAATGTTAATAAATGGGACCTCCAGAAACTGCAATCTTCTGTAAATCAAAGAACATGGTCAACAAGACAAACGGCAGCCTACAAAATTTGAAAAGACCTTAACCAACCCCACATCAGATAGAGGACTGATCTCCAAAATATACAAAGAACTCACAAAATTGGTCACCAAAAGAACAAATAATCTAATAAAAAATGGAGTACAGACCTAAACAGAGAACTATGAAAAAAGGAATCTAAAATGGGTAAAAGACACTTAAGGAATCGTTCAACAACCTTAGCCATTAAAGAAATGCCAATCAAAGCAACTCTGAGATTCCAGCTGATACCTGTAAGAATGGCCAAGAGCAAAAACCTTGATGACAATTTATGCTGGAGAGGATGTGGGGTAAAGGGAACACTTCTGCATTACTGGTGGGAGTGCAAATTGGTACAGCCACTTTGAATATCACTATGGTGATTTCTCCGAAAATTAGGAAGCAACCTTCCTGAAGACCTAGCAATACCACTTTTGGGTATATACCCAAAGGGTGCTTAATTGTACCACAAGAATGTGCTCAACTATGTTCGTAGGCAGAATCTGGAAACAACCTAAATGCTCCTGACTGAAGAATGGATAAGAAAAATATGCTACATTTACACTATAGTGTACTACACAGCAGGGAAAAATATAATGATATCTTGAATTTGCAGGCAAACGAATGGATCTAGAAAACATTGTATTGAGTGAGGTAACCCAGATCCAGAAGGACAAATATTATATGTGCTCATTCATAAATGACTTTTTAGGCATAAAGCAAAAAAAAAAAAAAAACAGTCTACAATTCAAAATCTTAGAGAAGCTAAACAACAATAAGGACCCTAAGAGAGACATACATGGATCTAATCTACATGGGAAGCAGAAAAAGACAAGATCACCCGAGTAAATTTAGAACATGAGGACCATGAGAGAGGGTTGAAGGTGAGAGGAGAGAAAGGGAGGGGAGAAGAGAAAAATGTACAGCTCAACAAAATTAATAAAAAAATGTTAAATAAATATAACTGATCCATGTCTACCTTGATGCTCACTGGGCAACCAAAAATAGATCTAACCCTTCTGTTAAGTTATACCACCAACTGTATGTTTTAATTCTATCATCTCTGAATTTTATCCCATGGTTTGTTTTCCCAGAAGGAAAAGTCTGGCTGTGAAAAGATGGCACACACACACATGTTACACATAAGCACTAACCTCAGAGCAGATTGTTGTGGACCTTATCATATTATTATTCTCCACACTCCATAAATCTGAGAAAAAAATGACTAATTTCTCTTTTATGTCTCACCATGACATCTAGGATGACTTTGAATGTCAATAGCGTTCTCCTGCATCAGCCTTCAGAGGGCTGCTCTTAAGAGTTTTGAGACACCATTATAGTTAATTTGGTTTTACAATTTTGTGTTTTTATTTTGATTAAAATATTTTTTTCCTATATTTGGAAGGGCTTAATGATACACAAAGGCAAATGAAATAGTTACAACTTTATACATACATATTTTTTTAAATTTCTTTTAATCAATTTGCTGCCCTTTTGAGTTAATTTCCTTTCCACATACATTTCCTTCAGAATTCTAAGTTGGATAATGTCTCATGTTTTCCTTGGTGGTTAAAAACAAAGTAGTCAAGACCATCTCTTCTGGAGATCTTTTTTTATTTTTTGATTTGTCCACCTTTCAGTGCTATTTTTGATGGCAAAACCTGGTCAGATTCAATGGTGTATATAGAAAGATAGGATGTTGTTCAACTTTAAAAGACACAGAAGTGGCTGGGGGATTGTTGACAGAAGTTTCTGCACCCCCTGGTCCCGCAAATACACAGTCCTAAAGAAACACACAGAGGTATGCATAAGTTAAAAGCTGGTTGGCCTATAAGTTCAGGCTTCTTATTAGCTAACTCTTACATCTTAAATTAGCCCATAATTCTTCAGTCATATGGCTTGGTACCTTTAGTCAGTGAGGTAGTCACATCTTGCTTCCTCTGTGTCTGGATCACAACTGCAGACTGAGTCTTTCCTCTTCCCAGAATTCTCCTGTTGTTGCTGTCATGCTGCTACTTCTCACCTGGTCACCTGGCCTGTACTTCCTACCTGACACTGGCCATTCAGCATTTTATTAAAACAGTACAAGACCATTGTCCCACAGCAATTCCATCTTTTTTTTTTCAAAACAAAAACTCTGAATCTAATGTCCTTTGTTTAGCTTTTTTTTTTCTAGACCATTATCCATAACAACTTGTAACCAACACTTTAAACAAAGATAAATATCCATAATCCATTTTGGGGGAATGTGGGCATAGTTTTACAGGCTACTTCTTGCTGATTGGGGGCACTGATAATCCAATAGGTACCTAGAAAAGATTTAGAATTATGATCAAGTTCTGCCTGGAGTATTTAGTGAGGCTTCATTATCTCAGCTAGCAGTCTAGAAACTGTCCTAAATGTAGAACTCAGAGGAAAGTACAACAGAGGTCCTCTGAAATGTTGGATCATGTGCACCATCTGCTCTTATTGGAGATTCTTCAGGGGGGGTCTTCCTTGATCAAACCTGATGTTTGTTTTTAACCCAGGATGAATCAATAGCCCCTCATTTCCTGTGAAAACAACAACAAAACCTTTTTTCCAAAGTAACATGTATTTTGACTTAAATTTTGAAGTTAAAGCATTATATATATATGTATATATATATATATAATTTATCTAGCAGTATTTGTAATCAAATGTCTTTTAGCAGCTATTGTTCCTTCCTCAATCATCAAACCATTAAAAGGCAACCCAATAACATACAGTGTTCAGACTCACTGTGTATTTTTCATCTTTGTGGGCCTTATGTTAAACTCTATTTCTTTTATTTATTTATTTATTTTTTTGAGGCTAGGTTTCTCTCGGTATCTTTGGCTGTCCTGGCACTCACTCTGTAGACCAGATAACTCACAGAGATCTGCCTGTCTCTGCCTCCCAAGTGCTGGGATTAAAGGTTTGCCACCACACCAAACCACTCTTTCTTTCCTTTTTTATTTTAAGGGCTTTATTTCTTTTATTTTCTCTCCCAAGCCTACACACATTTCTAAACACACTTTAAGCCATTTAGAAGTTTTTCTCATCTGAATCTATCTTTACTGTATATCCCTCTTTTTCTGACCACATGAGTCTTTAATTTGCTAAGCAATATGGCTAGGACTAAAGCCATGGCTTGATGGCTATATCTACCCCATTCCTTAACTTTCTGAGAGTCTAGTCTCACGGCGAATGTACTTGTCAGAACCATGCTTATTGCCATAACTCTATGGCATTTTAAGGTCCCTGTCACCACCAAGAAGAATGTTGTCAGTTATTCATAAAAAACATTTAAGGGTTCACTGGCAGATCCTCTTAAAACAGCTGAAAGGCTTTTGAAGCTAAAGCTGAGTCAGGAAGCCTATCTTAAATGAGATATGCCTTTCTTTATAGAACAGAGCACACCCAAGAAAATGCTGTTACCAAGAATCCATGTTTAACTCTGTTATTTTGTGTCTTCCCAAACTCTCTCAGGTGTTAAATGTACTTAGTTGTCCATGTTGGCGAAATTCAGTAGTAGGGGGGCTGCTTGTTTTGTTCCTGGTTCCTCAACTCTGAAATAATCACACAGAGGCCATATTATTTGTGATACTGTTTGACCAATAGCTTAAGCGTATTTCTGACTAATTAATATCTTAAATTAACCCATCTCCATTAATCTGTGTATTGCCACGAGGTTGTGGGTGAAGTTCCAGCATCTGTCTCTGTCAGGGCTACATGGCTTTGCCTTGACTCTGCCTTCTTTCTCCCAGCATTCAATTTAGTTTTTCCTTCCATCGCTCTGATCGGCCCTGCTCTGATACAAACTCAAAGCAATTTCTTTATTATCCAATGATATTCACAGCATACAGAGGGAAATTCCACATCAGAGGATGGTGGCACATAATTTTAATCCCAATACTCAGGAGGCAGAGAAGACAGGTGGATCTTTGTGAGTTCAAGACCAGCCTGGTCAGAATAGCTAGGATAGTTACACAGAAAATCCCTGTCTTAAAAAACCAAAGTAAATAAATAAAAGGAAGGAAGCAAGCAAGGAAGGAAGAAAAAAGAAGAAAGAAAAAAAGAATAAAAGAAAGAAAAAGATACAGAAATGCTATAATTTGAGACATGAACGGCCTGAAAGGATTCTAAACTAAATGATCCAGATAGTACTGGTGGGCATGGTGGCACATGCCTATAAATTTAGCAAATGGGATATGTCAGCAGGAGTATCAAAAGTTTAAAATTATCTGCTACATAGCAAGCAGGAGGCTAGAATGTGTCAGGTGAGACCTTTCTCAATAGAACAGAATACAGTAAAATAAAAGAAAAGAAGAAAAGAAAAAAAAAAAGGAAAGACCTTTGCTATATCATTTGATTACTTGCAGAATCTAAAATGATGAAACTCTCCGCAACAGAGAAGAGTGAAGTTCCCAGGAACGTTGAGAAGTGGTAATGAATAAGTAATATTTATGGGTATAAGCTTCCAAAGGTGTAGGATAAGTAAGTTCTAGATTTTCCTATAAAGCACAATGCCTATACCTGATTACATTGCATTGTGTACATAAAATATGCTGAGGGTAGAAATTATATTAAGAAATACCACTGAGAGCGTAGTCCTACAAGATATCCTCAATTTGGAATGATCATGTATGTTTGTGGACACACGCACACATACACAAGCACGTGCACATACACAAACATGTGAAAAAATAATTTAAAAAGAGCTCTTACCACAAATATCTTACTATTATTATAAAGGAGTAAGGAATATTTGGGAGGTGATGAGCTACCAATTGACCTGGTGGAAACTCTTTCTCAAGTGTGTTCATCCTTAAAATTTTGAATGCTATGTGTCATATTTACACAGCTTCTCTCACACTTCAGTATGTTTTCATTTCATTTAGGCAGTTCTCTGTTTTTAATTATTTTTAAAATGTACATATTCTGTTTTTCATATATTAATGTTTTGCCTACATGTGTGGATGCTCATGTCTGGTTGCCTCCACACATCCACAGAAGATAGCAGCCACCCCAGGAACTAGAGATCTGAATACATGTGAGTCACCATGTGGGGGGTCACCTGCAAAAGTAGCACAGTCTCTTAACTGCTGAATCATCTTTCCTTGCCACAGAAAATACTGTATTTGATTATCTATTCTAAGTTTTAGGAAACTTTCTTATTAGCAAGCCAATATAGAGCTCTTTATATCTTTTTAGTTCCTGCCTCTTGTGGTCATTGAATCTTCAATATGTTTTTTTTAAATTTTAATACAGAGACACCCCAGACATATGGTAGAACACAACTCAGAAGATGAACACAGTGTAATTTAAATCTGATTCTTTGCTATATTTGTGATCTAACAGACATCACTGTTGCTCGAAGGTGCAATATTTTTACATGTAAAGAATGAGAATGAAAGAAACTTCTCCCTAAAATATAGTCTGTATGGGTCTAAATCATAAATATTCATATCAAAATTATTCACAATTTAATCTTTAGCTTCAAACGATCTCTCACTTTAAATAAAGTTAGCATTACTGTCATCATACTCTCATTGAAACTGCATGACTTACCTGGATTATTTATAATTTTGTATTTGTCACTCTTTGAATACTTTGGTCTTTGTATATTCTTTGTGTATGGACTCCAGAGGCCGTGGAGAAAGGCTTTCTGGTTATATTATCATAAAAATCACTCAACAAGTCTGCCTGTGTTATACTTCATCATTCCTCTTATCTTTCTTGGTATCTGGCTTTATAATTTGATCTGGGCCATTTTCCCCTCTCTCTGATTATATTCACATTTCACTCTTATTGATGAGATTGGAAAGTCTCCAGGCAGACACTTTCATCCTGGTCCTCATTAGCAGCGCTCAGGTGTCTTAGCCAAGTGAGGATCATTCCAGGTTTATTCATGGACTAAAAAGCCAATCACATTAAGTACAGCCAGCTAGCAATTTAGCCACATATTCAACTCCACAGCATCTTTTGTTTAACCAAGTTTCAGGTTTTACTGGAAGCAAATATGAAAGGGCCACCTGTGTCCCAAGGTCCTTTGGGAAAAGGCATGACCCTATTTTTTTGTTCTGTCACCACACGCACTGAGAAAAACCTTCAGATCTCTAAGTTATTTTTGTCCATTATTTTATTTCATCTTCTTTTGTGAATTCAGTCTGATACCATTGCCATGATGTCAGGCGGGGAAATGTGTAGAGTGGTAAAATTATTTGAACAATGTCAAACTTGAAAGTGGACTAGATATAGAATCCAGGTCATCTTCTGGCCTCAGCTCTGAGCTACTATCATTTCCACCAAGAAAGTGGACCACTTATTTTTCTCTTAATCCTGTTGCATGAGGCAACATTCCAAACTATTTTACAGAGAACCAGTGTCATTTACTCATGTAAAATAGTTAATCTTCTAAAACCAAATGAAAGTAATAAAAATAAAGGAAGAAAAGAGAGAAAGAAAAAACATCTGAAATTTTAAGAATACGTTAAACAAACTAAACCAAAAGAAATGAATTTAACATTGTACACGTACATATAAAATTTTGTGAGGCAAATGATATGGTTCAGTAGTTGCAGCTTGCCTAATAAGTTCAAGACTTTTTGACATCACAACCATTTTAAAAATGGGAAATTTCTCGGGTTTAGAAAAACTAGAAAATAATGAAGATTTTTTTTAATTTTGTGTATTTATTTAATAACATCATTCATTCTACAAAATGCTGAGTTTTCCTGCGATATGAAACATACTTTGCTTGTATTCAAGCCTCATTAGGTTTTTTCTTCCTGCATTTTCTCCTCTTGCTTTTCTAAAATCACCGTCTTTTACTTTCATCTTTCTTAAGTCAGGTCCCACATCTCGGGGCAGCATGCACAGTCTCTTTCCGAATGGCTCTTTACTTTTAATTTCTATTGTTTAACATCTACATACATTTATAAAATCCATCTTAGCTCCTTTCATCTACAATTCCCCTCCCTTGCCCACCAGAACTCTTTGTTCAGCGAGTCCTTCCACTCTCGCGACCTCTTCTCCTGTGTGGCCACAATATCAACTCTGCCTATTGCTTTACAAAGTTCAAGTGTCTCGACGAATATTAATGCACTTGTTCTTATTTTTTTTTTTTTTGATGAGTTCATTTTTAGAATAAAGTGACATTTTGGGAGATCTCCCACTTGAGAGTCATAACACCCAAAATGAACAAATCTCTAAAGTCTTGACCAAGATGCGGTGGTAATCAATCAGAGGCAGGTTTGCACTGAAAGCAGCTCACAAAGCAGTCCTTGCCAGCATCCCACTCTAGGCAGCACCCGGGTATCTCCAAAGTTGGCACATGACCTGCTCTCTGTGAATTCATGTTTCATTACCAGTTCTACCTAATGAAAAATGTTTGAAATATAATTTTACATAAACGTCAACACATTTTAATCCTCTGCTCCGTTTTGGCCTAACTGTGGATATTTTTGCAAATGGGAAATTTCCAGATATCTATTGCGACAAATGAACCACCTAATATTTACTAGCTTAAAACAACTAGATCATTCGTTTGGCTCATAAATTCATGATTCACATAGAGCCGAGGCCTCTGGTTTATTTTGCTTCTTGCAGCATGGGCTGTGTAGTCCAACATAGATGGATGGGGCTTCTTCCAGTGAATCACCACATGCCAGAGACTGGATAATACTCTCATGTAGAGGCTCAATTGGCCCTCCCTGTGGGGAGTTGGGATTGACAGCAGTGTCCGGTCCTAAGAATTAGTTTTGCGTGGGATAGAAGCTGAATGTTGCTTGCTTGCAAAACTTCAGTCAACCAACCAAACAACAACAATAAAATAAACCCTGGTTTGGCGTATCATTTCTTTGTAATTCTGTTGGTGCAATCATCACAGAGCTACCCAGCTATGAGTCAGAAAGACTACTTCTCAAAAGAAAAAGTGTCAAAGAATGGTGGTCATCTTTTTTCCCCTTATTATCCTATTACTTCATGTCTGGCTAAGAGATAAGAGATGAGAAGATATAATTGCTTATGGTGAGTAGCTATCCTATATCAAATATTTAGCTATAATTTATCAAGCCTCTTGCCAGGCAGGAAACCACTATTATACTGTATAATTTAGTTTGTCATTTAATCCTTGAACATTTAGCGTCTACTTTAGCCAATGATTATCTTTTCATGTATAGGCTTCTGAATACAAGCTTTTAGAGTACCATTACTTAATTTCTAGATCTATATAAGGAGACAAAACTGACAGCATCATAACTGTTGTTATAGGTTGATTCATCCATAAAGATCATTGGGGAACAGAAATTGATAGCTAAAATTTATATGATTCACAAAAATATGCAGCACATGGTATTTTGTGTTGTGTCCTATGTATGAATATATTTACATGCATTTATTGACAAATATAATAAACATATTCTAATCAGTATACAAATATATTTATTACCAAATATCTCGGTGTATTTGTTTTATATTTTCTTTGTTGTCTTTCTATGCTAAAAATAGGTGATATCTTGTTTCCTTTGTTCTTTCTACCTGGAAAAGATATGCAGCAAGTAATTCCATGTTCTTTTGTTTATAATTATATTAAGACATCCTTTTCAGTCAATCTATATTTCCTTGGAATTTTATACTTTTGGTTATCAGGTATAGTCATGAAAATATGTATAATGCTAAAATCAGGGAATCAGAAAATTAAGTGATTACATACAATTTTCTCATAAGGGAAATGCGTTTTCCTGCAGAAGTCTGTGAGTGGTAAGGAGAGCGCCATCCCAAGTGGGCAGAGCAGACGGCAGTCACTGCAACCACAGAGTTGGCATCTCTTTATAACCTCCAAGGAAGCTGTCCAGTTCAATTTCCTTTGGGTATGATAAAAACAAACAAACAAACAAAACACTCTGTGAAAAACAACTGAAGCAATAAAAGGATTATCTGCCTCACAGTCCAGGTTGTAGTCCACCATGGACTTAAAGCACAGACACAAGAGTTACAGAGAAGCAGTCACATTCCGTCGACAGTCCATTGCAGAGAGTAGCGGTATCGTGCAGAAGTGTTAGTGTTCAGCTTACTTCTGCTCTTACACAGTCCAGGACCCCTGCCCAGGGAATGCATCCTCCACCTCATGGACACAATCAAGGTAACTCATAATAGACATCCCAAAAAACCGATTAATCAATTCCTCAATGAGAGACTTATTTCCCAGGTTATTCCTAAGTTTGACAAGTTAGCAATTGAAGCCAATCATCACAAAAGTCAAGAATCTACCATCTTTTGTTTCTGTCTTTGGGAACTATGGTGTATTCATGAGTAGAGATCTTTCACCTCCTTTTTGAGATTTAGTCTTAGACATTTTTGAGACAATTATGAATGGGAATATTTCCACAATCTCTTTCTCAGTATATTTGTTGCTGGCATATAAAAAGGCTGATTTTTTTAGGTTGGCTTTTCAGGCTGCCTTTTTTTAAATTGGTATTAATTACTTATAGATATTTTCTGTTGGAATTTTGGGGATCTCTTATGTGTAATATTAAAATCATCTGAAAATAAGATAATCTGGCTTTTTCCTTATTTATATACTGTCAACGTCTTTCTTTTGTCTTATTGCTAATGTTTCAAGCTACTGAAAAGAAGCAAGGATAGTCCTGCCACATAACTGATTTTAGCGGAATTGCATTGAATTTTTCTTGACTTAAGATGATCTGATGGTGTGTTTGTCTTAGCTATGAGGCTATCCTGGGCTATATGAGGATCTGTCTTTAAAAGGACAATAAAGAAGCAGCCTTGAATAGCTTCTGTGTATTGTATGTCTCCATTTAAGTAGTCACTGTCTTTTAGTCTGCTATTTTGTTCATTTGTACACATTTCTACAAATGCAAATGTTAAGATAGTTTTAATACTTATTTCAGTTCTCTGACATTTTGAAGAAGACTGTTACTTTGCATAGGTTCTTTTGATTCCCATCAGCCCCGTATAATTGGTACTCAAAGACTATGAATGAATTGCATTTTATGATGGCTGACTTTAAGAATATTTAGTAATTGCCTGCCTGAGAATTCTGTAGAAATATTTGAAAACACATTCGAAATTGTCAGCTCCATGCCTGAGCCATGTGGGCAGACCTCTGTTCTAAAGTTATTGTCTTCTCATAGCCATTTAAAAATACCTCACTATAATTGTTGAGTATTATAATTGTTGAGTATCTGTGTGGAACATAGAATTCTTTCTGCAAGGAGCCGTTTTCTTCTTATGCTGTCATCCTTCTTATAACAAGAGAACAAATACCTCTATATAAAGCATCTTAGTTGAAGATTAATATGTCCCCATAAAATTTACAGTGTAAATGTATCCTGATTAAGCTTTTGTGTTTCTTTTGTTTTTGTTGTTTTGTTTTGTTTCGTGGAAGTTGGAGGTGGAACACAGAAGCCTGTTCTATGTTCTTTTACTGTGCAACATCCCCAGTGTCAAGTCATTTCTTTGCAACATTTTCCAAATTACAATCATTTGACTTATATTTCTTCATGGTTCACCCATTATATAAAGCTACAAATAGTGTGAAAAGTTACAAAAGCTTAAAATGCACAATAAATTTCACCATCACATTATCTACATTTCTGCTCACTAAAACATTACACTAAAACTTTGTATTAAGTAACTTATAGCTACTTAGAAATGTTTGAAAATATAGATAGAGAGAGATAGATAGAGATGGCTCTCGTTCAGTAAAGTCACATCATAGACATCCTTAATATTCCAGTGAAAATGGTTTCTTGTTTAGAAATGGAGATGTAACTCAAGATATAACTCATATTTTATATATTACTCAAAGTTATTCCAATATCTTCTGGCCTCAGAAAATATGACTATAGCTCTTTTCAGCAGAAATTCCTGAGAGAATCTTGCCATTGTTAATTGTAATTTCTTAGATACAGTTTGATTTCCCTGGAAAGATTTTATGAGGAGTTAAGTCCTAACTCAACTTGATATTCCATGTTTTGTTGATACCTATGAGTGACCTGGCCCTTTCTGAACAGAAAGAGAGAAGAGGTGGGGAGGGAGGCAGAGGATAGGCAGGAGGGAAAACTTGTATGGGGAAGTAGAATAAATGAATATATTGTATTAATTAAAAAAGTGTTGGCTTCTTTAGTCTTGGCAGTCTGAGTACATCATTTTCAAGTATTCAAGGAAGACTTTGCGTAATTCCCCGGCTTTCTCCAGATGTTGAAATTTTATATTCACTGATGTGCTTTATTGAGGTAAACCATCACCCAAAGACCACAAACATAAATTAGCTTAGCCCCAAGAGATAAAATAAAATCTGGAGTGCAACTCCATACATCATCCAAGGTAGGTGAATTGCTTATGGAGAATAATATTTCCACTGCCTTGGGTTTTCTGTAAGTACAACAGGAAGTGACTGGCTCACTCTTATCACCTCCCACTTCTGTCCTTACATGGTCCCCTCCATGTACTTGCTACTTCCTGCTTACAAGCATTTCTTCTTGTTTTATTCATTCAGTTAGACAATGCTCAGCTCAGAGGTTGGCCTGCGCCCTACTTTATTCACACATTCAGTCAATGAACACTTTTGTAGATCTTTCTTTTATTGGGTATACATCTCTTCTTGCGTGTAACACTGTGCATTACAATAACATGTGAAATATATTTCTCAGCTGCACTGCTCTTGAGCCTGGAAGAACAGACTGTGCCTTTGTAGAAGGTGATGAATAAAAGTCTCTTATTAATTGACAAGTCAATATCTGCAAGTGCCACAAAACTAAAACAGAGTAGAGTGTGATGAAATTATCCTTCACTTAATTCAGATAATTACTTCATTAGCATAATTACTTTTCTCCTGCTGAAACACAATTCTGATCTATTGAAATTCTAACTTCTAGACAAATATAAAATAAATACTAATCCAGAAATTTAGTCAAGAGAAAAAGGAAGGAAATTTCCACATAGTTAAACGGAGCTAAGCTCAGAAACTAGATACGTTTTTAAACTTATGATACATGAGTATTCAGACAGTATTTGAGGTTACATATAATACTAAATAATATTTTAAAAGAAATAAAATGTAAATATTCTGGATCCTTCCAAACAGGAATTAGTTTCATAACTGACTTAGCCACTGCATTTTGTAAAAATGTGTTTACTAGACAAATATCTTTAAATTTGTTAGGTCCTATTACTCTCTGCTCTATACAGATGCGAAATGAGAGTAGACAGAAAGTCAAGGTTAGTCCAGCACGTTTTGTGTAGTTTCAAGGTTAAGGCACAATTCATAAATTTCTAATTGAGAGTTTAAAATTCAAAGGCTAACACAGGCCAGAACACAATGGAGGCTCTGTGCTTATTTAGAGCGCTTATCAAATATTTGAATGTTTTAGGAAAACTCTGTCATTTCTAAGATGTTGACTATAATTAAAAGTATTTTAGGCTGTAGACCAAACAGTTCTGCTTACAGGGTGTGAGGACCAAGAACCGCCAGCTCGGGAGCCTTTGGCTGAAATCGTCAACCAAAAAGCTGTGGAGAAAACTGGATTTCACACATTGATTTTGGCTCAGTACACAGAATGATTTACTTTTTCTTGGCCTTTAGAAAATACCTTTGCCCTAGAAGTATTTTGAAGGCCAAATATTCTCTTGAAATGTTATTTGCCCTTCGTTATCAAGTACCAGTGACGGTACCGTCAACCGAACCTCACTTGCTGCCCTCATCCCCCAGCGGAGTCTACCGACTGCTATTAAAGCATGAGGTCAGGCTCAGGGTTGTCAGCTTTGTATAGAACATACACGGAGGTTAAATTAAGAGGTTTTTTTCTGACAATTTTTGTTACTTTTAGCAATGTTTTGTTTCACTGAAAATTACTTAGGAAATAAATTGAGTCATGACTAACTCTTTTACAGACACATTTCTCATATGTAATTGACTTATAATTAAAGGAAGGAACATAGATTTGTTTGTTTATATATATGTACATGCATATTTATATTTGACTTTAAATATGCATACAGGTGTGTGTGTGTGTATGTGTAAAACCGTAATTGAGTGCTTGACATGTGTAAGTTATTTGTGAAATATTCCATAAATTATATAAATATATAATTAGTCATATGTTATTAGCAGCAATCACATGAGAAATATGTAAGTAGCAACTGAATTATTATAAATTTTGATACAAGCTGCCTAGGAGCAAATATCAAGTAACTGATTGATATTTCAGAAATAATCATTCTTTATATTTTAATACAGACACAATATTTTCTGAAGGTTTGGCAACGTTTGGAATGAAAATTTAAAACTGTACATCATTGATAAAATGGTACAATTTTTAAACTTAGAAATATTGTTTTGAAGTTTTTAACATAATCTCTTTGTGTGATTATTTGGGAATTTCACATCATAAACCCTAATTTACTCACTTCCCAGTTCCCCCATATCCTCCCCTCACTTCTGAAATGCCTCCCCAAAGAAAATTTTAAAATATGAAAGCAAAACAAAACAAAGCAAGCAAGGAAAAAAACAAGAACAAAATAAATTCTCTAAATCTTCTTCCCTTCTTCCTCTTTCCCGCCTCTCTGATGCTTCTCCATTCATCCTGGTGGCACTGGAAGTGATTTGTCCCAAAGTACACCCTTTTGTCAAATCAGCTTTACTAGCAAATATTCACTGCAATGAGTCTGCTTCAAGGCCACTGGTTTCTGGTACACCATCATCACTAGATCGTCACTGACACTTCTCTGGGATATCCCGCAGCTGCCCCAAGTCATGAAGATCCTCAGATATCCTGCCACAGGGCCAGTTCATTCATGAACTCTAGCAGGTCCTGAATGGGGTAGATGTAATAGTGAAGCAGCCTTGTCATAGCTGAGATGCTCAGTCCGGGCTACTGGGGCCACCAGCTCCGGATAAAGGAGTGGGTTTGAATTTTTTGGTAGTACAAAAATATGGAACAAAGCCATCCTCCAGAAGAGCTTTAGTGATGTGCACGTCTCAATAACTTTTCTCCAAATACAGAATTATCTGTGTCATTTCTTTTAGTAACCGAGAGTTACTGTTATTTCTTTTCAAATGTGTTTTCTCACATTGAATTCTTTAAAAATGAAATGTCCATATTGACTAAGGGAGGTAAACCTATGGAAGTGGTGGTGAAGGTGGTGGTGTCAGCGTGACGATGTGATTTATTGTATAAACAACACAATGACAACTGGGGGTTACATTGAAAAATCAATGCCACATATCAGCACATGAGGATCTCCATATATATGGTTGGATGCTCCACTGTTACCCTGGTTGTCAGTTTATTCGCTATAAGCTCATATGAGCCCAGATTAGTTGAATCTATGAGTTTTCTTGTGATGTACTTGACCCCTCTGGCTCCTACAAGGATGATCTTTCCAATTCCTTCCATCTGCCTTTGAATTTCATGATGTCGTTGTTTTTAAAGCTGAGTGGAATTTGATTGCTTTTCTGCAGCCTCCCATGAAGAAATAGAAGATATACAACTCATGCCTGCCCAGGTTCTGAATGTCTGAAGAGCCCTCCTTGGATTATGCAATACTGATAAAATCTCATCTCAGTTTTTAACCAAGAACCACGGCAAATATTAAAATGAGGGCAATTGTAAGCCTTGAAATTTTGAGTTCATTGTGTGGTAGTAACGAAAACTATTTTCCTCAAAACTAATAGCCCATGTTTTCTGGTATTCCTTTGGGTATCAATTTTGCTTTATCGCAAAGATGTTTGGAGAATTGTTTCTAGAAAGATACCATAGACAATTAAAATTTTAGATGCCACCCTCTTTTAGTGTTTGCTTTGTCATTTTTTATTTTTCCTCGCTTACTTTGTTTGTATCTGTCTCCTTTAACTCTTAGTACACAGTCCCCACAGAAGAGTGTGCCTGTCAAAATTCCCTGTCATCTCTTCATTGTAAATCCCATGACAGGATTTTATGAACACAACTTTTCTGACCTGAATATAGCCTTGGATTCTTTTCTGCATTTGCAGAGCCTTGAAATGCTTTACAACAAAACATCTTTCAATTGCGTTTTGTCTTACTTCTCCCAAATTCCTTTGTGGATCATCACCTTCTAGGGCAGTGGTTGAAAACCTTCCTAATGCTTTGGTCTTTTAATACAGTTCCTCATGTTTTAGAGACCCACAACCATATGATTATTTAATTGCCACCTTATAACTGCAATTCTGATATTGCTATGAATTATAATGTAAATATCTGATATGCAAGATATCTTTTATCTGACCACTGTTAAAAGGTCATTGGAGCTCAAAGAGGTGGTGCCCCACAGATTTGAGAACCATTGTTCTAGAGAGTATTTGTATTCTCATCAATCCATTCTGTGTTTACTTCTCATTCCACACCATGGAATTAAAGTCATGAGTTTATGACTTTAATATGATGCTGCTGAATTCTCATCTCTCATCTAATACCCTCTGCTCATGTCCAGAGCCGGGTACTCTGGACAAGGTCATTAGCCTTAACTTGAGGGTCCTGAAGCTAATAGTCTAATAGAATCCAGCCTGCCTTATGCACACCTCAGCTCAGAACCTGTATCTAGCCTCACTTCATGCTGAAAACTTAGGAGCAGGCCTTCCTGTCACAGTAGTAAGAAATCAAAGCTCTTTCTCAGTCACTATTCATTTTCCCTGTACTGTCCTGAGAAGAGTCTGGAACATTCCTTTCCAATTTCCCCCAAAACTTCTGCCCAAAAAAACTGGGTCTACTTCTTCCTGACATGCCCAATAAAGTAGGCCAGCCAGAGGCAGATCTCAATGATCTGTAGCTGGTCCTCTCTATCTGTAACCATCTGGATTCTCAAAGCAGCTCCAGAAGTGTGAGCGATTGAAGACAAACGCAGTAGGAAAGCTAGCAAAGGCAGAAGTGTGAGCACAGCCCTTCTTAAGCTTCTGTTTTGTACCAGGAGTTAATACCCACTAAAATGTGGGAGCCCAGAGTTAACTGAGGAGCAGGTGACAGCAATGCATTTTTGTCAGTATTAAGTACCCGTAAGGAACTTTCAGCTACCAGCTCTGTGACAGTGCATTATCCAAAGAGTAAAGTGGTTCTATTTATAGGAGCTCTGGGATATTAAGTGGCACTCAAGTATTCAGGGCAGTGCCTACCTGTTGGGTACACATTCGTTTGAATCTATATTTTAATTTAGTATTTATGGTTAAATTTCTCTTTGTATTTAAGACTCCAACATCTTTCAACAATGTATAATCCAAACTACTAATTACTTCTAGTTTATAATGTGTTGTAAACGACTTTTCAAATTCGCAAAGCATGATGGTTTTATGCCACGCAGTATCTTCCTGCTCAAGACATTTTGTTGGATTGTCCCATAATATAATCAGTTGTGAAACTGTGTCGTCACAATGTCTCCATGACAGAACAAGTGTTCCCTATCTTTCTCCCAAACCTTAAATCATGTTACAGACTCACTCAAATTAGTTCAATAATTTTCTAAACAGCTTTACTGCTTCTAGACTTAGACTTATGAAAATCAATTTGCCATTAGAAAGATTTCTAAAATGAAATCAATTAAACCACCATATTTTCATTATTCACCGGTACCCTGTCCAGCAGCCAATCTCAAACCTTGGTCCTCTCTAGGACAAAATCTAATGTGATTTGAGTGACTGTTGGGATCTTATCCAGGTAAGATCTGGCTTGACTTTTCCAGATTCATCTTAGGCCACTTTCTCTGTTCCTCCTTATCACCCACCTTTATCACAAGCCCACATCTCAGTAACTTACTGGAGCATGTCTTCATTTCCTTCCAAACTTCTCCGAGGCAGTACCTCTGTCAGCTTTCTTCACATTGGGATCTTGAGCAGGGTTCTATTCACAATATTATTAAAATGAATAGCATTATTAAAATGTAGTCTGTTGCTGGGCTTCTACCTGCATGGAGACTCTTGGGACTCTAAACTGTTTTTCTTTTCTAGTGCTTAGCATAATTTCTGTTCTGAGGACACATGTACCCAATAATGCTTCATTAGTCAGTGAAAAAGTGAATTCTCTTTTCTCACAGCAAACTGTGCTTTACTTTATGTTCTATAGCTGTGTTTCAGAAAATACAGAAATCAACAAATGTCATTTCAGACTAAGAAGGATGATGTTAATATGGTCTTGCCATTTATGGACAAAGAATGTCAACAGGCTAGGACTAGGACAATATTTTCAAAGTATTTGGGTAACAAATGAAAAGAATGTAAAGCAGAGGGAAGCTATCTTTATAAATAAAAGCAATTCTGCACTGTGTTTCATTTACACAAGGCTTCACAATTTTAGCTAGCAAAAGCCATGTAGAAAATTAAAGTTTTACATTGCCACAGAAAACAATCAAAATCCCTTCCAGATGTTTGCTAAGAATAACATATCTATATGCACTCAATCTGTTGTTAAAAAAACAGCAAAAGCAATCATAAATAGCTTTATGCATCCTTTCTTGATGTTCCTATTGCCTGTGTAAGTGCACAGGAAAAGGACGGCACAGCAGTGCGGTCTGTCCATATTGTAGACAGTAACACATACAATATATTTCGTAGAAAATGAATTCTGACTTAAAAGGGTAAAATAAAATAAAAGTCAAAGAAATGGTATGAACAAACATACTTTCTAAAACTCTGACTCTACTCAGAGTACTTTACGGGACTGGAAATAGGAAAAATTGAGAGATGAATGTTGAAGACATATTCTAAAATTCAAAGCAAGGCCTGAGAACATTGGATACTGAAAATGAAGTCAAGAATCTCTGGCTGCTTCTGGTGCCTGAGAACACATTAGTCTTGAAAACTATTCATTTCAAAACATTGTTTTGTGTTTTCCTCCTAGTTTAATGATGTAAGCTGTGAGGGAATACATTCATTGCTTTTTCTATTTTTTTTTCTTGCATGTATTGTATTTTACATTTTTTCTTTACAATCCTTTTACACTCAGAATGATTCTATTATTTTTAGATTAGGAACCTCAGGTTTTGATTTTAAAAAGTGTGCATCTTCTTAATTTAATATCTTTATTCCCCTTTTCAAAAATTAGTCTGTCTATATCATGTTAGTCAACATTTACTAAAAAATAAATATGCAAGATAAGAGAGGATGATTTTTGCACGTATAATTATATATTTTCCAATGTTCATTATGTAACGTTTTGCAAGATAAAGTTGAAAATATGAATTATACTAAGGTAGCCCTATACTCAGAGCAATTAATTAAGTATAACATATGTTTTTTAAAATGTTTTATTGATCATGATAGGTCTCAGTTTAAATCTAGTACACTTTTCCTACAACTTCATTAAAGAAATATCTCATCAAAGTCCCTTGCTTGGGGGAACCAGTATGGAGAAGACAGTTGATTCATGAAATAAAAAAGGGCAGATATTAACCCACATCTATATGACTCTACTGATTCCTTTACAAATGTTTGACCCTGACTGTTGCCAAAGCAGTAACTGCTGAAGAATTCCAGGAAGTGAGGTGGGAAAAGGATACAGATGGAAGACCAGATACAGATGAGAGAATGTTCTGGTGATGGTGATCTCAGTGGAGCCAAGTCGAGAGGTGATAAGCAAAGTTCAGAAAACTTAAAGCCTAAGTAGGATATGAAGAATTTTTTAGAGGTAACTAATGGGGGTGATATAGTTATGGGCATTGAGAATAAAAAGGAATTAAAAGTGAATTTGTGTGAACTGTCACGATTTTTATACAGAAGTCACATTAAGTGGACATGTTGAAAACTAGTGACCAAAAATTTTCAGACACCAAATGAGATCTGTTTAAAAGACACACATGTGGCTGTGACCCCTCCACAGGGTGGCTTTAATCACGTGCTCTCCTGTGTGTTTGCGGTTCGGACAGCACATTTCATCTTCTGAAACTCAAGAACGTAGAGCTTTCAAGCTATTCTTTTTTCCCCCAGTGTCTGAGAAATGCAGTATTATAGTAAAACATACGCCTGTTACCTAAATAGCTAGAAGTTATCTGCCACATGGGATGAAGTCAACTGGT
Organism: Myodes glareolus; assembly: GCF_982192425.1. Taxonomy (NCBI): domain Eukaryota; kingdom Metazoa; phylum Chordata; class Mammalia; order Rodentia; family Cricetidae; genus Myodes; species Myodes glareolus. The sequence continues at coordinate 43,429,453 of NC_142050.1, forward strand.
ACTGAATTCTTCTATAATGAGAAAATAGGTAGGGGCCCATTTTAATCATATGTGTGAAAACTGTAGAAAGAGTGTGCATGAAAGTGTAGAATGGAAATTTATGCACTGCATTCATGTGTGGAAAAATTCTCTGGCTTTCTTCCATTCATCTTCATCTAAGTTAGCCTTCCTTGCAAGCTCCCATTTCCACAAAGGGCAGGGAAAATTGGGGTAGCCAGTTAAGGTCAGCCTGGTCCCTGCTGGTTGGCAGGAGAATCATTTAAGTGAACTCGCACTGTCATTGTGAATGTCCAATCTCTGAAATGCTTCTCACTCTCTTCCTCTGTCAGTCAAGTTGCTGAGAACCTAGATTCCCCTTACAACCCATGGAAGAAAGATGTGCTCTCCATGTGGGCCGTATATGACAAGAGATCAAAAATCTCTTGCCATCCTTGTCCCCTCTAACTGTACAGGACTCACTAGTTTATACTTCTTAAACTCTGTCTCTCTGACAATTTCTGAATTGCCCTGTGTCTTTCTCTGGACTCAGTACTATAACTACTGATGATAAAATCCATAGTTGCCAAATGTTTTTCTCAAGGTTGCATAGGAACAAGATTCAAGATGATTATTAGTGGACTTGTGTCCTTAAGCTGGATGTGGCCTGGTCAGGAGATGGTGACCTCACCTGTGCAAATTATATGCTGGCTGCTTACAGTCTGATCAAATACTGGAACTTGAGAGATGAATTAAAGCTTGTTGTTCACCACACATAGTAAGAAATCGATGTCCTAGAAAATGGAATGCATCAGATAGATAAATGCTATCAACTATACTGAAAAATCAAATTTCTAACTCTGGCCAAGCTTGCCCTGTATTCCACAACTGAACTGTGGTCTCAGAAATTCCATCCAGATAAAGAGCTTCTCAGGGACAATATGTTCAAAGTTATGTGCCTAGACCCATATAAAGTCTGTCTGATCTTTCAGCACCAGCCGGGTACACACAGAGTGTCTTCTGTTCTAAACACTGGACAATGTGTCATTTTAATATGGAAATTATTATATTAGGCGCTTCCTTGGGTTTGGGGATGTCTCAGTGGTTAAAACTGGTTTTTGCTCTTGCAGAGGATCCTAATTTTGCTAGCAGCACTGATGTCTATCTGTGCAGAACCACCTGACATGATGTGATGCTCTATTCTGGTCTCCTCAGAAAGCTGTACTCCAGTTTCAATACACACACACACAGACATACATATACATGGTACTATAAAACAATAAAATAAATCATAAAAAAGAAAAATGAAAAAGAGGTTATGGATCTCTAGAACATGACCAGTCATGGTTTACCATGTGGCTCACTCAAACGTCCTTACAAAAGCTTCCCCTTTTCCCCCATGGTTGCACTTGAAAATGAAACCTCCATCTGTTCTTGCTCTGTTTACTCCATTCTGCCTATTTTTCTTCAACCTAACAGAACACACTGTTGTGCTGTAGATTTTAGACCTGCCGTATCTTCTCCTTAGAGGCCCTACACTTGCCCAGTTTTTAGAGACAGCATCCATGAAGAGATGTCATGAAATAGTAGCCACGTGTATGGTTTCATCTCTGATCTATTCATCACATTTGGCAGGTTTGTATAGTGCTATGCCCTTTGTGAATGTACAACATCAGATATTTATTTAATAAACACCATGATAAGCTAAATGAAATAATTTATCCTAAAGAATGACCTAAGCAACTGGGTAGATGTAGATTTTGTTACACTGGTCAAGAATTAGATGCAGCGCCAAATCTGGCAACATTGTATAATATAAACAGCAAAGGGGAACCAGAATATCACCTTGAGATAATTCATCTTGAAAAGTCTTTTGTTGATGTGTCCTTACATCGGGTATGGCAGTGAAGGAGAGCAGCATGCTTGGAAATACATATATTCAGGAAAACAGGATTGTCTGTGTGGGGCTGAGTGCAATCTGCAATGTGAATTGCTTGTTAAGATCACTATCACCTGTTTATTAAATGTCAGATACACATGGTAGAAACCAACCTGATATGCGGATGTGTGGTAATCAATGGAAAATGTCAACAATAAGGGCAAAAGTGCCCTAGAAGACAGGGAGGCTCACCACTGTTGTCTTAGAGGATTTTAGATTCTCCTTCACCTTTTTGAATATTGGAAGAATTTTTCTCAAAGTTTTGTAAATGTCTTTTTGCAGTACAACATACTGCTGACGCCCAGGCAAGTGAGGAAATGGCACTTACTTCTTCAACTTTATTTCTCTAGACACCAATTTTTATTTCATTATTATTATTTTTCTTTTTTTGCTTTTCCTTATATTTGAAAGAACTTAGTCTTTAATCTTTTCCTAAGTTTGTTATAGAAAAGGGTTGGAATAAAATTCTTTGATCAGAGTTGGTCGGGTCCAACTCTATTTTTAAAGGGAGTTATGGAGTCAGAAACTACTTTTATCTGTCATATGGACTTGCTTCCTGGTGCTTTATCTTGAAGAGACTCAAAGAAATCTAATACGACAGACAAATGACTTTTCTTTATTGTGTCGTTGGCCTACTTCTGACCCACAGAAGTACAATGTGCTGAATATGACAAACTTGTGGCTATTATTGTCTTAAGGGAATGAATACTATGACTGCTTTTTAACCCTTAGTTAAAATAATAAATTGATTTATGATCAACAAGATCATAATAACTATTGTGCATTTAATAAATGGTAACTTTCAAATATTTTAAACGCAACGTTTTTCATAGAATGGAGTAAATAGTTGTGCCAAAAATATTGTTTAATGTGTCTTTCTTTCAGTTCACGGATATTTTGTAGTATTCATCATTATTGACTAGGGCAATTATTTGTTGTGAACAGTGTACAATCTTTTCATTAAGAAACATTGGTAGTTTTAAAGTATGTATTGAATCGCGAATCATGATGTTTTTAAAGACTTGATTTTAGTGAGTCATCGAATAGGAAATAGCTTTTATGAGATGTGTATATTTGCACTATGACTGCATCTGTCAGCATACAGATGATTTAAATTTTTCTTAAAATAAACTATTAGGGTGCAGATGTTTCTCCTGAAAGGTGCACCCAAGAAGTAAAGAATAGGTAACAACCAGTGCTTTTGGCCAATGCTGTTATCTAAAAGTTAAACACTTTTCCTCTCATCATTTTTATTTTCAAATGCACATAAGAAGGTTCTGCATTTGTGTGGCACACTCTAATTGAAAAGGTACATGGCAATATCCTTAGAAAGGAAGAAATCAAGTAGAAAAATCTGCTAGCCTTGCTATATTTATTATGATGTGATGAAAAATTTTTAAGCCTTTTAGTTTTACTTCACTTTGAATTCAGATTTTGTGATTTTTCCCTATGAGTATCTTCAAAACTCATTACTGCCAGGTCTCTGTTTTATTTCATTTCTTACATTTACTTTAAGCTTTATGAAACACTCTTAATTATGTCTTTAAAGTTTAATTCATTTTTAAACAACACAAGAAGATAAAAACTGTACATGTTGATATGTGTTAACATTTGATATATATGCGCATATATATTTTAATGTCTGAATCAGGTTAAATAAATTTATTTCATTGAACGTTCATCATTTCTCTTTTGTCAGAACTTTACAAATCCCCACCACTACCTTTTAGAAATGTATGACTCATTAAGCCTAAGCCTCTAAGAACATCATGATTCAGGACTCACTATAATTACCTACAGACACTCTACCACTGCACAGCAGCACATGCAACATTATTGCTTTCACCTGTTATAACTTTGTGCCTGTCAATCATTTTTTTATCTATCCCCTTTTCTGTCTCCCCTCAGCCCATACGAATCATGTGCTCCCAACTTCTATGGTGTCAGTGTTTCTATGCTGTGCCTATGGGTAGGGTCAGAGGGTTTTAGTTGCTTGGTGTCTGACTTATTTCACTTCTGATTATGTCTTCTAGTTCTATCAGTGTAGTTATCATGGTAACATTTCATTTTTCTCTTCTTCTCATAATAGATCAGTATTTTCTTGTGCACAGCACCTTGGTAATGGTCACTAAGGCCTTTTCTGTGTCTGTGCTGCTGTGAACAGTGATGAGATGAGCATAGAAGTGTTGATGCCTCTTCAACCGGCTTATTTCATTTCTTTTTTTTCCCACACATATATTTTTAGTAGTGTGATTACTGGATCATGCTTAGATATCACTATTTTTTTTAAGGAACTTCACACCATTTTCTGTATGGCCAGACTAGGTTACATTTTCACTAGCAATGTCCCATAGTTCCTTCCATAGTTTAGTACTTTCAAGTTTTTATGTTTTGTTTAATTAAAAACAGAAAATGCCAGCAGACAACCAAAGTCAGTCAAACAGTGTGAGGTGATGCCTCATTGTGGGTTTAATTTTTGTTTCAACAGTAATTAGTGATATTGGGCATTTTAAACATACCTGTCTCCCATTTCACTGTCTTCTTTTGAGAATTGCCCATATAAGTCACTGATTGATTATAAGGGAGATACAAGACAAGTGAGATTATTTGCTACATTGCTTTCTTAAAGGCTTTGTACTCAGCAGGAGCCTCAGTGACCTCAAAGTGTATTATCAACTCTTGCTGTGAGGTCCATCAAAACTTCCAGACTCCTTAAAGGTGAGTAGGTTTGTTGTTATATTAATCAACAATTTTCTTCAAATAGAAAGCTACAGAAGATAACAAGATACTAAGCATTCACAAGACCATCAGACGTAAGTCCAGGCTGAAGGGAGGCACGCTCATGTTTCCAGGCTGTGTAGGAAATCTAATGTTAGGAGAAACTGAGCTCAAGATCTCCAACCTCCTCTCAGCACTATGACTTCTCATGAGATCTATATATGTGTATGTATGTATGTGTGTGTATAGATAGACAGATATACATATACACACACACACACACATTTGTCACCAAAAAATAGCAAAACAATAGATGACTGAACTCCGTTGCTTCTTTATGAATTTGTCTGCTCTTAATAGCACTGTGTTTTGCTAGCTTACATTTTCCTGCTAATTTTAAATTTATCGCATTCACTACTCCATCACTTCACTGCTCCAACAAAATCAGTTGGTTAATTTGATGGCTAGATCTCTCCTTCTTGGAGCACCAGGCCTCCTTAGAGGATATATTAATGTTTGATATGCAGTTCCCTTTCCGATAACCTCAGTACACAGTAGCACTGATTAGAACATTCTAGGCCCAACCCCAGATTTATTATAGGTAACTCTAGGGCTTCAATATAGAGTGCTTATAGTGGCAATCTCTGCAGATGACTCTAATATCCCTTAAGAACAGACAAGTCACATTAGAACAGGCACACTGTCTCAGTGGGTGGACCAACAACACCTCCCTGTCCAGACTTCCTTGCTCATCTTCTCCCTCCTCCTGCTCTTCAGCTGGACCTTGGGAACTCAGTCCATTCCTCTGATGAGGGTCTCTGTTTCTATCTCCATCCATAGCCGGATGAGGATTCTATGATGATATTCGAGATAAACATCGGTGTGATAGTGGGGCAAGGTCAGTTCAGGATTATCCAGCTGGACCTGGACTGAATGAGCATGCAATCAAACCGAACTCTCTGAATGTGGCTGACAATGGGAACTGACTGAGAAGCCATTGATAAAGGCACTGGGACTTGTTTCTACTGCATGTACTGGCTTTTGGGGACCCTAGTTTATTTGGATGCAAAGCTTCTTAGTCCTGGATGTAGTGGGGAGGGCCTTGGACTTCCCACAGGGCAGGGTTCTCTGCCCTCTCTTAAGGAGGGAGAGGGAGAGAGGAGGGTGAGTGGGCAAGCAGGAGGGGAATGGGAGGAGGGGAGGAAGTGTAAATTTTGAATGAAAAAAAAAACAGACAAATCTTCCTGAATTTCCAGGATAGCACAATCCGCCAACTGCTGGCAGTCTACAGCATTTCATTTTCCATCTGCAGACACTATTGGAGGAAGGAGGAAAACATGATCTTGCTATAGTCTCCTTACTCAGTAGTAGATTCGCATTGTCATATTTTCATAGTGTGATCCACTGAGGCTCAGGTCTTACCAGTTCTCTCTTCTCTACACTGTCTCCTGCCCTTTCCATGTTCCCATCCCCTGCGGTTGATTGTCCACATGTTGTCTCACATTCTGGACACAATGATTAGGCTGTGATTCTGAGAGGTCCCACTGTACCACAGATTAGTTGTCCTTTTTCTGCCAGGAGCCATGGAGTCCTGAGACAGTGGGTCTCCCTTTGGTTCTTTGGCTCTGAGGTAGGAAGGAGTCTCAACAGGACATCCTGTCTTTACTGACTAATCTCAAAATAATGGTAAATCTAATGGACTTGTGATGCTCATGATAATGAGTCAACCTAAGGCATTCCATGGACACAGTTTACCTGCGTCTGGAGGTCATGGGGTGACACAGTTTCCCTGGAAGAGCACTGAGATCAACAGTTATTATTGAAGATAAAATGTAAGGTGATAAGGGGTGGGAAATAAACACACTCGGTTCTCCTCTAGAGACTAGAAAATCAGCCAGATTATGAACCAGTAACAATTCTTAAAACAAACCTATCAATCTGACTTGCAGTTTTATGTATATGTGGAGTGTGTTTGTTTATCTCGTGTGTGTGTGTACATATACATTTGGGTATGCACATATGTCTGTACATGTTTGCCTGTGTTTATACTTGCGTTTTCATTGTTTTAAACCTCAGTAGAAATTATTTTATAAATCTTTTCAAATACAAGTATTTGAAAAATAGTAGGAAACCTAAAGTCGTCACATGACACATTAATTACTTGTGATTGCATGCAGGAGTAGAAGAGTAACTTTTGGAAGTCAGTTTTTTGATAATTATGTCACATTTTACCTATTGCCCTGTATCTTCGAGTTATCTTACGAATTCAGTAGAATAAGCCTCACAGACCACTCTGGGAACAGTTGTAGGCTCCAATATAAGAATAGACTACCCGCCTCATTTAAAATTTGCCTGTTTAAAACAGACAGTAGAATAATATATACATGTATTACGTTCACTTGGAGATCTTTTTCTGAAAGCAATGTATATATCTGTATTGAAAAGAATGGAGAGATTAATCACTCACAATTTTCTCTTCACATATATAAATAGAGCCTTCATTTCCTGCTTGCAGGGAAAGTGAGTGTCAGAATGAGAGCTATACAGAGGGGGTAACGTGATGGGAATCTTCCGTCAGCCTTGTCAGAATAAAATCCTTTCTCTGTTCTTTCAGAGTTCTGTACTGTCTGAGACTCTTGGTTGCAGACAACAGCAACCACTGAATGCATTGTCAGGGAAAAAAAAATAATTCATCCGGGGATGTAACTATCCAACTGACAGGCAGCAGAAAAGTGATTTAAGCTGACCTTGAAATATGGTCTCCCCGAACTATCGAGAGTGCCTGTATCATGGTGGGAGCTGTTACTTCCGCAGCCATCAGCAAGCTCTTGCCATTGCTGCACAATGAGTCCTGGACTGCCTCAGCCACACACTCCTGAGCAATAGGTCAGGCCACCGTCCGTTTAGCATGCCGCCAATCTCCAACCAATGGTGAGGGCAGACTCGCCTGATTGGCACCAACGAAGCCACGTGTGTGGTGCCATTAGGGAAACTGCAGCTTTCTCTCTGCAACCTTTGCTCTCTGACGTCCACAAGGTTCAGATGACCTAGTGGGTCACTCACAGCATTCTGCAGCCACATGTGTACCGTTCTCTAAATAGCCCAGAAGGTACACTTTCAAATAAGGAGAGCATTTAGTTTTGTCCAGATTCTTTTCACCTTCCACAACACACCTCCTTTCTGACCTTTTTTTTTTCTTGGCTCAGCATGAACAGGTTGTCAAGCTCCACCCCATTTAAGTAGGTTTCTGCCCAAGGCAACAACATGTTACAAAAGGGGAGAGACTCCCACAGAATGGCTACCAAACTATGGATTCCTTTGAAGCAATATGACCTTTGTGCTTACTTTTGCAGCCTGTCAGCCTTTTCTCTGTGTCTCCAGGCCCTGCTGGGAAGACGAGCAGACCCCCTAAGGGAAACATTGCCCCACTATCTCCATAAGCTTGTGCACACCTTTGCAAACACTTTCGTAAACTCTCCTTGTTTGCTGAAATTTCAGTGTGCCGCATCCTCCCAGGATTCTCAACCTCAAGTACCTTGCTGTAAAATAACAACAAGAATCAATGGATGTGATTCCCAGGCACTAATACTGTGCAATTAATAATGAACTACTCAGATAAGGGAACTGCCAATGTGAAAGTTCAATTAATAAAGATCTGTGCTGTAAGATACAAATCTGCAAAAATATTTTAGCCCTCTCTTCTGTTTGTTTTAAAATGGCCATCGAGAACAGTTGGTGATACACATATACTCTTGAATGTGTGGCTTTCTCCTAAAGCAACATCAACCAGAAATCACAGCCATGAAGAAAAGTGTCTCCTCTCAACAGATCCTAAGCCAGGGTGGGACCTTGTGCCCACCCTTCCTCTCCATGCCTGGATTAACTAGGTTTGGATTGGTCTTGTGCATGGTGGTAATTAGGATGACTGAAGGAAGAAAGTAAATATGACTGAAAACAGTTCATTATAATCCCAAGGAACTTCTAAAATGCTGAGGGAAAAATCATTTGTAAATAAATAGATTCTCTCAAGAAAATACAGCAAAATTCCAATGACTGATCAATTTATAAATCATCAAAGCTTTGCAATTCTTTCTAAGTTTAAAATTTTAGAAAATTATTACACATATGAGCCTAAAATGGGATTACTTTTCTTAACACTGCTAAAATTTAAAGTAATAACAGTTATAGTCTATAAAAATTATTACTTTAAAAATGATATACTGTGACCAATTGAAAGTTAAAAAGGTCATTATGCTCTGTTTCTAAGAGATGTGGATTGAATTTGACAGATTAATAACTTAAGTAGCTTAAGAAGCCAAATTTTATTAATTATTTAAGCAGCCTACCTTCCTCTATGTGACAAGGGAAAGGTACTAGTCATGGTCAATTATAAGGACATTAGTCATAAAAAGGTAGCTTGACAGGTTCTTATATAGCAATGTCTTAGAGTACCAAGTAGAAAGAAGGGATTTTTGAATTCTCTTTCTTTCCCTCCTTCTTCTCTTCCTTTCCTTCCTCCTTCACCTCTCCATCTCTCTGCTTACCTTCATTAGAGAAAGGTTAATTCCATTTTACTATAAGTGTTATTGTTAATGTCCATCTGCAGGCCCAGCAGCTGGGTCTGTGTCTACAGGCTCTGCAGGGCTGAAGTCACCAGGTCCCAGGGACAGACATTTCCTCTGGTGTTTCAATGTCCTGCTACTTTTCCAGAAGAGGACAACTTAGGACAGAAGACATACTGGGGAATACAGAGAAGAGGAACAAATAACAGAAGAGGCAAGAGACGAAGGAAAGAATTGTGGCACTCTTTTATGGGAAGGAGGGAGGGTATGCAGTGTGCATCTGTTTTCTGTTTTCCTCCGAAAGAGATGGATGGAATCTGAAGCAGGTCTGGGTTCTGGAAAAGCAAAGAGAAACTGTAATTCATGCAATGAAGTTTAAGTGAGGCCTTGGAGAGTCCCAGTGTGGCAAAGGGGTAGCATATGTTAGTCATCTGCTATTTTTCCAGGGGACAAAGAAATGCAAATGGAGGCTGAAAGGACCCAAACTGCAGCCTTGTGGGGAGGCTGAGGCATCCCATGCTAAGTGCTAAAGTCTGTCTACTTCCTACCACACTGTGCTGAGACAAAATGAATAACTTCAATTTTTTGGAGTACACACCTCTTTCCAGAGACAAAGGGAAGTACATGTCAAGTACATTATAGGAAAAGCCAAGTACATTATAGGAAAAGCCACCCCTGAGATCTCTATTAGCTCAACAATGTGAACTGAATTTCAGTTATGTGTCCTGAGGAGGGTCATCTGAGTCTTTGATGTGCCCATCCCACTAAAGGGAAGGATGGATTTCTTACATTTGCATAGTAGGTAAAATCCTTAGATAATATAAATGACTCTTCTTCACTAGCTCCTGATGTTAAAGAAATTTGTTGTGTTCAATCAATGCAACACAAATTTTCCTGGAATAAAATATGTCCAGCATCTCAGAGAGAAGGACTAGAAGAAAAGACCTATAAGGATCTAATAAGGAGAAGTTTGTGGCTCGGTGGCCTGGGCAGGAATGTTGCTGCAGGGTATAAAATGAAACCATGTCCTAAACATATATATGGGTGCTCTTACTCTCCTTTAAAGATATAAACCTTTCAATATACCCAAAATAAACACCATAATATGCCAGATGTTGTGGCACACACCTTTAATCCAAGCACTTGGGAGGCAGAGACAGATAACTGTGGTGAATTTGAGCCCAGCCTGGTCTACATCGTGAGTTCTAGGACAGCCAGAGCTATATAACATCATGTCTCAAAATAAATAAATAAATGAACAACAATCTTTGTGCTGATTTATTTTTGTGAGCTTGATAATCGAGAGAATGTCTTCATCAGATTGACCTGTAGGCAAACTGTAGTGCATCTTCTCCATTAATGAATGAGCTGGCACCATCCAGCTCACCGTGAATGCTGCTACCCTTGGGCAGGCGGGTCTGTGCTATGTGAGAGAGTAAGCTGACCAAGTCATAAACAGGAATACAGTAAGCAGTGTTCCTTTTTGGTCTCATTTCTGGTCCTGCCTCTAGGTTCCTACCTTGAGTTCTTGTCCTAATTTTTCTTAGTTATGGACTGTAGGCTGTGAGATGAAATAAGTTTTTCTTCCGTAACTTGCTTTTGGTCATGGTCTTTATCACATCATTAGGAAGCAAACTAAGACAGAGCACCAAGAGAAGGATCCACCTAAGCCTTTGAACAGTCCGTGTAATAAATGACCAGAAAGTTTATGAAAGGAATGTCTGTACCTAGATTTGGGGGACAGTTCAAATGCTTATACATTGGTTACTGGGTTCTTATGATTCTGATCTTGTTGGATAAGAAGCACATGCATGGTACTTCTATCTAGCTCCAGTCAGAAGAATCACATGCTCATGTTGTTGGCTCCAAAACAAACTCCTCTTCCCTTTGAGGTGAGTACTGTGTTTCTTCCTTTAACAGTTTGTAAATTGATTTCTTCCACAATGTCTTCGGGCATCTTAATAGTTTCTGCTCTTTATTTTGTCATAGCTCACAAATGTTGTGCAACCAAAGCATCTTTTAAAACCCAAATGTCGGAATTGCTTCTGTGAGGTTACAAATAATACAAAACTCACTGTGAGTATAGTTTTCAGTGAACTTTTTCCTAAAACAAAGCAGGATCTAAATCAAATGGCAATGTACACAAGTCACTTTTATTTTTCAAAAAAAATCATTAAAACGTAATTTGAGTCATGTTTTAGCATCTATGGGTTAAAAGATATGAAAGTGACATAAAACACAAATAACTTCAGTTTGGCATAGAAAATTATTCTTGAACCCCCGAGGTTGCATTTCAGTGAACAAGAACTTCTTGAGTCCATCCCCACTTATTTCTTGTTGTGATAAGAGCAACCTTGTAGGTCATTGGCTGCACAATTTCAAGTCATCAGAACTTTAATTTTCAACTCTGTTTATGGAAAATGGCAGAGTTCAGTTTGGAGATTCTAAGGATTTTTGATAGCTCCAAGGATGTATGGATAATCACCTTGAGACAGAAAAAGTTTCATACTTGTTCAAATACATTGTAGAAAACTGGTTTTTATTCTCAGTGTTGAAGACTATATTTATAGAAAAAGACATTTTTTTCTAGACATCCTTTGTCAAATAGCCATATGATCATGCTGTAACTGAATAAATACAGCTATAAGATATTCTTATTTCCTAAAATTAACACGGATTGCGATATCGTTCTTGCAAACGTTAGAGTTTTTCAAGAATATATCTAACAGAGTTTCCTTTAAATGCAGCATTTAGTGCTACATGCTTTAAAGATTTTTTTGCCCCTGAATAACATGGCAGCACACACTCTGCTTTTATCAAGAGAGCACACTATGGGGTTCAAATGCTAGAGCAGTCATCTTAAAAAGATTGATAGATGAAAGTTTTATGGTTTCACTCAGTTTTTCAACTGATGACCACCCATGAGGGAATCACTCAGATATCTGCCTATTCATTTTTACAGGTATTATGACTGGAATAATTAGGATTGAGTCTGGGCCTACACAGTCCTAACAAGCTAGTTCCACCATGCACCCTCATGCACCTTTAAGGCCAGTTAAAGAAGTAAACAACAATGAAAAGCAGAAGCATGCGAGTTACACTGAAAAGAGTAGTGAAGAGGTCTCTCCAACTCTGTCTTTGGGAGTTAGATTTAAATAAAAGGCAAGAGGTGTGCATAACTAACCAGTCCAGGTCAGGACAATCCTTCTCATTAGTGAGCCATTGTAGTCAGTCTTCCAGTCTCTTTGGTAAACCAGAACTAAGTACAACCTCTTCTTCGTAGGCCAGTTCCTCCTGCCAGCTGGCATGAGGCTTCAGGAATTTCCTTTTATCAGTCACCTTAGTTCCTTAGTGTGAATCATTTCAATATTCTTGTAGACCCAAGTTTTCCATCAGAATATCTTATTTGTGTTAGAACAGTCCCGTGTTAACTGTGAGTGTTGCAGTGTGGCTCTTCTGGTGTTAAGAATGTCAGCTTCTAGCTTCTAGCTTCCTACCACTGGGCAGCATGACACAGGGACCGTGGAGTTATTTCTTCTTATACAGAATTTCAACCATTTGTATTTGGTTCCAGCTTCACCTACATCTGAGTTTCACAGGTTTCTATGGTCTTCATTGCTTTCTATCTCCAGATTTATCAGGACTCAATGTTGCAAAGAGACGTCTTTTTTTTTTTATTTTTTTTTTGTGCTCCTTCTAACTCATTCCTCAACACAAAGCAGACCTTTCTAGCTAAAACTTTTCCTGCTCTTCTAAACCAATTACAATTCTTTCTGTTTTCCACCACCTGTTTTGCTGACTGTTGACTTGGTTCCTTCTTCTTGTTTTCTCTTCTTTGGTACCTTTAGCTTGACTTTTTAGTGGAAGTTTAAATTGTGGGTAGTTTTTTATTTTCCTCAGTGTTATTCAGTTAAGTTCTAACCTTTCCACAGGGTGAATACTACTCAACTCTGCTCTTATAGCTACTGGAGAAAACCACGTTGTTAAACATTAGGTAGTTCTTTTTACTATTCAGCTAAATAACCTGACATAAAATTATTTGCATTATTTTATGAGCACTATTGACACAATATTTTTATAAGTCAAAAATTTAAAAGTGGCACTTTTGAGTAATAGGTTTTCCTAAACTTTTTCATCATTTAACTCTTCTTTATTTTCTGAAATTTGAACAAAGGAATATACTCACACCTACCAGTATAAAAAGAATAAAATGGCCCAGATTGTTTTAAAAACTATTTAATATCTCACAAAGCCAACATTGTTCATACTTAATCTAAGACCAGTTCATGTTCAATATTGGGAAAGAAGACTATCTCATATTAAGTGAAGAGGCATTATGATATTGATTTTACAGAGCATTAAATTAACCAAATGTCCCCTACATGATGACCATTAACTTCCAAGATGTCCAAATACTGCCATAATATTATTAACAGAAGTCTTAAAGAAACTTCAGGATAAACAATGTCTGTCAAAAACTGGATGCAAAGTGTGGGTAGAGCTTATATAAAATAAAGCAAAGCTACATTTAATTCATTTGAAAATGATGCTTAGTAATATGACAAAAACATTTCTCACAGGAGAGGTGAAAAAGGTGGGGAGCTGATGGCTTGGGTCTGCACTGCCTAAAGGATGGAGATTCTGAAGTTTGAGTCTTTCCTCACTGGAGCTCCCTCTGATGTTTCTTGTTTCTATTAAGGGGAAGCAATTTCTTTGTAGTCTTGGGGATGGTGTTGAACTTCCTCAGAACTGTGTTTCCCTTGGTTTACTTGCTTTATTTTAGCTTAGAAAGATGGCCATGGCGTGGTTATGAAGCCATAACCTATGTGTAAAAGATTTGATGTAGAGATATTGTCATAGCTACTGTACACAGTTAAAATACTTTCTTCTACAAAATGCCACATAAACACATAAACTATATCCTTACTAAATTACATTCTACCTCCACATTGAAAGCAGAAACAAATAGCTTCATGCCAACTTTCTGTTCTCATCTCATTTCTTATTAATAGTAGCTTATTACTTGAAAGGTTAAATTGTACTTGCTTCAAGGATTGCTTTATTTTTCTTTTATTTTCCACATAGAATTATTTTTCCAATTCATTGTCTAAAGCCTGCTTTTACATTTAAAGTACTAATCTTGTGGGGGTTTTGTTGTGGTTATTCCTCACTCACACACAAATTTCTTAAGAAACATACGCATCTCACTTTTATTTTCTGTGCTCCATCTACTGTCACAGTCACCAAACAAAAATATTTATAGAACTTAATGTACAGAAACACAAGTATTAGAGAGTAGAGACCCCAGAGATCTCAGATATTTGGAATGATAACTCCAGATAAATCTAAAGACTCATTCTCACTCTCAGTAAAACTGAGTTTAGAACACTGTCAGTCCAGGGCAGCCTTGTACATAGGGCAGATGAAACCCCCACATTTATAAGAAAATAAAATTTTGAAATACATATGAATCCTTGAATATTTATTATAAACAATACGGGAATAACAGAAAATACATCAAATGTATATTATTGTCTGAAAAAGAAATACGTTAGCTATAAACTCATATGGAAATGAGAGGAAAATTCCTTTTTCTTCTGCACAGTAGACCCTCGGTTGTTCTCACCACGCCCTAGTCTGCAGTTCTGCTATGAGCTCAGAATTTAAACCAGGAATGCAGTTGGAATTCTTCTGTGTGGCTCATTTTCCACTTGGGGGATCCATTCCTCACTCGTTTCTTCACCACTATAACCAGCAGCTACAGAATTCAATATAGCAAAGGTTGTCTACCGCAAATTCAAAATCGTCTCTCACCCATCTGTGAGCAACACATAAATAACAAAAGAGGCGTTTAAAAGTCCCCTCTTCCTTCACTTCTTTTTCAGAAATAACTCTTCCACAGAAGAAAATGGTTGGAAATGACTCTCTATTCAGCAGCCAGGCAGGAGCTCTGAGGGTGCAATTGCCTTGTCCTTCCCAGAATTTCAGTACCCCCATGAGAACAACAATCTTTTCAGACTTCTTGATACTTCTTTTCTTCATGATACTTGATTTTTAGCCTCTCAGATTTCTAATGACTATAGAGAAAGGATCGAGCATGCCATCACTGCACCGGTTTGACAGCTACAGGTGCTGGTATTAGCAGGTAAAATGTTTCCTTTTGAACAAGGACTTTGTATGGTAGTTTTCACATCCAGTTGCAAACAAAAGCAAAAACCCAAACAACCCCACGCAATTCAAAAAGTTTAGAAGAACAAAGAATACCTAAATACATTAAGAATTTACTTTAAAATATTTTGAAGTCATCCTTTCCCTTACCATAAATAAGATTTTTCCACCCTGCCCCAGTTTTTGATGTTTTACTTTGAGCTACTTTGGGTATTAGCATACAATGTCTCATAAGAATAATATTTGCAAATGTATCGGATCTGTTGTCAAAATTTTGGGTCTGGGTTAAGCTACACAGACTATGGTTAAGTTTCTACCTTCAGATCATAGTAACAGGACCCATTGATTAGTTAGAATTTTCCTCCTTTATGATTTAAAACTTTAAGTGTAATATTTCTTAAGGTAATATTTTAATAAATATGCATGCATCCTACTTTGATATAGGACATACTAAAGCATATATATTATATGTCTTATGATTTTATTCATAAACTAAAAGAAAAAATCCTAAATTACATTATTTTCCAAACTGGTTGAAATGAAATTTGAGTGTTATAAATTAAGATTGTTAAAGGGTCACTCTATATTGACTATTCCTGTTCCATTTTATTAGAATTGATAAATTTACTGGTGGAGCATCATCATTTTTATATAACATTGTTCTGTTTGAAGCAGGGTTTCACTTTGCAGCCCTGACTGGCTTGAAATTCTCTATGTAGTCTAGGCTAGCCTCAAATTCACGGAGATATGCCTGTCTCTGCCTTCCTAGTGCAAGGATTAAAAAGGAGTGCTCTGCCACACCTGGCTTGCCATAACGTTTCTGTAACAGATCACCTTGTGGATCTAGAGAAAAGCAGCTTGCCAGAATAATGTATTATTCACATTCTCCTCCTATTACAAGTTTACTCAGCTTGGGTAGAATAGAAAGCCAGTGCTTACCCAGGCTTGCTCCTTTCAGAATTAGAATGATCTTTCTTGTCTAAGGCAAGAAAGTGTTAATGAGCACATATTCAATTCTGGTGTCACATTTTTGTGAAATTCTGTCTGCTTTTTATGGAGTTGGTTGACATCTGATTTCCTTCTATGCATGTAAGTTGAAAAAAAGAGAAGGAAATACAGAGTTGCAAAGCTATTTTTAGAATTCTTTCAGTGATTTTAAATCACTTTCTTGTCTCTTTTTAAAAGATTAGTAAAACTTTATCTGTCATTAGATAATGCTTTAAGATACATACATATGTGTGCATATATGTATATGTAGATTCAATATGTTTATGGTATGTGAGTGTGCACCTGTATGGGTTTCTGTGTACTACATGTGCCATTCTCCCAGAAGTCATCAGATCACCAGGAACAGATGTGCTAGGCAACTGTGAGCCATGTGTTATGGGTTTTAGGAATTGAACACAGGTCCTTTGAAGGAACAGTGTATTCACTTAAGTACTGATCCATCCCCAAGACCATGTAATTCTTACATAAAATTAGTCATGTTTCTAAATCACAAACTATCTGGGAAATTTTGTCTTAACACTTTTTCTAGTTTTACATAATAAGATATTTGTTGTGAGGAGAGGCTGCTTATTTGTCCCCGCTGCCCAACTAGCCTACACCCGAAAAAAACCACACAGAAACTGTTCTAATTAAAACACTGCTTGGCCATTAGCTCTAACTTCTTATTGGCTAACTCTTACATATTAGTTTAACCCATCTCCATTAATCTGTGTACCACCACGTGACAGTGGATTACCGGAGATTCTAACGGGCATCCATCTCAGGCAGAGGATTCATGGCTTCTCTCTGACTCTGCTTTCTTCCTCCCAGCATTCAGTTCTGTTTTTCCCGCCTACCTAAGTTCTGCTCTATCAAAAGACCAAGGCAGTTTCGTTATTCATTAACCAATGAAAGCAACACACAAAATGAAGGACCATCTACACCAGATATTTGGAGGCTACCTCCATATAAGTATAAACAGAAATTATAAAAATAGCATTTAGTTCCATTAGTGTCTTTTGTCTTTACTACTTTAACAGCCATCATTTGAACCTTCTGAATAAAGTGTGTGTGTGTGTGTGTGTGTGTGTGTGTGTGTGTGTGTGTGTGTATGGAAAAAAGTGACAAAGCCAAAGACAGAAATTTATAGCACAAAAGTAGATAATACCTTGCCTCATGGCATTGCCAATAATTAAGCATTTTAAGCTCCAAATAGTAATCTTCCCATCCAGATTCTTTGTCAGTGACCTTTTGGAAAAAGTATTGTCAAAAATCTGTGGTTATGATGTCTAGAGTCACTGTCATGTCTAATAAGCCCTTGAACAACAATCACTGAATTGGGTAAGGAGATCATAGGAGTGTATATGAATCATCAGGAGACTAACATAACTGTAATTGCAGAGAAGTGACAGGTTTGGAGACCACCTGGTGGGAATTTTATTTTGTTCTGTGCATGACTGAGAGACATTGGATATTTATTCTGTTCAGTTATTTGCATGTTTTCCCTCTAGGGAGTGGTATGATCCAACACATGATTAGAAAGCTTAGTTTATGTGCACTGCAGTGAGGCAAGACATAGTCAGGTCGGGAAAGATGGCTGCAGCAGTAGAGTTGCTACTGAGGTAGCCGGAGGTGCTAAAGTTCTGGTTCCACAGGAAGGAAAAACAGAAACAAAAGCTCTAATATGGCAAATAACTTTCACCGAAATATTAGTTTACATACTAGGTAAAGTTATTCTTAGATTTTTGCAGTTTTGCAAATTAAGTTTTTGATATTTGATTTCAAGTTTGACTTGTTTTTATTGTGTATAATGAACACTCAGTTTTTCTATCCTAATATTGTGTGACTTTACTAAATAGAGGGGTACAAATCTATACTCATCCCAGTTAAGCCACCAAGAACAGATGGAAGACATAATTATGATATGCCATAAAAGTATGGGTGAGGACTTTCCTACAGAAGCAAGATAACTGGGAAATATTTGTATTACTGATAAGTACACTCCTGCATGGGTAACAGTTCATGAGAGTTGTATCCCTGCGGCTCCCAGCACTACTTGTAAGAAGTTCGAGTAATTGGGAAGTTTCCTCACTCCAGCAATTGAATATGGTTACATTAACCATGGAGTGGCGGCATATGAATTTTGCAAGTTTCAGGATCTTCCTGAACCTGTTAAGTTTCATTTAGTTCCAGGACTTGCTTGTTTACTCACTTCCTGAATCTAAGGCACCTCTCTTTCCTCTAGGATGTCATGTTTCAATTCAGAGAAAAGAGGTACCCAACATTTGATTTTATATCCTGTAGTTTACACCTAATTTTATGTCCTGTGGTATGCTGAATTCATTTTTATTTGTTCAAGTAGATTTTAAGATGAAGTACTTGGGGTTTTCTCCATATAAGTTAGTAACATCTGTATATAGGGAGCATTTAATACTTTCTTTTCCTATTTGGATGCCATTTTTATTTCTGTCTTTTACTTTTATGGTTAAATGTAGAAATATATTTAGTAGAAGGACTCCCAGAGCTCATCCTGTTTAGTTGTTCATGGAGGAAGCTTTAGCTTGTAACTACAAATGATGATGTTGCTTGCGATTTTGTCATCTGGGCCTTTATGATATCCAGTCCTATTCTCTTCATGGCCAATTTATGGTGAACTTTTGTTACCTTGAATCTTATTGATGTTTTTCTTACATCTGTTGAAATATTCACATACTTTAAGATATCGTTTTGTAAATGTTATATATCACACTTGTTGATCGGTATATGTTGAAACCATCCTTACTTCCCAAGGATGAATTCCACTTGATCATGAAAGATGTTTTTAATGTGTTACTGAATATGGTTTGCTAGTAGAGAAGTTTTACATCTGTGTTCATCATGAATACTGACTTGTATTTTTCCCATTTCTGAATTTAGAATAAGAATTATGATGGTCTTGTAATGAGTTTGAAAAGAGTCAAATGTCCTAAATTTTTTAATAGTTGGGCACAATTTGAAGAACTTGAGTTAGTATTTGAAATATTTGAAAGAGTTTAGCAGTGAAACCATCTGGTCCTTGGCTTTTCTTTGATAATATGCTCTTAATTTATGGGTTGGTCTCATTAGTAATGAACTGGTCAGTAATAATCTTGTGTTTCTTTGTGGTTCCATCTTGATAGGTTGCTTCTGTCAAGGGGCTTATCTTCTTCTTTTGGATTACCACGTGTGATGATGCACAATCATTCCTGTGGTTTCTGAGGATTTTGCTAGTTCTTTTTGTCAATTGTAGTGTTTAGTTATTCATTTATGACTTATTATTTGGATTTTTGCTTTTATTGAAGAAAAGTTTGATTAATTTTGTTCATCTTTTCAGTGAAACAGATCATTAATTTGCTAATTTATATTTTCTATTTGTTCCTGTCCTATTTCATTTATTTCTCCTCTGATAGTGATTATTTTTTTCCTTCTATTAAAATTAAAATTGCTTTGATAGGTGCTATGTTAGTTTAAAATCTAAGGTTCTTTTGGATGTACTTCACTGTGGCAAAAATTTTTTGTAGATATGCTTTAACTGCATCTTGTATCATTTGGTCCATAATGTAAATATATTTGCTTATTGATCTATTTTTTATGTATGTATATATGCATGTATGTATTTTCAAGTCAGGTAAAATATATGATATGCTTTTGTTCTTTTTCAAACTGTTAATACTTCTTTCATTGCCTCACGTGAGATCTACCTGGAAAGTGTTTAATTCATATTTAACAGGGATTGTGTTCTGTGGTTGTGGATGGGTTGTTTTGTATGTCAATTGACTCCAATTGATGTAGAAGGTTGGTTAAGTCAATGGTTCCCAATTGATTTCCTGTTAGGATGATTTGTCCATTTCTTAAAATACAATATTTAAGTCCTGCTATAATTATAATGCAATTCCTCTCCCTTCTGATCTGTTCTAATTCACTTTATATATTTAAAAACTCCATTTGGTCACATGGATATTTACAACAGTTATATCTCATTGATGTGTTAATTATTATCATTTTATAATGTATGTCATTATGTCTTTTTATTAAGACCTTATTTTTATGTTAAAAGCAGATTTTTTTCTTGAATAGTATATCCTAAATATGGCCTGCCTTCCCTGAACTGCCCAAGTTCCTTCCCCCTCTCCTCCCATCCAGATCCACCCATTTCTATCTCTCCTTACTAAACTCCCACAAGCTTTATGCCACCATTTCAGACAGGATGCCATCACAGATCAAAGGTTTTATGGATGGGTTGGTGTTTACTTTTTTCCTTTGATAACAGGCAATGTCCCTTCCTGTGCCAAAGAAAGTGATAGAAAGTAGAGTTGAAGACTCTATATAGGTACCATCTCAACTTTCTGACATAGAGTGTGCAGTGTGGGTGTTGTCTTTAGCAACAGGGCCTTGTAGTTAGTGTGGAGTGTAATATATAGTTTTTGGCAATCATCTGGGTTGTTATGTGGTTCCTAAGAGATCCCTTTGACCAATATCTCAATTAGATGTAACCCGGTCCTGGTAATGTAAGCAATAAGAGATTGCCAGTTGGGTCTCTGTTACTACATTGTCTGATGAATTCATTTAGATCTCCTTCATATATGTATATAATATATTTTAAGATACTAATACATTATTAGGTTTCCATACTACCCCTCAAAAGACCTCAATTTTAGCTGTCTCTACACATATTCCCTCTATTGTCCCCCTATCCCTTCCCTCTCTCCATTTGATCCTACCAATCCCATTCATACCCCCATACCCCATATTTATGGATATAAATCTTTTCTATTCACTTTTCCTAGGTTTATCAATCAACCTCCCTCACCAGTCCCTTTCTTTAAACCTAAACTCTGTGGTTTAATGGATGGCAGTTTGATCATAATTTATTGAAGAACTAATGTCTGCAAATAAGGGTATATATACAATATTAGTTTTTCTGAGCCTGGGTTATATCACTCAGGATTCCTTTTTCTAGTTCCATTCATTTACCTCTGAATTTATGATTTCGTTTCGTTTAGTAGGGAATATTATTCTATTTGGCAAATGTACAACATTTTCTTTATCCAATGTTGGTTCTAAATTCTGGAAATTATGAATAGAACAGCGATGAACGTGGTTGAGCCTTGTCTCTGTGGTAGGCTTAAGCACCCTTTTCGTATACTTCCAGAAGTGGTATAGCTGGGTCTTGAGCTAGATCAATATTTCAATCTTCCTAAAATATTGCCATACTGATTTCCATAGTGTTTGTACAACTTTGTAGTTCCAGTATCAATGGATGAATGTTCTCTTATTATTTTCACCAACATTAAGTATCACTCAATTTGACAGATGTATGAAGAAGTTTTAAAGTAGTTTTGATTTGCATTTTCCTGACGATTAAGGATGTTGAACATTTCTTTAAGTGTTTCTCAGCCATTTGAGTTTTGTCTTTTTAGATCTCTTTCATATGTTTAATTGACTTATTTATTCACTTGATAGCTAGTCTTTTGAGCTCATTGTATATTGTGGATATTAGCCCTCTACCGAATTTGTAGTTGGTAAAAGTACTCTTTTCCTTTACGTAAACTGCTGTTTTGCCTAAATGATGGTGTATTTGCCCTGAGGAAGCTTTTCATTTTGTGTGTGTGTGTGTGTGTGTGTGTTTCTGTTTGAAATCGAAATTGTTCTTTCAAGTTCTGTGAGGAATTGTATTGAAATTTTCATGGGGATTGCATGGCATCTGTAAATTGCTTTTGGTAGGATGGCATTTTGACTTTATGAATCCTACCAATCCACGAGCATGATGGATCTTTCCATCTTCTGATATTGTATTCAATTTCTTTCTTTGGTATCTTAAAGATTTATCATACAAATCTTTTAGTTACTTAATTAGAATTACTCCAAGACATTTTATATTACTTGAGGATATGGTGAAAGGTGTCATTTTTCTGATTTCTTTCTTGGTCTCTTTGTCATTGGTATTAAGGAGGGCTGATGATTTTTGTTACTCAATTTTATATTCAGGTATTTTGCTGAAAGTGTTTATTTGCTGTAGAAGTTTCCAGGTACAATTTTTAGAGACATTTTTGTATACTATCATATCATCTGCAAATAAATACTTACACTTAATTCTTTTTAATTTGTATTCCCTTGATCTCTGTCGGTTGTTTTATTCCTGGAGCTAAGAATTAAGTATTATATTGGAAAGGTATGGACAGTGTAGGCAACCTTGCCTTGTTACTGTTTTTAGTGGGTAGGAATGCTTTGAGTTTCACTCATTTTAACTTGATTTTGACTAGGGCTTACTGAAACTGCCTTTATTTTGTTGATGCATGTGCCTTGTATCCCGAATCTTTCCAGGACTTTTATCATAATGACATTTTAGGTTTCGCCAAAGGCATTTTCTTCGTCTAATGAGGTGATAATGTGGTTTTGTTTTTTAGTCTATTTATATGGGGAATTACATTTTCATTTTATGAATGTTGAACCTACAGCATATCTGTGATGGTGCCTACTCGATTATAGTAGGTGATTTTTATTAATTTGTTCTTGGATTGGCTTTGCAAGTATTTAACTGAGAATATTTACATCTATGTTTATAAGGAAAATCAGTCTATAATTCTGTCTGTGATTTGCTTGCTTTTATGTATTTCGGGTTTAAGAGTGACTAATTGTGGATTTGTGAAACAAATTTGGCAATATTCCTTCTGTTTATATTTTGTCAAATAATGTGAGGAGTGTTGGCATTAAATCTTCTTTGAAAGACTGGTAGAATTCCTCAATAAAACTATCTTGTGTTAGCTTTCATTGGTTGGGGAATTTTTAGTTACTCCTTTCATTTCACTGGGAGTTATAGATCTGATTCAATTGCTTATCTGATCTTGATTCAACTTTTGTAAATGGTATGTATCAAGAAAATTTACATTTCTTTTAGATTTTCTAAGTTAGTAGAGTTCAGGTTTTAAAAGTATGTCCTTGGGAAGTCTATGGATTTACTTTGTGTTTGTTGTTATGCCTCCACTTTTATTTCTAGTTTTGCTAACTTGGATATTCTCTGTCCACCTCTCTGTTAATTTGGATATCTGCTCTTATCTTTATTGGGTGGTTGTTCAGTCCCTTGGTTTCTGTTATCCTCCCTACTTTACAGGAGTGTATGTTACCTAGTAGAAAATCCTTCTTGAATCCTGATAGGTGTAGCCACTGAGAGCTCTGGATAAATGTGTTTCTGGGTATTGACAGCTGACACTTTAGAACTGAATAGGCCAGAAGTGTTTATAGGAGTGGCTCAAAGGAGGGGGACGAGCATGATATTCCACCAGGGTCTTCTTAGTACCTTGGAATGGGGATAGAGAAGAAGGAGTGGCAGCATGTAGTCTGTAGTCTGCCACAGAGCTAGAGGCGGGAAACGGGGTGACTGGATTTGGAGAAGAGGAGGTAGGGTGGAAATGCAAAGCCTACTTACCTGCTTTTCTGTCCCACTAGCCTATCCGGCAGGCTTGCCTGTTGTGTTTCCAGGGAATGTCTGCTGATGTTGGAAGCAGCAACAGTGGAATGGGTGGTGGGAGTGAAGATTGGAGGAATATGTCTGAGTTACCAGATGAAGATGGAGATGGGAATGGGAGTAGAAGCTGCTGGCCAGCTACAGTGCTGGGAGTAAGCCTGGGCATGGATTATGAGGATAGGAGGGAGAGGTACAAGTCAGCCTGCATGCTTCCCTGGCTGGAGGATGTCATTGTGTCCTTTTACAGTTCTTGAATTGAAGACCTTTTGTTATTGTTCTCTATGCTCTCTCTATTCCTCATGTGCATTGGTGTCCCATAAATTCATTGACAGACTCATCTTATGTATGAATTCAGTCTTTTCCATGCAACTTGGTAAATTGAGCCCTTGATAAATATTCTGGACTTGATATTACGTACATAAGGGCTGCAGGCCGGTCTTCTAGCCTTTCTCCTGTCTAAGTTTCATATTTAAGACAGGGTGACAGCAGAAAGGAAAAGAGACATTGGCTTAAAGAAGGACTTACATAAATTTCTGATGATTAATTGATTGATTGAGAGTATAATGTGTAAGGAAGTCAGCATGTCACAAATATGACATGAGAGATAAAATATGTCTTATCTGATAATAGAAGCAATGAGGCCTTTATCTCTCCTTGGGTATAGAACCCAACACATCACTAATTGTATTTGAATATTGTTTCTTTATACAAAATGCAATGAATTCTGCATTTTTCTTAAATAATTCTATTATCAGAGGGTATATATAACATGGGTTTTCTTTAAAGAGATCAGTGAAAAAGTCATGATGAATGAGTAATAATCTTTCATCCTAAATAATCCTAAATTTTGTATTCATTCAGATACTTTACTTTTTCTTATCATGTCTTAAGGTGATTTAGAAGGTGTCACAGGGGCCAAAATATCGTATGGATCTATCTTTTACCTCTCTAATGCAATAATTTTTCTTAAATAGAGGCTTTAGCATCTCTGAACTTACAAACATTTGCCCTCACTTTGGCTTTTCAAAGGAAATGTAAGCATTCAAGTCTATTTGTTACTGACAATGTCCTGAGAGGAGAGTTGATCTTGGTTATGTTTTAAGATTATATTCCATTAGAACATGAAATTGCATCTTTTCTTTTTTCTGGAAGTAAATGTACAAATGTAATTTTCCTGCTTTATAGTTTGACCTCAAATAAGACACTGTTTAGGAAGTATAAGACATCATCCAAATCAGTATAACTTTAGGTCTGAGCAATTGATTGCAGCTAATAAGAAAAAAGCACTTAATAAGGATTCTTGTAAGAACATTAATTGTTCTGGGTAGTGTAAATCAGAGAACGTCAGTATTAATCTAAGAGTTAAACTCATCACGGTATAAAAGGCAATGCATGGGAGTTTGCAATCACATACGTCACTGTCTCGAGCTGTGTAACTGGGGGTAGTTTAAGTTAATTGTCTCACATTTGATAGGAAGATAATAGCAATACTATCTTAGGGTATTGCGAATTAGATAAAGCACAATAATACACATAAAGTTCTGCATAAAAACCGGGCACTTGGCATTCATTCAATAATAGCTAGCTATTATTTTTTTCCCTTCTGGAAAGTAGGTGATAATAAATAGTGCATAGATTTGTAATGACTATTTCAAATTACACAATTTTCACTGAGCATCAGTAATGCCTTCATTACATGTGATCACAGATTACAGTCTCAGTAAATATAATTCTTTTTATTTTAACCACTATTACTCATGTTTCACAAAGTGACCATGGACTTCTTCAACATGGAGACATCATGTTTCTAATTTTATTTCCCATGCCTCACTCAATACTTGTAGCCAGGCAAGCAGTGCTTAATGAATAAACAATCCTGGGTTATTATTAAAAGCACCATTTACCAGGGAATTGACATTGTAAAAGTTAAATGAAGACACACAAAAGAAAAAAAGTGGTAAAGAAACTTCAGCAGTCAATCTGAAGTTTTCAAATGCTGAATGAAATGTTACATCTGGACAGACATCACCAACCAAACATTTTGATTTAAAGTTGATTGAATACTCACTCAGAGAAGGTTTTGTAGGCTGAAGTAATTTTATACTTGTTTTAAAAGCATATAAAGTTCCACATTTCTAATATTTAAAATTATCACTGCTTTGTTTTTGATAAGAAAGGAGCTTGTTACTAATAAGAAAAAGTAAAGAAATCATTTTGTGGACTTAATTTGCACAGGGTAATTACTGAAATGTTAATTAAATGCAACAGTACATACCCATATATTTTTTCTAGTCACTGCTGACAGTTGTATAAAATAAACTCTTGTTAAGATAATGCCACACAACTTGATGTATAAAATATCCATGTAAAACCGACACTTGATTTTTCTTGAATTGCTACATGGGTAGGAAGAGGCTCTGTGCTCACATTCTTGTTTTGAAACATTACTTCTTTCATTTATGTCCCTTTGAAATAAAATTGCATTAACTTATAATCTAACAACAACGCTTTCTTCCACTGTTTAATAAAATAACATTAAAATCCTACTTTTCCCACTGAAAGTGGAATGTAAGACTGAATGGGCACACAGTGGGCACATTTTATATCTGAGAAAGTATGCTCAGCTATGGTGGAGTTAATGTGATCAGTGCAACAGAACATAGCTCTCATGGCTCATTAAACCTGGAGAGTGGGAAAGAGGAGAATAGCCTTTGCATATGTTTGCAAGCGTCTGAAAGCAGGAAAATGTCTCTTACATTAAAAAAAATGAATGCACACTTTTTTATATTGTATTCCTACTTATAAACAAAAAGTTATGATCAGGAGTTTTACAAGAAAATTACAGAGGTTGTGGAAGATAGTTTTGCATATAATTGGTAGATCTAGTGGACTCTTATTCTTTTTTCATATTTTGTGACCTTAATTTTTATTGCTGTATAAACTTTTGTTTTCTTTTCATACACAATTCTTTAAGTTGACAGAAACATTATGTGTTTATTGCTCAGAACGGAAATTTTTTGCTCTTCAAATTTTATTTTCTTTTACATTTTCCTTTAAATCATAAAACATCACTTCCGCAACTTTCATTCGCACAGGAATTTTAGTCTAGGGTGTAACTTATACATCTGACTTGATGTTTTAGCCTCAGAAATATTGACTTTATTGACTTTTTAAGCAATTGAAATATCATTTACTAGATATTTATTATTTTACTAAAACTCCCAAGTGCCAAAAGGATGTAAGACCATTTATCCTCATGTTTGTAACAGTTTTACTTCAAACGTTGTTTTCAATTTTCTTGGTATAAAAATGTACTTATAACCAGCCCAAGATGCCATACAAAAACAACAGTCTCTCAGTGCTCTGCTAAAAGGGAGTAAAGAGAAACACCATAAAAAAAATCTCATTTTCTAATCAGAACATTATGTTATTGCACACTTTGAGTTACTTGCATAACAATCGCTATAGTGTGTCTTCCTAAGGGATTTGAAGAAAATAGCATTGTTACATTGTTTTAAAATAACAAGCAAATTACAAATTTGTCTTAGACACAGAAGTTTCCATTTTAGATTAAATTTTCAAGAAATTAAAATCTGTGGTGATTATTATTTTCAACTGCTCTGTTTTCCCATCAATTTAAGCTGAAATAGGCACATGGAATACAATGGACTACCTCAAATATTTAAACTTCCTCCATTGGCAGTTCACTTTGTGCCGTGCAGAATAAGAGAATTAAATCTAAAGAAGTTTCTCATCACAAAGGTCTGAAGGTGACAACAAAGCACTTAGTAATGAAGCTTGCTAGGAATCTCAGTGAGTAGAGTCAAAGTTTATAATTCATAGCTAATTGGTGGGGCTCTAGCTCTTTTTTATAAGTGTGGTTCTCTCCATAATTTATAATATTACTCCTCTAAATCAATTTCAATCCAATCCTAACATAAATCATTTTGAAAATGAGATAGAAGAGATTATTTCAATTTTAGGTGTGCTAAAATTATAACATATTATTTTTATTTTAAGAGTAATTTTTTATTTTAACTTTTCTCACTTGTTTTTGTTGCATTATACACAAAATTAATATTAGACAATGAAGCTAAAGGCAAGTCAGTTAGGGATTCCAACAAAGATTCTCTGTATTGCCCTTCCATTGGATCTATTTCATGCATGGTCATGGCACAATAATAGATTTGTAAAAGTATCTATAAGGCTCCATCAAGAAAGCAACTTCCCATTCTCGATTCATTTCAGGGTAAAGCTTGTCTTCACTGGCCACTTTACCTGATTTTTTTTTTCAAAAAAAAAAGGAGCTAAGGATGTACTAGAGTACATCTTTGGAGTACTTGGAGTAAGGATGTATTAGAGTACAACCTTGAAGTAAGGAAAGAGTATTTTCCATTTTCTGCTTCAACTTGACTTTCACCCAATCCTACAGTACAATCTGTAATTATCTCCCTTTCTTGCCCAAGCATAAAAAGAGAACAAATTTAAAATATACCCTACAAAGAAACATTGAATAAAAAAATAGACAGCATTACACATGCTAATTAATTTCATTCTGCTTCTTACTTAGGACATTTTGTAGTTCTTTCATCAGGAGGCAGGGCCTCCTGTGCAAGAATATCTCTTTGAAGGAAAAAAAAAGAAATAGAAACTTTGGACTTGCAAGGTGGCTTAGCCTATGAAGAGCTCATTTTACAATTGGAGAGATCGGAATTGAGGAGCCCAGCACCCACATAAGTACTGTGTGTGACTGCCTGCCTGTAATCCTAGCACATGGAACACGGAGACACAGGATTCTTGAAGCAAGGTGGCTAGCTAGATTAACCAAATGGGCAAGTTCTGGGTTCACCTGTGAGATCCTGCATCAATATAGAAGGTGGAAATTAGTCAAGGAATATGGTCACTGTTAACCATGGTCCTTGACATACACACAAATCAACTGCACACACGTGTACTCACATACAGGCAAGGAACATGCTCACCACACATGCAATAACAGAAACACATATACATGCACATTTATAGACACCAAGGAATTTACAAATTATCTCCTGTAAGCGATTAAGTGAGCGATTAAGACTTTTTTTTTATAAACTATCATTACTTTGGTAAGAAAGAAAAAAAGAAAGAATGGAAGGAAGGAAGGAAGGAAGGAAGGAAGGAAGGAAGAACAGTACTGGGTAAATGAATTTACAAGAGAATTGAAACAAGAACACATCAGGGAGTTAGTGTATGGTGTCCATGAACCTAAGTGAATTTAACTATATTCCCACTGGAAGACAAGGGATAAAATATGCATGTGTTTTAAAAAGTAGAGACAATCTCATCCTGCAACCTACTTTATGCAAGAGCCCACATTACTCTATAAGAGAATCCCAAACTGCAAAGGCAAGTAGGTCCCGACACCTCTTTACAGGCATATACCAAGGCATGGAATAAATGCATGCAGGCTATCTTTGTAATTTTTCAGACCATAATTAATAAGGGAAGTTATGCTGCTTAAATACCCAGAGAAGAGGTGGAGCTAGTAACAATGGTACCCTTCAGGTTGTAGACAGGAAGAAAGAAAAAGAAGGAAAGGAGAGATGGAGAGGAAGAGTGGAAGGAATGAATAAGAGAGAGGAGAAGAAGGAGAAAGAGAAGGAAGGAAGGAAAAGAAAGAAGAAATAAACTAGAAGAATAGGCAAAAATTGCAGATTTGTCTGTGTGCTGAGCACACAGATTTGCATTACGTATATTTGTCTGGGAACGTCAAGAATTGTGTGCATGCACAGTGTGTCCTCTGGCATGGCTAACTTGAACAAAGCCCAAATGAAAGATACAACTTCACTGTGTCAATGTACTCTTACCATTTGGTCATGACTTAATGACACTGTTTAAAAACACTGTCTAGAAACAGACAGTTACCAGGTCTCTAGTGTGGGTCCACCTTGCATGTGTGTGGAAACCCATCACTGAGAAATTTCTCTAAAAATGTGAGCTGAAAAATGCAGATGGGTAAAGAAATTGAGCAAATAAAGACATTTGATGATGTGTTTGTGGTCTAAAGCATTATGGGGGGAAAACATACACAAAATCGTGCTTCTAACTTTTCTAATTATGTATGGATTTTTCTGTATGCCGCATTTTTATTTAATTTCAATTATTTACCTCCTTAGCTATTTTCATCTAATATATATATGTATGTATATATATATATATATATATATATATATATCCTCAGTATTTTTATTGCTGCCTAGAACTTAGTAGGTGACCAATTAAAATTAATTGAACGAATGACTGAAACAAAACGGCTACTCCTCATTAGACATCTTAATTTAAATTTCAATTTAGAAAAACTCCTCATTATTTTTCTCAGTTTAACTCAACATAAAGGAGACTGCTTTTTTTTCCAGTATAGTTTGTGTCTTTCTCCTGATGTATGCACCAATTTGAATCAAGCCCTAGACTTTGATGAGGTGTAGAAAGGAAGTCTCATCTGTCGATCATTGCTGAGACTCTGCTCAAAGTCAGATCTACAACCCCAGGTCAAGATAACAACACAGAAGTAGTTTAGAAAAGAAAGAAACACAAACAAGTTAGATTCAGGCTAAGTGTAAATTTGGGATCTTGTAATTAAAGGGAAAGGAAAAAGCATGGAGAAGCATCAGCCGGAAGTGCAGAATGTGAAACTTGGACTGTCCAAATGAGATTAGGGGCAGGATGACCAGGGACATCTAGGGACGCAAGCTGTCAGAAGCGAGAGGAGAGCAGGTCGCGCACACAGTGCTGGCACAAGCTGTCTACTCTCAAATACACTCCATTCATCCCTGGGGATGCTTAACTTTCCAGACAATCTCTGGTCCAGTTTCAATTGCTTCAGGGAAGAGTTTCTTAGCATGTCTCCCCTCTTGTCCCACATGTCTCTCAGGCTGCACTCACCTCCAGCGGCACCTGCATGCTTTTGCTTTCTATTCATTTCAAGGAACATTCTCCTAATTTACGAAATAATCCAATTAAGGGGAAAACTGTTGACCCCCTCTTTGTGCATCTCACACATGCTTGCCAGGAGCCTCTATCATGTATTGTGGGTATATTCCTGTCTTCTAAGCTTCACCTGCTGTGTGTGGGTCCTTAGCAGCTGCCTCTGAGAGAGCAGGCAGTCAAAAACCCTCTCTGACAGGCGCGACTTCTCTGTACTTGTCTGTACAATGCAAGTACTGATTAAGCGATGACCCATGGTCCTATCCGTGGAGGTCATTTCGGTCCTCTGAAATACAATGTAGCATTCAGAAAAAAAAATAACAATAATTTTCCACTATAGATTCAGAAACTATTTTACAAAAAGCTTCAACAATTACAGCAACAGTGGTCATTCAGAAGCAGATCAACAGGATGAGGTTCATAGATGAGAAATTTAATGAAAGGAGTAATTGTTCTTTATTACCAGAGACAATTAAAGAGACAAGAAAAATTCACCATTTTTCTTTCAAATTCCCAGAAAGCCTCAGAGTTTAATATTTAAATTTCAGCCAATCCCAGGGTAATTTTCTACATTTGTAGACTGTAGCATTTTAAGACACCAGGTGCATTTTGTGACTTTATCACCAGCATTCTGCTTGGGAAGAGCCCCTTGGCTGTGACCTTCCTCTTGCTGAGACCGGATTGTCCTAGAGAACAGCACTCACTTTTTGCTGCAGGGGACCCCGTGCCACTCCTTTTGACGGCGTTTCTCCTTTGAAACCAGTCAGCGCCCACCCACTCCATTCTCTGTACTGTGGAGTTTATAATGATTGGTTTTGCTGCTGTTATTTTAGACAATTACATTTATCATGAGAAATTAATCCTTGAGGGATCAGTGAGGCGTGCTTTTCTACAGAGCACAAGAACAAAACTACTACTCAGTCTCCACTTGATATAATGTGACCCCACTTACTCTGCCATTCCCCTGTTGGCAATGCCGTGGGGAAACCCACAATCACTTCTCAGGCAGGTGCACAGGCGCCACCGAGTCCTGAGGAACCTCGCCTCTGTCGCAGGTGCCCTGTATTCCCATAATGAATGTGACCAGTAGCATAGCTACAGAGACATGCCTAACATTTATCAGGGTGATGAGGCTCCTTGCGCAACAAGCTCTGTGACTTAGGTTTGAGGGACAAACAATTGAAAGTAAAGATGGACCAGTGAGATGACTCAGTGATTGAACTGTTTGCCTAGGAAGCTTAAGGACCTGAGTTCAATCCCCAAGCCAGGATACACATAAAACAATTGTATCAGTGGTGTGTAATTTCACTCCTCGAACGAGGTAGTTGTGTTGAGGAGCTCCTTATGGTTCTTTTGCAACCTCGTCTGACCTACTTGAGGAGTTTAGCCAACGAGTTCCTGTCTCAGAAATAAAGAGTATGGTGCCTAAATCACAACACCATAAGCCTTCACACACACACATATGCACATACACATGCAAACATATATGCACAGAAGCATATGCATTCATACACACATACACACGTTTACACACTAAAGAGAACGCCAAGGGGTGAGACGTTTATCATGGAAATCTTCTCGTTTTCTCTTTTGGGATAGAACTCTTTTTACAGCCTCTACCCTGAATGTGATCTTCAGTGTGTAGTTGTGGTCTCCACGTTTCATTCCACTGAACTATGAGATAAAACCTGGAGTTCTCTCCCCAGAGAATATAATGAGAATGGAGAGAGAAAACAATGTTATCATGGCAGAGTGGCCGACTGATGTGTTCCAGCTAGGAGATTCTCTCAATGCTGAACACAACCAGGGTCCCAGGAAAAGAGAAACGCAATCCACAGACTCAGACTTCCAGGTGCTCATGGGCTGTTGGAAAGCTGCTGCATGACCTCACCATCTGAAAATGAAAAATGAATCATCGCCCCTCCCGCCCCAGGAACTGACTAACTTGGAATTCTGTGCTCACTGTGGGGCCTAGGATTACAGTTTCTGTATGTGCTTCAGAACTGGAGTGGAGATGAGTTATTTGAGGTCCCTCAGAGACTAGCAAGCAACTATAGTTAACCCTTCTTTAGGTCAAGTCTTTTCAGGAATTATACTCTGGATTTGTGGATTTGGAATAATCATTTACATGTCCTCCTCATATAAGTCTAAGTGCTATACCTCTCATCATTAGATGTTAAATTATTTATTTGGTGCAATTTTGGTATTAATAGAAGCTTGGTCATCCTCTTTCTTGTGAGTTTAACAAAGACAGAGCCTTTGCATTCTTTCTATATTTACAGAAACACTGTCAATGTCCTTCCCAAACAGTAAATAAAATATTGCTTTCACACGCAAAGATCAAGTAACTGTATAACCCATGTGTGTGGTTGTCTTTTTTACTGCATCCTCTTCATATTACTGACAATTCGGTTGTTAAAAGTGCACAATGTCAGCCTGAACTCAGAAATGAATCCAGAAACTTGCTTATGACTGAGCAAGTGATACTTAAGATTTAGTGGGCTTCAAGTTTTAAAGGTTAACATTTATGTAGTGTGCAAGCAACTCATCCAGGGAATGTGAAGGTTAGCAGAGAAACAAAAGATTTCTGGGAAATGAATACTGTCTTTATTGAATTTTTAATTGAGGACACTGTAAAGAGAATGGAATGCCTCATTTTAGACTCACTCACAGATCCAGCACTACTGAGCATGCCCAGATAAAAAGATATTGAACACTTTGCAGAATGACAAGAATATTCCTAAAATTAAAAGGAAGTAAGCATGGAAACTGGCTTTATTAAAACTTGCAGAAGTGCAGTCTGTGTGTCTATGAGTCTTGATCAATGTACCCAGTAAATATCTGTGGTGGGGGAAAGTATTGGAGACCGACCAAGGAGGAATCCATAAAAAATCCTTTGCATGTTTCTTTAAAATAGGAACTCAAAAAATTTCAGGATAAAAGTTGGTGACACTTTATCTAAAATGCTTCTATTTGTACATTTTTATTTAAAAACTGTCTAAAATACTGAGTCCCATGGTACTGTTTCTTTCCCTTATTCAAAATGTAGTTCTTTTATCCCCAATGGCATATATCTGTTTTTGCTTAAGGCAATAAATTTAGCCTGTCTTGGAAAAGCT
The DNA here is from genome assembly GCF_982192425.1 of Myodes glareolus. NCBI lineage: Eukaryota > Metazoa > Chordata > Mammalia > Rodentia > Cricetidae > Myodes > Myodes glareolus. The sequence goes on from NC_142050.1 coordinate 43,463,371, forward strand.
TTGGTAGAGGAAAGAAAAATGTGCTAAGTGTGTTGTTCATTTAACTTTCTAATTCTCAAGATGTGTTTTGTATTCTGTTTCAAGTACCTTGGAGTAAGTTTTGACTTCTTTTCTCTGTATGTTTTTTATTAGACTAATGCTCTATTTCCCCTTAGCCTTTTCATTTAAGAGAGCAAAATGCAATATCTTAACCAGTAATATGTTTGCCTCCGAGTTCCTGCTAGCACGATGTATAGGTTCCGCCAGATTCAAAACAGGATAAATACAGGTAAATAAACAAACAAATGTCAAGAAATTTCAAATTGTTGAAAATATGATTTGCTGTTTAATTTTTAGATAATTACAAATGTTTCATGTCATCCTGAGGCATCACAATGCAATTAAAGCATTTCTCTCTAGGCAGAGCTGCCTTGGCCCCTGAATGGTTTATGAACTCTCAATAGCCTGACACAGTAGGACTCTGATTTGCAAACAAACAACCCAAAAGCTCATGCAGGAGGCTCGGTTTATTTATCTCACTGTATTAGGCAAGGCAGGGTGATGTTTTATATGGAGTGTTTGCCTGTTGGAAGATTAGAAAGCTCAAGGCATGAGGGCTCTGAACAACAGGCCACCCTATCACACTGATCATTGGCAGTGGAGGCAGCAAATGAGAAAATCCACGAGCTTCCTCCTGATTTATGCAGGTCCCATTTGAAACCCAATCCAAACCTGGAAACTCCCCATGGCTTCAGCTCACTATTCTGGAATTAAAGTAACTTGTTCTGTGCTTTATTTCAAATACATGCTTTTTAATCAAAACTAAACTTTACTGCATATTTATGAAAAAATAAAACTTATTGCAAAATGTTAATAAAACATGAGGTTTTTTTTTAAAAAAAACATTGTCACTTAACTAAATGAAGTATCCATTTCTGCAGAAGAATAGCCTGCAATTAAGATTTCTTTTGGGTTGTCGTTAAAATGGCTTTGTTTAAATTTAAATTCCCAGATGTCTTCACAGAAGATAGTGAAAGTCTAAAACAAAGGTGTGAGCTGTGCTGGATGCAACATTTTAAATAGAAAGCCCAGTTCAGCTCATTAAATGTAGCAATGGGAATATACCAACTATGAAAAATGACTTCATGATGCTAAAGAAACTGTGCATCTGCCCTCTCTTACAAAGGAACTTTCATGCTGGGTTAGAGAAACGGATTTGTGAAAATATGTCTAAACTTACCTGTTAAATGTGTGGCAGAAATCACAAAGTCTTTCTCAAGAATCTCTCTCTCTCTCTGTCTCTCTCTCTCTCTGTCTCTCTCTCTCTCTCTGTCTCTCTCTCTCTCTCTCTCTCTCTCTCTCTCTCTCTCTGTGTGTGTGTGTGTGTGTGTGTATGGTGGGCTTGAACAGTCAGTCGGGTAATTAGACTCCCAAACTATCTCTGTATTCCATTTTGTCATCATAGTATGGAAGCAGTCATGAGCAGTAGCCAGAGAGATGTAGATAGCTGAGTTCTAGCAAAAATTTTATTTATAAGACCAGGTGTGAGGGCTAAAACTGATTGACAGCTTGACGGGATTTAGAATCACGTAGGGGAAACATCTCTGTGAGGGAGTTTGTATCGGCTTTATCAAGTAAAAAGATTGACCCTAAATGTGGGTAGCACTATTGCATAAGTTGTGGCCCAGGGTTGAGTAAACAGAAAAAAAGGAAGGTGAATACCAGCATTTGTTGCTCTCTGATTCTTGGTAGAAGATACAATGTTATCCGCTGACATTATATTCCGATTATCGCTCCTTCTCCTCCTTCCCCACTATAAGGGATGGCATCCTCAAGCCGTAATCTGAAACAAACTAGTCCTTCCTTACATTGCTTTAGTCAGGCATCTTGTCACAGCAATGAGACAGTAACCAACCTACCAGTTTACTCTAGTATCTGACTGATAAAATATGCTTCCATGGTTCTTTAGGAGCTGCAGTTATAGTTAGAAAGATAACTTCCATTACACTCAAGGGGCTTATAAGTTGACAGAAACCAAATACGTTCACATACAAGTACGTGTAGATAAACCATAGATATATAGAGGAACGAGCTGATGGCACTCACTGGCTCAGATGAGAGGGGCCAAATACAATAATGCGTACAGAAGAAAATGACATGGTTTAAGGCTAGTGATGTATGGAAGCACCTGGCATCTTGTGACCAGTATTTGGATGAACAGAACCACTCTCAGAGAAAATGGCACTCTGGAACACAAGTGTCATCATGTTCCACCTACCCTTGCCACAGTCTCTCGTTCCCGTCACCCTTCTCTGATCCCAGGGTATATATGTATATTCCAGCCTTAAAGAGGTGGATACTGGAACAGATACTGTAATATTAACTCTTTTCTTTACACCTTTCATGATTGTGTATAATTTTGTGCTGCCAAGCACTTAAGGTTCATTAAATTGCATTTCCATTACTAGACTGTTGACAGAGGTTTCTGTCCCGCCTAGTTCCATAGCCTTTCATCCCAAAGAAATACACAAAGCTTACATTAATTATAAACTATTTGACCTAAGCTCAGGCTTTCTTAGTAACTAATTCTTACATCTTGATTTAACCCCTAATTCTAGTCTATAATAGCCATGTGGCTTGGTACCTTTAATATGCGAGGCAATTTCATCTTGCTTCTTCTGTGTCTGGATGATGACTGAAGATTCAGCTTTTCTTCATCAAAAAATTCTTCTGTTCTGGTTGCCCCACCTATACTTCCTGCCTAGCTACAGGTCAATAAGTGTTTTATTAAACCAATACAAGTGACAAATCTTTACAAGGTACAAGACCATTGTCCCACAGCAATCCCTACTGCCTTTTTTTTCGAAACAGAAACTCTGAATCTAATCTTTTTTATATAGCTTTCTTCCTGACCATTATCCATAATAACTTGTAACCAACACTCTAAATAAAGACAAGCATCCATAATCCATTTTGGGGGTAAAGTGGACATGGTTTCTCAGCCTACTTCCTGCTGATTGTGGGAGATGATAGTCTTATGGGAACCTAAAGAAAATGTAGGAGTATAGTCAAGTCCTGACTGAAATATTTTGTGATGCTTGATCATCTCAGCCAGCAGTCTTGAAGCTGTTCTGTGTGTAGAACTTAGAGGAAACTCTAACAATAGAGCTTGAATGAACTCTATTGTTGTAAGAAGTAGCATTACAGACATAAATGCCAGATCCAAGAACAGGCCTTGAAGATGTAAACACAAAGACATTTTAATTTTATACAGCAGAAGAATATGATATTAGCCACATATCTATTGCGGTGGTAAAACACCATGGCCACGGCAACTTCAAAAGCAAACATTCAAGTGGGCTTATGGTTCTACAGGGTCAGAGTCCACGATGAAGGAGGAACAACTGAGAAATCACATCTAGATCCACAATAAGGAGGCAGAGATTACACTGGGAGCTGTGAGAGTCTTTTGAAACCTCAAGTCCATGACCAGTGACATACCTCCTCCAAAAAAAAACAGACTTACTAATACTTCCTAAAAACTTCCATCAACTGGGGACAAAGTTTCAAATATAGGATGTTATAAGATTGTGGCCATTCTTATTCAAACCACTATAAGAATCTTTAAAAACACTTTGATAACAGGGCTGGGGTGATAATCCACTGGATATAGAACCTATCGTTCATGTTGGAGAATGTGCGTTTTGATCCCCAGAAGCTATATGAAATTGGAGGCTGCTGTAGCATGTGGCTTTAATTTAAGGATGGAAATCAAGATCAGACGAATCCCCTGGAAAGCCATGAGGCCAGCATGAGCCACATGTAGCCATGAATATGCTCTGTTTGGGCTACAGGGAAACATTACATGGTGGTTGAATGCATTTTGTTCAGAAGGAAGATAATTAAGAAACAATTATAAAAAACATTATGTCAACAAATACCAGGTGTTTCAAGGAACCCATGCATCGAATAACGTGTGTGTGTGTGTGTGTGTGTGTGTGTGTGTGTGTGTGTGTGAATATATAGTGTGTGATGATCATAGAAATCAATCTGGTAAACCAGCCTTCAGCCTGCCCAGCAACTTCATAAACCATTGCTTCAGAGGTAATACCTTACATCAGCTGTGCTTCTCATGTACCACATGTAAGGAGAAGTGAGAAGGAAGAGCATAGAAAGAAATAAAAGATGAGAAGTCAGAAGACCTCACAGAGCTAGAGTCTAGTCTAGCTAGAGCTAGAGTTACCAGAGTTTGAGAGAATACAGATTGCATGCACCAGGCTGGGGATTATGTAGCTAAGGCAGGAAAGGGGGAACAAGGGCTGGCTAAGAGGAGGATGGGGAATATGGCTGCTTCCATAGATAAGAAGTACTTTAGAGACTACAAGGTCTGTTGTCTTATATTGTAACAACTGTGTGTCTGGGGGCAGGTCCACTGCTTCTCTTCTAAATTTCCGTTAGAACCTGTTTCCCAGGAGTTCAGTTTGAGGTCTTAGCCTTGTGAGTGAGGGGACTTTGACTACATGGTACAATTTAAAATCTTGTCTGATATTTATTAGAAGTGTTCTGGAAAAAACAAAAAAATAGAACTCAAATGAGATATACTTTATACTTAGAAGAAATCTCTGAGGCTTAGAATTTCTTCTGGCTGTGGATATGTACGTCTAATGTAAATTTATTAGTCACTGATTTTCTTCCTTGGAGTTAGGCCCTCAGGAGACATCATTGTAGTATTAGTGATTAATGACAGGATGAAGACACAGAGTATCTGTTCCCATTGAACATGCAATGGTGGCAGCCTGGCAACAGGACAAACCTACTACACAGAATCCTGCCATGCTTCTGAACCTTCTACAGATACCAAACAGTCATTGCTTACCTGAGTTGCCTTGTGTCCAAGAAATAAAGACCAATAAATCAATATTGACTAAAACTTTTGCTTAAATTGGGAACAAATTTTTTATCCATGGTATCTGGGGAGAAAGAAGCCTCTGACAGAACAGTTCAAGCATGAACAATGGTGGTCCCTGAAATAACAATGTATAGAACAGAGAGGTGGTCATGATTCGTGGTGTCATTGGTTTCTGCTAGACCCTATTCTAGATTACAGGGAATAATCCTGGACATAATCGGCCTCTTCTCTGCTCCCACATTCTTTAATCCATGCTCTGCTTTGTAACATAGCAAAGCAGACAGACTACAAGGGAGAACAAGGGAATCAGGTCAGAGGAAAAGCACCATCAGAAGAGAGGTAGACTGCTCGGTGCTAAATGATTCAGATTTGGGTTGTGTGAAGAATGAAACTTAGGAAAGAGTTCTAAATGGGCTGGGCCTTTAGAGAAGAGGCAGGAGTAAGGTGACCGTGTGTGTCCTGTCTGCACACTGGCCGGCCACTGAAGGGTCTCTGTCTGCACACTGGCCTGCCACTGAAGGGTCTCTGTCTGCACACTGGCCGGCCACTGAAGGGTCTCTGTCTGCACACTGGCCGGCCACTGAAGGGTCTCTGTCTGCACACTGGCCTGCCACTGAAGGGTCTCTGTCTGCACACTGGCCTGCCACTGAAGGGTCTCTGTCTGTACCCTGGCCGGCCACTGAAGGGTCTCTGTCTGCACACTGGCCTGCCACTGAAGGGTCTCTGTCTGCACACTGGCCGGCCACTGAAGGGTCTCTGTCTGCACACTGGCCGGCCACTGAAGGGTCTCTGTCTGTACACTGGCCGGCCACTGAAGGGTCTCTGTCTGCACACTGGCCGGCCACTGAAGGGTCTAGTTGCCGTTCAGACAGCCGGCTGCTTCAGGAAAAAGCAAACAAACAAACAAAACTGAAAAGTGCCAGGAAAGGAAACATAAACCCATTGAACAGGGAGTCTCAGAGCCTCGGGAGAGTAGTGAGCGTGCATAAAAGAAAAAAAGGTTCATTTTAGATAGATTTTGAGGAAGAAGTGAGAGCATGCGTTGCATGGTTATGTTGTTAAATTGCCTTTAAATATTTGTTCACACTGTCAGCACCACGGTGCAGCCAACCTTGGTCACTGATATCCTTTTGGAGAGCACAGGAGCCAGCAATGTGCAAACTGGTCAAAAGACTGACAATGGGAAACTGAGTGGTCAGCCAGTTTCCTGTGTAATTAATGGTACATCTTCCTCAATACCCCCTACCCTCAAGCCTTAGCGAGCACTGGAGAAGGTGAGACAAAAATGCTGTAAGAGCTAAAATTTGGGGTAGAATGTTGTGTATGCAAATTTCTGACTTAATATGGCTTTGCATTCATGAGATCATGCGAGCTGTGGTTCCCAGAAAAATATCAGTCTATCCAGAATTCGCACCTGGGAGAGGTGCTCTTCCGATGCCATCCCTTACTAAAGAGTTATGGCCAGTTAGTATTTACTGGGGAAGGGAAATGATTCTGTTTTGTTTTCATTGTTTCTTTGTTTTGTTTCTTAGTGTATGGCCACTGGAAGATTTCCTATGCCTCAGTAGATAGTCCACATCCACAGCTACCATCACACGTTATTGAAATTAAAAGAACTAATTGGACTTAAAAGGTTATCAAAAAATAGAAAGATTTTGAGGGAAAGTTGCTGGGGGAAAATGAATATGATCCTGATTCTTTGTATACATATACAGAATCCTCAAGATATGTAGATGATAGATAGGTAGATAGATAGATAGATAGATAGACAGACAGACAGACAGATACTCTCCTTACCTCAGCATCCAAAAAATACCAACAATTTCTCAACTTCAATCAAAAGTTTCAAAGTATACTTTGTTTCATTTTATTTTCTTCATCTCATCTCATCCTCCCTTTGTATTCCACAACTTTTGTTCTCTAGACAATGTTTCTGAGGTTCCCCCCTTGTGTTGAACTTGTGCTGGGCAACTGAAGAAAGCATCAGGCAGGCACTTGATAATTTTCCCTAACCCTGAAAAATTATCTACCTATGTCGAATCAGATTGTTCAACAATCTCAGATTTTCTAGTCTCAGTGTGGCCTGTAGAGAGAACAGAAAAAGGTGTTCTGATGACATGAAAGATAAAATATTCTATACTTTGGAGCACACATTATCTGGAGTCAAAACTGCTTGGACATTGGTAGAGTACTTAAATAATGTGTGTGAGGACTCAAGTGCAATTCCCGGTACAGAAAATAAAAATCTATGCCCCAAAGGGTTGTAAATCTTATCTGAATGGCTTTTCTGTTTGTGCATCTACTCTTGTACTAAGCTGATACATGATGTAAATGTCTCCTGAGGGGAATTTGCACTGCCCAGTTGGTCAGAGTGTGCCTAGAACCAGACGCTTTGTGTGATACATGTCTGAATATGAGATGGTTCATCAATTAAAACATCTTTCATAACTGGTGCTGTCTGGTCCCAGTTGGGGATTATATAGTTCAATAGGCACAGCTGCCATCTATTTATGTCTTTGAGACACCATGAAATGTTTAATTTTATCTATTTTGTTGTATAAGAAAGGATATTTTAGATTTTCCCATTAAAATGTACAATGAAGTACATATATGTGGACAGGGATAGATGGGGACAATAGTATTTAATCCATCAATGCAAATAATTCAGGAAGAGATCGTTCTCAGCTGCTTATGAGAAGAGTTGGAGCCCCAAATTCACCAAAACGCAGATGGTAACAATAAAACTTTTCTAGATTTTTGTCTTAGAAAGGACTGGATTCTACCCTATTTGAGTCTAAACAGATTAGTCCACAGATCAAACTGTTTAGTAGTACAGGAAGTACGAAATACTATGCTATAAAATTTTGGGGATAATTCAAGTTAAAACAAAACCAGTCTCATACAAAACAAAAAACAACTAGAATCATCCTCAGGAGTCGGAACAGACACAGCAAATAGGATATGTGGCAAGCAGGATAAGGGAGTGTCTTACTATAGGTAATCCTAGAGCAGTCAATGAAGTGATTGTGAGTTTCTTGTCAAACGCCCTGCTAAAACTTCAGCATTAAATCTTATTTAATATATTCTCCACTACTATTCAATACGTAATGAAATACTATAATTTAAAAGTGATCAGTAGTTATGCCGAAAAAGATAATCAACTCAACCATCACATACTGAGCACCAACCATGTAACCACTTCAATATCTGGCAGTTTTCATTACAGCTATGTCCCAAGTTTCTCAGAGATAAGGCTTTCATTTCTGTGTCACGCGTGAAGACATTAAAGACCAAAAGAATCCCCAAACCAGTAAATGACAGAGCCAAAACTACAGTATAAAGAATACTGATATCATTGCTTTGCTCATCCCTCTTTGGTCTGACAAGTGTAGGCTGAATAAAAAGCTTTCAATGAGAACTATCTCTAGGATTGACTATAAGATTGACAAAACTTTATATAATAACATGATATGGGATTCCCCTCTGTATGCTGTGAATACCTGTTGCTTTTACATATTAATTTCACCCATTTCCATTAATCTGTGTATCACCATGAGGTTGTGGCTTACCTGGTAAAGTGCCAGCATCTGTCTCCTGTGGGGCTACATGGCTTATATTGACTGTGCCTTCTTTTTTCCCCACCTACCTCTGTTCTGCTAAGCCACTGGCTGAAACAGATTCTTTATTAATCAATGGTATTTGATGTGGGAGTTCCTTCTATCCATGTGCTGCTATTATTGATTAATGAACAAAGAAACTGCTTTGGACCTATAGCAGGGCAGAACTTAAGTAGGTGGGGAAGATGAAACTGAATGCTGGGAGGAAGAAGGCAGAGTGAGAGAGATGCATGGATCCACTGCAAGAGATAGATGTGCTGAAACTTTACTGGTAGGCCACAACCTCGGGGTGATATACAGATTAATAGAAATGGGTTAAATTAATATGTAAGAGTTAGCCCATAAGAAGCTAGAGCTAATGGACCAAGCAGTGTTTTAATTAATACAGTTTCTGTGTGATTATTTTGGTTCTGGGCAGCCAGGACTAACAAGCAGCCCTCCTACTATAATAACATGTATTAAATATCTATAATGTACTCACCATTGGAAAGGATTTTTATAAAAAGGAATGAACAGTTATGTTTATCCTTAAACTAGGTAATTATGGGTGATAGGTAGACAGATCTGGGAGAAAACATGAAGTCCGTAGGCAAATATGCCTAAGTTCATCTGAACTATTAAAACAAGATTCCTTAGAAGGGTAGTTCTAAACAAAATAAATGAATGTGTTTGTTGCAGTCCCTGAGGCTGGGAAACCACAGAACATGGAGGCAGTATAGCCTGGTTTAGGCAGAGACTCTTCTCTGGTAAGAAACTTGCTGTGAACTACACACTTTTTCCTGTTTGCTTTCAAGGGCAGATAAGCCAAAAGTCTCAACAAAACCTTTTAAGGACATCCATCTCAACCATGAAGGTCTGCCTTTGTAACTTGTTTTCCAAAGCATGTCTTGTCAATACCATTGACTTAGGTTCAAAAAGTCATCGTATGAATTGAGGGGGACAGAAGCATGCAGATCACTAGAAGAGAGGAACGGAAGACAGCTTATGGAATTCTCTAAATTAACCCCCAATATTATCCATCTACTTTAATGTTGTAAAATTATGCATTTTAATTTTGATGCATTTCCCAATATATACAATTTTAGCTGTCTTGACTTGAATTTTTTAGTGTATAGTCTTGGCATCCAGTTTCTTGAAAGGGATAGAAATCTTATATTAATAATAGTTAAAATGAAATAAGTAATTATTTCTAATAAATTAGCAGGTAGCATATTTGAAGGCAAATAGCAGGTTGACAAATATAATCTTATCCATTCTTTAAGAATCTAAATTGCTTTATGTAGATATCTGCAGGATAGTATATTCTACCCATATCCTTAAGTAACTGATTTCCTTCCAAACAGAATTATATCTGGAATTAACATCAATATGGAAAAATGCTTATCTTCCTAAAATATTATTTGGATATGAGAACAAAATATAAATGCAAATTTTTCCATCTGTCTTGCATTTCAATTAACATCAATGTCTCCCATATAATTCATTATATTTAAAGCTGTAAAATATAAGAAAAGAAACACATTTCTCACCTATGTAGCAATCATGCCAGCAGCCATGACTATATAAAGCAAGTAATCTGATCCATTGACCTACAGAAGCTATAGCTATATAGGGGTTTTAACACATGCTAAGTTAGCGTAGATTCACACTGTGAGAAGTGAATCCTGGAGAACCTCTTTCAAATTTTCAACTGCTTTGAATCATGCAGTTTAGCTATAGGTGGTCTAACAAGTATATTTCTGGTATTTTTAACAGGCTTTCTTGAGGAGCAGTTGTGGTCGTACAAACCTTTACTCCCATACAGTTAGTTAGCTGTTTGAGGCCAGCCTGATCTTCATAGTGAATGCTAGGCTAGCCAGGCCTGCAAGGTAGTATTCCAAACAACAAGAGAAGAAAGAGGAGAAGGAGGACGAAGAAGCATTAACTAATTAATTGATTGATTAATTGATTAGTTCTTCTCTCATATATTGTATCCTAGCAGCAGATTCTACTTCCTACTCTCCTCCCAGCTCCTCCCACACCATACCTCTCCTTTGCCCCACCTCTCTTCTACCCTAGACCCACTACTCAGCTAGTTCCTTTCAGAAAAGAGTAGGTTTCCTAGAGTCATAACCAGTTACAGTAAGACTAACCACATACCCTCATATCAAGGCTGGACAGGGCAAACCAATGGGAGGAAAGAGGTCCTAAAAGCAGGCAAAATAATCCAAGACAAACCTTGCTCCCTCTGTTAGACATCCCACAAGGACACTAAGCTACACAACCATATTTGCATGCATAGACCTTTATCAGACCCATTCAGGTTCCCTGATTTTTGATTCAGTATTTGTGAGCCCCTATGAGCCCTGATTATGTGTTTCTGTGGCCTATGTTATAATGCTATCCTTGACCCCTCTGGTTCCTACAATCCTCCCTCCCTATCTTTTGTGAGATTCCTCAAGGACCTACCTAATCTTTGACTATGTGTCTCTGTACCTGTTCCCATCAATGGATGGATGAAGGTTCTCTAATGATGATTATGCTAGACTCCTGTCTACAAGTTAGCAGAAAATCATTAGAAATCATTTCAGTGACATATCTTTCTTTTTCTTTTTTCCAATCATATTTAGTTCTATCGTAGGCCTCTGAGCTACCCAGCTTCTGGTTCCTGGTCCTCCAGGCAGTGTCCGGCATGGACTCCCACTTCTGGCATGGGTCTCAAGCTGGACCAGTCATTGACTGGCTATTTCCACCACTTCTGAGCCACACTTACATCAAACAAATTTTTAAAAGATTCCTTAAGAGAAGCTTAATTTTTGGAAGTATTTTATAAACAAATTTTAAGTGATCAGAATATGAGAAACAGATAAAAATATGAGTGAAAATTGCTTCATTTTCCTGCTTCATCCTTCCTGAAGCCACTGTAAGTCACACATGTCATTCATACATAGACATGGAGTAAACATGAGTTGCTCACTTCCACACAGCCTGGCCTCCTGGTTATTCATGTGTTGTTATTTAAATTTTAATTTAAAAAATGAAGTACAATTAGTAATTTAGTTTTTTGGTCATTCAGAACATAACTCAAGGGCTAAATAGGCCCTGTGGCTGGTGACTGCACATGGGCAGGGCAAATGTGCCAACCAATCTCCATGACTGAAGGCCGCTGGACCTGTGTTGACGTAAGATAAAAAGTGACTTCTTTCTCCTTTGTATTTTTATTTAATAAAAAGATAGGAAGTGTAGTGCAACACCATTACAGAAACATTTATTTAAAAATGATTAAAACCAAGATAGGAAAATCAATTTTAATATGGAAAAGAGGAAATGTTTGATCAATACCGTCCTGGGCAGAATTACACAAGCCTCCATGTGAGACATCATGGAAACTCTGACTCTATTTAAAAGGCTTTATGTTCAGCATGTATAATACACTCCTGTATTGTCAGGTAACAAGAAATTCGATGCAGGAAGATTGTTTATTCTCAGCAGCTTGAAACTAGCCTGGGTCACATTGTGGGGAAAAAAAATATATGGTATTTAAGTATTTATAGCTTCATTCAACTTACCTTCACTATTTAGGGCCGTCTGTAGTGGCAGACTTTGTGAGTTCATTTCCTGCATCCTTCACATCCTCTCCTCAATGGCGTCATTCGTGTCATTGCTGGGTGATTAATTCCATCTGCATCCCCAAGGTGAGCCTCCCTTCTCAGAAACCCTGTCATAGCTCAGCTTCCTGGCTGGAAGGAGGACTTCAGGAAAATGAGTTTCACGCAGATGGGGGTCAAGCTCTGAGTCACTTCCATGCCATGGTCCTGGGTGATTCACAATTGGGCTCAGCACTAATTGGACTTAGACAAAGGGAACTTCAGCACTGATATTTTATGAACATCACTTCTGATGTGCTATGGAACGTATGATATGTGGACAGAGGCACCAAACCAGTGTGGCCATTTTGTTATCCTGGAAAACATCAGTTTGAGGATGGAGAAAATAGAGCTTTACAAGACAGAGGCATCTTAGAAAAATAGAATTAGACTCTCAAAATCCATATCCATAGCCTGCATCACCACTGAACCCCTCAGTGGATTGTTCAGGCCAACTTTTAAAGTTAAATTTTGAGCTAGACTTTTGATAATGCAATGATAAAGTTATTCTGATAATTTTTGGGTTTTGCTATTTGTAGGTTTATCATTGCTTTGCAAATAAGCAGCAAATGATATTATTTGAATGTGTGGCAATAAGAGTATCCTTGTTCACTTCCTATTGTGGTAAAACACCATGATCAAAAACAATCTTGAAAGGGGAAGGGTTATTAGGCATCCATTTTTGGAATCACAGTCGATCATGAAAGGAAGAACTCAGTTAGGAAACTAAAGGAGACATGGAGGAATGTTCACTGGCTTGTTCCCTGTGGTTTGCTAAGCTACATGACCACCTTCCCAGGGTTGTAATCATCCATAATGACCTGGGCCCTCCTATATAAATCAGGAATTAAAACATTGCCACCACAGACTTATTTATAGGCCAAACTGATGGAATCATTTTCTTTTTTTAACTCAGATTAAAATTTATTTTTATTAAAGCACTTGAGATATATACTCAAAAATCCAAATCTGAACTTTATTTTTAATTAATTAATTTATTAAACATTTCCACCTCTTCCCCTCCCCCCATTTCCCTCCCACTCTCCCCACTCCCCCTCCAAGAAGGAGGGAGAACATGAGCAAGGAAGTCAGGATCACGAGGGGTTCGTCCACCCACTGAGACGGTAGGACTGATCTAATGGGAGCTGACCAAAACCAGCTAGACTGGGACTGATGGAGCATGTGATCAAACTGTACCTTCTGAATGTGGCTGTCAATGAAGGCTGACTGAGAAGCCAAAGCCAAAAGCACTGGGTTTTGATTCAACTGCATGGACTGACTATGTGGGAGCCTGGGTTGTTTGTATGCTCACCTTTATAGACCTGGATGGAGGGGAGAGGACCTTGGACTTCCCACGGGGCAGGGAACCCTGACTGATGGGATCATTTTCTTGGTTGTGGTTGCCTCTTTCCAGATGACTCTAATTCATGTCAAGCTGACAAAAAAGAAAAAAAAATGAACCAGTACAACTTCCCTGCGTACACAACATAACTGCTTAGACTTGGTAGGGTATTGTTTTTAGAAGGAAGACATAAGATTGGAAGAGAAGTAATGCTGGGGAAGCAGAAAGTTTCAGAATTCACCTTAGTATTAACTAAAGCCAGCTCTGTACTCTAAGAAGGCAGCTGAAAGGTGAAAGTGAGCTTGTGCTTGGAATTGAGATCTTTTCTCACATTAAAATATACGATCATCATTACTGTACTTATGTTTGAATATTTATTAATATTAACATATTATAATCTTAATCATTCAGTTATGTCATTGAGTTTTATTATGTTCTCTATATTCTTTCTACATACAAGTGAATATAGATACACACATTCTCACAATAAACATATGCATATATGCACACATATGTACACATACATTGATGCACATGTACATATATACATGCATACATATACAACGGAAAAGAAATAAAGACTTGGCAGGTCCAGGAGTAAACATCCCTTCAGAATGAATAGGAAATTGTGGGAGTACAAACACAAGAGAATGCTAACAGTTAGGATTCCCAGAAGAAACAGAAAGATATTATTATGTGATCATCTATCTGCTATGGGTAAGGAAGACTCTGGGATAGTTCTCTGTCTTTGAAGACCTATTAGTTCTTCCAGGCAGAGATGAGCACTGGTATAAAAGATAATGTTGAGCCAGACAATGGTGTCTCACACCTTTAATCCCAACACTTGGGAAGCAGAGGCAGGTGGATCTCTGTGAGTTCTAGGTCAGCCTGGTCTACAAGAATTAGTTCCAGGACAGGCTCCAATGCTATGGAGAAACAAAGCCCAAGATGCTAAGCACCACAGCATGGGGGGACACAGATACCGTTCCTATTAGGAGATTTAAAAATAATAGCTTAGATTCTATGCATTAAACAGATAGTGCATTTTATGGATTCAACTTATTTATTTATTTATTATTTGTGTCTGTCACATCACACCTTCTGATCTAACCCATCTCCTGTCCTATCTCAAAATAAAACAAAATAAAATTTAAGAAAAAAGAGGAGGAAAAGGAAAAAAGGAAGAAGGGAAAATCACATCATGGAAGCTGCAGTGTGACCCAGTAAGTTATACACTAGACACCTTTATCTATATATATTTTTTTAAATGCATTGGTTTATCAAAAAGAATCATTGGTCTACCACATTGGAGCACTGGATTAAGCTCTCAAAGTCCAGTTGAAGAGTGGGAGGAATGAGAATATGAGCAAAGGGGTCAAGACCATGATGGGTTCACCCACTGAAACAGTTTACCTGAGCTAATGAGAGCTCATCAACTCCAGCTGGACTGGGAAGGAACAAGAATAAGACCAAACTAGTACCTCTGAATGTGGTTGACAGTTGCATGGCTGGGGCAAAATGAGGGGCCACCGGCAGTGGCACCAGGATTTATACCTACTGCTTGTACTGGCTTTTTGGGATCCTATTCTTTTTGGATGATACCTTGCTCATACTAGATATAGTATGGAAGGTTTTGGACTTTACACAAAGCTATGTGCCTTACCCTCTCTGAGCATTGGATGGAGGTGGGGTGGGAGGATAGGTGGAGGGAATGGGAGGACGGGAGTTAGTGGGAACTTGGATTGGTATATATACAAAACAGATAGTTTGTTTTCTTAAAAAATAAATATAATAATAATAATAATTAATAAAGAAAACCATCACAAAGGAAAAAAAAGAATCATTGATCCAGTTCAAGGACCCTGATCTCTGCTGCACAATCAACGCTGGGTACTCACTGGTATTCGAGAATCCATTTGCTTACTCTATGGAGTAGGGAATTTACAGATTTCAATGGCTTCCTGAGTATATACCTTGTTTTCCCTCAGCATTTCAGGACTTCAGAAGCTCCAGTGTAACTATAGGTAAACATTGAAAAGAGGTAAGAAAATGTAAGTCCAGGGTAGGGGTTTAAGCAAGAACAGTCACATTGGACGTTCTTTAGAGAGACTGAGCACTGGGCCAAATTTAGAGATTTTGTTTGTTTGTTACCTGATAAGACAGGCGTAAGTAAAGAAAAGTCATCCTTGAAGTGCTGAAGCACAAAGCCCAGTCCCTTGGCTGTTTTTACTGTACAGACATGAGTACTAGGGTATTGGCTACACACGGGGGCCTTTTATAGCTCACCAAACTATTAATTTGGATTTTACTTCTTTCTGTTAGTAGTTCAAGGTCTTCTTGGGAAATCTAAGACAACTTAATAAATTCAGCTATCTTTGTACAATCAAAGCAGATGTGCTGTGTGGCTGGAATGGCATTTCAGTTGTCAAACAACAGTGACAGCCAGAGAAAGTCTTTGCCAGCCAATCACTTGCATCCCAGCACAGCCCAGATTGCGCTCCAAGGTCCCAGGCTGCCAGCCACAAGCTTCAGACCTCTTTATACTGCACGAGAGGACACAGTCCTTTCCCCAGAGGTGATACATCAAAGAATAAGAAAATCCAGGGAGATCTTTCTGCACATAAAATAAAACAACAGTCTGCATGGTCTTCAAAGTTTGACCTGTACGAAATATAAAGCACCAAGACTCTGACTTTACTGTTGGGAACTTTAGTCCTCATATTATAAAACGCCTATATTTATGTAATATAAAAGTATATATGTTGCAAAATATGTCTAAACTTAAGGCTTGCTAATTCATAAGTGTGTATTTCTTAGGCTTGCTATTGCTGTGAAGAGACAACATGGCCACAGTAACTCTTATGAAGGAAACACTTTGAATTGGGGAGGCTTACATTTTCAGAGGTTTAGTTCATAATCTTCATGGTGGGACATGGTGGAGTGCAGGCAGACATGGTGCTGGAGAAGGAGCTCAGAGTTCTAAATCTTGACCCACAGGCAACAGGAAGTAGTGTGGAACACTGGGCATAGCTCGAGCACATATGAGACTTCAAAGCTCACCTCCACAGTGACATCCTTCCTCCGACGAGGGTACATCCACTCCATCCAAACCACACCTCGGAAGAGCACCGCTCCCTATGTGCTTATGGGGACAAATTACATTCAAACTACCGCATTCCACTCCTCAGCCCCTATAAGCTTGTAACAATATCATAACGCAAAATGCATTTAGTCCAACTTCAAAAGTCCCATAGTCTATCACAGTCTCCAACAATGTTTAAAAGTCCAAAGTCTCTGATGAAACTCATGCAATCTTTTACCTGTAATCCCCGGTAAAATAAAAATAACAATAATAATAAGGCAGATCACATGCTTCCAACATATAATGGCAGGGAAATAACACATTAAGCCATTTCTCTGGCTTCCTCCTATGCAACAGACTCTCGCTATACTGACAGTCCTCCACTTACTAAAACTAAGAAAACTCTCTTATGTAAACAGGTCCTCTTTCCTGCTTGGTTCCCTGATATTTGCATGACTAACTCCTTCTCATTTAAAGATTTTTCACTAGGAATAATTTAGCTGATAACTAACAAGATCACTCCCATCACCCTGTCATTACAAATTATAGTCTTTGTCACTTTTCTGTCTGAAAATTTCATGCCTTTTTATTGATACAGGCTCCATTCTCTATATAGAGTGGACCAATTAAAAATCCCTTCCTATCCTTTTTTATTGGCTCAAGCAATTCATATTCCCATTGGGATAAAGTAAAACCTATCAAGATATTGTAGCTGAAGGGGGTCTAAGGAAGGTCTATTGTATAGAAAGAAGGAAGCTATGTCCACATAAGCTGCAATCTTCCCCTTGACATCACAAAGTAACCCTTGGAAAGAGAATAATAGAATATAAACTGTCAAGCCACAGCATTTCCACATTTTTCTGCTCATATCACAAAAGTTTCAGAAGATCTTCAGCACTCTATCGTTCTTTCTCTAGTAGATTGGAACAGGCCATTGATGCACATGGCAAGAAAGGATCTGAGGCTTTGAAGGCAATTTTAATTTTGAAACAGAATAACTGGACAAAGAATATGAAAGAGAGAACCCTAGGACTGAAGGGAAGCATAAGAAGAGTGAGGGGTGTCCAGTATAGACTTAGAAAGCAAACACAAATAAAAGAGGAATTTCAGAAGAGGTCCAGTACCCAGCCCTGAAGTGTCATAGGAAAGGAGGCAGGGCTGTATAGATGCTTTGAATCAAGAAACACATAGGAGGCAGCTGTGTTGTATCTGTGTAACACACGCTACTGTTATAAATAAATCTTTAAATCACACTAGCTGGTACAAAGGAAATGAGCTTCTCAGTTTAGAAACCCATCCAAAGCAGATGCTGTTGGTTAATGTATGGCTTTTCTCTCAGTGATTCAGGGAACAGGCTCCTTCTTCTGGATCCACTTATGCCAGGATCTTAGATCCCATACCACCAGACAACATGGAAAAGGGAGCTCTGAGAGCATTTTAAAGCTCTTAGCAAAAAAAAAAAAAAAACTTCATATACATCACTTCTTTCCATAGTCCTTTAGCAAGAAATTAGTCAGTGCAAGAGATCAAAGAAATTGCTGTCATAGATAACCATTTCCTGAAAGTAAGTTCATTTTACTAATGGTGATACATAGATAATGATGAAAGCGATCTGTCTTCTAAGATGATGGCAGAGTATATTCAACAAGATAATTTTCATCTTATGAATGCTGATGGATGACCTAGAAAAACCAGATTACATCATCTGTTAAACCTGTTCTCAAAAATCAGATTTTATTATAAGCGGAAAGCTTGAACACAAATTAGGAAAACTGAAGTGTTTTTTACCCCTTCTGATGTAGCCACATGAATTCCATGACCGAACACAAACAAGACTAACGAGGTATTTTAAGAGATGAAAGCACTTGCCCTGCAAGTGTGAGGACCTGACTTTAAGCCCCAGGACACACATAAAAAGCTGAATGTGGTGGTGGTGAGCATCGGTCATTCCAGCCCTGCTACAGCAGAATGAGAGGGAGAGACAGGAGAAGCATTGCTCTATGCTCAAGGAGTATCATGCTAGCTAGCATGAGGTTTGCAGCATAGCAGAAGCAGGAGGGACCTTGCTTCTCCAAGGTTAAAGCAGAGAACCAACTCCACAAAAGCCATCATGATATATACACAACAGACATACATACAGACAGACACATAGACACACAAACAAACACAAGTGAACACAGTAGGGGGATTCAATTTTGTTTAAAGATACCGGTGTGAAAATGAAAAAGTAGCTCTTGTCTGTGACTATGATATAAAAAGTACAGACTTACTGCATTGATAGCTCTCTTTATTGCTATTTCTGGTGTCACACTCTTTTATAGGTCTCCTGTCCCCAGGAAAATTTCTGGGGTGACTGCATCAGGTATGCATGCACCTTGTGTGAAATTTAGCCCTTAAAAAGTAGTGTGGTTGTGCAAAGTTAACTGTGTCATTAAAATAGCATTTTCCTCATCAGCATTGTTTCTACAAATTTTAATCTAGATAGTATATTTCGCTTTCATTACCAGATTAATGTGTGCTTTGTTTCAGCATACTCTACAACAAAAGCTATTGCTTTAGCAAAGCTTACAGGAAGAGAAAGAGCCAAGGAAGAGGCACACATGCATAAATTATTAAGAGTTGACATGGACAGGCATGGCAAATACCTCAGCCTGCAAAGGTGTTTAACACTGAGTCTAGACACTTTTTAAAAACCTAAGTATCTCCATAGTAGAGATAACCTACTCCCATAAGTTTTCCTCTTGCATGGGACCTGGATAGGGTTTTGAACATCCACATGGCAGCTCAGAACTGTCTGTAACTCCAATTTCTGCATGGGGTCAGAGGGAATAATTATGCCCTCTTCTGGTCTTCTCAGGCACTGAATGCACATTGTTCACATACATAGGTTCAGGCAAAATACCCAAACATATAAAAATTTTAAATCTCAATTAGAAAAATAATAAGTTTAAATAAAAACTGACCACTTAAAAACCAGTGAGACTGGTTACCTCTCCCAATATATATTTATTTGTTTTTTTAAGATGACTAGTAGACCTTAATTTATTTTTAACCATTCCTATTATATAATGAATTTAAAATGAAAATATGACCTATAGCTGAATAGTGCATACATATTCATTAAGGTATAAGTCAATAAAATAAGTTTTGAAAGACATTTAGAGCAAAATTGTGCATGTTAATTTAGCATAGAAATTAATAAAATACATTTTTAAGGACCCTGAAAGAATGGTGACGTTCTGAACCATATACAAATTTTCATATAAGCACCAAATGTCATGTTTTGTTTGTGTGAGTTTTCTTCAACTATGTATACTAATGAAACTGTAAGAAATGATCCCAGGTCAGCTCCAGGGTAGAGATATGTTAAGATCTACTGTTGACAAGGGCTCTTTAAAGACCTCAGAGATCAGTCAGGCAATGGCTAGCCACCAGATGGAAAGAAAGGTCCTTTCTTCCTGTGTGGGTGTGAGTGTGGAATGATGTTGTGTATTAGACCTCTCCTTATTCTTTTAGATGCCACTCGTTCACACTCGGCAGGCAATGGACCATGAGATACTTATGTATCTTCTGCTTGGCTTCATGCTTGATGCTTCTGATCAGACACCGTGTTTCATTTCCAATATCACAGATGACAGACTAAAACGTGGAATGTGTCGCTGCAAATGTCAAAAGGCCCAGAGAAGAAAAGACAGCTCTACTCCTGTGTCTGGATTAAAATTTGAAAATAAATGTGCATTTCCAATTCTTTGTCCTTGTTTAAGTCCTGTCCTTCTGATATTTGTCTGGCATCGCTTGGACTTGTCTGTAGATCATCTGCATAGGATGCTAGAAGAAAAAAGAATAAAGACAGAGAAAAGATGGTAATGTTTAAATCATTACTATGGTATTCAAAGCTCACTGCTAAAATATGCCAATGGTTGTATTTGCTAATTACCCACTTGAAAGAATAGATGGATTAATTTGTCACAATATAAGGAAATTTCCAAATCCCACATTGGGCAGCTGGTCCACAATTAGCAATGAGTCACTTGGGGAAAAATATTCCTACAAATGTCTCATAGGTTTATAATTTCTTTTTAAAGATCACAGTAAACTGATGTCAAACTCTAATGCATGGGAAATGATACACTTCTGTCTATAATAATACAGATCTTTCATGCTTCCGACTACGTGTAGTATTTGAACCTAGAGTTCAAAGTCATTTCCCAAGTCGTTTCCATTCAGGCAATTCCCTGTGTCCTGCAATTTGTGTTTGTGGGCGAAATTAGAGATCAGGGGCTAGAGAGATGGTTCAGTAGTTGCAAGTAGAGGATCCAAGCCTGGTCCCCAAGGCATCCGGCATCCTCGCCTGAATTTCACCAGAAACTGACACTACATTCACATGTACACATATGCACACCATTTTAAAAATTAAAAAATAAAATCGCAGGAAATCACAGACAAATGAATAAAAAACAAATCATCTTAGATGAAAGCAAAAGAAGACACAATTATAGATATTAAGCAAAAAATAGCTTGGTCTTGTTGACTTGCCTCTAAAGCTTTCCTGTACCTTCTCTATCCACACTTGACGTCTCAGCTACAGGCACACTTCTGTGTCTTAACTGGAGTTTTTATTGTTCGGGATAAGGCGAGTATGTTTATAATTAGCATAGTGGCTTCAGCAAGTCTCCCCTTGCAACACTGGCAAGTTTTCTGCCTATTGTGTCTTGTTGTTCAGTCTTGATATGAGGTCTTTCATTATATCTTGTTTCGTCCTCTTTGGCGCTCATCTCTTGGAGGCTTCCTCTTCTCTGAAGAGAAAATGGAGAGGGGAGTGGATCTGGGAAAAGCGGGAAGTAAGGAGAGCTCAGAGGAGTGTGAGGGAGACTGTCAGGGTGTATTGTAGGAGAGAAGAATCTATTTGCAATGTGGGGGAGAGAGGTATTGCATGCTTGAGTTTCTCTTTAGCAGTTCAAGGCTGAGAAGGAAACTGGCTTGCACTACATACCATGGAGTACCTATGGAGGGATAGTTAACACCTAAAAAGAAGTGACAAGAAAGAATGCCAGTTCCTCACATGTGAGGAATGGTGACTATTCTCTACCTGAAAGATGTCTCCTTTGATAACCACTGTTTGTTACAGACAAAATGAGAAATTAACAAACACGTGAAATGTGCTGTTTTGTTCTTTCGGGGATCTGATTCTTTCTTGATTTTGTTTCTCTGACTAGATTCTTACATTTTAAACTTGCTTTTTACTATTTATTTTTCTTCCCCCTTCTTCTGGATATCTATATATTTTCTCTTTTAGAATTTTCCATTTATTTAACTTTGTGTGGTGTTTGGTTTTTTTTTTTTTTTGTTTGTTTTGACCAGCCCAAGATGGTTGGTAATCTTACTCTTTTGTGGTTTCTCTTCATATTTCTCTTGTCATTTGTCACCTGCTTCTGACTCAGCCATGGGACATGAAGATACCATCCCAGAAACCTTGATGGCTTTGAACTGTTGTCAACATGATGAGATCCAGAATCATGCCTCTGCACATGCCAGTGGCAGATGATGTTGAAGGGCTAATTGAGGTAGAAAAAGACCCACCCACTGTGAGTCACACCACTCACTGGGTAGGAATCCTGGACTTTCTGAAAAAGAAAAGGAAGCTGAGCACAAGCATTCATCATTGTCTGCTTCTTAGCAGTGGGTGCGCTGAGACCAGCTTCTCAAGCTTTTGCTGCCTGCCCTTTTCACCATGACTGGCTATAACCTGTGGAAGGCAAGATAAACCCTTCCTCCATTACATCCTGTGTCAGAGTATGTTGTCACCAAAGGAAAACAGAGTTACAATAGTAGAGACAACAATGTATCCTGACGAGAGAGAGAGAGAGAGATCAGTGTGCTGTAGCTCTATGACTGGAATTCCCTTCTTCTCCCACTGGTGTGATTTGAATAGCTCCATGAGCTCATTAAGTTCCTCTCTTTGTGTATTTACATCACTTATATTGTCTTTTGTCTTCATGAAAAGACTCAGCATCCTTTGAATCCCTCTGGTTCTCCCATTTTCCCCAACATTGGCTGGCTGTACAAGTCCTATAAATCAGTATTACTTTCTGACAAGTATGCATGCCATCAGCTAAATGTAATGCTTCTGAAATACAAGCACAATTCATTCTAAGTAGGCATTTAATTTGAGCGGAATTTGCATTTGACAGTCCCAATTCATGTGTTCCAACGTCTGAGTGAAACTGCCCTCTTTTTGAGCTCTAATGGAATGAATATAACGAAATTAACCTTTTGCCACAAAAACACACTATTGGAGGCGCAAGCTTTCACACTGTTTTGAACCAGCTCTGTGTAGTTATAATAGACTTAGTACTCCCACATTAATTCACGGAGTTTTGAAAGTGGTTATGAAAAGAGAATGTAAACACCAGGCTTCCTTAATTATCCTGTGAGGTGCTGTCAGGAAGGATGACAGTGACCTGCACCTTCGGCTCACTATTACATTTTAAAGTATATACTAAGTAGTGATGCACCAGAAATTCTCAAAGCACCTAAGTTGAAAAGAGCTGGGGTGGGGGAGCACATGAAATTGTTCATTTTAATTGCTCTTCATTTGTATTTGTTTTTAGCCAATTAATTACTATAGCCTAAAAATTGTCTCCAGTAAAGTTAATTATCAGCAGAGCCAACATGCTATTTATAAATATTTCCTTTTTTTTTCTTTGAAATGGGTGGAAACAATATATACGGTCAAGACATTCAATATTTAAACATTTAACAGATTAGGTCATATTCAACTATGTGATTCATCAAAGACAGTATCAAAACTGATTAAAAATTTCGAGTAGTTCTTTTTAAAAAGAAAAAAAAAGTATTGAATAGATACTTTTTTCTTAAAAAGTATTTTTTTTTTTTGCTTCGCCAGGAGATAGAATCTACTCTAGTACAAACTGATCCTTATTTGTCAAGTAACTGTGCTAAGGGTAGTCTAGAATGTCTGATCCTCCTATCTCGGCATCCAAGCACTGGAGCATGAACTGTCATTCTTGGATTTAAGTGGCCCTAGAGATGAAACTCGTGGCTTCCTTCATCCTAGGATAACAATCTAGCAGCTGGGCTACAGCCCTACCCCAGGAAAATTTTACTAATTTTTACTAATTTTGGAAGCTGCTTTTGATCTAAATTCCACCATTCATTCAACGAGCTTTCATAACCAACTGACAGCAATTTTTGTATATACAGTTGATTTTTATGGCAGAAAGAACCTCAAAGAGCTCTCTAATTGGAGAACAACCACGGGAGAAAATAGCACATAAATTGTAGAGCAGTATTTTATTACTACAGTGCTCAGTATTTAGAGATATTTAGAAAGCATCGGTCGCCTGAGGAGAGATTCCTGACCCTTAGCACCACCCCTTGGAAAAGTTGATTTGACAGGTCTATGAGCCCACACAGTTTGTTTTTCTGTTTCTAATACTGCTGAAGATACTGGTAGTTTGGGATCTATGAAATGCAAGTGGGTTCAACGATGCTTGTTGATCATTCTTACTAATGGGGTTGTTAATGTGTTGCTGAGGCATAGATAAATTCTTAGAACAGTTTTGGGGAGCAGGAAGTTTGACGTCAAATTGTCTGGGACTGAGCATTTTCCTTCACCAACTCCAGTGTACACTACTTGCTACTTTAGGTGTCAGCGTTTTATAGAAGGGACTAATCGATCATCTATCAGAAATGCATGTTAGATGACATTTATTAGATCTTAATAAAGGTCCTGGAGATTAATTGGTTAACTCAAGTAAGGTGGCAATTTGGGTTATGAGCAAACAGTTGCACACAAGGTAGTTCTTTTTATACCAACACTTATAAACTATGATCATTAACTCAGATAAAAATTAATCCCAAATGTTTTGTTCTATGAATATTGTTCCAAATTGTACTTTTTGCACAAAATGTTTTTATTTAGAAATTAGTGACTGGTGATTGAACCTTAGGGGCTCCTCCATACAGAGCAACTGCTCTCCCACAGAATTATAGTTCCAGGCCTCTGAAATTCTGCTATACTTCAATTATTAAATTCAGCTAATGGATCGATTAAATTTAGCATGTCTTTTCTAGAGTTTGCTCTCTAAAGCATAAGATGTTAAGAATCTGTGGGATAACATAACCTTGAACATACAAAAAAAATTCATGGTTACCCTCAGTGAATAATGTTTGTGTGGAATATACTACATCTGAGTTCTGAAATTCAAGCTATGATGAGGAACATTTGCAAAAGCTGGTTGAAATAGATTTTGATTAGCACTCAGAATATGAAAATTGGTGTGATATTTACATATAGATTAGGATATGCTGTACATCTTATTCTGAGATCATAGTTAGCTGCCATTTAGGTTCCATTTTCAAAAGAGTTGAGGAAACAAACAAAGAAAATACATGATATCATTTTCAAAGAATGTGTGAGCCCAGATAGTCTAGTAGATTTTGAAAGGCAAGAACTCACTGTTTGTTGGGTTTCAAGAACTTGATTCTAAATTCTGTAATGTTCCCGATAAAAACTTCTTTGATCAGGAATATTTCTTATCCTGCTGGATGTTTTTAAAAGAAGTAGCTGTTGTTACCACTGAGCCGATGAAAGGGTTTACCATTGTTCAAAAATTGTTGAAGATACCGATCTAAATCCTGAGCCAGTTCATTTGAACATACAGCTAATACACAGACCAAAGAGAATTTAGTTAAAAAGAAATCTTATCAGGAATCACATAATGGATCTTAGACCATTTGGCTTTCCTAACAGAATAATAAAAGCAGTAGTGATACCTGGGTTGCTCAAAGAAAGATTTGGACAGTCTTCTCTGAGTGAATAACACCACATCTACACCTATTGTTATAACCTCACATTCACCTCTGAGCCCCATAAATTTCTAAAGCAAATTGGGGCATTTCTTTATATACATTTTTATTCATTTTTTGATAATGTTATACATGATTATACTGTATTTATACTGTTTTCACTTTTTCCTCTCCCCTTTTATTTCTTTCCCCCTTGCCATTCCCTCCGGGATTTATGACCTCTCCTTCCATAATTAATATTGTTACTCTATAGTCACACCCACATCCCCCCCACACTATTGATCCCATTCAGAGTTGCTCATACATATATGTGTTCAGGGCTGACTGCTTGGGATTGAATAACCGATTAGGATGCTTCTCTCTGGAGAAAACTGATTCTCTCTCCATCAGAATCCATTGACCGCCTATCGTTTTTCATCTAGGAGAAAGAACTTGCGAAACTCCTCCTAACAAGACTGGCAGACCTTGTTATGGCCATCATTCAGGCATTGTTCGGGCATTCATATTGTTGAGATATCATGGGTGCTACATCCCAGTTTTTTCAATGAGACTTATTGAAGATGTTCTTGTCTTATGGCTCTAACAATATTTCTGCTCCCCTCTTATGTGATATTCCCTGAACATTAGTTATAGGGGTTGTGTTGTAGATATATTGACTGTGGATAGGAGCTCTATGGTCACCTATTCTCTGAGTATGTGGATCTCCATAACAGGCTTTGTCTACTGTAAAAAGAACCTGCTTTATGAAGGGTAAGAGCTACCCTTATCTGTGGTTATAAAGGTGATAAGAACACAGTTGGAAGCCTTATTGATTCATGAAAATAACATTAGTACCCCTGAAGAAACTGATATTGCCTAAATTTATTGTATCAGGGTTAAGTTCCTTTCTATTGGTCAAGGCCTAAGCATAATTAGACAGCAAGTTGTTTATCACTCCAAGATATAAATGCCACTATTGCACTGTTGACAATATTTTCCGGGTCTGTCATAGTTGTGGTTTGCAGGTTTAGCAGCCTAGATAGGGCTGTTGCTTTTGGTGTTCCATTAGCAGCTTCTATAGTACTTGGGTACTGTGAGAGCCAGTCGTCAGGTCAGTACCAGTTGAGTTATTCCAAATTCTGTGCTCCTGGCCGTTTCTACTGGCTACCAAAACTTGGCTCTGTTTTCACTTCTCAGATTCACTCCTCCATTCTCCTCTACATTTCTGACTCTCTGGTTCTTCATTCTCTGGAAGACAATGTGTTGGTTCATTATGTCACAAGTCTTTTCCCAGTAGAAATGACAGCTAAGCCTCGTTTTTGATTCTGTGACTGGATTTACTTTGGGTTTTAGGTTGGCTTATTGAGCTTTCTCACTGAAAGTGGTAACATGGTTAGGCAGGGCACCCCAACATGACCAGAATGTTACTACCCAGGAAAGAACACCTTGAAATCCAATGAAGATGTTCAAGGTTGTTAGGGAAGAAAGGAGATATAAGCTGAAGTGCATTCATTAAGTTCAGATTTTGTAATAAGTTTTAAAACCAATATGGGGGTAAATCCAGCAATTTGGGGGAATACATAAGACCTCTAGGGGCTTAGTTAGGCTTTCTTTTGTTTAAGAAAAAGTGCAAGATAATAGTTAAAATTATTCAGTTTTGCTCCTAGGAACAATTGGCCCCATGCTGAATCAGGGAAAAATGCTGAAGTGGTTGAACAGCCAAACTCAGAATGATCATATTTCTTCGTTTTCCATGTTGTTACGGTGATTTGTGCATCCAGAGCCTAACAATGTGGATGGCGTGAAGGATAAGTGATTACACATTACTGAGTGCCTGTATGAGAGTTCGCTAGAAAGAAATTCCCGCCTCAGAATAAATGCATTGTTGCTGCTTCAATGATGATCGCTGTGCATTTGTCTATTTTTCCTTCTTACTGGGCAAACACAATTTATTTCAAGGTTTGGTGCTGCAGCAAGCAAAAGACTCCAACTGAGAAATGGTACTGCCGTGGACACACACAACTCAGTTAGAAGGACTTCTGCTATGAACTGATACTGGGGCAGCACTGTGCAGCACAGAGGACAATGGTTTTCAGATAAGCGTATTTAGTAGCAGAAATGGCTTTATGTATACATTGTAATGTAGTACTGTTAAAAGATACAAAAAGCCAAGTGACTATATTTTAAATCCTGGGATGACTTGTCTTTCCCAGAAGTCTTTTTAAAGACAACAAAGAGTAATTTTACATATTAGATTGTCCCTGTTCCTAGGCCTAATATCATAAAATATCCTGCATGTAAAAAAGAAAACAAGGAAAGAAAGAAAGAAAGAAAGAAAGAAAGAAAGAAAGAAAGAAAGAAAGGGAGGGAGGGAGGGAGGAAGGAAGGAAGGAAGGAAGGAAAGAAGGAAGGAACAAGCAAGCAAAAACTGTGGTCATGCTAGGAAATTTTGCTAGAATGCCAATGATTTAGTGAAAAATGGCCCAAGCACAATGGTGATGTGGATATTTTAGTAAAATTCTTGCTTTACCTTTGCTCTTTGAAATTTAAATATATTTAAGACCAGTTAATATTTTATTCCCTTTTTAAAGAAATGTTATTCACACTGTTACAAGTCATTAATTGAGTTAAAAATAAGGGTGGAATTTCCATGTTCTATTTTTGGTCAACATATTTTTACAAGTTTTATTTATTTTTATTTCATGCATATGATTGTCTTGTTGCGCGTTTAAACATACAGCAAGATGAGGCCAGAAAAGAGCGTCAAATGCTTGAAATGGAACCTAAATTTTCTGTAAAAGCAGCAAATGCCCTCATCCACTGTTTCATCTCTTCAGTCCCCTGCCTATTCTAATATGCCACAGCGATAAATTTATATAACTATAATGTTTTCATAGCTACACATCTATTTCCTAATACCTCTTAGTATGTCTGTTATATCTCAATGTGCTGTGAAAATATTTTCTTACAATCTGCTATTATGTCTTCTTTCCTAGTAACATGTAGAAATGCTATTAAAATTCTGGAAGTGTCTAATAATTTTTGAGTCAACTAGTACTATTTGGGCTTATATGAGCCCTTAATTCAATATGAATTTTGATGCGACTAAACTCTTCTATACTCTCTAAAATATCAATATATACTGTAATTATCAGTAATGTTAAACAAGCAATACACATTAGACATTTATGAACACTCATTTTCAAAGAAGACTAAAATACAAAATAAAGAGAATAGACTAAATACTTATTTTAGTTTGTTTTAGGCAATTTCCAATTACAATAACAAAATACTGGAGGCTAGATCATTTATTTTAAAAAATGGAGAGGTTTTTATCACCATAAACCTCTATTAGATTTGAACCTGATTGTTTAAAATTAGATAGTTCCCTGAATTCAGTGTCAGTGGAAACCTAAAGGTACGTGCCATCAGAGTGTGTGCGTTTACAAAATGATCAAAAGGAACACAGGATGTCAGAGTGACTAGAGAGGGACCAGGCTTGCAGTTTCATAACAACTGTGGAGGACTAACCATGGTCCCCAGACAGCAACCTTAGTTCCTTCCTTGTATGAGTCCTTCAATAACCCAACGCACCCCAGATCCCACCTCTTAAGGGTTCAACTCCTTCTTATTTTGCTGTACTGTGGATCAAGCTACCAATACAACGCTCACTGGATGTAAGCAACACACAAACCTCAGGAAGTATGGTATCACACTGTGGGATACAAACAGTAGTAGTTTGGTCATGATATTTTTTCCATAAGAACCATTTTCTAAACTTTTCATCATTTTATGTGCTAGTGGCCTTAATACTGTAGCGTCAACTCTGCTTATTGCTTAGGCAGAATGGTGCCATTGTTCATGGTTTGCACTTCGCTGGTGAAGCTCCATTAGAAAGCTTTGTTTCCCTTTCAAATCTATAATTTTAAAGATTTGATGAATTCTTGAGTATAATTTTGGGATAATTGGGGAAACATTTTTTTCTAGCTGAGTAGAATTTAAATTTTATACGGAGAGCTACAAACAACATGGAAATGCACTTTGGCACATTTTGTTGCCAAATGAGGAACCCATTCAAAGTAATTTTGATTTATTTTATTTCACTTGAATATATTATTACCCCATCCAATTGTATTTTTCCATACCAAGAATACAACTAATGATTATTTACCTTCCATAGTCTTCTGGAATTTAGTTGTAAAACACACATTTTACATATATGATGTTATGTGAAAATCTTCCATCTGTTAATGTTAATGGATTCTGTGAGGGACATATAGTGCATTTTTATAGGTAAGTTTTATTGATTTTGACTACTTCTAATATCTTTTGGATATGCCTTTAAATGGATCACTTAAAACAAATAATCTCACATTTTACGTATATTAAAAGAATTAAAGTGGGATTGATGTGAACATTAATGTAAAATAACCACCATAGAACATAATGCACAAAACCCACTAATTTGTAGCATGGAAAGGTAAAGGTTGGGGCTGGAGAGAGGGCTCAGCAGTTGTTTTTTGCAGAAAACCCAGGTTCAATTCCCAGAACCTGCATGATAGCTCACAATGGTCTGTAACTCCAGTTCCAGGTGACCAAAATCCCCTATTGGCCTTCTCTGGCCTCCACAGGCACCAACCATCAACATGGTACATAGATAAACATGCAAACAAAACACCATGTACATTAAATAATAATAGTGATAGCAACAATGATGGGAATAATGTTTTAAAGTGAGAGTTGGGTTGGTGTTAGATGGGTCTTGTCTGGTTCTGTCTCTCCATGCCTCTCTCTTTATTTTTTTTATTCACTCCCATTGCTATATACATCTTTTAAGCACAAACAGTACCATAATTTTAAGCACTAGCCTTGACTTCTTCACTGACACTTAAGGCTTATGTTTAAAATCATAGTAGACAGAAAACCCTAGAATCCTTACTGTCCTGTGAGGAGACTTATAAAGAGTCTGAATTTCAGCTTACTCCTCAAAGAAGCTGAGCAGGGGTTTGAAGACAGCTTGAACCATCAATTAAGAAGCTGCAGCAGACTAGTAAAAGACAAGGAAAAACAAGCAGATGAGCTTAAAAGAACTAGTGACTTTATGGAACTATAAATACACTTAATATTTTAAGGAGGATTCAAAAAGTAATTATTCTCTTCTCAAGAATGAGTATAATATCTTTTATGATTTTTTTCATATTTATTTTTAAGATTTATTTTATTATTTCTGTTTTGTGTGTGTGTGTGTGTGTGTGTGTGTGTGTGTGTGTGTGTGTGTGTGTGTGTGTGTTTGTATATGAGTGTAGATATCCATAGAGGCCAGAAGAAAGCATCAGATCCTTAAAGCTGGAATTATAGGTGGTTGTGAGTTGCCTGCTGTGGGTCTAGGAACTAAACTGTGATTTTTTTTTCTTTTAACTTTCATTGATTCTCTGTGGGTTTCATATCATGCATCCTGATCCCACTTATTTCCCTGTCCCTCAAATCCACCCTCAGCCCTTGCAATCTCCCCCTGCATGAAAAAAAAGTGTGTGGGGGGGTAAATCTCATCTTCCTTAGTCCATTTATCGCTACTTGTAAGTGTTCAAATGTTGGAAGTGTTTAAGACCTCTGACTTTTGCTACACTATTGATAATGGGTTCTCCCAGGGGCTCCTCTTGGATATCCTGTTGTTCTGTGTTGTAGAGATCCTGCAGGTTTTGCTGTGTAGATTTGTTCCCTTCACATGTTGTAGCAGTTCACAGATGAGGTGGATGTTGGTATTGGCTAACACATAGTCCTGGTTCTGGGTGGTATCTGAGTTGGACAGCCTGCTAGTTTTCCCTCATACTAACTATCCAAGTGAGGGAAGCTCTCCAGCACTGTCTAGCCTAGGTCACCCAACGCAGCCTGCAGCAAGAAACAGGGCCGGTTTTACTGTTCTAGACATCAGATCCAGGTCACCCACATTCGTACCACCAGGACCAGCTCTACTGTTTTGCCCAGGTGAGGTGGAGGGCCCTATCTCCAGATTGCTGTAGGGGGAATATGAGGGAGGGCGAGGCCACCTCTCCTGCTCTCATACCTTAAGGATGGCTTATTGGTGTCCCCGACAACAGGGCTAGTTCTAGTGTGCTGTCTATGTGGGGTGCAAGGCCCACTCTCCTGTGTGCTGCAGTTGGTGAGAGACAAGGCTAGTTCTCTCACTTTTGTGTTGGCAGGAGGTCACTTGTTGGTTCCCGACTGCCCGGCTTGCTTAGACATGAAATAATCACACAGAAACTGTATTAACTAAATCACTGATTGGCGCATTAGCTCTAGCTTCTTATTGGCTAACTCTTACATCTTAATTTAACCCATTTCTATTAATCTATGTATCGCCATGTTGCCGTGGCTTACCAGCTAACTTTCTGACATCTGTTTCCAGAAGGGTTACGTAGCATCTCTCTGACTCAGTCATTCTTTCTCCCAGCGTACAGCATAGCTTCCCCGGCCTAGTTCTGTTCTTCCCTGCCACAGGCTCAAAGCAGTTCTTTATTCATTAACCAATGAAAGCAACCCATAGACAGAAGGACCTCCCAGACCACTCTTGTAGCCCTGGGGCCAGCTCTCTCACCTGCCACAGGTAGCAAGCTGCAGAGGCAGGAGAGTATCTTTGCCTCAGCCATGCCACTACATGTCAGATGATGAGGGGCAGAGTCAACTCTCCTGCTTGTACACTCTCAGGGTCTGCTCGCTGACACCTCTGACAACAGAGTCAGCTTTAGTGTGTTACCCAGGTGAGTTGCATGCCCAGAGTAAGGGGTGGAACCATCGTTCCTGAGAGTGTAGGGCCAGCTCTTCCCTGAGGGGAGGGCAGGATTAGCTCTCCTGCTGCAATTTCCACGTCTGAGAGTGTAGGGCCAGCTCTTCCCTGAGGGGAGGGCAGGATCAGCTCTCCTGCTGCTATTTCCATGTAGGGCCAGAGTCATCTGTCTCAGCACCTGAGTGGGGCAGAGCTGACTCTACACAGCCCTGGATCTCCACACTCATGGTTCCTATGACCCCTGTGCTAACACAGGCCGTGGGCATCATCACAGAACCCAGCTTCAGTAGTAAGACCATGGATCCAGACATGCCCTTTGGTAGCAGCTCAGGCCTGGAGATCACTGTGGCCCCCATTGACAGAGCAGGTTACCCAGACAGCACAAGTTACCCAGATCAGTAGTACCCTGGTGGTGGCATGGTCCTCAGACACCAAGATGGTGTCTGAACTGATTCTGGCTGTGGTAGTATGACAGACCTAAATATGGTCTTAGGCAGCCGCCAGGGCTCTGAAGTCACCACGGTCCCAGGTGGCAGTGCAGACCACTCAGATCGGCATGACCACAGCTGCAGTGCATCTCTTGGACAGGAACATGGCCACAGGTAGTGGCACAGACCCCTGCTATTGGTATGGTCTTCAATGATATTAGGAGGAGCTACAGACATTAATACAGACACTGACTGGGGTAGGGCAATGACCCAGACATGACCCTCAGTAGCAGTCATGGCCCAGATGATACTATGGCCCCACGTGGCAACACAGACCTCTCAGATCAGCACAGCCCCTGCTGCATTGTATCCCTCAGATACCAACATGGCCCCAAGTGGTGACCCAGACTTCAGGAATCTGAACAGCCCTCCATGGTGAGAGGGGCCACAGATATCAACACAGCTCTCCTTGGCTGCTTTAGGACATCAGACCAAGACTTGGCCCTTGGCAATAGCCCAGGCCAAGACAACACCTTGGACTTGGGGTAGCTGGCAGGCCATTCATGTCAACAGTGTACAAAAATAGCATTATCCCATAGCATTTTCCCATTTTTTTCTTTTCAAAGCAAGAATCTAATCTCCTTTGTTTAGCATTTCTTTTGGCCATTATCCACAATAACTTGTAATCAACACTCTAAACAAAGACAAACATCCATAATCCATTTGGAGGGTGTGGGTATAGTTTTCTAGGTTACTTCCTGCTGATTGGGGATGCTGGTAATGTTCAGGAGACCCAAGGAAAATTTAGGATTATGGTCAAATCCTGACTGGAGTATTCTGTGAGACTGGATCATCTCAGCCACCAGTCTTGAGGCTGTTCTGGATGTATAACTCAAAGGAATCTGCAACAGAGGCAGTCTGAGATGTTGGTTCATCTAGATCATCTGTTCCTATTAGAGATTTTTCAGGGGTTCTTCCTCAGTCAAACCTGATATTTCTCAACCCAGAATGAACCCACAGCCTCTCCTTTCCTATGGAAATTAGAAACAGAACCTCTTTCCCAAAGTGACATGTCTTTTGACTTAAAATTTGAAGTCAATACATTTTTAAAAATATATGGGCTGGTTTAATCCAAACGTATTTATAATCAAATGTTTTAGCAACTGTTGTTTCTTCTTCAGCAGTAAAACAATTGAAAAATAACACAATAGCATACAGTATCTAGATTCTCTTTGTAGTCTCCATCTTTATGTGGCTTTTTTTATTACTCTAATTTCTTTTTAAGGACTTTCTCTCCCAAGCCTACATATATCTTTAAATCCTTTAGAAGTTTTTTCATACGAATCTGTATATTTCTATCTTTTTCAGATCACACAAACCTTTAATCTGCTAAATGGGATGGCTCGAATTAAAGCGCTGGCTTTTATTGCTGGCTCCATCCCATTCTTTGCCTTCCTGAGAGTCTAGCATCATGGCAGAGGTATTGGCAGGAACAATGTTTATTACTACAACTCTGAGGAATTGAATTTCTAGGTCCATTCCACCATCAAGAAGCTTGTTGCTGAATGCTCATAAACGCATTTAAGTGTTTGATATCATGGCTTCTTAAAAGAGCATTTTGATTGAGTCAGGAAGTCATTCTTAAAGAAACCGTGCCTCTGCTTGTCTCTAGCAAAGAGAATCCACCTGAGAAAATTCTGCCACCAAGAATCCATGCTTGACTCTGCTCTTTTGTGTCTAGAAGTCCTACCCAAGCTACCTAAAGCTGTTCTGGATGCAGAACTCCAAGGAAACTGCAAAAGAGGAAGTTTGAGATGCTAGATCACCTGGGCCATTCATTTTTATTGATGTCTGGTTCTCTTGCTCTGAAAATACATAAACATTTAAAGGTAACACACATATCTGTATTAGTACAAGTATAGACTGTGTGTTGTACACAAGTTAGCCAAAGATTTTTTGTTTTATGTTTTCACAGGACAAATATACATTACATGTTTTATAATGTTTTATGTTTATATTTTATGTATGTAGTGAGGATTTTCCTGGATTAAACCTGATCATCTTTAACAAGGAATTAATCCATATCTTCTCATATCCTGTGGAAATAATAGCATAACCTCTTTCCCAAAACAACACACCTTTCAGCTTCCATTTTGAAGTCAAAATATTTTTAAAATTTATGGGTTTGTCTCATTTATCAGTTTTCATAATACAATGATTTTTAACAGTTATCAATTCATTATCCATCAAAAGAATTAAAGACAACACAATAACATACTTGATCCAGACTTTTCTCTTTTTATTATTTTACTCCCTTTTTAGGACTTTCTTATTTTAAACCATATATATGTGTGTGTGTGTGTGTGTGTGTGTGTATACATACATATATGTGTGTGTATAATTATTATATATAATTGTTGTTCATACCCTATTTCTTTTCTCTCCCAAGGCTTTGTATATTTTTAAATACATTATATTCCATTTAGACATTTATCCATCTGTATCTGCCTATACTGAGCATCTGTAACCTTTTCTATGTGCTTAAGCAAAACCCCAATCATGCCATGCAGTGTGCTGGTGGAGTTCATGTTGGCAGCTCAAGGCCACATGGTGTGGCTGGAAGATTCTTCTCTGTACTGAGGCCTGTGTGAGTGACTGTGAGAACTTGCCTTGCAGTTTAGCTCATGGTGTGCTGGCAGCTGCCAAGAGATGCATGTCTGTACTCCAGCAGTCATGAGAGGTACAAGACTTAGAAGCCATACTCGGTTCCATTTATGTCTGTTTACAAGCTTTTTTCAGGTCTTATGTGAATATAGGTTTATCACATTAGGCACCGTTTATAGGTCGAGTTTCTCTGTGTCTCAGTAGCCACTCTCAACTAACCATTCAGATACTTATCATTAATTATAAATTCTCGGCTTATAACTCAGGCTTGTTACTAGATAAATCTTACATTTTAAATTAGTCCACATTCCTTATCTACCCTCTGCCATGGGGATGTAGCATCTTTCAATATGGTACCATCATCTTACTTCTTTCTTAATTTCTCATGACTCCGCATACTATCCTCCTTCTTCACAGCATCCTCTCTGCCCCCAAAATCCTACCTAGCTAACCACCAATCAGGTTTTTATTTAAAATGAGAAAATACATATTTACCTTGTACAAAGGCTGTTCCACAGCAGTCTCTTGTTCTTAGTAGCCTTTAACTCAAAGTAATCTATGTGACATAATCCGTATGACAGAAATATAACTCAAGTTGGCTTATTTTGCTTTTTTTCCAATAGAAATACAGAATCTAAATAACTGACACATTATTTTTATTTTAAACATATTCATTTTCTCTCATGTCTAAAGATTAGTTTATCAAAACAAAATCTTCAAAGTTGACAGGGAAAAGGCAGTTCCCACATCATACATAGCAAGAGATAGTGTATTCTGAAGCAAATCTGAGCAATCATGGTCTGGGGACATGGATTCAGGTCACTCCCAATGCCATGATCCAAGGTCACAGCGATTTCATGAAGTTTTTACAGAGACATGGAAAAGGAACTCATAAACCAAGATGCTTTAAAGATAGATTGTAGGAAACATCAGACAAGTGGCCTATATAAAAATAGGGATCCCTACTTCAGGTGTGAGGTGTTAATTGGTAGTAGTCTTTACCTTTGGTTGGATTTTGAACCTTCTGATGCTCTACAGTTCTTGAAGTTTTATCAATCTCTCAGGCTTGTCAAAGTTTAGTGCAGGGTAGCCTTCTTTTTTTTTTCTAGGAACATAAATTCAGAACTCTATTTTGTTTTTTCAAAGTTTGTGACAATTAGTAAATATCAGAGTTTAAACCTTCAAATAACTTCAAACTATAATCCACATAAAGAAGAGATATAAAATTATGACTTTTAGGTAAACTTTTCATGGGAGAAAGGTGAAAAACACCAGAGTTAGTTAATAAACAATAGCCAGGAAGTATGTGTCTGACCAGACTATGTTATCATCTTGTGAAGTTATTTATACAAATGCATTTAATAATTTATCATATAGTATAAAGACAGCATAAGAAAGTCATATTTTATTGGGTTTGCTTTATTTTTATTTTTGTTTGTTTTATGGGGCCTTGGAGGCCAGAGGAAGGTATTGGAGGCCATGGAGCTGGAGTTACAGGCAGTTGTGAGCTTCCTAATGTGGGTGCTGGGAATGAAACTCAAGCCATCTGCAAGAGCAGCATGTACTCTCAACCACTCAGCCAGTTCCCCATCTCTTGAAAATCATCTTTTATTTTAAGCTTTTTTCACAAATTGAATAGAAATGACTAAGTTATATGTAATTAATCTAATGAAGGTAATGAAATTCAATAATTTGAGTGATAATGTAAATTTAACTTTCATAAATATTAGATATCTTAAAATATTTGATGACATTTCGTTTCTCCTTTATAATTTAAGCACCTCATGTACTATCTTCATCATGTTAACAATGGAGAGAACCCAGCTCATTCTCACTGTAGAAATTTCAGAAAATAGTTATTATCTTCAGAGGCTTTAGAGAAAATAGAGAATGCTCTAATAAAATAAATGCACTTCTCTTCACATCATAAATTGAAAGAAAATAATTGCACATTCATTTTCCTGTTTCTTATTAAAACTAATTAACCTGAGAGGTGCCTATTAAATCTTTTAGTGGGTTGCAAGGTCAACCCAATATTGCCTACTAAATCTAACACTTAATTTTAGGTAGCCTCACCATTTAAAAAGGCCTGATTATGGCACCCCCCTTAACTTTCTATTACATGGTAATATGATAGGTGTCCATCATAAAAGAATTCTGAGCTTGCATTCTTATTAACAATCAGGAAGAATTGTGACTTGTTACTTTGGCTAGAAGCTTCAGATGAACTGAAATAAGTCACTGAAAATGACAGGTCTTAAATCCTCTTTATTTCAGAGCTAGAGAGATGGCTCAGTGGTTAAGAGCACTTCCTGCTCTTGCAGATGATCTGGGTTGGTTCTCAGAACCTGGGTGATGGCTCACCACCATCTGCAAACCAAGTTACAGAGCATCCCATGCCTGCTTCGGGTCTCTGAGGTCTCCTGCATGCACATGGGACATATAAACTCAGTCAGGCAAGAACACACACGTTAAATAAATAATTTTCCCATTGTTTCTAAAATACAGTGAAGACTACCCTAGAACTTTCAGATCTATTTAAGGAATATGAAGAAAACTAGCATAGTACATACATTGTACTGATGACTCACTTGTTCAGTGGCATACATTCATGGTACAAAGTGCTTGGTTTCGTGAAGACAACGTCTTTCAATTATCAGATCTAATTTAATAATGACCGTTCTCTCCTGTCATCTCCCTTCATTCCTTCCTCTAAATCTCCCCCTAAACTTGGACTTAGAATCTGTGGTTGTTTCCAGGCTCAAGTGATTGTAAGTATAGCAGAAAGAACATTTTAAAAAAATTCATTGTATCTCATCAGCTTGACTGGTGGTAATTAGATGGATAATATATACATTATAGAAAACGAGCAGAAATACGCTAATGCCTATATATGTATATGTATGCATCATACATAGAGAATTCTGTTCTGGGTTAATTCAAAGGAGTGGTTAGTGTTAGGCAAGGTTATACTACTTTACGAAATGACTCCATTTTAAAAAAAAAACAATGACAATTCGCCAAACTGAACTTGGATTCCTAAATTAAAATAATTCATTTCACCGGATTCTTGCCTTCCTACCCTCTTATATTCCAGAATTGATCAGAGAGAAAGGATGTCTAATGATCACTCATTTTATTCTAATTTCAGCTCTCCTTACCAAGGGCAGCTCAGCCCAAAGGAAACATTTTTACTTTCCGTGGCACTCCCCCCTCTCTGTCCTATAACAGCCGCAGCCCGATGTGGGCCTCCTGCTCTCCTCAGGCTTCTCCCCATTAAAGCCTGTGCTGCTGTAGAGCCCCCCTTCTCTCTCAGCTCTTTCTTCTTTTCTATCTCGCAGTCAGAACTGGGGTTTACGGACCATCTTAACAGAGAAAAATAATTCTGTGAGCAATTGACAAGATCAAGGGAAATAATTTCAGGTTTCTGAGGGCAGCAAATCCGGGAAAGGGAAACGTGGGCAAACTAATGATAGAGAAGGGCTGCTTACAGGATTTGTTTACAGTGACTCATTCTTAATGTCCCCTTGTGTCTAGTAATAAAGTTAATGTCTTCCTGGCACATTAATCAGAAGAATGAGAGAGAGTAAGGGACATACCCTCACAAGGAGAAGTATCTGTTACAGAGGACATAGAAGGGGAACATTCTTTCGTTAGTACTGAACTCCCAATAATTTTTTAGCCATAGTAAACAATTTGAGAAGAGACATTATTCTGGACTTTTTTATATCTAATGACAAAAATTATTTAAATAGATTGTAAAAATCTATGTTATAGATATACAATATAATATATTAATATATCAATGGATATATAATCATTAAATAATATATCAATATTTTAACATTATATAATATTTTAAAATTACATAATAATATTTTAATATTACATATTTTTATATTGCTATATATTAATATACAATTATATAATATAATTGTATAGTATATATTACATATATTTAACAAATTATATTTCATACACACACACACACACACACACACATACACCCCAGTAATTAGAGATTACCAGAGTAAAGAGTCTGCCTTCTACCTAAAAGCTAATTTTAAGGAACCAGAGACTAAAGTATGGCAATGAACCAACTTTATGATGGGCCCCCTAGATCACTGACATTGCTGTTTCAGAGGTCAATCAGCGATGATTAGTGTAATTATTCATCCTCCCAGGATCTGGAATAAACCAGAAGACAAGCCCCTAGTTATATATGTGTTGTTTTATGTAACCTCTGGCACTCTTGTGACAGATCATGTAGATTATGAAGATTGAGGTGGGAAGATCTACCTGAAAGGGGAACAACAGCATTCCCTGAGCTTGAATCCTACACTGTGTAAAAAGGAGGAAGCTAACTAACAAGTGTGGCTGTGCTGACTTTGTTGTTGGGGTTTCTGTCCAGCCCAGTTCCCAAAATCGTTAAGTCTCAAAGAAATCACAGAGAGGTCTACATTAGTTATAAACTGATTGACCCATTAGCTCAGGCTTCTTTTTAACTCTTATAACTTATATTAGCCGATTATTCTTGTCTGTGCTAGCCAAGGAGCTTGGTACCTTATTCAGCGAGGCAGTCACATCTTATTTTATCTGTAGCTGGATCACTTCGTGGACCAAGCTTTTCCTCTTCCCAGAATTCTCCTGTTCTCATTGCCTGCCTCTACTTCCTGCCTGGTCATCCCACCTATACTTCCTGCCTGGCTACTGGCCATTCAGCATTTATCTAAAATATAATTAGCTGGGTACAGACCATTGTCCCACAGCACTCCTCCCCTTTTTGTTAAAAAAAAATAACAACTCTGAATCTATTATCTTTTGTTAAGCTTTTCTCCTGACCATTGGCCATAACAACTTGTAACCAACATTCTAAACATGGGAAAATATCCATAGTCCATTTTTTGGGAATGTGGGCATAGTCAGCTTTTCATCAACACCATTTAAGTGTTTCGTGGCAGATCCTCTTAAAAGAGCTGCAAGGTTTTGCAACTAAAGCTGAGTCAGGAAGCCTTTCTTAAAAGAGAATATTTGCCTCTAGCAAACAGAGCCCACCTGAGAAAATGCTGCTATCAGTAAGCCTTGATTAAATCTATTTTTTCATCTAGAATTACATCCCAAGCTCTCTCATGTTTTATGCTCACGTGGGCACCATTTGTTGTCTGAGTTTTCTGGTTATATGTGGAGGGCTGCTTGTTTGCCCCAGCTACCCGGCTAGCTTACACTCAAAATAACCACACAAAAACTGTATTAATTAAAATAAAACACTGCTTGGCCATTAGCTCTAAATTCTTTTTAGCTAACTTTTACATATTAGTTTAACCCATCTCCATTAATGTGTATTGCAACACCCATCTCCATTAATGTGTATTGTAACATGGCAGTGGCTTACTGGCAAGATTCTAACCGGTGTCTATCTCAGGCAGAGGATCTATGGCTTCTCCCACTCTGACCTTCTTCCTCCCAGCATTTAGATCTGTTTTCCCCACCTACCTAAGTTTTGCCCTGTCAAAAGCCCAAGGCAGTTTCTTTATTCATTAACCAATGAAAGCAACACATAAACAGAAGGACTTCCTATACCATGACTTGATTTTTCCACCACGATGGACTATACCCTTGAACTGCAAACTCAACCCTAAGGTTGCTTCTGTTGGATTATTTTATCATAACAACAGGAAAAGAAATTAAGATACCATTTTAGAGAATAATGGTACGACAAAGGGCATTTAACAAATTATTATTAAGTATTGTTAATACTTATTCACTTTGTGTGTTTGAGTTGTATATCATGCGTGGAGATCAAAAGACAACTTTTTTAGGAATTGGTTCTCTCCTTCCTTCATGTGGGTTCTGAGGATTGAACTCAAGTCATGAAACTTGGCAACAATATCCTCACTGAGACATCATACCGTAAGTCACCAAGAAGGCTTTTGTGGGGATGAAAAGAAAGTAGTCAGTAAAAGACAGTGAAGGTGCAGGTTAAGTCACACATCTAAGTCTGATAGCCTCCATCATTACAGATGTTTTCCTTTTATTCATAATTTTTATTTTCTGTTGTAATATGTTTGTGTTAACAACCCTTATTCCAGTCTTAGCCTGTCTCCATCACCGCTATTCCTCTTTCTGCTTCAGATGAAAAT
Organism: Myodes glareolus; assembly: GCF_982192425.1. Taxonomy (NCBI): domain Eukaryota; kingdom Metazoa; phylum Chordata; class Mammalia; order Rodentia; family Cricetidae; genus Myodes; species Myodes glareolus. Next base: position 43,504,753 of record NC_142050.1, read on the forward strand.
GTGTGCCACTATGAATTTGGAAATGGGATTAGTAAGTGCTTGGCCTGTAACTTGACACCATCAGATTCCAGACCTTTAATCCTCTGAAAATTTAAAGGAAGGTCTTGGAAGAAGGGTTTTCTGATTGTTCTTCCTGTGGTAGCTGAATCATACGGTGCGTGTCTCATTCACATCAAGTTGGTTTTCCTTAGAGCTTACAAAAGCATGTGGAGGGAGAACTAAGCAATGATTAATCTAAAATGTAGAACTAATCTAGAACAACATTGCAGAAGGCATGATATCATAGCCGTTGCCACTACTGCAAGTCATTACAGCCCCTCTAGCTTATATGTTACCACAGAGTTTGGGTGTATATTACAGGATCAACTGTCTTCATATAACTATCAAAGCTTTTTTATTATGCTCATAGAATGCTAGATTTCACTAAAATGTCTGACTGAGAATAACTCTGATTAAAAAAAGAATGGAACCATGTAATTATAACCAAAATTGGTGTTTATCCTGTGGCAAACTTTTTAAAGAGGACAATTTTTCATTGAGATTTGGTTCAACGCGCACTTACCTTGGCTTCAGAAGTAAGTACTCATTTTTCTCAGAGTTTTGCTGAATTAATGACTCCCCTTTGAAAGGATATCATTTGTAGCCAGTGCACTTTTCAATTTGCAACTCAATTGTGTGGAAGAAAATATATTTGAATGTGGATTACTTCAATTAAAGTACAAAGTTTTTGCTTTAGTGGAAGGAAACAAATATAGAACAATTAACTTAATATCTAGTAGAATATTTATCAATCTATTTCTGAGTATTAATGAAGGATTTAAATAAATACAATACCTCTATATTTTCTGTTACTAATTTTATGAAATAAAATAAAGAAGCTATCAGGTTAAAATTGTGGTTTCGACTTTTATGGCAGAACTTATAATCAGCTTGGATTTTTCAAGAAGGTGATGAATTTTCAGTTTGCAGTGTACACAGATGACTGTCAAATGTGAGGATGCAAATGTCCATGGAGCTGTATCCCATAAAAAGAACTGAGAACAGATTATAGCAGCATTGGACACATAGCTATCCAAATACTAGTTTATAATACCATTCTATACTGAAAGATAATGGCAACTAAAAATAAAACATTTTAGAACCGATGGTTTTGTTTTGTTTGTTTTGTTTTTGAAGCACCATCTCAAATGGTCCAAGCTGATTTCAAACAGGCAATGTAGCTGAGCATGACCTTGAACTCCTGATCCTGATCCTCTTGCCTTCCCTACTTTAGTACCTGGATCACAGCTATGCACGACCATGGTCAGCTTCACTGATACTCTTTCCTGATGGACACAGAAAGTTCCAGATGACTTGTCAAAATAGGTCAATTTTTTGAGTTTCTGAGGGATATCCCTAAAATATTCTTGACAGTCTTGGTCATTCAACTCAAGAGACATATTCTAAATAAAATATTGTGAAACAGAGACAAATTCCATTTGTCTTCAGCACAAGGTTTTGATTTATACCTGTCTCAGAGCAATTAATAACATATTCCTATGTTCCACATTTTGAGCATTGATTTTATCTGAATTTTAGACAAATCTATTGTCACATTGATGTGCTCTTCACATGAACTCAATGACATTCTGCTCTGTGAAGTTTTGTTCATTCCCTCACTACATTCTCTTTTGTTCAGAATCTAATTATGCTTCTTTTTTCCTTGTAAAGTCAATGTAGTCTCCATTCATGTCTTTCTACCTCACGCTATTGTTGATCAAACTTGCTGCATATCTTAATATTCTGCTCCACCATGCTAACTCAGCATCTACCATGACACACTCAAACACATTTTCTCACTCTATGTGACTTTTATTTAAGTGATAAGAGAGTAACAAGTTAAAACTAGGAATGCATAGGAACTCATTTGGAGTTTTCTAAGGAATATGATATATAAATGGAAGGAAAATGTTTGACATGACCTCAGAAGAGTGATGATGTCTTTAAACAAGAAAATCTGTTGATATTTCCTCAGACTAGCTAAATAACTCACTAAATGAGTCTATGTTTTTCCCACTTTGCTGTTAATTATTCTATATTTTGAATAAATATATTTTTTCCCAAACAATACAAATCAGGATAGTCTACCATAATGCATCTCCTGATTTCAAAATGACAATTCTTACATACATTTCACTATCTTTATATGTCCTAATTTTCTAAAACTGTTCTCAGTAATATGTATTAATTGTGTCTTTAAAGTTTTGAATATCTTTAACAATTTCATGCATATATAAAATACATTGTCTAATTTCCACACATCTATTATTTGTGTTGCCTTATTTCAAATACCTTTCCCACATTCATAACTTATTACAGTTATTTTGAGATAACCCAATGAATTTAATCAGGATTGCCTTTGTGATTGAGGTTTTGGAATCATCTGTTCTATAAGCAATAGCTTACCATACTCTATTTTACATTCATCAGTATAAAATATCAGTAACCACAGATATACTTACTAGACTGTTTAACAATAAATGTCATATTTAGACAAATAAAAAGGATAATTTTATTTATTTAGCACAAAGTATATGTCATAGCATAGGTAAAAAGATTTCTAGTATAATTCAATATCTACATATTCACTATTTAAGTTTTTACTCATTTTTCCTTATTTTCATTTTTTACCTTATTTTCATTTTTTAAAGCCTAGTTCCCTTATTGACATCTCTCACTCAATTGTGACTGCCAATTAAATGGATTGAGCAGCTCTGTTTAACACCTACAATATTCAGTGCCCCTGCCATACTTGGATATAGGTGGGGTGAATCAGCAGTGAAAGGTTTTAAGCATTAACAACAGAAAGCAAAATAGAAAAATCCCTAAATAATGTGCTTCCTTTGAAACAGGTCCTTACATTCTCTGCATCATTTGCTTCAAGGGTTTAGTAATATGCAGGCTACTTCATGTTGACTGTTCTGATTGAGATGCCTTACAAATTAATATGCAGTCTTACATTATTAATACCAAATATGCTTTTTCAAATAATTACTCACAACATCATATATCCATATATTGTATGAGTTTAAGAGATGGCTTAATGGTTAAGAGCACTGTCTGATCTTCCAAAGGACCTGAATTCTATTTTCAGTATTTATATGGCAGCTCACATGCTTGTACACTCCAGTTCCAACGGACCTTACCATGTCTCCTGGCTTCCACAGGCACTATATTCATGTAGTACCCAGATATACATGTCAACAAAACACATTTGCATCTAAGATAAAATATTTTAAAGTGCTTTGTAAATATTAAGAAATTAATTCCTTAAAATATTACAGTACATATGTTAATTTCTTTTTTTTAATTTATAAAACTGATTAGCCCATTAGCTCAGGCTACTTATTAGCTCTTATAACTTATATTAACCCATTGTTCTTATCTATGCTAGCCACACAGCTCGGTACCTTTCACAGCAGGGAAGGTTACATCTTGCTTCTCAGTGGTCTGGGCAAGAATGGTGGAGGGAGCTTCCTGCTTCCCAGATTCTCCTGTTTTCTTTGCTCCACCTCTACTTCCTATCTGGTTGACCCACCTATAATTCCTGCCTGGCCAATCAGCATTTATTTAAAACATGATTGACAGAATACAGTCCATTATCCCACACCACTTCCCCTTCTTTTTTTTTTAACAATGGAAAATATCCATAGTCCATTTTGGGGGGAAAGTGGGTAGTTTTCCAGGCTACTTTCTGCTGGTTGGGGGTGCTGATAATCTTATGGGGACCTAAAAAAAATTCGAATTATGATCAAGTCCTGACTAGAGTATTCTGTGAGTCTTGATCATCTCAGGCAGCATCTTGAATCTGTTCTGGATGTAGAACTTAGAAATCTGGGCCATCTGTTCCTACCAGAGATTTCTCAGGTGGTCTTCCTTGATCAAACTGGATTTTTCTTAATTCAGAATGAATCCACAGCCTCTCATTTTCTGTGGAAACAAAAGCAAAATCTCTTCTCTAAAGTGACATACCTTTTGACTTCAATTTTGAAGTCAAGGTATTTTCAAAATACCTTTCACAGCAGGGCAGGTTACATCTTGCTTCTCGGTGGTCTGGGCAGGAATCTACATCTGTTAATTTCTTGTGATATGCTTGGCCAGTACATTTTGTTGTCTGTATGTATCTACTATCTACAAAATTTAGAGATCAAAACTCAAAGCAATAGTTAACATAGTTTAATTACCCTTATTACAAATATAAATGAGATAGGGTTGCTTTGACATTTCGGGACACTATCAGGACACTCTGTCCAACCTTGATAAATTGTGCCTAAAAGGATTGCTGGAAGAACTGAGGAAACATGAGGTTCTTGGGTCATTTCTCACAATTTTACTTTAAATTATATTTTGTTCTCTCGCCTTCAGACCCAGCAGGTAGTGACTTCTTTAGTCTAGACTGCCAATATTAACATCAACCAAAAGACTGACTCCTTTTCTAAAAACCAACTGGAATACAGCATGTGCTCTAACATCAGAACTCATTTTCCTTAGATAGAAATACCAGGGATAATATAATTACCCCAGCTGACATGTGCTGAAGAGAGTTTCAATTATGTTTGTGTAATGAACTGGTTGGGATAATTCTTGAGTCCCTAATTTGTATCGCAAAAAGGGTTTAAATTATTGAATCGCCTTTGTATTAGTATATTCGCTACCAGTACCCCTCTGGTTTTGAACCTGCATTCTTTTGTGTTTAAAAAAAATTGAAACAACCACAAGTACTGTAGATTGGCAGTTTTAAAAGCCTCATAAACCATCTCATTTCTACTTCTGCCATTTCCAAACCTAAATTCTAACTCGGACACAACATACTTCTTCATGTATGGTTTCATATTAAAGGCTATAGGGCTCACATTAGGTCCTGACTACTTTCTTTGAAGGGAACAATCACCCATCATATCTCCAAAGCAACAGTGAATGTGATAGCGAAATGCAGAACATTCTGTTTGCTTTAACTGAACACATTAGAGTACTAACCTTATTTTCATTGTGCTGTGTTTACATCCTCTGAACACTGGAATATCAGCAACTTGCTGTGACATTTTCCAACTTTCTTGACACATCAATGTTAGCTTTAACAAACATGACTGTTCTCCGGGTGACAGGAAAGCCAGTGAGTAATTACGTTTTTAAATCAACATAGGTGTTTCTGAAAGTAAAACACTTGTGTTCTGAATTCAGTTCTCCAAGTGTTTATGAATTAGCAGGCTCAGAAACCTCTGCAGCAGATAGGTTCTGTCTACAAGGCTGCTTTCATTTGGATTGGAATCCTCCCATTACAGAGTAAGCTAAAGATGATCTGTGAAATAATAGACCTTAAAACCATACAATAAAGTCCATGGTTTAAATGATTACAAAGCCATACTATTCCACTTTTTCCTCAGGGATTTTCAATTTTAATGGTTTGCCTATGAAGGACTTAGAGCAGATCTTTGAATATGTGTTGATAGGTGGTACCACTTAACAAAGTATTTTCTCTTGGATTTGCCAAAGTATCTAAGATTCAGTTTTTCAAATTTGCAATTATAAAACATGCCATATCTGGGAGGCATATTTGAATAGGCCAGTAATTACTTTGAAAAAAAATTCAGATGAATAAAATACATAGTGGTCTGAGATACTTCTGGTTATTTTGCCACGGAAGGTAGGATCTAAGTGACAACACCCCAGAAAAGTTATAGTGTGTCCTCTAGAGGCACCTGGGAAAGTTAGTTACCAAGGAGACTGCACATCTCCTTGAGCTTGATGTTATGACATATGAAAGCTACATGTCTTGCAAAGGGGCAAGCTGGTGTGGAATTGCTAAAGCGAGAGCAAGAAGCGTCTCATTTGGGATTCAGATGAGATGCTGAGAAAGATCGTCTTTATAGGCGAAAGTTTATTAGAAGAGTTAGTAGCACCATAGACAGTTGAGCATATTCATGGCAGCAGTGTGTGTTCAATCCCCAGTGCAGTTCCATAGATGATGATGCACCCAGGGTTCTGATTAGTGTTCTGGTCCATGTGGCAGAGTGAGAGGTCCCTTCTTACAGATCTCAGAGGAAGGTAAAAGACACATAAAGAGGTTGAGGAAGGCGGTTTTTGGTTCCTGGGAGGCAATAGTACAGGAAGGAACTCTGCAGTATGAATGTCCACTATGGGGGAAGCAAGGAGGACACACAGTTTAGGTGGACTCTAAACGGTCTAGGTGGACCCATTCAACAGGAGGACACACAATTTAGGTGGACTCTAAACGGTCTAGGTGGACCCATTCAACAAGTTGCTGCTTCCCCCATATCCCATGCAGCTAGAAACTTGATATGGTTGAACTTTCTTGTGGAAGTGAAAATGGAACCTGTCTTTTTCCTTGACCCCAATCTCGCTGGACATATACCAGAAGGAAGCAGCTGCAGGCGGCACAGTGGCCTGAGCAGAAGCCTTGACTGGATTCAAAGAGATATTAATTAGTCCTCAAGATTCTGAAGACAACCTAGATTGTACTTCATACTGTTTTAGCAATATAAAATATGAATACACTTTAAAAACCGATTAAAGGACTTGAGCCGTCATTTCCAGCACTATAATTAAATTCAGATCAATGTACTTTAAAGCTGCTGTCCTTCCTCTTGTCTTCTACTTCCACTTCTTACCAATCCCTCTGTGCTTCTCTCCTCTTTTCTTCATCCTCTTCATCCTCCCTTTTTTCATGTTATATCCCTCCATATTATCACATGCCAATGGATTGGAAAGCCCAGTAGCTGTTGCCATTGCTTGAGACATAATGCTAAAGGATGTACTTTGTTGTGAAACACCATTTTAAAGTACATGGTTATGACATTTTTGCTCTAGCTATTGTAATTATTTTATTATACCTTTTCCTCTTTATGCTATAACTGCTTATTTTGTATGATAAAATATTGAAGCTCATATAATTTATATGTTAAGAGCTTAAAATTACTTCATGCGAAGCTTAGGTTTGAGACAAATTAAAAATTTTAGCATTCCTAATTCTATTTTGTTTTTAAATATGACTGAAATTTTTCACTATATATTTTTTATATTTTTCATAGCTCATTATACCCTGTGATATGAGAACATTTTTATACATACATATATGTATGTATGCCTATTTTATACTTTCTGTGCAAAATCTCCTCAAAGAACAATTTTGATAATGTTAAAGAAAACAAATTGCAAGAAAAAACTATTATTTTCTGAGAATTCTTTTTATTGTGTATATTTAGATGCAAATTCAACATATTTTTAAAACCATGATTCTTTTATAAGTAAACAGGAGACACATATTAATTATCTGTTTAATCATTGGTGAGTGAATCATCAGGAAGCAAGAGCTGATTTGAAAAATAAAAATGGAAATCTGAAATAATGGCTCAGAGGGTAAGAGCACTGAGTGTTCGTCCAGAGGGCTTGTGTTCAGTTCCCAGGGTCCACATCCCATCTCATAACTGCCAGTAACGCCAGAACAATGGGATCTGACATTCTTTTCCAGCCTCTGTGTGTGTTGTATGCAAATGACAGATGGTGTGCAGTTATGCATACAGACACAACAGCCATACACATAAAATACATATTTAAAAAATTATAAAGATATGAGAGAATATTCTCTAAGTCAGTGAAATAAGAAAGTTGACATAGGCTTGCTAAGTTTGATACAAAACTGGTCAACGTGCTACAAGGCAGTGAATTTCTAACTGATAGAGGCTATTATCCAACTCTCTTCCTGGTTCCATCTTTCTCTGTAACCTCAGGATGCAGAACTCGTGCCTGTTTACTTGCTTGAAATGAGTGTTGACTTTCAATAACTCTTGCATAGTTCACTAGAGCTTTAATTAGAGGACACTTTCATTTTTAAGATCCCTTTTATTTTATATTCTTGGTTCTTGACTATGTGTATGCGTGCATAGTACCACGTGTGTTAGATGCCCAAGAAGTCCTGGAGACAGTATAGGATGTTGTGAAATTGGAGTTGCATACCATTGTGAGCCACTATGAGGGTGCTAGAAATTGAAACTGGTACCTCTACCAGAACAGATAGTGATCAGAACCACTGAGCTATCCCGTACTCCGAGGGAAAAACTTTGAAATGGAAGGGGATAAATGAAAATGTGAAATAAACAAACGTTTTTGCCACCCATGCTTTGATCAGAGGTATTTATGACTGGAAAACTATTAGAAATATATTCACATCTACCTTTGAGGGGAAAATTCCAGTTATTTCAAATAATGGCTATGAAAACCTTTGGGTTCGTAAATTAAGGGTCATAATTAATTTTCAAGGATTCCTTTGTACCGTTGGACTGTCTAAGCTAAGTACACTATTGTCACCTGTGTGGATACCAAGACACTATGGCAATGAAATGAGAATCGGATGTTTTGCCCTCTGTGACGTACCAAAGGAAGAATAGCAAGAAAGACATGTTTGCTATGGAGATCTACAGTCTCCCCTTTCTTGAGGGGACCAGACTGTGGTTTTCAGAGCTGTGGTTAAGAATGGACGGATATTAAGTCATTACAGTAAATTTGTATACATATCTGTTGAAGACAAGCCATATCTCTTTTTTTCATTATTTGAGTAACTCTATATAATTTCTATTTCCATACTAATAATTTATTTGGGTGAATATATGCAAAGTTACCTCTGAGTAGAAGATGCCTGTTAAAAATATGGCACTTGCCCAGGCGTGATTGTTCTTGTATTTAGTTCCAGCTCTCAATAGGCAGAGGCAGGCAGTTCTCTGCGAGATCAAAACCAACCTATATAGTGAGGTCCAGGAAAACAGGGTTACATGAAAAGACCATCCAATAAATAAATATATAATTAAATAAGAAACCCTTTGACCAAAGGATAGAAGGAAGTAAGTGCAAATCTTTATCAATTGTTACAATAACTTCTGTTTTCTAAGAAGTACTAAGCATTCATTCACTATTTACAAATTTACAATTAAATTTTTCATAGTACTTAAAAATGTGTCAGTATGTTTCATTCAAGCTACTTTAACTCAGTATCTAAACTCAGTTTTAAATGTACCTGTTCTCTGACAGCATTCTTTCTCCGTTGGGCAATATTCAGAGGTATCGTCCTTTTAACACTCAGTAGAAAAGTGTTGAATGGGTATTAGGCAGATCTGTGAAGGCTCACAACTGCCTTTTAGAAGTCTCTAGTGCCAGGTTTCTTGCTAATCCCATAATGGCTCCCTCAGTCAAGAAATCTCTCTCCTTGAGCTTCCTCTCTGTCCTTCCCCCATCTGGGTCATCCTGTTTCCTCATGTTCTCCTCCCTGCTCTCCTTCTCCCTTTTCTCTCCCCCTCCCTAAATTTTTCAGAAGTTCTTGTCTAGTTCATCTTCTCAGGGGGATCCATGTATGGATCTTAGGGTTTTCCTTGTTACCTAACTTCTCTGGGGTTGTGGACTATAGGCTGGCTATCCTTTGCTTTATGTCTAATATCCACTTAGGAGTGAATACGTGCTGTGTTTGCATTTCTGGATCTGGGTTACCTCACTCAGGATGGTTTTTAAATTTTGTAGATATTTTTAAATTCTTGTATAGAGTTGGACATGTGGCTCAGTCACTAAAGTGCTCAGAAAAGATGCATGAGGGCCTTATTTTGATCCTGAAGTCAAGCTAAACTCTACATGTTGGGTGTGGTTTCATTCTTTCTACTTGTAACGAAACAGGCAAGGGTCATGGGGAGAAAAGTGGTTCTTTCAAGTTCATAGGACAGCCAGTCTAGCCAACATGACTTTCAGGATCACTGCGAGATCCTGTCTTCAAACATAGCTGTGCTAATAACTGAGGAATAATGACCAACATTGACCTCCGGTCTCCACATGCATGTGCACAAATACATTGCACATACATGCAGATGTGCACACCTATACTAATAAGTTCATAAAAACAGCACACAAACATACCACAAGCAAAAACAGAAATACAAATAAAATTACATGTACATATTTACATGAACTGTTTTTGAAGATTTATTCATCTATTTTAGAATATTCTTCCATTGCTCTGAAGATTTGACTGAAATAATATGAAATTGGAGTTCAAATAAATGCTTAATTAGGATGATAATAGCCATAGAATTGAAAAATAATGCCGCTAAAACTGCTGAAATGGCAGATGTGGGTAGGCTATACCATGCTCTCAGTGATTAACAGCTTTGCTAGAACACTGTTCATATTGTGGGACCACTTGGCTGGGTTCCCTGGTAGATGGAGACCCTGTTTATTTGAGTTGACCCACTTAAAACTGTCATCTGGAGGTGTTAGGAAGCCGATCTAAATGATACATAACATTACACCCTCACTGTATTGTGGTTCATATATTCATAGAGGCTGAGTCTGATGAGAGTATAGCAAGTACATAGTACATCTGTCATTTCCCACAACACCAGAGTACTGTGTCATCGGCACAGTTTTTCCAAGCAAGGTTGTTACCACTACCTTGTGGTGGCAGTCAGAGTTCCTTAAGTCCAAGATATAATTACTAAAGAAAGTGATGCATACATTGATTTCATTTTTAATTTTTGCCAAAGTTTAACTGACCTGAATATTTTAGACCATGACAACCATGATGGATATAAAACACCATAGAGCAATGATGTCCCTTGATAGGAATGTTATCTGAAGGCACTACTACCATGTCACTTATCTTGCTTTATACATATTAACATGTTAAAGCTCACAGGGAAGTGGGTTTCAGAAAAGTGTATAGAGGCTTTTTTAAGTCATGATGCCCCTAAAACAAAAGCACATTCTTCTTTCCACCTATGCCCATAGTATAATACTTTACAACTATAAATGCATATATGTATGTATGTGTATATATATTCATACACACAGAGCAATCCAAAATTTACCTACTATATATGTATGTACACGCATATATACACCCATGAGTATTTATTTGCCAAGTTGACCTTATCAGATTTTATCTCTGCTTACTTTTTATCACCCTCAATGTTGCTTCTAGCACATGAAATCATGTTATTCTTCTGAACAGCAAGTACCATAAAAGTCTGACAACATTTTTTATTTTATCAAACACATATTATGGTTCAGCATATAGAGGGGAAAATTCTCTAGTATCCCACAGAGGGCAGTTAATATTGATTTATAAGTGGATATATGTAGTTGTGCAGCTGTGTTTCCTCATTTTTAATTGAAATTCATAAACCTCTCTTTATAGGAAGATTCTATAGTCTCCTAACTTTCGGGGCTTCTCTGTATGTCATATCTAGATTGGGTTATACTCTTTCTTGGCTGCAGTTTTTTTTTAACTAGAACAGTAGTACAGACTCCACATTTCACTACAGAGAGAAAAAGCCTCAAGTTCCACTTTAAGAACTCACTGAGCCATTGCCTGCCAGACAAGATCTACAATGAATTCTAGATGTGTCCTTAGCATCAACAAGTCTACTATTCCAGAGTGACATATTAAAACAGTGGTATTCCCACCTCTACAGGAAATTACTCAGAAATAATCACAGGAAGTATATTTACATTTTTATGGCAAAAGTTCCCCAGTGATCTGAAATTTTGCTGTGCATAAGTGTGTAGGTCTATAATACATGTATATATAATTACTATTTATATTAATCTGTATGTCAAAAATATCTCTAGGAGTTTATTTTGTTAACCAATTTCTTTTATTTTATTCATTATTCTTTGAGAAATTCGTGAATACAATGTATTTGTTTACCTTATCAACCATCACTTTCACCTCCAATTCCTTTTTAGTCCTTTTCTACTTAAAAAATATGACTCACTGTGTCTGATTAATAATGTCCTTATATTCATGGTGTAAGGGTTTTAATTAAGAAAAGACATGGTAGGGCAGGAGATTAGTCTGTGGGAGAGCATAAGCCTTACTAGTGCAAAGACCTGGTTAGATTTCCACGCAGGAAAGAAAAATACAATCACACAGTAAACTTATTGTTCTATTAAGTCTCAAGTATTTATACAGATTGTATCATTATTTGATCATTTTTCTATGGTTTTTCTATTTCTTCTTACTTTGAAAAGCTGTTCAATGGATGAACTGCGTGAAATTCATTTTCTCAGGAAAGTACATTATCATTTCATATTCATCAGATATCACAGAGATGGTCATGTTTCATGTCACTAGACTATTCTTTCAATCTTTATAATAGAGTGTAAAAACCTGTTAACATTTGAAATTTAGTTATTCATGCCATGTGTTCTGGTTGCAGAGATAGTTTTAAAGAAATGCATTACATGCCTGGCTTCTGAAGTTCAAAATACTGCCCTCCTCAGTTTTTGATTAACACTGGCATAATAAAGTAAGACTTTCATGTTCTTAGCATGACATTCTACTTTAGGGCACCACCACCCACTGCAGAGCGAGTGTTAGATTTTATACATGTTTTGCCTCATTACTTGCGCCAACATTTGATTAGAAATTTTACCTTATTGGAAAAAGTTTATATCATGCATAGTTCAGTATTACAGTATTATAAGAAACCATGTGTGATACTTAGCATTTCATATTTTTCATTAAAATTTTATTTTTAATTAATTATATATCAGTCTGACTTTTCAAGAAATACTGTGGAGGGCTTCCATGCCTCCTTAGGTCTAGTTACCCCAATGGCATCTTGAAAAACTGGAATGCAGCATCACATCCAGGATGTCCACACTGATTGGTGAGGATACACAGTGTGTTCATAATAAAAAAGAACCTACGTGTGGTTATACAGACACATCTATTTACCTTTCATCCCTTCTCCTCCTAAACCCTTAGCAACCAGTTGTAACCTTTAGGATGAGCATCTGTTCCTTCCTAGGTCTTCTTAAAGGGCCGTTAATCTCTTGCTTGGCATATCACACAATCTCTATGATTTCTAGGTTTCTATACTTTCTTCTATCTTCTTTCTGTGCCTAATATTACACTTACTTTTCAATATCCAAACCTGTGAAAGTCACGAACTATATGCGGCAGTATCATTTTCTTACCAGCTGCCTTCAATCTGCAGTCATCAATAGAGACACAAATGAGTCCTCATGGTACCAATATATTGGTTTTAATATTGAAGTTAATTTTTAGGAAAATGATCACTTTTACATAGTCTTTTCCTCCATTATACAAAATGTGTGGCTCCCTAGTGCACACATAATATCTACGAGACTTAGTCGGAGGCAAACTGCTACTTTGCTCTTCTCCTCATTTTCCAAATATTATATTATATCCTGCTACCTATTTCAATTTAAGTGGTAACACCTTGTCTTATTCATAAAATCCATAGCATTTAGACAAAATTTCTATTTTCTTTTTGTACGAAATATAACACAGTTTCCAATATCCAAACCACTTAAAGTCACAAACTCTTTGTACTGAATAGATTTTTGTCAACATAACACATAACTAGAGCCATGTAAAAAGAGAAAACCTTAAATGAGAAATTCTTCCATTAGACGGGCTGTAGGCAACCCTGTGAAGGCATATTCTTAATGAATGATTGATATAGGAGGGCCAAGTCCACTGTGGATGACTCCTCTCTTGAGCAGATAGCTTTCTAAGTCATAAAAAGGCAAGCTGAGCAGGACACAAGGAGGAAGCTGTAGTAAACAGTGTTCATCTAAGGTCTCTGCTTCAGTTCCTGCCTCCAGGTTCTTGTCTTCTGGTTGCTGTCTTCAGTTCTTACCCTGTTTCCTTTGGCTGATAGAATGAAAACTATTTTGAAACAAACCCTTTTCTATCCAAGCCATTTTTGGTCATTCTATTTTATCACAATGATAGAAGCATTCTCTAAGGCACTAGATCACAAGATAAGAAAGAAAACAATGCACACACTAGTAGGATTAAAATTCATAAGTAAAAGCAGAACTGCATTTCTTTTTATAGTACACACTGTCAATTTGTAACATTAAATTTTATATTGAAAAAATAACTTTCAAGTGATGCAACTTCCATATCACAATTGCAGTAGTGTTAAACAATGGATGACAAAACTTACACATACCCTCCCCTTACTACACTAAGTACTGGGCTCAACACCCAGAGTACAATCACAGAGAGTAAGGAGTGATATAAGGAGCCACAGACATGATGGGGCTACCTATAGAAACAGCTGACTTGAGCTAATCTGATTTCACTGAGTCTGGAGTAACAGCTGGGGAACCAACACAAAACAAAACTAGGCCTTGTGGGTGGTGACAGTGGTGTGGCATGGACACTTTGTGGGGTCACTAGCAGTAGAACCAGTATTCATGCCTAGTTCACAATATGGCCTTTTGAAGCCCATTCCCTATGGAGGAATACCTTGCTCAGCCAAGATACAAGAGAAGAACCTTGGTTCAGCCTGAAGGGATGAGACAGTCTTTATTGACACCCATGGAAGACTTCACACTCTAGGAGGAGTGGATGATGTTAGAGTGGGAGGAATTGGAGGAGGGGAAGAAAAGGTAACTTTGTTACTGGTATGTAAAACAAGATTGTTTTAAAAATAAAAGAATGTATATTTTTATGGTGCCCCATGATAACTCTCACTACATATATTTCATGACAGAAAAGGTACTATTTCTAATAGAAAATAGGTCAATGTAATTCTCCCCATTTAAATAAAACTTTTAAATAACTGCAAAAAAACTTACACATACCAGCCTAACAAAATGATATTCAGATAAAATTTACTTAAATTGAGACTGAAATAGTGGGGCATAATTGTTAGACCTGAGACTGTAGGAGTGATATCAAGATTTCCAGGTCAGCTTCTGCTACAAACAACACATTAAGTAATAATAATAATAATAATAATAATAATAATAATAATAATCACAATTTTAAATTGACTTTAATTCTGTGGTTTAGTTAACAGCACTGTGCCATTTCAGTTTCCTGTCTTTACAGTTGTGCCATAATTGATTAATATTAGAAGGTGCAAGAGGCCACATGGGATCTCTCTGTATTATTTGTTTGACTGCATTGTGATCTAAAGTCATTTTAAATGATGAAGGTAAAGGATCAAGCATACAGAATTTCAATTGACTTAAAATCTCTACTTCTCTATCTGCATGTGTGTGAACACATGTCATGTAAATAGCTAAGATGACTCAATATAAATGTTCATTTGATTGATTTTTCAGGGCTTGAAACTATAGTTTATTTACACTGCTTGGGAATTCTTGATGAATAAAAAATTCAAGACAGAATTCTGAGCTTTAAAAAAGCATTGTGATATGTGTGACTTTGTAAAACATATAAATATATTACTGAGCAGAAAGAAATAGTTTAAGAATGTTAATATCTAATATCCACTTATGAGTGTGTACACACAATGTTCGTCTATCTGGATCTGAGTTCCCTCATTCAGAATGGATTTTTCTGGTTCCATCCATTTGTGTCCAAATTTCAAGATGTCATTGTTTTTTTACCACTGAGTAGTACTCCATTGTGTAAATGTACCACATTTTCTTTTTACATCCTTCAGTTGAGGGGCATCTAGGTTGTTTCCATGTTCTGGTTATTATGAATAATGCTGCTATGAACACAGTAAAGCAAATGAACCATCATACTGATTTCCAAAGTGATTGCACAAGTTTGCATTCCCACTAGCAATAGAAGAGAATTCCCTTGCTCACATCCTCTCCAGCATAACTATCATTGGTGTTTTGATCTTAGCCATTCTGACAGGTGTAGGAGGGTAAAGCAAAGGATAACCAGCCTATAGTCCACTATTCCAGACAAGCCAAGTAATGAGGAGAACCCTAAGAGAGACATACATGGATCCCGCTGGGAAGGGGAATTAGACAAAACCTCCTGAGAAAATTGAGAGAGGGGGAGGAGGGAGAAAGGAAGGAGAGGAGGAGGGGAGAAGGGGAGGAAGGAAGAGAATATGAGGGAATTAGATGCTCAATAAGAGGGGAGGACTGTCAGGGAGAGATAGGAGAGAGATGTCTTGGTTGAGGGAGCCATTAAAGGCCTATCAAGAAACATAGCACTAGGGAAACTCCAGGGATCCTCAAAGATGACCCCAGTTAAGACTCTAAGCAACAACAGAGAGAATGCTTAAATTGGCCTTCCACTGTAATCAGACTGATGACTACCTTAATTGTCATCATAGAAACTTCAACCAGCAACTGGTAGAAACCGATATAGAGATCTACAGCTAAACCCTGGTGTTGGAACCATTTGGAGTCCTGGCCTCCAGCTACTTTTCCCCACTAATGACCTTTCATTGTTATTTTGATTTGAGCTTCTGAGGGCTGTGTCCAAGTTGTTTACCAACCCTGCTTCCTGAGCACACATTGCCCTGGCCTTGACCAAGGATCAGGCAATGAGTTCTTCACCTGTTGACCCACTTGGTTGGGTTAGGTATAAACACCTGTTGGCCCACCGGGCTGTGTTAGGTATGAAACCTCCGTGGTGCTGTTCAATAAAGGGCTGCTTCTACCAGCAGCTTGAGAGGTGTGTATGGGTGTTCAATCCTGACATCCTTCGCTCGGTTTCGGTTCCGGGACGTGCAGATGTGGCACCCTAGGCTGAGCTATCAACCCAATAGAGAGAGAGGAGCAACAATGTGAGCAAAGAGGTCAAGATCATGATGGTCATATCCACAGAAACAGCTGACCTGAACTTGTGAGAGCTCACTGACTCTGGACTGATAGCAGGCAAACCTACATAGGACCAAATTAGGCCCACTGAATGTGGGGGACCCCTGTGAGGCTTGGACAGTCTTTGGGGCCACTGGCAGTGGGACCATGATTTACCCCTCATGCTTGAACTGGCATCTGGGAGCACATCCTTTTTGGATGGATATCTTTCTCAGGCAAGATAGAGGGGAGAGGGCCTTGGTCTCGTGTAGTCGGAGACTGTTCATTTCTAGGCCACTCAACTGGAAATAATAGGACAGAAACTATATCAATTGCAATACTGTTTGGCCAATAACTTAAGTATATTTCTAGCTAACTCTTATATCTTAAATTAACCCATTTCTGTTATTTTATGTTTTACCATGAGGCAAATTATAAAAGGAGTTGCTGGGCATGGTGGCACATGCCTTTAATTCCAGCACTCAGGAGGCAGAGGCAGGCAGATATCAAGTAGTTTACGGCCAAGCTGGTCTACAAAGGGAGTTCCAGTTACACAGTGAAACCTTGTCTCAGTTTAAAAACATGCACACACACACACACACACACACACACACACACACAAATAAATAATAAAAGATGTATAGAAAGTCTTGTAATTACATTTTTATAATACATGAAATAGTTTCTTGATATTTATAGTGACATTTAAATATGAAGATCAATACATAATTTTAGATAAGATTCGTGTTTTGGTTGTGCTGTTTTTCTTTCTGTGAAAGGTTTTATTTGGTTTTCTTTTTCTCTTCTCCTGGGATGATGCCAGAATAGGTACTTTCCACTTGTGTACTCTCGCGGGATATTTCTAAAACCAAACAGAATAAAAGAGATGTGAATAAAGTCATTTTGTCTTTAGAGTCATTCAGTAACTATTAAAACTTGGTTGTTTTCATTGTCAGTTATTCAGAAAGTCTGATTCCAAACAGCTCTCTGCTTTCTTTTTTTTTTCTTACAGAATATTTCTATGTGCTTGACTAACAAAATCCATTGCTTATTAGCTTTATCTCAGTACTAAGAATCAACAGTAGTATTACCTATCCTCTCTGCTTGTTCCTGAAACTTTATACATAAAAGTAACACGGGAAAATGGTGAAGAGCGTTTTGGCCCATCTCTAAATCAGAAGACTGACATATCTGCGATCTGCAGCATTACTTTTTCACATTTCCAGATGAGCAAATTGTGCTCCAAAGTTAAAGTGGTTGTCATCTAGTTGTAGTTTTAAATTATTCACTTCAGAAAGAAAATAAAAATTTCATATGCATACGAGAGCATAGGGATAGCTGTACAAATATCAAACACATTGCCCGAGAGGTAGCTAATCTTCTACTTTTCAAAAAGGAAAGCATTAAAGGTGTTAATAAAATACATAATTTTTGTCAGTTAGGAGCTGCAATTCTCTACTTATTTCAGGTCTAACTCAAGCTAACATGGGTTTCTCTGTAAGACACCAATAAAACAAATATATTTGTTCAGCTAAGTCAATTTTGTTAATTTGTTAAGAAGCATCTGTTAAGTGAATCATTTAGCATCCTATAAACAAAACAAAGGGTGATAATTGTGCAAATTATTTTTTCCAACCTATTGAATTGGCAACACGTAAACAAAGGCAAATATCTATACTTTGGGTGAAGTAATTAAGTTCAAGCATATTGAGATTTTAATTTAGAAGGATTTCTCTTGTAATGTGCACAGTGGCTGGAGGACGAAAGAGCTGTAGAGGGAGAGGATCAGAGAGCTGTAAGAGGAGGAAGTAGATTTGACGAAATGCAGTGCCCTCTAAAATATTATTGTTAGTGAAGAGGAAGGTCACCCATCAATGTGAAGCGACTGAGACGGAAGAGGGCACTGAAGAAGCAGAAGACCCCCACGTAGGATGCTAGGGAGATGGCAATGTTAACAGACATGGAAAGCATATAAGAAGAGTGACAAGCTTTACAGATCTACAGACAGAAGTTCATTTCGCATATGCTTTTTGTCTATCAGTTGGGAACGCCTCCTGCCTCTTGAAATAAAGATATATGGTAGAAAGTTGAAAATGCTGCCTTTTTGCAAATTTCAACTTAAGGCTACGGGAACTGATCCCCAATATTTGCCTTAAAGTGATGGATTCTTGACAGAGGTTGAGACAATCAGAAAGACCGGAGAGCACGGACCATGCCATCCTTGTCCTAGAATCTAAGTGAGGTCACACCCCTAAGGATGAAGAATATCAAGTATTCCAGAGTCACATGGCCTTAGAATTTACAAAGGAGACTTGAGTTTTAAATTATTAGTGCTGGAGATTAACGATAGGAGAAAAAGATGGGTAGATGGTGTGACCTAAAATCTTAGGGAGCTGTATATGAAGTTGTTTGGAAGTTTAAAATAAACTACGTATTGTAATTTCATGCATTGAAAAGAGTTAAAGCCATTTAGTGAAGTTCTCTAGATTTACTTTAAAATGGATGATAGTTTATTTTTCTTCCACTAAAAACTTTGAGGCAAAGAGAGTTTTTTTAAGGAAAGAAAATGCATGGGAATGAGGACAATGAGAAGTCAAAAGGGTAGAGGGTGTGGGAAAGTGGAAGACAGTGCATGGAGGGAGCACTACTTAGGGGGGTGTGGAAGAGAGCAGGAAGTTGTGGATGGCTCACTTTATTTATCCACTTGTCAGTTGGCACACATTGGGTATGCTTCTGGAGTGATCAACATTGAAGATAGATAAGGCTATATGTACCCTCTTATGTAAATGAGATTCTAATATTTACATGACTAGTGGTATTGCTTGCTGATTTTGTTTACGGAGCTTCCACACTGTTTGCCACGTTGACTACAACTTTTTACATTTCAAACATCAGTGCACAAGGAATCAACTAAAAATTATTTTCATAGTCCTTGGGTTTTGTATTTTTGATTCTTGAACTTTAGAAATCTTAATTCCCGAGCTATTGTTATTTTAATTTGAATTTACCTTATGACCAATGATGCTTAAAACACTAGCTAGATTTGCTGTAATTAAACTCAGAAAAGTAAACTGAGACGAAAGTTTAGGAAACCTAATCTACAAGAAAATTAAGAGAATTCTAGATTGATGAATTTCCAACTGAGTATATTCTGAGAACTTCAGGGAATGAAATCAAAAGAGGACAATTAAAATGATTTCATTTTTCAAAGAGGACAGAAAATATTATGACCAGTGCTAACCCATGAGCACCTTTAAGCTGTTGAATAGTGATAATAGTGATCAGAGGTCAAACGAGGAGGTCAAGGAGGTGATTAAATAGGGAATAGTTATGCCTAAGAAAACTCAGACAAACTGGGACCGTACTGTCTCCACTAATTTGTTTTCTCTGTCAAAAGCAAAATAAGAAGCAGAAGATGGGGCTTAGCAGGTATGAGCACTGACTGCTTTTGTAGAGGCCCCAGGTTCGGTTTCCAGCACTTCCATGGTGACTAACAATGTTTATAAGTCAAATCCTAAGGTATCCTCCATGGGCACGGCACAGAGGTGGTGCCCAGATACATACATGCAGGCCAAACACTCCTGCCGGCAGAAGCATATTTTTAAATGAACGTGTAAGCCATCAAGGTAAGGCTTATGCTGAAAGAAAAGTAAGATTAGCCTAAGCCATTTTTCCAAAAATATTTTCAGCCAAATGTAGTAGAGAACTAACGCTGATAAAAATGGACGAAGATAACTTACAAGTCACATTGGAGGATTTCCTTTCTACCCCCATAAAAATGACATTCAAATATATGACATTCAAATACATGATGAAGAATTAGATTCTGAAGACCCAGGAAATATTTTTTTTTGCTTTACTAGGTATCTTTAAAACCATTACTGGTTATTACCGAAAAAAATATAAATAAATAAATAAAAACCATTACTGAATATTAATCATGTAATTCAAAGTAAAAATAATGAATGATATGTTTGTAACAAATGAAATATATATTAATTTGAGAAAGAGGAAGGCCATTAAAATTATTCAAGTCAGAGAAAACATTTTGCATTAGAAATACCTATATTTTATAGCATAAAGGTGTGTTGAGAGTAAAAATATTAAAAATAACAATTTACTTAGTTATTTGAATTCTCACACTAAACACTTGACCCCTTACAAGCTTGCATGCTCCTGAGAATGGTTAGTTACCAATATAGAAAAGGATTTATTTCAGAGACTTTCTAACAACTACGTCCTCATGTTCATGGCATTAACACTTATCATAAACTCAAGAAAAGCTACCTTTACAAACCGTACCCTGAAGACAAACTCTAACCATTCCATGCGATTATTAAGACCAGTTTCAGTTAAAAAGTGAACCAACTGCCAGGTCAGTACATCCGCAAGACAGTCAGATGGGAGCATTGACCATTTTAGTTAAACGGTAAAACTGTTGTTACTGAATTGAAGTTTGGCCTTTTCCATGGGGCTTCATTGAGGAAAACTCAGAGAAACTCCCTGTGTAATTGTCTGCTATCTTTTTTTACCAGTGTTATTGAACACTCTGTTCCCAGTGCAGAATCATTTCTTTTGCATGAGACTTTGAGAAATTTCGCCTTGGGCTTAGTACCAGAAGGGTTAGCCTTTAAGAAACTGGTTGGATTTTATGTTAAAAGATAAGTTGAATCCTCCGACTGACTTTATGAATTTACTATAGAAGGAATCACATTTTACACCAGAAAGAAGAGAGCAGACGTCAAACCTACACACACACACACACACACACACACACACACACACACACTTGCATGTTCATATACACCTTTACTTGTTTGTCTTAATATATTTCTGCATGAATTAGCATCTACATAACTGCTTTAACCAAGTATTATATAAATAATTTCATTCAAAATTCTGAAGTTCTCTTTCTAATATCATCCTTGATCAGGTTCCACATTTCCTGCATATTGATGTGGTATTTGTCACTTTCCTTTTTATTATTATATTTTTATTTTGTCACTTTTCAACTCAGAAATAACTTAATGACTCCTGACTTCACCACGGATCAACTAGCAGTTTTTAAACTCACTTTCTTCATGCTCAACACAGCTATATGTTCTATGCAAAATATCCAAATTTTCTTTCAGATGTACAATAAAATTTTTTTTTCAGCAAAACAACGAAAATATCAGTATAAAAACTGCACAGGGAAATATTACAGATACCACTCTGGATGTAAGAAACTAGGGTAAGCCCTTCGTCGAAGGTTCAAGGAAAGGAAAAGTTTATCATTTAGTAAAATAATTGTAAAGTGCTTGCATAATGCTGAGAGAATTAAAAGGAAGACGTGTATTCAATCAAGTCAAGACTCGTAGCTAAAAGTGCCTCTCAGAGGCTGGTAGAACTTTGTGACCTCTGTCTCACAGTTGCATTGCTTCATGAACCAAATGTGTGTTTTCAGCAAACCTCAAGTGGCTGTCCAAAATGAACTGGCTGGATCTGATGGATGAGAGAGTTAAATTTTTGTTTTACTGCTAGTGTGTCTCCTTTGAATTCTGCATGATCATTTCCGTTTCTCCCACAGTCCTGCGATTTCTAGCTATTTTGCATAATTATAATGACAACCTCATAACTCTGGAAAATTTTTATTCATTACCCTGGTGTCTTCTTGAATCAGACTAGCATGTTCTATTTTTTCTTGTAGGAGACTATCAAGCATCTGGCTTATTAAGTGTAACTAGAGAATAGAAATAACAAAAATGTATATGTAAATGGCTAGAATTTGGGGCATGCAGGTTATTATTTGTTCACTATATTAAAAAGTAACTATGTAGCTGTTGACCGCGGACCCCTCTACTTGAGGGATCCAATGAAGGGGATCCAAAAAGGAATATTCTAAAATAATTTTTTGAGATGGAAAAAGGACAGTTTAGAATAATATTTTGAGATGGAGGAAGGACAGATATGGGAGCAGGGAAGGAGATATTTTAATTGAGAGAGCCATTTTGGGACTTGTCTCTGGATGGGTTCCCAGGAATCCACGGGGATGACCCCAGCTAGGACCCTGGGTAGTGGAGAAGAGGGGGCCTGAACTGGCTTTGTCTTTCAGTCAGACTGATAACTACCTTGAATATCACCATAAAACTTTCGTCCTTGGATGGATGGAAACAGAGACCCTCATCAGAGCACTGGACTGAGTTCCCAAGGTTCAGTTGAAGAGTGGAAAAAGGGAGAATATGAGCAAGGAAGTCAGGACCACAAGGGGTTGGTCCACCCCCTGAGACATTGTGTCTGAGCAAATGGGAGCTCACCAAATCCAGTTGGACAGGGACTGAACGAGCATGGGATCAAACTGGACACTCTGAATGAGGTTGACAATTGGGGCAGACTGAGAAGCCAATGGTAATGGCACTGGTATTTGATTCTAGTGCATGTAATGGCTTTTTGGAATCCTAGTCTATTCGATGCACACCTTCCTAAGCCTGGATGATGAAGGCAGGAGGGCCTTGGACTTCCCACAGGGCAGGGTACCTGCCCTCTCTTAGGACTGAAGGGGGAGGGGTGGAGAGGAATGGGGCAGAGGGAGGGTAGTGGGAGGAGGGGAAGAAGTGGAAATTTTGCTTGGAATTATTTATGAAGTAATAAAAAAAATTTTTTAAAAAATTCCATGAGGTGCACCTAGTATAGCTGGCGTTTGAGAAGTGTGGTCAGGGAATATACTTAGAGTCAGATAGGATGTGTGTGACCTACTTGATAAGAACAATAAATAAAGAGAGATTCCATGGTAAAACGTCAGAAAGAGCGAACAAGAGGTATAACACACAAGGAATGTCATTCTATCTGGCTGCCGCAGCAAGGAAGAACCTGGGAATTCATAGTGATGTTGCAAAATCGCAAATCCATTCTTAGATTCTGCCATAAATTGACAGAATGCAGAAAATACAGCCAGAGATAAATAAAATTACAGGCAAAATGATCATAGTGGTCATGATTTACAGTATCACCGTAAGGAATGACACTGTCTCCACAGAAGTCGAGTTGTTTCTCACTGGAACACAGTCGCTCACATTTGGGAGCACACGAGTTTGATGTTATTGCTTCTCCTCCTGTAATCTGCTAAGTTAACTGCGCTCAGTAACACTAAGTGGTCTATCCATGTCAATTTTCACAGAGACTATGGGTTTTAGGCTCAATTTTAATTAAGAAAAATCTTTAAGCTACAACGTCTCATTAGTTTGCATGGTGTTCTCTGTAAGGTCCTGAAAAAAAATGTTTTTTATGGAAGTTTTAATGAGAACTACATATACTTATTCTATTCATACAGTATGTTATGAGTCACACCTTAACCCCATGGCCGTGCATTTGAGGGAAACATTAGTTCACACACCCCACACAGAGTACAGTTTTAAATCTGCAGTCTGGTGAATTACATGCTTCAACAGTTTGAAACTCATTCTCTAAAGTTTACTGACTTTTAAATGCCAAGTCGTGACAAGGTCTTCTGTTGAGGGCTGGCTTTTGGGTCCTGTCTGGACCCAGCACAGTCATTACTGACTTCACAGTCTCTTAGGAGGCTGAAGGCGTTACTCATTGCCATAGCACATGGAAAGCACACACCCAGCACTGGCTTGTTTTTAACACCACCCCAAAAAGGAAAAAAAAAATGAAGTCATCTAGAGAGAGGAGCTGCTAAAATATAACCACCACATCAGCTAACAGTTTTCTGCTCCTAATTTTTACTGTTTGCAAGACAAGAAAGAACAGGATATGCATTCCATTTGTGCTGCTAAAGCACAGAGAACGTGCACCAGAGAAGTGCGTGAAAAACTGAACCTAGAACACATATTATGAGGTACTTTATAGAAGTACTTGCTTCCCATCTGGATCATCTGAATTACTGTGTAAGCCATAGAAATAATTAGTGTAATGGGATTGCTTTTATTTTTATAGCACCTCAAATCTATTGATTATTTTAATGTTGATCTTGTAAGAGACTTACAGTGCATCTGAAAAATTATCTTTTCTCCGTGTTTATACAGTTTATAGGGTTGTCAGTCGAAAAGTAACAGCAAAATTAAGTAGTTATTATATTTATAGTCATAGATTATAAAGTACTGTGAGTTACATTACTGCTGCGTTAACGAAAATGACAATAGTGAAAAGAGCCTACACTGAGAAAGCATAAAAATCACAGATGACAGAAGAAAAACAAAAGCAGCAACATAAAGCCAACAGGTTGCTGTGAATTGATTTTGATATTTCAATCTTTAGTGATAAATTTGGCTAGTGTTTTTAAGCCTCTTAAAAGCTCTTACGATTAAATAGTATCTATTCAAATGAAGGTTCAATTTTGAGAGGCATAATTTTACAAGTTAAGGCTTCAAGTATCATTTTCCTGTTGAATTTTGGAAGCAGACTTCCAAATCTTAATGACTTTTGTAAAAATCAGTCTTTGTCTTATTTCTTCTTTTTTCACTGTTATATGAAAAATTGCAACTAGAGAAAGAATGAAATTGTGTGACAGAAATACTCTTGAAGCCAATGGCACTTTCATCACGAAGTGGTAGGAGCTTTGAGGGGCAGTCTACATTTTAGTCAACAGTGCCATTCAGTCTTATATCAAATTGCTTATATCAAAACCGTGGAGGTAATATTGCTGCTAATGGTTACAACAGAAGCATGTTTGCTAAAATATAAGTCAATGAAGAAAATATTAATCATATCTAAAGTTTGTGGAAACAAAAATGAAAAATAAAATGCACCAATCGTGCAGTGTGGGTGACAGATAATCTCAATAAGACTTTCAATTTTGTATTAAGTATTTAATAACAAAATAAGATGCTTTGTACTGAAGTGGAAATGCATTTATTTCTATATGAAAATGTAGTTTTCAAGTAAAGGAAATAAACAAAAGAGCTCGTGACTTTGCCCCCGTTTCCCTTGTCTAGGCATCAAACATCCAGTCATCTCACTTCACTTCTGCAAGTCCAAATGTTGACTGGAGAAAATAGAATGCTGAGAAAAATTACTTTTCTGTAGGGGACAAGCATTGTGGGATGTATAAAATCTTTAAATAATAACGCATTATATAAATATTTGGTTATTTTGTCAAATTCTTGGCCGTACTTCTCTCTGCTTTATATATTTTTAAAATACTATTATATTGAGACAAATTTACGACTCTGGATAAGTGATAATATGAATGAAAATGCCTGCCAACCCCTCTCTGTGATATTTTAAGTGTCAGGTTTCTGTTTCTGCAAATGTGTGTGTCTTGGTGCTTTTTCTTTAGCTTCTTTGTTTCTCTTAGCCTGTATTGTCCTGCTCTGATTAGTTTTTATTTTATTTTATTATTTGGCTAGATACCTGTTTGTTTTTTTAAGGGAGAGAGAAAGAAAGGGTGTGGATTGTGTTGTGTGAAGAGGTGAAGAGATGAAAGAAGTTGTGGGAAGAGAAATCATAATGTGCTGTATGAAGAAAAAAGCAGTCTCTTTTCAACAAGTAGAAGGAAGAAAAATCAAAACCAATAAGGATAATGTCTTAAATCTCAACGCATGCTTGGATTTGAAAAGAAGTGCTGAGTGTTATACTCTAGTGAATCCTGGAGAAAGCATATTGATTAATATTTCTTCCTAATTACTGAATGCACCTTTAGGAAATGCTAACCTACCAATTGTTGAGCTGGATACTCTATACTCCTCAAACTTTGCAGTAGCTTAGGCTTGATGGTTACCTCTCAAATGCAGGATCTGTAGACTTCATTCTTCATAGCTTCAGAAGCCTTTGTGTTGGTCAGTGTCCTTCCAATTGCTTGACAAAGAAACCAAGGTTAGATGACTAACCAAACCACCTTGGTTGCCTGCAGGAGGTGCTGGGTTTCCCAAATGTAGGCTGCCACTACAGATGCTCCTGCTTCTCCTGTCCCTGACGCCTGTCATGTGAGCAGAAAACAGAGCCTATGGTAGCTCTTTGGGAAGATATTTGTGTGTGTGTGTGTGTGTGTGTGTGTGTGTGTGTGTGTGTGTGTGTGTTAATAAAAGGATATCTGGATACTTTAGCCCATCTCTCCCTTAAAATAACATTTTTTTTTCATTTCTTTCCTCCGCAAATGTGAAAGGAGGTGTCGCATGTGTATGTCTGTATACGTGAGGTTACATGTTGCACATGTGTGTTGAAGCTCAAAGTTGATTCTTGGTCTCTTTGTCCATTATTTTCCACTTTATTCCCTGACCAGAAGCCTTTCTCTTCCACAAGTCTAGCTAGATAGCTTGCTCTGGGGATCCCATCTTTCTGGAGTCCTGGGATTCCTGCCCCCCCCATCTGCTACCTTTTGTTTGTTTTCTAGGATTCATTCTTTAATTCTTAACTTTCATGGCAAGTGTTTTACCTACTTAGTTATCTCCTCAAAGCACCATAACAGTGAATTTTTAAATAAAAGGAATGAAATGCCTTATTTTCATGTTTCTGATGTAAGAAGATGAAACTTCATCCCTGGAGAGGAAAGCATACCTTTGTCTCTGTGGTGTCCTTCATGGGTTTCAAATGTTTTTTTTCTTTTCAGGCTTTTCCTGGAAACGTCAATTCTGACAGTGTGGTCCGACATGACCTGCAGCATGCCATTGTTGCCCGCTATGTCCGCATTGTGCCCCTGGACTGGAATGGAGAAGGCCACATAGGGCTGCGTGCAGAAGTCTACGGCTGCTCTTACTGTGAGTGCCAAATGTCAAGGTTACATTTGTGTCATGGGTCAACATCGTTGAAATTGCAAACTTTATTTTAAAGTTGCTTACTTTTTTAAAAAACAAACTGACTCACACATATGTATGTATAGAGCAGTGGGTTTTTTCATATTTTAAGATATAAATATATAACACACATACGCATATAAGGATAGACTGAGTGCTGAGGAGGTGAAATGACTGCTTGAACTGTATTAAGTCCCGAGGTCTGTTCTCAGCACCGCATAGCTAGATGTGGTGTTTGATGCCCGTAATCAGAGCAAAAAGCATGAAGAGAGGAAAAAATAAGAAATTAAAAATCATCCGCAGTTACATAGTTTGTGACAATCATGAGCTGACATGAATGAGGTCTTGTGTCAAAACAAGTTATTTTAAATGGAGTGCCTTAACTGAGGGAGATAGAAGGTGACTTTGCTTACTACACTGAAGTAAGTAGTAGTTAAAATGAATGAATTCTAATGAATTATTTAAAAGCAGGTGATCTACCCAAGATCCACCCTTCTGGCATTTGCTAAAGAGTTAAGATTCATTTTGAAGGCTTACTTTGACTCACCATGTCCCCCTTGACTTGCCATTCTTCTTTAGATATCAACAACTGGAATTTTTAAGGGTTTTTAAATATTTATTTATTTAGTTAGTTAGTTAGTGTGTGTGTGTTTGTGTGTGTGTGCTTGTGTTTGTGTATTTGTAACATGTGTGTGTCCCTGGTATGTGCGCAGTAAAGGACAACTATTTGGAGTTGGCTTTTTCCTTCCATCATTTGGTAATGGAGACCTTAGACAGTCAGGCTTGGTGGCAAGTGACTTTAGCTGCTGAGACAGTCTGTCAGCCCCCACCACTGGGTTATGATAACAGTTATGTTTTTCACTTTTTAAGTTCAATTTTAAATAAAATGTGTTTTTTTATTTAATTGTGCTTTAATCCCCATCCTTAAAAAGTTCTTAACTATACCACACCTGCATCTAATGGATCCAATATGTGGATTGGGAGGAGTGGAAGGCTGCTATCTGTTTTCTCTGCTAGCAGTAAAGTGGGCACCCATTATCCAAGATTTTCAACAGGAGTGTCAGTAGGTGTCTAAAAGTGCCGTGTTGAATCTTAAATATACAGCTGTCTATCATGCACACACATCTATGATAAAGTTTGATTTACAAATTAGACGTGGTAAGGTATTAAGGGATTTGCAATACTAATAAAATAAAACAAACAATTTGCTGTCCATAAAGATGCTTAAACCTCAGACGTCCTTTTTCTGTTTCTGTAATTTTATATTGTATATCTTAGGAAATAGTTGAATGTGGGGCACCGAAACCATAGAAATCAAAACATCAGATAAAAGCTAGGAGGCTAATGTATTTCTCTTTCTCTTCTGCCCTCTTCCTTTCCTACTTTCTCCCTCGGCTGCTCTTTACCTTTCCTCTGGGCCTACTTATCTCCCTGTGTTTGTATTTACATCTTCTGCCTCCAGAGTATCCCAGGCACATCAAAACTCTATCTGCAGAAGTTCCTTTAGGTCAAAGTTGAGGATGGATTCTTTTAAAGAAGATATGTCTTCACTTATTTTCTTTGTGAATTCTTGCTAACACAAAGCCACTTTAAAGATTGCTGCATTTTTGAAGCTACTAGACAATAAAAATTTTATCTACAAACACTGGCTTCATAACATTAAATTTCTAGTATTATATTTTCCTGTCTGCTCAAGAAATGTTTTTCTTATTCTGCCAATTGCACAAAGGAGAGAAAATGTTTGGAATAGACAGGAAGGGGAATTGGTACATCAGCTTTTGTAAGAAATATCCCATTATACTTTTACCTATCATTTCTTACAGACCCATAAACATAACTCGTCACTATAACCATAAAGTTCAAAATTCCTTCTTTAAGAAGACCACTTAAAATTAATGGGACACTTAATATTTCATAATAAAGAATATGTAAAGTTTTCATGTCTGTGAGAATTTATTTGCAAAGACTCTTGTAGGCAGTAGTTACAGAGATAATGAAACAGTATCTTCTGAGTTCAGAGACAAATGCTTAAGAATGCAATAAAGTGGCCATGAAATTTGTTTAAATGTTCATACATTAAAATTATTTTCTCATTGTATTATAAATATATATATATATTTCCATATATAATGAAAAGAGGGATAGATTTAACTCATTGGGAAAATGTAACATTACAAGGAGATGAGTTAGATCTTTGGGAGAGCCAACACAGAACCCCAACATAAATTAGGGTCCTTGCTACTATATGTTATGATATTCAGGTACACAGAAGACAGAGCATCATCCTACTGGATTATCGTATTAAAATCTATATTTATCCATATTAAATCTATATATCTATAATAAAATCTATATTAAAATAGCTATATTTTGAGATATTAATTATTCACTCTTATTCTACTGTATAAACTAATATTCAAATGTATAAACATTGAGTTGTCCTTAGCTTTTGTTTGTTTTGGGTTGCTGTTAGTGTTTCTCATGGTATAGCTATAAGAAGTTGTGAAACTCTGTCATCCAGGTGTGACATGGGTCTTACTTTCTTGAGATCAGAACAGATATAATTATCTGTATGAGACCCTCACAAGATTTGCTTCACTTGTTCTGTTCATACTGAAGAATAAAATAGGCAGTGCATATGTCATTGGGTACTTCTGCTCCAGAGTATATGCAAGCTATTAGCATGGGTTGTTGGAGAGAGAGAGATCCTTCTTCCTTGTTGTTTCTGCCTATATGTGGATCATATCATGCTCAGTTAAATTCATGAGTTCCTCAGGTTAGCCTTGGGTAGAGTTATCATTTTAGTATGTCCTCATTTTCTAATATGAAGTGCAGAGATGCTTACTTTTGCCTCCCTAAGAAAGAACATACAATAGAGGGCATGGTATCATACTAGTGTGTGGTGTGCGTGCATGTGTGCCTGCATCCGTATGTGTGTATATGTGTGTGTGCGTGAGTGTGTGTCTGTGTGCTCAACTTTGGTCAAACGGACTAAAGATTTTATTAACCGGTTATGTCCAATTACATATTTACAAGTTCTGTGAGAATTCCTGTTTGTCTACAAATCCATACATTTTAAAATTAATTTTAAGGTTTTGTACATGTTCATTACATATCATTAGTTTTAGTGATGAGTATCCTGACATTTTGGAGAGGATAGAATTGCGGATCACTACTGTTGTCTTTATTTTTGAAGTATTTATTCAAAATATCTGCTCATATTTCTGGGTGCAGTATTTTATTAATTAATTAATTAGTTTTAAATGATCAAAGCTTTTTCTCTCTCATTTTCTCTCTCTCTGTCTCCCACACAGCCCTTAAGAACTCTAGACATCTCATTTTTCATATGCTTTTCTTTAGGAGTAATCATTTCAAAATATGTAGTATAACTGAGGTCATTTAAAATTCACAGTAAAAGAGAGTCTTCTCAGTTGTAGTTTAAATATGACAAGACATTCTATAGTCATAGTCAGTCCAATTTTAAGATGTAGAGTCTGTTCCCTCAGGGGAATTTTCATCACAACTGTGCTTTGACAATCACAAGACAGAAAGAAGAAATAGCTGAAACAAAGCAGAAGGGCAAACTTTCCTAGGAGAAGTCTTCCATGGAGCAAACATTATATATGTTAACATTTATGTCAATAAATATCAGTGCAGTATATGAGAAGCGAAAACATAACATTAAATAAATATAAGATCAAAATTGAAAAATAGCATTATAATTGTATGGGTAGTAGTCCCCAAGCACATTAGAGCTTGATTCTTA
Organism: Myodes glareolus; assembly: GCF_982192425.1. Classification (NCBI taxonomy): domain Eukaryota; kingdom Metazoa; phylum Chordata; class Mammalia; order Rodentia; family Cricetidae; genus Myodes; species Myodes glareolus. The sequence continues at coordinate 43,535,842 of NC_142050.1, forward strand.
GACCCTAATTTCTTGCTAAAACTAAGTTTGCACTTGGGATAGGCAGTCCTGGCACAGGGAGTGCAGCTTGCATTACCCAGGTGGGCACTACCTCCCCTTAGGTCACTCATATCACCTTTAAGAGGGCTCAGCTGAGGGAGATTGCACAGGTAGAAAAAAAAGAGGCACTGTGGACTCTGACTCCAGAATGACAGCACAGCAATTGCCTATCAAGAAACACTGCAAGGACCAAACGCTGTGGGAAAACAGGACTCAGCTCAACCCTTTGATGGAGTATGGCCTTGCACACATCTTGATTTCATCCCTAGGATACTAGTTGGTGACTCCTATCTCAGAACAATAAAAACAAGACAAACAAAACCAAAATCAACCTTCAGATGTGAACCGAAGTTTAGGATTGTTCTTCATAGTTCAAACAATAAAGCCATGCTAGCAATAACATGATGCTAGCAAATCAATCTTTACAAGAAATAGCTCTCGAGCAGTGCCCTCCAGCATGCTACAAATGTCCCCTCCCTGCTCCAGGGGCTGGCCCCAACTACTTACCAAAGGACTCACCATCCAACTATGACAACTAAAAGAGTTGACTTTTAATTGTTTAAAATCTTTCTGGATTTGAATTTAAATAATGTGACATTTGGCTACATGTTAGAGTGAGGAGTTGGAAAAACAAAGCCCTCTTTGCTTTTCCTTCCATGTTGGTGTGATCCAAACAACGCATAACTGCCGGTTTACTTTATTTTTAAATGATTCCCTCTGAGCTTTTTTTCCTTTGTTTGGAAACCAATTTAATATTCCGAGGAACTCATTGCTGTCCAACGGGTGAGGACTCCCCACTCCTCTGAACACACCAAAGGTACAGAGCACATCCTTCGTAATCTGTTTTTATTTCACATTTTAAAAAGGTGAACTATATTCATCATAGAGAAACAATGTGTGCCACATTTATGATAAACTTTCCGGAAGTTACCACTGTTTAAATGTGAACTGAAATATGAACTAGAATGGATGCTTAGATGACTTTGCTTTGCCTTACACTTCTGTCCTCTGCATAATTGTCTTTGTCTTCAAGCAGGAAAGGCAGTGTGGCAAACGTCGATCAGACTCTCCCTCCCACTTGTCTCCATTAGTAGATAGAAATGCAGTGTGTTCCCGGGCCTCAGCAAGGATGACTGTAGCCGCGAGTACTCCTGTGGAAGAGAGAAATGCATTCTTTCATCCTTCTACAAATGCCTTGAAGGCTTGTCAGGGGTCTTTCTTAATGGGCGGCTAAGGAGGGAGAGCAGAGTGGGAACACTTTGCTGAGTGAGCACGTTTGTACTCCATGCTCCCCTATTACTTCCTGCAGTTCTTCCATGATCATTTTGGCATTTGAAAAATTAGTCTCCTTCCAGGCTGAAAAAAAAAAGTTACCTCTTGTTACTTTCAGATGGAGAAGTTTAGTCCCAGGCCATTGCTCCGCAGCCTCCATATCCTTTCTTGCTCTAGGTCCCTGACTTTTTCTGAGTTCTAATTCACCCCTTGGAAACTCATTTGCTATGTCCCCTCTGCATTTAGTTTCCTTCAAGTTAAGTGAATCTAATCCGTGCTGTAGTCTTAAAATCTCATTGATGATTATCTCACTTGTCCTTAAGACAGCTCTGACCCTAACCCTTTTACTCCACACAGAAAGTATGACAGGAAGTAAAAAAGAGAAGCCTCCATTTAATAACCGTCATATATGACTGCTTTATAGAAGCATTCCATTTGCAGAAGACAGATGTGCAGTGTAATGATAATTTCCTTCAGCAAATTCTAAGTTAGTTTTTAACCAGAGCCTTCACAGCTCTTAGATTAGCTGTTAGACTGAGAATTGAGAGTACCAACTATTGTACTCTGATAACATTTTTTTTAAAGTAATTTTATTAAATTATAAAAAGTTTCCATTTACGCCCCTCCTCCCAACGCCCTCCCACTCCCCCCCTCCCTCTCCTCCTCCCTCTTTGTCCCCAAGGGCAGTCAGGGTCTCCTGCCCTGTGGGAAGTCCAAGTTCCTCCCCCCTCCCTCCAGGTCCAGGAAGGTGAGCATCCAAACAGACTGGATCCCAAAAATCCAGTATATGCAGAAGAAACCAGTCCCAGTGTCATTGTCAATGGCTTCTCAGAAAGACTGCAGGCCAGCCACATTCAGAAAATCCGGCCACATTCAGAGAATCTGGTTGGATCACATGCTCGTTCAGTCACGGTCCATCTGGCCTTGGTAAACTCTCATTAGATCCGACCCCATGTATCAGTGGGTGATAGTATCCCTCGCAGTCCTTCGTCATTTTCTTCCTCCTTCTGCTCCTCATTTGGATCTTGGGGGGCTCAGTTCGGTGCTCCAACGCGGGCCTCCATCTGTATCGCCATCCAACGCCAGATGAAGGATCTATGGTGATAAGCAAAATATTCATCAGTATGGTCACGGGCCAAGGCCGGTTCAGGCACCCCCTCCTCTGTCCAGAGAACAATCTGGGGATCTCTCCTTGGACCTGGGATCCCATATATAATCAAGTTTCCTGTAAACTCTAAAATGACTCCCTTAGTTGAAATATATTCTTCCCTGATCCCACATTCATCCTTCCTCCCTTCCCCCCATCTCGGTCAACCGAGCTTTCTCCATTCCTCCCCTACTCCCTTCTCTCTAACCCTCTCCCCTTCCAACAACCCTCCCACCCCCCCACCCCCCATGCACCCAAGGTTACCTGGGACTCTTGACTATTTCCTACCTCCTGGCGGATAGCTAAATAATCTTCATCAGGTTCGTCTTCTTATTTAGCTTCTCTAGGATCACGAATAATAGGCTCAAAGACCTTAAATTATGGTTAGAATCCACTTATGAGTGAATACATACCGTGTTCCTCTTTTTGGGTCTGGCTTACCTCACTCAGTAAAGCGTTTTCTATGTCCATCCATTTGCATGCAAAATTCAAGATGTCATTATTTTTTACCGCTGAGTAAAACTCTAATGTGTATATGTTCCACACCTTTTTTAACCATTCTTCTATTGAGGGGCACCTAGGCTGTTTCCAGGTTCTGGCTATTACAAATAGTGCTGCTATGAACATAGTTGAACAAACACTTTTGTAGTATGTTTGGGAATCTCTAGGGTATATTCCCAAGAGAGGAATTGCTGGGTCCTGAGGGAGGTTGACTCCCAGTTTCCTGAGAAACCGCCACACTGATTTCCAAAGTGGCTGCACAAGTTTGCATTCCCACCAACAATGGATGAGAGTTCCCCTCATTCCACATCCTCTCCAGCATAGGCTATCATTGGTGTTTTTAACTTTAGCTATTCTGACAGGTATGAGATGGTATCTCAAAGTGGTTTTGATTTGCATTTCCCTGATCGCTAAGGAGGTTGAGCATGACCTTAAGTGTCTTCTGGCCATTCGAAGTTCATCTGTTGTGAATTCTCTGTTCAGATCAGTACCCCATTTTTTAATTGGGTTAATTAGAGTTTTAGTGTCTAGTTTCTTGAGTTCTTTGTATATTCTGGAGATCAGACCTTTGTCTGATGAGGGGTTGGTGAAGATCTTCTCCCAGTCAGAAGGCAGCCTTTTTGTCCTACTGACAGTGTCCTTTGCTTTACAGAAGCTTCCCAGTTTCAGTAGATCCCATTTATTCATTGTTTCTCTTATTGTCTGTGCTACTGGGGTCCTACTTAGGAAGAGGCCTCCTGTGCCTAAATCTTGTAGACTACTTCCCACTTTCTCTTCTATCAGGTTCAAAGTGGACGGATTAATGTTGATGTCTTTAATCCATTTGGACTTGATTTTTGTGCATGGTGATAGATATGGATCTACTTTCATTTTTTTACAGATTGACATCCAGTTATGCCAGCACCATTTGTTAAAGATGCTTTCCTTCTTCCATTGTATACCTTTAGCTCCCTTGTCGAAAATTAGGTGTTCATAAGTTTGTGGGTTAATATCTGGGTCTTCTATTCGATTCCATAGGTCGACTTCTCTGTTCTTATGCCAATACCAAGCTGTTTTCAATACTGTAGCTCTATAATAGAGTTTGAAGTCAGGGATGGTAATGCCTCCAGAAGTTCTTTTATTGTATAAGATTGTTTTGGCTATCCTGGGTTTTTTGTTTTTCCATATAAACTTGATTAATGTTCTCTCAAGGTCTGTGAAGAAGTTTGATGGGATTTTGATGGGGATTGCATTGAATCTGTAGATTGCTTTTGGTAGAATTGCCATTTTTACTATGTTGATTCTCCCAATCCAAGAGCAGGGGAGGTCTTTCCATTTTCTGGTATCCTCCTCAATTTCTCTTTTCAAAGGCTTAAAGTTCTTGTCAAATAGGTCTTTCACATCCTTGGTTAGAGTGACCCCAAGATATTTTATGGTGTTTGTGGCTATCGTGAAAGGTGATGTTTCTCTGATTTCCCTCTCCGTTTCTTTATCCTTTGTGTATAGGAGTGCCACTGATTTTTTGGAGTTGATCTTGTATCCTGCCACGTTACTAAAGGTGTTTATCAGCTGTAGGAGTTCTTTGGTAGAGTTTTTGGGGTCGCTTATGTACACTATCATATCGTCAGCAAATAACGAAAGTTTAACTTCATCCTTTCCAATTCGAATCCCCTTGATCCCCTTATGTTGTCTTATTGCTATTGCTAGAACTTCAAGCACTATATTGAAGAGGTATGGAGAGAGTGGACAGCCTTGTCGTGTTCCTGATTTTAGTGGAAAGGCTTTGAGTTTCTCTCCATTCAATTTGATGTTAGCTGTCGGCTTGCTGTATATTGCTTTTATTATATTTAGGTATGATCCTTGTATCCCCAGTCTCTCCAACACCTTTATCATAAATGGGTGTTGAATTTTGTCAAACGCTTTTTCAGCATCCAATGAAATGATCATATGATTTTTTTCTTTCAGTTTATTTATATGATGGATTACATTGATAGATTTGCGTATGTTGAACCATCCCTGCATCTCTGGGATGAAGCCTACTTGATCATAATGGATGATTTTTCTAATGTGTTCTTGGATTCGGATTGCCAGTATTTTATTGAGAATTTTCGCATCGATGTTCATGAGTGAGATTGGCCTGTAATTCTCTTTCTTGGTTGTGTCTTTGTGTGGTTTTGGTATTAGGGTGACTGCAGCTTCATAAAAGGAGTTTGGCAGTGACTTTTCTTTTTCTATATTGTGGAATACATTAAGGAGTATAGGTATTAGCTCTTCCTGGAAGTTCTGGTAGAATTCTGCATTGAAACCATCTGGTCCTGGGCTTTTTTTGGTAGGGAGATTTTTGATAACAGCTTCTAGTTCTTCACGACTAACAGGTCTATTTAGATTGTTCACCTGGTCTTGGTTCAACTTTGGTATATGGTACTTATCTAAAAAAATGTCCATTTCTTTTACATTTTCCAACTTTGTGGCATATAAACTTTCGTAGTAAGATCTAATGATTCTCTGAATTTCCTCCGTGTCTGTGATTATGTCCCCCTTTTCATTTCTGATCCTATTAATTTGCAAGTTCTCTCTCTGCCGTTTGATTAGTTTGGATAGGGGTTTGTCAATCTTGTTAATTTTCTCCAAGAACCAGCTTTTTGCTTCATTGATTCTTTGAATTGTTTTCTGTGTTTCTATTTTGTTGATTTCAGCCCTCAGTTTAATTATTTCCAGTCTTCTACTCCTCCTGGGTAAATCAGCTTCTTTTTTTTCTAGAGCTTTCAAGTGTGTTGTTAAGTCTCCAATGTGTGCTTTCTCTGTTTTCTTTAGGTGGGCACTTAGTGCTATGAACTTTCCTCTTAGCACTGCTTTCATTGTGTCCCATAGGTTTGAATACGTTGTGTCTTTGTTTTCATTATATTCAAGGAAGACTTTAATTTCTTTCTTTATTTCTTCCTTGACCCAGGGGTGATTTAGTAGTTGACTGTTCAACTTCCATGAGTTTGTTGGCTTCCTGGGGGTACCATTGTTGTTGAATTCTAATTTTAATCCATGGTGATCTGACAAGACACAGGTGGTCACTAATATTTTTTTGTATCTGTGGAAGTTTGCTTTGTTACCAAGTATGTGGTCAATTTTCGAGAAGGTTCCATGGGCTGCAGAGAAGAAGGTATACTCTTTCCTATTTGGGTGGAGTGTTCTATAGATGTCTGTTAAGTCCATTTGATTCAGTACCTCCAGTAAATCTCTTATTTCTCTGTTAGGTTTCTGTCTGATTGACCTGTCCATTGGTGAGAGAGGAGTGTTGAAGTCTCCTACTATTAGTGTGTGTGGTTTGATGACTGCCTTGAGTTCTAGAAGAGTTTCTTTTACATATGTGGGTGCCTTTATATTAGGGGCATAGATATTCAAGATTGAGACTTCTTCCTGATGAATTGTTCCTGTTATGAGTATGAAATGTCCATCTCCATCTCTTCTGATTGATTTTAGTTTGAAGTCGATTTTGTTAGATATTAGAATGGCCACACCCGCTTGTTTCTTAGGTCCATTTGCTTGGAAAACCTTTTCCCAACCCTTTACTCTGAGTAGGTGTCTGTCTTTGTGGTTGAGGTGTGTTTCTTGTAGACAGCAGAATGTTGGATCCTGTTTTCGTATCCAATCTCTAAGTCTGTGCCTCTTTATAGGTGAGTTGAGACCATTGATATTAAGTGATATTAATGACCAGTGATCGATGAATCCGGTCATTTTTTTTGGGTAGTAGCGTGTATGTGTTTTCCTTCTTTGAGTTGTGCTTGTAAAGGGTCGCTAGATGTCTGAGTTAATGTAGGCAGTGTTGGGAATGTTGGATTCCTTGGGTTGTGATTTTCCTTCTAGTATTCTCTGTAAGGCTGGATTAGTAGCTACGTATTGTTTAAATTTGTTTTTATCCTGGAATATTTTGTTTTCTCCGTTGATAGTGAACAATAGCTTGGCTGGGTAAAGTAGTCTGGGTTTGCATCCATTGTCTCTTAGTTTCTGCAGTACCTCTATCCAGGACCTTCTGGCTTTCATGGTTTCCATCGAGAAGTCTGGTGTAAGTCTGATAGGTTTACCTTTATAAGTTACTTGACCTTTTTCCTTTGCAGCTCTCAATATCCTTTCTTTAGTCTGAATGCTTTGTGTTTTGATTATTATATGACGAGGGGATGTTTTTTTCTGATCTAGTCTATTCGGTGTTCTGTATGCTTCTTGAACCTTCATAGGAATATCGTTCTTTAGGATGGGAAAGTTTTCTTCTATAATTTTGTTGAGTATATTTTCTGGACCTTTGAAATGCAATTCTTCTCCTTCTTCTACTCCTATTATTCTTAGATTTGGTTTTTTTATTGTGTCCCACAGTTCCTGAATGTTTTGTGATGAGAATTTGTTGGATTTGCTGTTTTCTTTGGACAGAGTGTTTAATTTCTCTATGGTGTCCTCAGAGTCTGAGATTCTTTCTTCTATCTCTTGTATTCTATTGGTTAAGCTTGTTTCTGAAGTCTCTGTTCGTTTACCCAGATTTTCCATAGCCAGCCGGCCCTCGGTTTGTGATTTCTTCATTGACTCCATTTCAGTTTTCAAATCTTGAACTGTTTCTATTACCTGTTTGATTGATTTTTCTTGGTTTCCCAGAATTTCATTTACGGATTTACTCATTTCTTCAAACTTTTTGGTATATTTCTCTTCCATTTCTTTACTCATTTCCTCAATTTTTTTGTTATACTTATCTTCCATTTCTTTACGGCAGATTTTCACCTCCTGTTTAAGTTCCTCTATTATTTTCATAAAGAAGCGCTTAGAGTCGATTTCTTCTATTTCTTCTGGAGTAGGGTGTTCAATTCTTCTAGTTTCGAGCTCCCTGGATTCTGGCGATGTCATGTTGCCTTTCAGGTTGTTGGAGGAATTCTTGCATTGGCGCCTGCCCATCTTCCCCACTCTGGATGAAACTCCTCAGCACTTTCTGGATAGAACTCCTCAGCACTCTCTGGGTAGGACTTCACAGCACTCTCTGGATAGAGCTCCTCAGCCCTCTCTGGGAAGAACTCCTCAGCAGGGCAACAGGGCTAGCTGGTCTTCCCAGGACCCAGGAGACAAAGGGCCCGCAGCAGTGGGGGGAGAGGAGGGGTCCCTTGGAACACCGAAGACCCTGCCGCAGAAGCTGAGGGGGGAAGGGCTGTCCTCCCTTCCCGGACAGGCAGGCAGGCTGCCCAGGCTAGCACCCACTCACCTCTCTGGGAAGAACTGCTCAGCAGGGCAACAGGGCTAGCAGGTCTTCCCAGGATTCAGGAGACAAAGGGCCCGCAGCAGTGGGGGGAGGGGAGGGGTCCCTTGGAACACCGAAGACCCTGCCGCAGAAGCTGAGGGGGGAAGGGCTGTGCTCCCTTCCCGGACAGGCAGGCAGGCTGCCCAGGCTAGCACCCACTCACCTCTCTGGGAAGAACTCCTCTGATAACATTTATATGGATCCCAATATGGATGATCAACTACTAAGTTCCAGATGATTTAACCTGAGAAAACCATAGTAGAAAGTGAACACAAGTATAGAAAATTATTTCTAAAGGAGCTGTGTTCATCCTCTTCTGATGGGTTACTGTCACAAATTCTTTCCAATAACACCATCCCTTCTAGGGACTACAGCTACATCCCATAAATATGTTCTACCAAGACAGGAAAATTCCGCCATGCACATACATATGTTTTGCTCACAAGGGCTTTTGTAACTTTCTCACACAGTGAGCAGTGAAACATGAATTTGGTTCTTCATAGCTCCACAGAGGATAAATTTTAAATAAAGATGATAGCAGAGTTGGTTTTATTTAAAAGTTCAGAGAGACACATTGTCTAAAAAATATACCCAAGCTTGAGGTGGTAAACCTTCATTTTCAGCATTCAATGGCTGAGCACTCTAGTGTCTAGCTTTGCAAAGCCTCTTTTGTGTGTATGTGTGTGTCTATACTTCACTATATGCATATGCCCTTTTTAAATGACACTGGTTATCAGATTTAGGGTGTACTCTAATCCAGGAAGAATCCCGATTAATGTATGAAATCGGAGAAGTTATCAAATCAGTCCACATTCTATGGTTCTTTGTATGTATAAATTTTGAAAAATACATCAATACAGAGCTGTATTTTTTTTATTAAAGTCTACAACAATTGAGATTATTTTAGGTGGGCATAGAAAAGAAAATAGCTCTAACAAAGAACCCGTGCTGTCCTGTTTATATTGCACATTTAATCTTGTATGGGCAGAGGGAACACTGTGTTCTCAATTTCTCTGATTCCATCAGGGAACATTTCCTAATTGTCATATGTGTTTGGGCATTTGGAAACAACTAAATCATGATTCATGTCCTCTGGAGGACTGCGTTTTGAAAGAAGATGACAAGTAAGTGTCTGGCTATGGAAGCGCGAACAAGACAATTTCATCAGCATGGGTAATGGCTTAAAGCAGAAGCCAGCCACCTTCTAAAGAATTACAGAAGTGGAATAAAAAAGTATTTCAGATAAGAAATTCTAAAACTAGATTTTTCCACTGCTGCTAAACGCTAAAATGAGAGCGTGTAGTTCAAATGAACAAAAATGAACTATTTTAATATTGCCTAGCATGTTAATACATTTCTATAAAGATTAATCAACTTAATGAACAAATGACATTACACTACTTATAAAGTGTTTGTCTAATTTACCTTGAAATGCAAATCTGATAATATTACATCTGTGCTTAAAGAAAGTTGATAAGGTTACATTGACTAGGAAGTCTATAATTAGTTTGAAATATACTTTCTCTGTGTTTGCATAAAATTCCACATCTAGTCATTGAGCTACTGGCAATTGATGTCTTATTGGGAAAAGTCAGTTTTTTTCAGGATTGTTATCCTTGAGAGGTTGCCCATTCTCCAGTGGGTGGTCATAAGCCCACACACATATAGGTATTACTGCATAAACTCATTCAGCTTAAAAAACGGAACACATGAAGTTGGGAACAAAAATAAGGGGTAGGGCAGACATGGTTGAGGAGGTAATCTGAGTAGATTTTATCAAAGCACATTATACGTATACATGAAATTTTCAAACAATAAAAAATTTAATAAAACCCACTTGTATATTGGTTGAGTATGGCATGTAGACATAATTCAACTCAAATCCTGATATGAAAATGAAGCTTTATTAGAACATAATTAATTACAAAATAAGCTAAATTTTAAATAAATAATACTCACCAGGCCCCTTTGTTAGTTTCATAGTTTATCATTTCTATCTTGCAATTTATGCTCCACTAATTGAAACTCTCCATTTCCAAACACACAGGTGACATTTTTTTTACATGTGTTCATGCAACCTGTTCTACTTGCCTGGAAAACAGCCCCCTTTTCCTACACCTAGACAACTTTTTTTATCTTGCAGCAAAGAGCTCAAATATAATTTTCATTACAAATTATTTTTGCTCTGGAATAGTCTAAATCATCCTTCTTTCTACTCTCTTTATAAATGGGAATTGTTTCCCAAAATAACCCCAGATTGTAAGGTAGACAGGCAGGCAGGCATGTTTTGTAATAGTGTACATGCACATTCTAAGATGTATGAGTATAGATAGGCACACTCATAGCTCCCTCTGGAAGTGATAATGAGACAAGAAAAGTCACTCTGATAGCACTCTGATATTTGGAAGATTATGAAAAATATACCCAAATCATCCATGCCTTGTTTTCTCCTTACTTCAAAAAATGTCAAATGCAAGCTAAATATATTAAAAGACAAAAACATTATTTAACATTATAAATATAAATATAAATAAATCACGAGTGAGTTGCACAATGGTTCTAACTCCTGGATCAACATTTGAAAGTAATGTTTAAAGTGAAAAAACAAAGGTTAATCAGGAAAAACATATGTATTCCTATTTTTCCTGTCTGTGAGAAGATAGCTTGTCAGGACTGAATTATTTTTGTGTGAATTTCTTCACTGATAAAATAACTACTACTGAGTTGGCTTGATGAAGAAGTGAATGCAACCTTCTCCTTGGGCACAAGTTCGCATTTTGAAGACCTGCGTAGCGTAACACTGATTTAGATGTGAAAATTGCATTGCTTACCAAGATGTCTAAGTTTAAATTTACTCTCAAGAACTTTAAAAGTGACGTTGACTTATAAAATCAACGGAACTAAAATAGCTAGCAAAGAACAGGGAAGAAAAGTGCATTTAAGCTCCTCTGTGCTTCTGAATTATGAATTGTTTGCTCCCGTCATAGAAATGAGATGATGTGAATTTTTTTTACTGTCCACAGTCATCCAAAATTCATTCATTAAAATAATTTTTCAGGAAAAGTAAACAAAAGCAGAAGTTTACACATATTATTGCTCCTATTTGACAAAGTATTGAAAGAGAACTATACTCAGGTGTGTGTTACAAATAAGCATTTTAATTAGTGCAGAAAGATCCATATGTGCACACCATCAGAATGTTAAGGCTAAGAAATTCCCCAAAGACCTTCCAAGAAATACTTTCTTTTTCTAATGAGACCCAAATCCACAAGGTTGTGTGACTTGCATAAGAGAGTTAATTATGTTCCTGGAAACCCTGTATAATCCTCAGCCCTGCCCCACCTCTGAAATTTAATAATTTTTCATCACGTTGATGTCTGCCCTGATTTTTCTTCCCTACCCACAGTGACTTTCTACAGTCTAAGCAATGACCCACAGATGATATCATTTTGGGTCTTCTAATGAGCATAAGCATTGTCTGACTTGTCAACTATCACTATGAGAGCATACAGAAGATATTCAGTAAGGACAATATCTCAGTAACTGTTTACCTTCCAGATGTCCAAAGGCGATTCAGATGATGAGATGACTGATTCTTCTATAATGAATATCAGGGATTAACTCACAAATAAATACAGCTTATTTTCTCATGCTTTGGGAGACAGAGTTTATCTATCTTAGCCAATACCTTCTCAGGCAACCCCAGTTCTGAGAGACCTTACCTTCTGCACAGAGCACAACAATGCTTATTGAGGTAGTGAAAGGCAGGAAGGGTCTAAGTCACAGAGATGTACATTGTCAACATTTAAAAATCAGGTATCCCTGTTTACTGAAAGGAAAAGAAGTAAAAAATAAAATACTGCAAATATATACAAGATTCTTTTATTAGTTTTTATTCTGAACTATAAGTCTCAATATCTTTTTACCTGTTAAAATTGTCAAATCAGACAAAAGTAAATATTGAGGCAGGCAGTTATCATTATCATGATGAATTAAAAGGAACAATATAATATAATAATCATTTAGTGTGATCACTTCTCAAATAAAAAGCAATCTAAATCATGTAAAGTAGAACTTACCAAAACTTATTTTAAAATGCTTCTGCTAGAATAGCATCATTTCTTTTATTAAGGTTTGAAAAAATATTAATTTTAAAATTATAATTCTTATATTTAGTATTATATTGAAAATATTGCATTAGTCTTTCCAATCCTCAAGTTTTTTTGCACAGGCCAGGAAGGATTGAAGCTGCCTGTGCTGTATTTTATTTCCAGCTAGATGGAGGAAGAATATCAGAATAAAAAAGACACTCTTACTTTGAATATTTACCCTCAAGCATCCTAAATCTGAGTGTCAGGAGGAAAAAGTATCTAAAAAATATGTGTTGAAGAGGATGACCTTGTTTGGGATTCTTATATAAACATGCTTAGCAGTTCTGTGATAGAATTATTGAATGAATATGCCCTCTGGTCAGCAACCAGAGTCCACTCCTCACAGATCAGCAGGTACTGGTCTTGAGTCTGAAGAAGAGATTTGGATTTGGCAACTACATCCTCGTGAGCAGAGTTGGGAATAGAACACACACAGTCATTACCAAGGTTTCCAGTTTCCTGACTGTGAGGCACACAGCCTCTGCTTCACTCTTAGACAATATACTACAGTCTCCTAGTTTATTTCCCCAAATTATAGGTAATGTTAAGCTCTAGATAAGAGGTTTAATTTATAAGTCTGTTTTCAATCATGCACGTTATATTAACGCTTACTTTAGCATAATCAACGATGTCGAAAAAGCCCATGTTACATTCTTTCCTCCAGGATGTCAAATTCCATCATAAAATCACATCATTGGTTAGTACTATTTTATTTTTTTAATGTTTCAGAGTGTTACTTTATTCACAACGTTTTCTCCCAAACCAGAAGAGTCTTTGTGTAGCTTGATGTCAATTCCAAGGGTCATTCATTGATCTTAGGAAAAGGATACCTTCAGTGCGTATTCACATAAATAATTACCTAATACATTATTTACAAAGAACACAAAATCTAGATAAGACTTTAAAACTGACTGATGGTACATAAAAGTTGTATTATGCAACATAACCCTACCACCTGGTTCATAATTAAACCAGATATTAGCTTCCTAAAATTGTTCTACAGATATTTAGTTACTGCTTCCTGGCCAGAATGACTATATAATGTTTCTTTCTTTGTATTTTTTTATTAAAAATTTACACCTCCTCCCCACCTCTCCTTTCCTTCCCTCTCCTTACCTCCCCCTCCCTCTCTAGTCCTAAGAGCAATCAGGGTTCCCTGCCCCGTGGGAAGTCCAAGGTCCTCCCCCCTCCATCCAGGTCTATAAAGGTGAGCATACAAACAAACCAGGCTTCCACAAAGTCAGTCCATGCAGTAGAATCAAAACCCAGTGACATTGTCCTTGGCTTCTCAGACAGCCTTTATTGCCAGCCACACTCAGAGTATCCAGTTTGATCACATGCTCCATCACTCCCAGTCCAGCTGGCTTTGGTGAGCTCTCATTAGATCAGTCCCACTGTCTCAGTGGGTGGACGCACCCCTCGTGGTCCTGACTTCCTTGCTCATGTTCTCCTTCCTTCTGCTCCTTATTTGGACCTTAGGAACTAAGTCCAGTGCTCCAATGTGGGTCTCTGTCTCTATCTCCATTCATTGTCAGATGAAGGTTCTATGGTGATATGCAAGATTTTGATCAGTGTGGCTATGCGACAAGGACAGTTCAGGCACCCTCTCCTCTGCTGCCCAAGGAACAATCTGGGGACCTCTCCTTGGTCCTGGGAACCCCTCTAGAGTCAAGTCTCTTGAAAACCCTAAAATGGCTCCCTTATTTAAGATATTTACTTCCCTGCTCCCATATCCACCCTTCCTCCATCCCACCCATTCTATTCCCCCAAACTTGCGATATTAAGTCTGTTTGTATGTCGTATAATGCATAACACATTGACTGAGAGAACTGAGACTGGTTTGGTTTTAATTTTGGTTTTCCAGGGAATTGAACCTAGGGCCTCACACACATTAGGACACAACTCCATCACTGAGTTGTATCTCTAGCCTTTGGTGTGTTTTTGATTTTGAGACAGAATCTCTCTCACAAGTCACCATGACTGGCCTTCAACTGATATCTCCTTTCTCCAACCTGTTACAGCTATTTAAACTCTGAAATACAATATGTTATGAAGAAAGCACATTTCAACAAGAGGCAGCTTTTGTTTTCTTTGTTTCTATTTTGTTGATTTTAGCTCTCAATTTTATTATTTCCTGCCATCTAGCTTTCTTGGGTGAGTTTTGTTTATTTTGTTCTAAAGTTTTCAAAATTTTAAAATTCCAAAATTTCAAAAAATTGTGGAATTTTTCCAGCTTATTTATGTAGAAATTTAGGGCTATGAACTTTCATCTTAACAGTGCTTTCATTGTTTCCCTTAAATTTGAGTATGTTGTGTGGTCATTTTTATTGAAATTAAGGAAGTCTAATCTCTCTATGTATTTCTCCCTTGACCCATTGATGCTTCCGGTGAGCATTGTTTAATTTCCATGTTTTTGTGGGCTTTCTGGAATTAGTGTTGCTGTTGAATTCTAATTTTAAGCCATGGTGACCCAATAGGATACGTGGGCTTATTCCAGTTTTTTATATCTGTTGAGGTTTGTTTTGTTACCGAGTATATGGTCAGTTTTTGAGAAGGTTCAATGAGGTTCTAAGAAGAAGGTATATTCTTTAATCTTTGGCTGAAATCCTCTATAGATGTCTGTTAAATCCATTTGAGTCATAACATCTGTTGGTTCTCTTATTTCTCTGTTCATTTTTTGTCTGACTGACCTGTCCAGTTGTCAGAGTGGACTATTTAAATCTCCCACTATTAGTGTGTGGTGTCTAATATATGATTTAAGCTTTAGAAGTGTTTCTATTACATATGAGGATGCCCTTGTATTTGGGCATAGATGTTCAGTATTGAGGTTTTCTCTTGATGGATTTTTCCTGTGACTAATATGAAATGTTTTTCTTTGTCTCATTGATTGATTTTAGTTTGAGGTCTCTTTTGTTAGATATTAGGATAGCTACATCAGCTTGGTTCTTAGGTCCATTTTATTGGGAAAATTTTTCCCAACCCTTTACTCTGAAGTGATGTCTGTCTTTGAGGTTGACGTGTGTTTCTTGTATGCAGCAGAAGGACGGATTCTGTTTTCATATCCAATTTGTTAGCCTGTTTCTTTTTATAGGTGAGTTGAGTCCATTTATATTAAGGGATATTAATGACCAGTGATTGCTATCTCTTGCTAATTTAGTTTTCATTGTTGGTGATGTTTTTTTGAGTGATTTTCCCTTCTTTGGAATTTGCTACTGTGAGATCGTCAATTGTGTTTTTGTTGATGTAGCCAACTTCCTTGCAATGGAATTTTTCTTCTAGTACTTTGTGTATGACTAGGTTTGTGGCTAGGTATTGGTTAAATCTCGTTTTGTCATGGATTATCTTGTTTTGTCTTTCTATAATGGTGGAAAGTTCTGCTGGATATAGTAGTCTGGGCCGGCATCAGTGGTCTCTTAATGTCTGCATAATGCTTGACCAGGACCTTCTGGCTTTCATTGTCTTCATTGAGAAGTCAGGTGTAATTCTGATAAGTCTGCCTTTATCCGTTACTTGGCCTTTTTCCCTTGCCACTCTTAATATTCTTTCTTTATTCTGTGCGTTTAGTGTTTTGATTATTTTGTTGCAAGAGAATGGTTTTTTATCCAGTCTATTTGGTGTTCTGGAAGCTTCTTGTATCTTCATAGGCATATTTTTCTTTAGGTTGGGAAAGTTTTCTTTTATGATTTCGTTAAATATATTTTCTGTGCTTTTTAGTTGACAACTTCTCTTTTTTCTTCACCTATTATTCTTAGGTTTGGTCTTTTCGTGGTGTCCCATATTTCTTGGATATTTTGTGTTAATCTTTCATTAGATTTAATGTTTTCCTTGACTGATGAGTCTATTTCTTCTATTGTATCTTCAGCACTTGAGATTCTTTCTTGTATATCTTGTATTTTGCTATTTATGCATGCATTTGTGGTTCCTAATCATTTTCTCATGATTTCTTTTTTCTATAATTCCCATGGCTTGTGTTTTCTTTATTGTCTCTATTTCAGTTTTCAAGTCCTGAATAGTTTTTTTCATTTGTTTGATTGATTATTCTTAGTTTTTTTTAAGGCATTTGTTATGTCTTCCAAGTTTTTAATTGTCTTTTCCTACATTTCTTTGAGGGAATTTTTCATTTATGCTTTTTAAGGGCCTCAAACATTCTCTGAAAGTTATTTTTAGATAATTTTCTTCTGCTTTATCTATATTTGGTTGTTAAACTCTTGCTGTTGTAGGGTCACTAGTTTTTACTGGTGTCCTGTTGTTATTTGTGGTGTTGCTTGTGTTCTTACCTTGTCTTCCAACTTTTCCTCTGATTGGTGTAGTTGGGGCTGTCTGTGACTCTGGTGATCAATCTTCCGGGTGACATTGTATCCAAGACTCATATGGTTGCTCCTCGTGGTGCATTCAGTGCCACAATTCCTGTTAGTTACTTCATGATCCTGAAGGTTACTCAGTGTTCCCAGGGTTTGTTCTGCCTCTGTGGAGTTCACTGCCTCAGGCCTGTTCCAGTACAGGTTGCTGGCTCAGTTCTGTTTCTGTAAATGTCCCTGGTCTGGATCTGCTCCTGCAGAGGTCCCTGACTTGGGGTTAGTCCCACAAAGGTCTCTAGCTTTTTCTACTCCCTAGAAGGTTCCAGAATAGGTTGCTTCCAGATAAACAGAGGTCCTATGATGACAGAAATCACAAAATAATTTGACACCAGTTCAGAATTGTGAATAATAAATGGGTCATTTATTTAAGGAAAAACTTATCACTGTCCTAGATAACAGTTCTCTACATGAACAGGAACAGAGTCTAGCAGCCTGCAGCAGAGCTGGAAGCAAGAGAGGGAACACACACCTTACAGCTTCTTTTACAGTAGAAGACACCACACCAAAGTGAGCTTGTATCTTAAAGGCTATTGACTGAAGGAGCATAATGTGCTTCCACAGCACCTCCCCCTTTTGTTTAAATAAGAGAGTTCCAAACCCAATACAAAACTATATACACTAGGAACAGATATCAAGTATAATTAGAATTACAATCAGCATGAACAATATTAAGCAAGAAATGTATGCTAAATGTTTTAATAAACATAAAGAGTCTAAGTTTTGTATAGGAAATGGCTTGGCTATATCATAAGACAATAGTAACCACAAATATATAATCTTCAACCCCATCAAAGGCCTGAGAAGGGAGATAATAGTGTTTGAGCGGGCAGGAAGTACAATCAAGCAGCTTCCAAAGTGAACAATATATGACTGAGACAATTAGCTACCTGAGTAATCACCCAAAGTCTCATATGCAATGTTGAAGCAATCAACTTTGGCTAAGGCCTAGCATAACTGGCAGACCATTTTCAGAGGAAATAAATTTTTCAGAACTATCTTACCCTGTCTTGGCAATATTTGGCAGTCTTTTTCCTTGTGCTCTGCTTATCCATTTCCGGATATCATGTACTTTGTCAGTGGTTGAGGTATGTGTAGTTCCTTGCCCAATGGCCAGTTGGGCCAAGAAGAAAACAAAATCTGAGTGGAATATCTTTGGTGGTCTACATTCTCTTGGAAATAGATTGGTTCTATCAGGAGCAATCATATCTCATGTCAACAGAACCCTATGTTATTTAAATGCCATGCTCTACAGATCCTTGAAGTGGTTGAAGATTATCTATCTAGACAGAATACAATCTTTATGTATCTAAATAACCTAATTGTTCTGACTATATGTACAACAAACATAAACAAATATTGACCTATAATAATTAGTAACTATATAACTTAAAAACTAAAAGTTCATGTCACAATATTAGATAATCTGTAAGCAAATGTGCAACAAAAGAGGACAATGGCCTCAAAATGTAAACAATCTATAAGCATCTTGATCAGAGGTGGGACTAATATATAATGAAATATGAAAATATATCCTAAAAGTTGTATCAATATTCAAAATGTCCTAAACAGAGGTAGAAGCATGCATATGTACCATCTGACAGAATAACTGCATAGGTGCACAAATAATGTAAACAAAAAAATAACAAATAAAATTTGAACTTGTATCAATATACAAAATCTATACCAATGTAAATTATCCATAAATAGTAGCTCACAAGTATTTACTCTATTACCCACCATTATTATCCCCCTTATTTTTAGAGCGAACATAGCTTTTGCCCCAATCCTCTACCTAGTACAAGTAATAATCAACAACCCATAAACAGTGTTCCCAACCCTACAGACAATTTTTTTGGGGGGAGGGATAGGGGTGTAGTCCTCTAGAATTGCTTCCTGATGTCATGGGGGGTGATGTTCTCTTAATGAGATTTTGCAAAATCAATGTGATGGTTAAGTTTTAAAATTACTATCTAGTATAGTTGCAAACAATATTTGACCAGTTGGTAGGTTTTTTTAAGTTCTTATTTTGAGTTCTAGCCAGTAAGTCATGAGAACATGCACCATTTCAGCAGCTGGTACCCAAAAACTGGTCTTATAGTAGCACTATCAGCATCAGGGTGTCATCTCAACCAGGCGGAGTTGTTTCTTTGGGATCCCATCTTCTTCCTGGAAACTTCAAAGATTACTGCAGGTAAAGGATCTGTAGGAAAATCTATTGTTCATTGTGGAAAACTTAAACATCATTCATATAAACATATATTCAATGGAGAATAAGATATAGACAAAATAGAGATGGAGAAAGTAAAACTTTTCCTAAAGTCTTCTTTC
The DNA here is from genome assembly GCF_982192425.1 of Myodes glareolus. Lineage (NCBI taxonomy): Eukaryota > Metazoa > Chordata > Mammalia > Rodentia > Cricetidae > Myodes > Myodes glareolus. The sequence continues at coordinate 43,554,883 of NC_142050.1, forward strand.
TGTCCCATACCAGATGGCTCCCAATATGAGACAAAAACTCTGAATGTACCTTTTAACAACAAGCTTGGATTTGAAATACAGAGTCATTGTATGACTCCAAAACCAGCAGAATATATTAATGTGTGTGTGTGTGTGTGTGTGTGTGTAAATAAATGTGTATCCAGCATATGACCTCATAATCTTTATTCCATTTAATAACTATGAGAGGTCATTCCTTTGGTAACAGAGAAGGCAGAGGAATTCCATATTGTAGAGGGCCCATAGGTTGAATAACCTAGTTGAAAGCCTTTAGATCTGTCACCATTCTCCATTTTCCAGATTTCTTTTTAACAATAAAAATTTGAGAATTCCAAGGGCTGGTAGATTCTTCAATATGTTGTGCATCTAGTTGCTCTTGTAACAGCTGTTCTAAAGTCTGTAACTTCTCCTCAGCTAGAGGCCCCTGTTTAATCCATATTGGTTTCTCAGTTAACAATTTTAAAGGCAGGGTCATAAGTTCCTCTAAAGGTTTATCAATTGCTTTGTGTTCTAGTACAGATCTAATGGCTGCTGTCTCTCATCTATAATATCTTATCATATTTTCTTCAGAAACATAAGTTTTGGGGGCTGCAGGAATGTTAATCTGAGTATTCCATTGCTGTAATAGGTCATAACCCCACAGATTCACTGCAATATGGCTATATATGGCCTGTCTTCCTATTTGCTCTTTTGGCCCTATTCATTGAATACCAACCTCTCGTGCTTTGTTTTACTCAAGATAAGGTTTCAATTCCCAGGAACTGAACATCTACCTCTTGAAAAGGTCAATTTGGAGTGCATTCTGCTCCTTCACTCCTTCATTAGTCCAGGCTCAGGCCTAGTGGAGGTCCCAGACTCATGCCTGGACTGGCAGACGTCTCTGGTTCCTGCCTACTACCTTGGAGACACCAGACTCACATACAGACCTGCAGAGGTTCTGGATCAGCCCCACTCCCCCAGAGGCCCCAAACTTATGCCTGGACCTGCAAAGGTCTCTGGTTCTGGCCCACTCCTTCAGCAGTTGCTACCTGTACCTGTTCCTGTGGAGTTCACTGTGTCAGGCCTGCTCCAGCATAGTTCACTGGCTCAGCCCTATTCCTATAACTGATCCTAGTCTGGATCAGCTCCTGCTCCTATGGAGTTCATTGTCTCAGGCCTGCTCCAGCAGTCAGCTCCTGCTCCTAGTCAGGACTAGGTCACTGACTCAGTCCTGTTTCTGTAAATGACCCTGGTCTGGATCAGCTCCTGCTCCTGTGATTGTAGAATTTTCTATAGCTTCCCTGGGCTGGCCTCAGTCAACAAAACTAGTAAAAATGACAGATCCCCAGCTGCATATGAAGCCCAACTCCAGATGTTGCCAAATATATCCTGCAGTACAAATCTACAAAATGCTGGATTAAAGGATACTTTAGTGCCATGTAGTAACGGTTTTACCAGGTTGGTAGGGTGTATGAAACAAAATGAAAATACATGCAAAGAAGTGGCTCAGTAATGTGTCAGAGGCTTAACCCGCAAGCTGAAATTCCTTAGACAGTTATTGACAAGAACAGTTACGATAATAAGGGGTGACCACCAACATTCATCACCTGCATGTACAGTGTAGCTGTAGACGTCCATATGACTTGATAGACTGGATATTAGTCAGAGCAATAAGTCCTTGAATTCTCATTTTGTGCATGTTATTTGCAGCAAATCACAGTTCTGATGTATTAAAAATAATAGTTTTATTTTTACTAATGACCAGTATCTTCTTTTTGATCATTAGTTCTATTTCCAACCAGGATCAATTTGCCTACATGCTCTCCCTTGGTTATTTTTCTCATTGTGGTTTACTTTTGACATTAGGACAAGACTGATTACATCCGCCCATAGCTTAGAGTCAGGGTTGATTGCATGGCTGCTTCTTACCTCTTTACTTTTGCAAGAAAAACAAGAAATATTATAGCATGTGCTTCATTAATAGACAATAAAATCGTGTTGCTTTTCATACATTCTATTCATATTTAGGAAATATTTACCTTAACATACAACATTAAGACCTCTTCATTTCTGAAAAAGAATAAGTAAATAAGCAACTGAAATAACTATATCCTATTACATTGTTTTGACTCAAAGGCTATTTGTATTTTAATGAAAAAATGAAAAATGTTGTGAATTTTTAAAAACATTTATTTATTTACTTACTTGTTTAGAGAAATCTTCCAATGGCCAGTAGCTCTCTCCAGCATAGTGCTCCATGGAAATGACAAATGTAGTTGGCAATTGCAGATGAATCTTTCCGGTCTCTACCAATTATCTTACCATTTAATTCTTCCTTACCGCAAAGAGTTACAGTTAAAAATGAAGTCATAAAAAAATGAAGTCATACAAAATGCTGATACAAGGGTATTGAGGCTAGGATCACTGCATGTTCACAATCATCCTAATTCAAAGATAAGCATAGTAGAGTGCAAAATATATTATATATAAAGTTGAATCTCTTGATTTAGTGTTAAGTGTCTTTAAATTGGCTTAACTGGTAGACTTACTTCTTTTGAATGGAATGATCAAATCAAAGGGCTGCATGGATAGAAAGAAGTTCCTTCAGGCTCTGATCAACAAGTTGCTTAGAAGTAATCTAGAGCATGAATTTGGAGGTAACATTTGTGTGTCATTGGAGGGTATTTGTGTTTGGTGCTGGTGAAGAAAATAAATCTTATTATACTTTTTGCATCTAGCTATACAGTGGGCTATAATCCAAAAGTTAGTGGATTACTAGTTTTCCACTTGAATATAGGAAAATAGAAACGGACTTGGTTAACTAAGATCCTATATGTAATTTTAGTTATGACTAGCTTAAACTGAAATACTAAGAAAAACCCAGGTGCTGGACAGATGGTTTAGAACATGTTTTACTCTTCCAGGGGAGAAGAGTTCAAAATCTAGCACAATATTGTGCATCTCATGACCACCTGTAGCTCTAGCCCCAGAGAATCTAATGCCTCTGGCTTTCAGAGATATCCACACAGTCAGACATATTCACCTGATTTAAAAAACAATAAATCTTAAAAAATAAAGAACCACTTGTGCTAGAGGCTGAGTAATAACAAATGTTTATTACTGACTGTACCTGTCCCATATGTGTGACGACCTCACAAAAGAAAATTTCACTGTTGTTTCTTATGCAAATTTTATAAATCAAGTAAATTAACAATCTCTAGTATGAAATAATATCCATTATCCATTTAACTTTTACTTTTTTGCATATATGAGAGAAATTCTAACAAGAACATAGCAGACAGACTCATGATAAGGACACTTTTAATAAATTAATTATTATTACTATAATCATGGTGTCCAGCGTGCTTTGAGCACTGACTGAGCCCTAATGATGTGTCAGATATTGAGTAAGTGCCTCATTTATAGCTTATGACACTACTGTTGTGTGGGAATGGTCCCTGACATTTACCCAATGAGAAATTAAGCATTAACAATGGTTTTGCTCATTTATTCAACTAGTGAATATAAAAATCAGCACAATATTATACATGTCTGCATATTGGTTGATTATCCCCAAATGTTTTTAAAAGAACAATGGAAAGGGAACAAAAGAAATCTATGTCTGATTAAAGCCCAGTATATTTCAGTTAGGAGTTTCCCACTAAAAGAAGAGATTTGACAACTGTGACAATATGGGAGTAGTTGAATAAAGCATGTTGAACAGCCATTATAAATTATTTGAAGACATTTTAATGAGAACTGAAAATGACTGTCGTGACCTGCACAGCTTTTAGTTTGATTTGACTGGGTAGATTGGGAATGAAGAAATGACAGACATGTACAGAAAAGCTGGGGTTTGTGGGCCTTCTTCTCAGGGGGAGGCACATCAGCAGTCCAGAAACTCAGAACTTTTCTTTTGTAAGGCTGAACAACGAGGGGGATAAGCTATTCATGGTAGGGGGTCCCTGCAAGGGAGCATTTTCAGGCTACAGTTGTCAATGCAAGAATACTGTGATTCATACATTCTGCATACTGTCTGCATCTATACCCAGGCTAGGGGAAGACCTTGCCATTCTCTGAGCCTGATTCAATTATAATTCCATCCATTCCTCACAAGTTACTGTGTGTATACGATATATACATATATGTATGTTTATGTATGTATGTATATATAGAGAAAGAGAAAGTCAGAATATGAAAATTTCATACAATTTTGACACAGTATATCTTCCATCTTATACTTTAATAAAAAGTGCAGCTACTACATGAAGATACCAAACACATTATTTATGATATTTTGCCTTATGAATGATCTTCACTTTTTTATGTATACTATAATACTAATATTCCATAACTACATTGCTAATATTCCAAATACACAGGATGGGGAGATGTAAAATTGAACAAAACATTTCTGTATAAGGATGCAGACCTGAGTTTGCAGCCCCTGCACCCATGTAGAAAGGCTGGTTTGGTTCTATGTGTCTGATGATGCACAGACTTACTGCCTTACTGGCAGCCAGTTGGAGAGCATCTGGGTCAGCCAGTGGGAAACTACCTCAGAAAAACCAAGTGGACAGTGACAGAGCATTACAATAAATATCCACCATTAAGTCACACAAGTGCACAAATCTCTGCCATCATACTAATGCAGATATTCATTACTGCACTTACATAAAAGCAGCCGAGCTTATACACCAAAGTTTATAATGATAGTTGTCAGGGATTGTAGGGAGAAGACAATGAGGAATTAGAAGTGAGTTAGTGAATGAATGAATGAATGAATGGGCATAAAATTTCAGTTAAGCAAAATGAATTAGCCCTTGTAATTTTCCCTTCAATACATTGGGATAAAATGAATTACTACACACTTAAAACTGTCCAGAAGTTTGTTATCATTATTTGTTCTTATCACTGGAAAATATGCATTTAAATACCATCAATTTAAAGTGCAAAGAAAATGGAAAGTAAGACACATGTTACTTACTAATAAAAAATGAGTATTTCTGGAATGGGGAGATGGCTCAGTCAGTAAAATACCAGCTTTGTAAGCATGAATACCTGAGTTCAGTCTCCAGAATCCACATAAAATACAAAAGTGGTGTGATCTCACACATTTGTAATCTTACGGCTGCAGAGGCCATGAATTTCTGTTAGAGCTTCCCCTGTGGCCTATGGAGCAGACACCACACAGTCCATTTGCAAATGTGTGCAATAAATGTCACATTTGAGTTTGGCACAGAATAGGTCCAGGGGGGTCCTTAAGAGTTGTTGGCCAGCTAGCCCAGGCTACTTCGGGATCTCAAGGCCAATGAGAGATTTATCTCAAAAGGAAAACTTAACAGTACCTGCTGGTTGTTCTTTTGCCTCCACAGGCTGAATATTTACACGTATATGCTCACTCATGTGTACATATAAAGTATACATAGACATACTCATATTCACATACACTTTACAAATATGTATACTATTTGAATTTTGGTTCACCCATTCATATCTGTGTTGACTGAGGTTTCTGTCCTGAGAGGTTTCCACAGTTGTTAAGACCCAAATAAATCACACAGAGGTCTATATTCATTTTAAACTGATTGGCCTAGTATCACAGGTTTCTTATTAACTCTTATATCTTCTATTAGCACATAATTCTTGTCTGTGTTAGCCACATGGCAATTTTTTCAGCGAGGCAGTCACATTTTGCTTACTCTATGTCTGGCTTCCTCTCTGTTTGGGTGATGACTGCAGACTGAAACTTTTCTCTTCCTAGAATTTTCATTGCCCCACCTCTACCTCCTTCCTGGTCACCCCATCTATACTTTCTGCCTGGCTACCAGCCAACCAGCATTTATTTAAAATACAAGTGAAAGGGTACAGACCATTGTCCCACAGCAGATGTGTATGAAAGTTCTGATATTTCAAGTTCCCATCACTCTGTTCTTTGGGAAATTTAAGTCAAACCCAGCATGACTCCATTTTAGTCCTTTGTGGAATTATACATACACAATCTCCTATATACGAAGTATGGAAACAACTTGCATCGTCCTTGTCATTACTCATTTTTCCAAACTCAGCAACCAGGTTACTCATCTGAAGAGTAGGGAACTTGAACTAGCTGGGAATCTATGGCAGGGCAAGCTATAAATAATGATTTCCAATTTATCATCTTATTAATTTTATTTTAAAAAGGAATGGTAAAACTACATGGGTAGAATCATTTACTAATGATCTGATGCTATCAGACAACACAACACCCCCAAGATCTCTTTTGTTAATGTGCCTAAGATCTTTATTTCAAATGTCAAAGAAGGAGCTTAGTACTCGCATGTCATTGGTATTCACACGTCACAGCACATGTAATGATACATGAGATGCATACAACAGTAGCAATTTGTAACACGTAATGTTTATAATGAGATGTCTATATAAAATTGTCTTCTTTATACACAAAAGAGAAAGTATATCTGAAACAAAATGATACTTCATTCTACAGCATTATTAATTTTCAAAATAAGTAATTTGTGCTTTCACCCATCTCTAATACAGTCTTATGTGCAGTGTCCTATGTCATAGTCATACACAGAATCCATTTTCAGGCATGTTCCTCACCATGTCACTTTTCAGGTTTGAATGAGATGTGTGGGGATTATTCGTGTTAAATGTACTTTGAAGTGTAACACTATCCCCTCAGATAAATGGTGGGATGTAATGAAAAGAGATGGTTTGTTGGGTTTAGAGACAAAGCAAATTCCATGTTTATTTAATGAGTGATTTGAGATGGTTACTTAAGTTTTCCAAATCTCCTTTCTGCCACCTCACAATGGATGTTATAGTGCTTACCCCACAGGTTTGTCATGGGGATTAAACAAAATGTTAATAGCAATATGTTCAGCAGTGTGGTGGACTCAAGGCTAATACTGATATAAGCCATTATTATTACTGTTGCTGTTGTTCAGATTCATTCTTCACTGACTCATACCACTACTGCAGAACTGTTTCCTACATTTTCATCTCTATAATGGATTTTATTAGCCAGCATCTGTCCCCCACCTTAACAGTAACACCCTACATATATTTTTAGTGCTTACTAAGCATTAAACATGAGGGCTTGATGCTCATAAAGAATAATCATGGTGTTAAAATGGAATTGCCTTCAGATCCAAATACTGCTGTCCACATTGGCAGGAAAGATCTTTTGCCATGACTGCCTTCTTCACAAAGGGCAGGATTTAGGGCTGTGGAGCCTGAAGTAGCTTGAAGGAAATGAACTGCTTTGTTGCTATCACATCCTTAAATTTACAGATAAAGAAGTGGGGACTCCATGAAAACGGCTAAGGTAGTTTCCCATTACCACTCAGGTACTAGGTAGCTGTATCATGGCTGATCAAGATTTAAAACTGATTACATTCTTCTATTACTGGATTATGTAGAGAGTGGTGTATATATTCATTTCATCATTATGAAGTTGTATTTTTTCATTTACTTATTTAAGTTGACAAATAAAATTGTATGTGTTAGTGATTTCTACCATGAAATTCTGAAGTAACCAATGAAAATTCTATTGTGAGTCTATGCCATGTTTTCATTAACAATTCTTTTGTTGATTAACACCTAAACTGGTTCCATTTCCTTGCTATAGTAAGGATAGTAGCAATAAAAATGGATGTAAAAGTGTCTCTATGGTAGGATATAGAATCCTTTGTGCATATGCTTAAAGGTGGAGAAAGGGTAAATTATGAAATTTTGAGGAGATTGTAGAATATTGTATTACATGAGATGAAGCAGTATGACGAAAAGACATTGTACATTCTGTCTGATATGTGGATCCTAATTTCTTATGCTGGTATGCATATAAATAAGGAGCCAAGAGAGAAAGCTTAGACAATGGACTAGAAAAGGAAAAGGAAATGGGGACAAGAGAACAAAAGGTCATATATGACATGAAAGTGTAAAGAAAATTTTAGGAAGTGAAACAACAAGATGAAAGGGGGATGGGCTGTGACACAGCAAAACCAATTTTATTTGAGAAAAGGCTCGTGAAGAACTAATTCTTTGAAAGTAATTAAATATCTTAAATTGTTGGAAGTAAAAGTTGCTAAGAATGTCAGAGGAAAAGAAATTTCTGTATATTATACACTACCCTAAATGTATCACTTCTGTGTCCAAAGCAATTAACACCTGTATTCTTTGCAATGTTAAGAGTGTACTGTGTCAGGATGTCCTAGAGACATCCTGTGAACTTAGACTAGAGTGTACTAAAACAATCATGCATATAAGATACCCTAGGATGCTACTTTCCATTATTAGCCCATGATTAAAGGAGAGAAAGCAAAGAAAATCTCAGATATGAAAATGAAAAAATATTTTTACTCTAGTAGCAAAATCTGTAATTTTAGCTACTTATCAATCAGACTGATGTAAGAGTGTCTTTACTGAAGTTTCTATTGCTGTGAAGACACACTATCACCATGGCAACTCTTTTTTTTTTGAGACAAGGTTTCTCTGTAACTTTGAAGCCTGTCTTGGAACTAGCTCTCATAGGCCAGGCTGACCTTGAACTCACAGTGCTGAGATTAAAGGTGTATGCCACCACCACTCAATTTAACCATGGAAACTCTTATAAAGGAAAAATTTTTAGTTGGGTGGCTTACACATTAAGAGTTTAGTTCATTATCAATGGTGAGACATGGCATGCAGGCAAATATAGTGCTGGAGAAGTAGTCAAGTGTCCTACATCTCGACTTGCAGGCAACAGGAAGTGAACTGAGACATTAGGTGTGGCTTGAGCATATATGAGACCTCAAAACCTACCTTGAGTATGACATACTTTCTCCAAAAAGGCCACACATATCTACTCTAACAAAGCCACACTTCCTAAAAGTGCCACTCCATTTGGAGGTCATTTTATGTCAAACAACCACAAGTAGGATCCCAAATTCAAAGCTGGGCTACAGACTGAGGACAAGGTCAGTGTGGCCAATGTAATGATACTCTGCCCCCAAATAAAAGGTAAAAAAGAGGTCAGGGATATAACTGTTCAGAGAGAGAGTGCTCCGCTAGCATGTAAGTGAACTTAAATTCAAGCCCAAGTATGGAGTGAGGAGAGAGAGAGAGAGAGAGAGAGAGAGAGAGAGAGAATTTGTACACCAAAAGGAAAATGAAGAGATGTACTGAATCCAAGAAGTATAATATGCCAATTCTTCATTTATATGTAAGTAATAGTATATTTTTATTGAAAAATAATACAGGGCAGAAGAGTGGCTTAGTGGGAAAAGGAGTTCTTCTGAACCTGATGACCTGAGTTGAATCCCCAAGACCCATATGGTGGAAAGAGAGAATAAAGTCCCATAAGCTGTCATCTGATTTCCACACAGGAACTGTGGCATATGCAGCTTGCGCGCGCACACACACACACACACACACACACACACACACACACACACAGATAAATAAGCAGATAAATTTAGTAAAATGGCAAAATTAATAGAAAGAAAAAGTGTCTAACAATTAACCTATAGTAGAGCATAAGCAGTTAAAAGAGGTAATTTTGGAAAGAATGCCCAAGTGGTCGCCACTCAGGGGTATCAGCATCATTATAATATTCTTTGTATCACCTTAGTTTTACTTTCTCTGAATTATATCTTCTTATTGGCTTGAAAGGATAACTGGGTTGACATAGGATTATAGCAGCTTTGAGAAAGAGAAAAAGAGAAATAGAAATGAAAAGGAATACAATTTATAAGGTAACTTATGAAAATTAATATAAAATAAAATAACTTGTAAAACTATTTTTAGTCTTTTACAAAAGTCCTTCAATGTTGTCTTGTCACTCAGGCCTTTTGATCTGGCATAGCAAGGTGTCAGCAAATCTGACACAATACATGCAAAGTATTGATACAACCGAAAAGGTTATTAAGTTTATATGGCTTTAATTGTAATATTGGAGGGACATTTTGAGTGACAATTTTGACCTCAAAATTGAATTCAAAAATTGAATTGACAAACAATTGCTGATATTTCTCTCAGATAAACTGAGGTGTCAGTAGTTTGAGGTTAAATAGTTCAAAAAGCATTTACACACTAAGATAAAGGTGACAACATCCCTTCATGTTCATGATCTCTAGACAGCCGTGTAGTCTATTTCTGCCATGCAAACCTTTTCAAACCTAGCAAGAGACTGTGCCATACTTACTTTCAGAATAGAATCTCAAGGGCTAAATAATGTGGAAGAATTCCATTCTGGGGCAGCGCTGTTCTGCAGACTTCACATTTCCACTGTGTGTTGCATGGCATTTGGCACAGAAGGCTTGGATTCTCTTCAATGCACAGATGCCCCCTCTCTCTCCTTGCTCCTCCCAAACACTTCTTGCAGTATATTTTTCACAAATTATTATGAAACATTTAGATGGCATGTGAATGAAACATACCAATGTGTTTTTGAATAAAGAAAAATGAGCAAGAAAAATCTGTTATCCCATGTCTAATAAAGCGGTTTCTAACAAGCCCATTTTTCACAACTGTTAAACGTTTGATTGACTTTATTTCAGTCTAGATGAAGGAAAGAATAACTGAAGCTGCAAATCCCACAGCAATTTTGGAAAGTTTTCAGAGTCCAATTTCTTTATGAAGTCTACCAATAAAAAGGTACACATATTTCAAATGGGAAATATGATGCTGGGACTCTAAATGCCTCTGAAACTAAAATCCCCAGCATGTATTCCCCGGGCTCTGTGTCTCTACCAGATGCCTAACAGACCCAGAACCTTCTTCTCATCTACAGAATTATTTCACCATAGTATATCCCTTGAATATGCTCATACTGAAGCCTGACGACCTCATTTAGAGTTGATTTGTAACAGAGAACATTGACCTAAAACCAAATAACATATATGTCTGTATTAAAAAGTAGCATAACCTAATGATATTTACCATTGTGTATGCTCATTTTAGCGTGCATATATGCCTTCACATATGTGAATGTACGTATGTGCACAAGCATGAGTGTGCATATTTCCTCAAGCCTAAGACAGGAGCACATGGTTGTCTGACCTCGGTTATCTTCCAGGGTCTCAGTATTTCTGCCTCCAAGTCTCAGTATCTCTTGGCCTGATCTTGAACCTCCCCAGCTGTTCCACTACGGCCATGTCTTCATTGTCCTGCATATAGCAGTTCTACTGGGCTTTGTAACTGGAGTCCTGAGGTCTGTTATTTCATCTGCAAATGGCCCTTCAAAGGGTTTAATGAGCTTTTCTCTAGAAGAGAAAAATCCCCTGTGATGTTTTAAAAGAGTAGATGTTTCTTCTTCCCACCAAGCGATTAGATGAGGGTGTGGATTTCTACAGCTGTCAGGTAGGCAGCAGATCATCCGGCAAGGGAAGATGTGTGCACTCTTCCTACAGCAGTGTGTCAAAACAGCAGCAGGGCTCTCTCGTGCTTCAGACAGCCAGCAGGAGGGACCTTCCTCTGTTGTGCCATTCCTACCGTGCATTAATTATCGCTCTACATGACTGCAGTCTCCAAATATGAAGGAAGCTCCTCAGGTTTCATATCAATTTCTGTAACCCCAGGCCCTAGTCTGCTGCCTGGGATCTAATTATGGCAATCAATATATGTTTAATAGGGTAATAGGGTCATCATTCATTTAGCAAATATTCTCTGGCTATATGCAGAAAGTGAGGTTTAATCAGATCTGCATAATTAGAAGAGGTAGACATGCTAGAAGAAGAAAGAACAGCGAGGGGTAAGGACATAGTAGGAGGTAAGTGAAATAGCAAGAGTGTGACAGAGGAGATTAAGATAGTCTTGCTTCAGGTCCTTCTTTGGAGTTCTGGCTACTTTTATTTGGTCAAAAAATAATCAATATGTTCATTAATAATTTACTGTGGATTAAGGACTGAAGATAGAATCTTGGCATCAAGATGAAAAGAAAAACGCAGTTGTATACCACTGTGTATAGATACTGCAGCATATATGTTTATCACTGTATTAATACCAATAGCTAATATATGGAACTAACCTAGATGCCAATCATAAGCTCATAAACAAAGAAAATATGATACATATACACAGTGAAATCTTACTCAAATATAAAGAAAAATGACATAATGATTTTCCTGGGGAAATATAAGGACTTGGTGATAATCATGTAAGCAAAATAGACTAGAACCATAAAATATAAATGCAATATCATATATGTGAAATTTAAATTTAAACAAATATATACATACATATATAATATCTACAATATTATATGAATATGAATATATATATACATATGGATATGTATATATATTCATATATGTATGACATCAAAGAGGGAAAAGATGCATAAAACAAGGGAAAGGTGCTACAACACAGTAATAAAATATAAGTGTTGTGAAGCAGAAATGGTATATTTTGCAGAGCTCTCTAGAGGAACAGAACTGAGAACTAACATATATTAAAGGGAGAATTATTAGATAGGTTCACAGGATAAAGTATGAGTTGTTTAACTACACATGTCTGCATGCAAGGATAGCCTGAAAATCTGCTATCTGAATCCTGGAGGCTAGATGTCTCAGCAGTCACAATCAGGTACCGGAGACCTCCGGTTTCTGGAGATAAGCAGATCTGTAGTCCATGCTGGTAGCCCAAAGAATCCAGAGTCTAAAGTCAGCAAGGTATGATGGGAACAGCAGGTATTACAGTGGCCATAACAGAGTAGATGACCTGATTTGGGGTAGGGAAACAGGAAGCTAAGCAAAAGCAAAGTCTTTAAACCCAGACCTCCTTATGTCTGGGCCAACACAAGGAAGATGATTCAAATTCAAGGCAAGTCTTCTTTCTTCAGCTAAATTAATCAGGGAAAGTCTTTCTAAGGTATCCCTACAGTCTGATCTTGTCCATGTGAGCCTTCAACTGTGTGCCCAGAGGCTAAAGTTATGTGGGATCCTACACCTTGTCCAGCTGATAATCAGTATTCTTCATCACAGATGGGTTAGTTGGGAATAGGAAGGAGGCTGCTAGAAAGAGGAGAGGAAAGGTTAGGCAATGAAAGGTTATTAATGAGAATGCCCCAACAATACACATTTCTTCATGCTCTAGTCAAAAGTTAATCAAATAAAGAGCAAAAACAAAACCAAAACATAAAAGCAAAGAAACCTTTAGCAACATCAGGCTGTGTCTTCAGGAGTGACCAAGTCTAAGACTAGTACAATGGCAGTACCCTTGCCACTAGGCACAGCCTGGAATGTGGGTGAACTCTACAGATCACAGATGGTTTTGGAAATGTGACATCAGTGGAGAATCAAGGGAGACCTTCCCCTGGGCTTTGATAAGTGGATTGGAACTTGCGAAGTAGTTAGAGTTAGCAGCCAAAGTCATGTTCTGCATAGTTAATAGGGTCTCAGCAATAACCCCAGGACATAAGAAGACAGGTATGGCCACAGAACAGAAAGGAGGGGCAGCTGATATGAGTTGAGCCTGGAGGTTTGAGAAGATCTTGCTAGTCTAAAGCTTTATGAGCCTTGTTTCTGGGTTTTACTGTGATTCCATTAAGGGTCCAAACATATGCCAATAAAGTGCTGTGAGCCAAAATGTTGACTGTGTTGGTAGTGATGAGTATGGGAGAGGCGTAGTACAATTGTATCTGCTCTATTTAAAACCTTGCTACGGATGCAGTGTAAAGGAAAAATCTGAGGCAGTAGAGAGTACTTGAGCACACAAATTAGTGGAATGTGGATGGAATCCAAAGAGACATGTGGCAGCTTGCAGTGGGGTATGGTAATAGAGTTTGAATCAGTAGAATGACTTAAAAATTATTAGAAGATGAACTCCACAGGAATTGCTGTGAATTGGATATGCGCCTTGATGGGAAATAACCCTGGTCATGACTATCCGGCCTGAGAAGCTCTTCAGCAGTGGCATGTGCCATATTAGGAACCGGCAGCAGAAAATCAGGTTTTAAGACAGCATTCCAAATGCGTTTTATTTGAAATGTTGCATTGGAAATAAGTATGTTTCCAGATTATAGGTGAATAAGAGTCCCAGAACTGAGTGTGGATAGGGCTGGTGGCTCATTTGATACTGAGCTCCACATAGGGCAGGTAATGAACTATCCTAAGATGCAAACACAGAGTGAGGTGGGAGGGGCATCCAAGTCAAACGTCAGGAAAAGCTAATCATTCCTGTTGACTGAGGTTTTCGGTCCTACCTGGTCCTGCAGTTGTTCAATCTCAAAGGCATGCACAGAGGTCTACATCACTTATAAACTGATTAGCCTAGTATCTCAGGCTTATTATTAACTAATTATAATTTATTATTAGCCCATAATTCATATATGTGTTAGCCACATGGCTTGGTACCTTTTCCGGTGAGGCAGTCACATTTTGCTTGCTCTGTGTCTGGCTTCCTCTGTGTCTGGGTGACTGCAGACTGAAACTTCCATCTTCCAAGAATTCTTGTATACCTGCCTCTACCTCCTGCCTGGTCGTCCCAAATATACTTTCTGCCTGGCTATTGGTCAATCAGTATTTATTTAAAATACAAGTGACAGAGTACAGATCTGTCTCACATTGTCTCACAACACTTCTCCCTCTTCCTTTAAAAACAATAACTTTGAATCAAATCTCCTTTGTTTAACTTTTCTACTGACCATTATTGGTCAGTAGACCAATAATGTAGTAGACCATTACAACAGCTTGTAACCAACATTCTAAACAACGGCAAATATCCATAGTCCATTTTTTGACGAATGTGAGTGTAGTTTTCTAGGCTACTTCTTGCTGATTAGGGGCACTGATAATCTTATGGGGACCTAAAGAAAATTTAGAATTATGACCAAGTCCTGACTAGAGTATCCTGTGAGGCTTGATCATCCCAGGCAACAGTCTTTGAACTGTTGTGAATGTAGAACTCAGACATCTGGGTCATTCCTCCTATTGGAGATTTTTCAGGTGGTCTTCCTTGATCAAATCTAATTTTTCTTAATGCAGAATGAATCCATAGTGCTTCATTTCCTATGGAAACAAAAGCAAAACTTCTTCTCCAAAGTAACATATTTTTTGTTTAAATTTTAAAGTCAAAGCATTTTAAAAATATGTATGTGGGATTAATCCAGCAGCATTTATAATGAAATATCTTTTAGCAGCTTTTACTCCTTCCTCAGCTGCCAAACAATTAAAGACAACACAATAACATATAGCATCCAGACTCTCTGTGTATTTTTTTAACATGGCTCTATTTTTAACTCTATTTCTTTTAATTTTATTTTTAATTTTCAGGTTTTTGAGACAGGATTTCTCTGTTTATCTTTGGCTCTCCTGGAATTCACTCTGTAGACCAGGCTGTCCTTGAACTTATCTGCCTACCTCTGCCTTCTAAGTGTTGGAATTAAAGGTGTGTGCCACCTTACCCAACTTCTCTTTTTTTTCTATTTTCTTTTAAAGACTTTATCCATTTTTTTCTCCCATGCCTACGTATATTTTTAAACACAAAATAAACCATTTAGAGGTTTTCTTTATCTTTGAATATATCTTTACTGTTTATCTCTCTTTTTCTGATCATATGAGTCTTTAATTTGCTGAAATATATGGCTAAGATTAAAGCTGTGGCTTTGACAACTCGATCCAGCCCATTCCTTAGTTTTTTTTTTTTTTCTGAGAGTCTAGCCTCATGGCAGAGGTGTTGGCCAGAGCCATGTTTATTGTCACAACTCTATGGTGTTTCAAGGTCCTTGCCAGCACCAGAAAGCATGCTGTTGGCTATTCATCAACACCATTTACATGCTTTGCGGCAGAGCCTCTTAAAAAGACTGCAAAGTTTTTGCAGCTAAAGCTGAATCAGGACGCCTCTCTTAAATGAGACGTGCTTGTCTCTAGTAAACAGAGCACACCTGTTTCTCTATCTCTCTCTCTATCTCTCTCTCTCTCTTTCTCTCCCTGTCTCTCTCTCTTTCTCTCCCTGTCTCTCTCTCTTTCTCTCCCTCTCTCTCTCTCTCTTTCTCTCTCTCAAATTATTTCCCAAACTCTCTCAGGTTATAAGTGTATTTAGCTGTCCACGTTGGTGCCACATTCCTATGATTGAGGAAAGGAACACAAAATTCATGAGAGCCAGATAGGAGAGCTGTGACCCAAAACATGACAGGGACAGGGAGATGGGCACTAGAAGAAATGCTGCTAAGATTCATCTAAGATGAGGTCAAATATGCTCCATAAAATGAGCAAAACTGAAGTGCATAGAAGCATTTGTCCTGATTTTTATAGAAAGGATGGGCAAGATGACTTAAGGACTATGTGAAAGATAAAGAAATTGGGTAAGAAAGCACTGAATTACATTTCCAAGTGAAATAGCATTGGAGGATTGAGTCAGTCTCAAGACAGTTAATTTGTTCACGTAGATGTTTGCTTTCAATTAAGACTCTTGATCAGTCTTTGATTATTGCTGACTGTATGACTTTGGATTTGCTATTCTAGTCCATGGAATTTCATTCTGGATGAGGAACTTGAGCTAAGATCCAACATTTTCAGTGGCATCTTCCCAAAACAAACATGGTTCCCTGAAAATCATCCCATTTCCCTTTTTTTGTTGTTTCTACTGTGCTCCATCTGCTCTTCCATTTATCATCTGCCTGGTATTCTTGGATGGTGTCCTTGATTGCCCCAAACTATGGATTTAAATACACAATTAACAGCCATTTCTTTGCCCCTTTCATATGATGTGTATCATTTGACTACAGAAAATGGTTCATTTTGTTCTGTCTGCATATGGCATTGCTATGAGCTGCAATTTCTTCATGATCTTTACCCCACCAGGTGTGTTTTTCTACCTTTGCTATGTATGTGACTAGCATTTAAAATGTCAGCTAGCAGATCAGTCAGTAAACTGCTTGCCGCAAAACTACAAAAACCTAAACTCCATCCTCACACTCATGTAAGAAGCCAGGTGATACATGCTTTTAATACCAGCACTGGGGAGACAAAGATGGATCCCTGGACCTTGACTGCAATCCAGCATTGTCTAATAAGAGAAATTGTTTCAGTAAACAAAGCAGAGGAAACCTAAGAAATGGTATACATGGCCTCTACTGGTAAATGCTTACATGTGTCTATGCTACCACACATAAGTGAAGAAACACATAAATGAAATCATTAGGACCTCGTGAATGTACAACATGTCTTTATGGGCATAATTTATTTTCCTTGTCAGATTGAGAATTTGTTTTGTTTTCGTTATTTCTATTTTTTTTTTCCTTTTTCCTTCCAAACACCTTTTGTGGAGACTTTCATAAGAGCAGTCACAGTAATAAATAAAAGTGACAATATTGCTACTGGATAAGTCAAAATACAAATCAAATTAAAACTTCTCTCTTAATGATGTTATTAGGGTTCCTTCAAATAAAATTCAGTACAGATCGGGAGGTTTTATTTTGTCTTACTTTACTGTAAATAAGTCCCCACCGACAGTAAGATCAACCATAAAATTTCAAAGCACTCGGGTGTGTAATTTCCAAACTTGGATATACCTAATAGCTGCACTTGGCACCTCTAAGTTGTGTGTTACTCCTTGGAAAGCACTATTTTCATTAGATCTCAAGATTCTATGTTTATAAGTCAGCTGTTCGGGAGCACACATTGTATATGTGGGATTAGATAGTGATACAGATATGATACCTGGACCAGTTTTTAAAGAGATTTTGGAATTTTCTTCATTTATTTATATTTTTCATAGACAGGGTTCCTCTGTATATTCCTGGCTATCTTAAAACTTACTTTTGGATGAAGTTGCCAATGACCATTGATGTAAACAAGAGCTTCAGGAGTGTTTGAATACAAGCCTGTTTTATAATGATGCTCCATAACCATAAAACTTAGGAGTTTCTGGTGTAGTAGGAAGTTAATGCAATTATAAATTTTATGTTAAATATTAGTTTTCTTTTAGATAAATTGATATTTTTTGGTATGGACAAACGTTTGAAATTACTGAAGAAGTGCATTACTACCTTATTATTGTTTTACTTTTTACTTCTTTTAAAAATTACTGTTGGAGAATGTCATCAATTTATGTTTTTATCAAATCCACTCTCATTTCTCCTCTTACCTATTCCCATTACACTCTTCCCTATCAGATTCATGTATTTCTCTGCTTTCAAGCTATCAAAACCGTTCAGTGCTGCCAGCATGTACAGGTGGTACAAACCATCTACTTGAGAATGGATAACTTCTAAGGAGCTGTGTCTTTGGAGATAACAGTCTTTCTGTCTACCAGTATCCAGACTTTAATAGATGTTTGATAGGATTAAAACTTTGTGTCCATCCTCACTTTCCATGATGAGATTTCTCTTTTCTGGCTTGATCTTGTAAAGGGTTTTGTGCTCTTGTGCATGATGTCACAACTTCTATGAGTTAATAATTACAACTATGCTGTTGTGTACAGAAAATAGTTTCATTGTAGTCACCCACCACCTCTGGCTCTTATAGTCTTCCCACATCCTCTTCTGAGATAGTTCCCAAGCCTTAGGATGTGGTGATACGACGTAAAAGTTCCAAGAGCTGAGTATTCTGCCCTAGTGTCTCTTTTTTTGTAAGATGACCAGCTTTGGGTCTCTGAGTTTATCACTATCTGTTTCAAAAAGAAAATTCTCTGATGAGGGATAAGAGATGCACTAATCTATGTATTTAATGATAATTAAAATTGGCTTAATACTATGCACATTTAGTAGACTAGCAGTAGTAAGTTCTTCCCTAGGAACTTACGATCTACCTAGACATGTATTTTAGACCTCATAAAAGTTGACAAGAATGAGTTTCATCTTGTAGAATTGCCCTTAGCACAAACAAAAAAGGGGTTGATTATTTCTATAACACCTGTGCCGTTATTGCTATTATCAGTGGGGTATCTTGTTGGGTTTAGCATTATTAAAAATCCAAGATTTTACAGCTATTTTATCTTATTCTTAGACTGCACACTGACTAAATGTAAGGCCTATGTTCTCTTGTCTGTCACCTTGCTTCAACTCTCAATTCTTTCATATAACATTTATCCAAAACTTGAAAAACTTCCCTCAGAAAAGCTCATGGACACACACACATACAAAGATCATAGTGAATTTCAACCACTCCAGATCCACACAGAGCAAAGTTGTATGATAAAATATCTGGCTTTTTTTACTTTGTTGAGATAGCAGAGCATACCACACCAATAAAAACAATGTCACAAGAATATATTAAACACCATAAGGCTTAAAAATGATCTTACCTCCATCTATTTATTTCTAAATAAAATAAATTGGACTTTGAAAGCAATTTTGAGTCATCTGAATTGTTATTGGTGAAGAAAAGTACTGTTTTCTTTTTCACTCTTGACGCTAAACCAGAGAAGTTTCCTGTTACCTTTCATTGTGTTTGTAAATCTCAGTGATATCATGGGTGCCATCAAGGAATAATGGGCACTGTTTAGGCTGCTTATATTTTCCATTTTAATAGAAGTTTAGGCTTTACTACTGAAAAGAATAAAAGATTCATAATTTAAGAAACAGAAGGATGAAGAAATACAGCATCATCAAGGTCAAATCTATTATTTTCATTTTCAAGTCCCTAGTTCTTTTTTAATGGCACCAACTGAGAATTTAAGGTGATAAACCACCAGCTGCCAAGTAAGGAAGACCAACTCATTTTCTGAGTTTCCTTAAAACACAGCTACTGACTTCCTCTGAAAGATATTATGGCAGGAGATATTTTAATTGAATTACATGGAAAATATGTCTCAATAAGCTCCTTACATAATTAATTTCCATCTGGGAAAGTAAAGAGTGTTCTCTCATCCTAAAATAAAATTTTCCATTGTTTTCTATTATAGTACTATTGTTCCTAAGAGTCAAATTTAATTGTTTTTTTGCTTATGTGAAACAAATAGTTTTTAAGAATGCATTTTGTACAGTGGTCACCTAATTTTACATTGTTAGTTGTAGAGTTCCAGGTGGCTGTAGCTCCTGCTCTCTAGTATATGAATAAAACTAATGTGGTGTTAGAGGCGTAGCTGAGAATGTATGAGAGCCTGAGTTCTATCTCAGCATCCCTCAGAAACTCAGGACAAATATTGGTACTGGTTATTCTCTCTATGTGCATTTGTATTTGCACATTTTATTTGATAACTATGGGCTTATGATTTTTCCCTTCAACTTCATAAAAAGGGGAATCATGGCAATAGTAGTGATAAAAAAAATTATATTCTAAGGTTGAAGCACAATTCCTATATTTCCAGAGGGTACTAATAGTAAAATGTTTTCTGCCTTTTCTCTTATGTTTTGCCTCTATGCCTAATAGATGTTTGCCAAAGGCATACTTTTCTAGAGACTCAAATTAGGCCATTGTCTACATAAGCAGCAGTACAATCTCTGAATGACCAAGAAATCTGCAGCTAAACAAGTCTTGTTTCCAGCCCTGCTCTGAGCACACTTTTTTTTAGCTCCTCTGAAACTCAGTCCTCTCAACAATAAAATGATAATAGCAATAGTACCACTTGGGAGAGATATTGTGAGAATTAGTTGAGTTAATGTTTATGAAAGTCATACAAAATATAAAAAGTTCTGTATAAATGGAAGTATTAAAATATGGCTGTAAGATATGCAAATGATAGACCTAAAAGTAGGAACCAGAGTCACATTCTATAGCTAAATACACAAATAGAGGTGACCATTTGTACTAATATTGTCTTTAAAACTATTTGTTTCACATTAACCAAAAAATTCAATCTAAACCATAGAAACCATAGGACTCTAAATTAAAACAATGGGAAATCTTTGTTAAGAATGAGAGAATACTCTTCATTTCTCAGATGGAAATAAATTATTGTTAGGAGTTGAATGAAGAAATATTTTCCATGCTATTCAGTACCATACCACTTTATTTACTCCTCATTCTTTTCAAAGATTTGTTTGTATTATTTTTAAGTTACATGTCTTTTCATGCATGTGTATGTGCACATGAATGCAGGTGCCTGGAGAGCCTAGCAAAGGGCAACATATGCTTTGGAGCTGGCGTTACCAGTGAACTGTTTGACATGGGTGTTGGAAATCAAATTCAAGTTTTCTGAAGAGTAGCATTAGCTACTAACCGCTGAACCCTCTCTTCAGTTGCTCACTGTTCATTCTTATCTTCTATATCCTCTGGCCTCTTCTTATATACTACAAGATGTAGTCTCATGTATTTTGAACATGGCACCTCATCTACCTTTATCCATTGTCTCAATAAGTGATAAACATTTAAAATAATCACAGTCTTTCCAAGGTATGCTTCATAATTAAGGAAATTCACACTCCCCCATCCATTGGTGCAGAGTGAATAGATGGCTGTGCATTCAAGATTCCACCTCTTCAACAGAGCATACTCTAAAAGAATTATGCAAATAAGAAGAATAACACTCAAAATGCCAACTCTTTCACCACATCACGGGCTACCTGACCTTCTGTGAAATAGTTAAGCATGTTGCTGCATCAGGAATTCAGTTACTCATTAATTAAACTAGAACAAATTCAATCTTTTTTTTTAATTCAGCAGATTAACCAAAACTCACTATGTTCACAATTTATATTCACCCCGTAAACTACATATGCATTAAACATTTCCATCTGGAGCCCGATGATTGTTTTTCTCCCATCTCATGCTTGATAAGCTGTTACTGATTAGAAAGGGAATTCAGATGCTATTGAAAGAATTTTTTTAAAAAAAACTCTACCACCTTGGTGTCCTTTACCTCTTAACAAATTTTGTGTACTGTCTATAGGTTCCCTTCTGGCTGTGATCCAGCAAGCTGAAAGTCCCTTGACCATTGTGTGGTTCACATTTCACAAACTTAATCTATGCCTTCTCTATCACCCCCAAACACGGAGAGATTTTCTTGATTTCAAAAAGCTATTCTACCTAATCTATTTATAAAATACTAGCCTCTGTATTACCTGCCTCATGTGGATCAATCTTAAACTTCAATTTACTCTGTGCTTTGCTCTGTAATAAACCAAAACAAGTACACTTTGATGCACAATATATTCTAAGAATTACTTCATTTAATTCTTATTATATTGTAAGGCAGGTGTTGTAAATTCTTCCTTCCATTCTCTTGTTGATAAAATTGAAGGTACAGGGATTTTTCAGGGAATCCTCAAGATCCTAAGCTGAGTAGTGGTGCCTCACACCTTTAATACTTGCAGTTAGTAGGTAGAGGCAGGCAGACCTCTGTGAGTTCAAGGCCAGCCTGGTCTATAAAATGAGTTCCAGGACAGTTCTGGCTGTTACACAGAGAAACACTGTATTGGGGGGAGAGAAAGAGAGAGGGGGGAGGGAGGGAGGAGGAGAAATAGGAGAAGGAGGAGGAGAAGGAGCAGGAGAAGAAGAAGAAGAAGAAGAAGAAGAAGAAGAAGAAGAAGAAGAAGAAGAAGAAGAAGAAGAAGAAGAAGAAGAAGAAGAAGAAGAAGAAGAAGAAGAAGAAAAGAAAAAGAAAGATATGGAAGCTTCAGAACTCAACTTGGGTCAAGACCATCAGACACCACACCTAAAAAAGAAGAAAAGAAAAGAAAGAAACAACAATAAAATCTAATCTGAGCTTTCACTCTCAGGTGGTGGTACTTGCCATTGACATGCATCAGGAACAAAGTTACCTTGAAAATAGCCAGAGACTCAGTTCTTATGAACACACACAGCCCTCACTGTCAGCATGGGTAATTTGAAAAGAGGGACTATAGAGGATAGCCTTTATAACACTAAGACAAAAAACATTACATCAAGTGCACAAGATACACATGCTGTAGTTTTGGAGCTTCACTGTGTGTCTGTCATTTACTGATTCACAGTGTCTGTGACTGGTAAGGACATGATGGTGACCAGGACTGTATTAGTTTAGTTCTCTCCACACACACAAATTGGAGATACAGAATACTCAGAATAATTAAAGGTCATTCTATTCCATGGAAACAAAGGAATGATTATTTGAGGTAAACACATCAGTTGCTCTGAAATGAAATAGATTACATCTTTGTACGGTAGATTGGTATTGCACGCCTTACCCATGTGCACCTGCAGCACGCAGCCTGATATAGAGGAGGAACTTAATAAATGTAGATGAAGTGAATAAATTAAATAATCAATAAGTTAATTATGCATGTACGGAAGAATAGAAAAAATCACCATTGTGTTAAAATGAGTTTCCGATAATCAACAAATGGGATTTAAAAGTCTATGGTATGTAAAGTCACATTTATTTCTCTTCTAAAATCCTACATTAATTGTAGCTTTATGGACCAGTAGATTAATAATATTATTGTGTCATTTCGACTTGCTATTTTCAGTAAAAATCCTTTGTTATGTATCGACTGCAAGAATTCCCATGCAACACAGAGTTATGGCAACTGTTTTGTTTTTCATAAATAATCTACACTATTAATTTGATATCTTTGGACATTCAAAACCATTTATTATGAAAGCAGAGAGTTTTGAACACTGAGAAAAAGTTTGCAAGAGATCAGTAAGAGTAAGCAAGAAGAATGAAACAGACACATTCAGCAAGGGAAACAGTGTAGATAAG
This sequence comes from Myodes glareolus, assembly GCF_982192425.1. Classification (NCBI taxonomy): domain Eukaryota; kingdom Metazoa; phylum Chordata; class Mammalia; order Rodentia; family Cricetidae; genus Myodes; species Myodes glareolus. The sequence continues at coordinate 43,578,427 of NC_142050.1, forward strand.
GAAAGACAGCCAAGCAATGCAAGGTGACAATAATTCCTATAACATTAGGGCCTGCTTGTTAGGGTTTCTGTCCTGCCCAGTTCCTACAGCTGGTACATCTCAAAGAAAATCATACAGAGGTCTACATTGGCCTATTAGCTCAGGCTTCATATTAGCTCTTATAACATATTAGCCCATTATTCTAGTATATGTTAGCCACGTGGTTCGGTACCTTTTTCAGTGGGGCAGGTCACATTCTGCTTCCTCGGTGTCTGGACAGGACTGCCGAGGGAGCTTCCTGCTTCCCAGAATACTCCTGTTCTCATTGCCCACCTCTCCTCCCTGTCTGGTTGTCCTGCCTATACGTCCTGCCTGGCTACTGGCCAATCACTTTTTATTCAAGACATCTTTGACAGAATACAGAATTGTCCCACGCCAAATTTCCTTTGACATAGTTCTAGTTAATATCCCCCATAAACACACAGTGCTTTTCCAACTCTGTCATATCTGGTTTCTATTGGAAAGAACTGCTTTCCTCTTTAGACAGATAAAATGCTGTCAAGGTAACATAGGGAAAACCCTGTGCAAAATGTGGTGGTATCAAAAAGCTGAAGTTATTACTTCTGCTATCCTCTTACGCTATGAAAACTGTGATTCTTGCCTGTGGTGTGAATACGAGTAAAGTCACGAATTGAAGGGAAATGGACATAAGCCAACACAACTGGCACCGTTTTGGGTTCTCACATAGGGTGTTTGATTCAGTTACCTCCTAGAAAATGGAAAAACTCTGTGTCCAACTCTCTCTCCTGGCTATCTCTTTCCTGGATCTAGAGAGCATTGGTACCCTCCTTGCTTTCTACCAGATAGCTTTCCTCTTAGTGTCTAAAACTGTTCAGAATCGCTTGGTTTTCATGCCTTAGCTAGATTCTTCTGGTGGATTGTGTGCAATGTGTTGGTTAGCTGGTGGTATGTTCAATAAAGCAAGTGGAGGGAATCCAGCATGAAACATTTACTTCCTTACCTTTCTCTAAAGGTACAATTTGTCCCACTCATTGGCTCATACCTGCTTAATGCATTAGTAATACATTTAGAAACCCTTATTTTTAAATAACCAGTTGTATCCCACTAGCAGGGTTAATATCAGGTCCTAGTATTACAATTGTCTTGGGTAAGGAAGTTCCCTAAAGATACCATCTAGCACCTTCCATGGGAAGGACAAAAAATAAAATATACAACTTGAAAAGAAGACCCATTCAGACAGAAAAGTGAAGTGACAGTGGCCATTGACAGACTGACCATTAAAGATCTAAGACAGGTACGTGAAAACAGGCAACTGCTGGGGAAATGAAGAAACGGAGACCATAACTGTCCCCGACAAAATGTAATAGGTACAAATCAAACTGGCATGAACAACCTTTCACTCTCTTAAAAACAGAACAGGATTTGAACTGTTCTGATTCTACTGTTCCTTCATTCATTTCCTCATTTTGTAGTCTAATTTTCATTTGTATAAATAACATTTGGAAATATTTCTAGTTTCCAAGAGAAGAACATTATTCATATCATGCTACATGTTGTTCCAAAGTCTGCATTTTTCACTTGCATGAAAACCATATTTGAAGATGGCGGTGGGGACAGGACTATAGTTTCTTTGTGACATCTTTGAAAAAAAGCAGAAGTTTGAACTAGAGCACAAATGGAAAATAATGAAAATACAGATTTCTGGTAACCTCAAACTTTGCTTTGAAAGTTTAACTTCCTTAAACAATAGAGGCACAGTTTCTCAAAATTTACTTCTATATGCATATCAGTGCATCCACTAAACACAAAAGCATCAAATACAAGGAAGATCATGTTATATGTGAGTAAGAGAATACTAAAATGATATGTATTAGTTAGTCTTTCATTGCTGCGATCAAAACACCCAACAATGACTTACAGGAGAAAAGTTTTATTTGTGTTCCTGGTTTCAGAGCACTAAGAGTCTGGACCTTGTTTTCAGGTCTTGACCCCTTTCCCAATGCAGTGAAAATAAGACTCACACAGAAGTACAAAGGAAGGAAGGTATCTTTGTCTGCAGTAAAGTGATACTACAGCTTATAGATGGATGCACTGTCCAGATGAATCTATAGTGTGTTTAAGCTCCTGTATTGAACCAGTTGTAAATCACAGGAATGCTCAGGTTTGCATAGACAAAGTACTATATAACTAGGTATTCTCCCTTAAAAGTTACTTGGGGATCTAAGTTAAGTTCACTGCGTATGCACCCAAAGTCAATTTAAAGCAGATCGTATTTTTCATACTCGGGTACATTGAGAATATACTTAAATAGAAGCTGTCTAAATTTGGCTATTTCCAGAGGTGGGGAAATATACACTATTGTTAGGAAATAATAGAAGTACCTGCAGTTTGACACAGATGGAAGGTGGAGTGGTACTGAGGTTGCATTCTTTAGTGATGGGTATGCACACACAGTACAAGCAGGTGAAAGAACTAAACTGCCAAGTGCATAATTACAGGAGAAGAAATACATAATACTAAAGAACAAATGGGGATCTCACCCTAAATGATGCCCATATTTGTTTGCCTTGAGTTCATTCTATGGCTCCTGGGACCCATATGCTTGGTCAGAACATGAGGGTAGTAAGATTGTAGTAGACCCATTGCTTCCCCAGGAATGGACAAGAAACAGAGGGCATTTTTTGGAAGACATTGCTCCAGTGGCCTGTTTTTTTCAAGTGCATCCCACTTTCTGAAGTTTCAGAAATATCTCCAAATAGGGACACCATCAGGATGGGCATTTCTTATTTAAACAATAGGCCATAATATTATGTAGGGGCCATGTCACATCCATAGAATCTTTCTGTTCTTCAAAGCACAACAGGTTGAAGCCCAAGCAAAGGGACTCAGATTTAGGACTTGGAATGAGTTGTTCTATAACTGCTCACCTGGGAGGCACCTGTGTTCCCTTATTTTTGTCATAAGTGATGAGTCCTTCATGTATGGTTTCCATCCAACTTCTGACCCTTCAAAATTCCCTACCTCTTCAGCGTCATACAAGAGTTCTGCTTAGCTCATTATTGGACGTTCAAAGTTTTCTACCGATCCCACTTTAGTGTCTCCACATCCCAAGTTTGTACCTCATTCTGTCCAAGTGTGCAAATGCTCTCCTGGTAAACGTCCTGTGCTGTGTTTCCACTTCATAGGCGGTTCCCACCACTACTTCCACAGAACTACTAGGGAAAAGCATGTGGGAACTCCTTCAACCAATAACCTTTAAGTAATGACCCACTTTGGACATGATCTCATGCATTGGGAATGCAGATGAAAAACATGCATGGCTTTCTTTGCTGCTGGATTCAGTTCATGTAGAGGACTGCAGATTGCTACCCTTACCATTAGTTTGTCTCCAAAGAAACAAACCTTTGCTGTATTTTATTCTGGGCTATTATAGAATTCTTCAACAACAAACCCACAATGGAACATTTCTGTGTATTTTCTCTGATGTCTAAGACAACAAGTTTTCCATTAATTTGATTTGTCTAATATGATTATATTCAGAGCACTTCAACTTAATGATTGAGAACATATTTCTTCATCATTTTTAAAATTTAATTTATGTATTTATTTTAAAACAACCTACACCTTCAATCCATTTTTCCTCCATATTCACTCAGAAAGGGGCAGGCCTCCCAAGAGAATCAGCAAGGCATGCCATATCAAGCTGCCATAAGACCTAGCACTTCTCCCTGTATTCAGGCTGGGCATGGCAATCTAGCATGAGGAATAGATTCCCAATAACTGCCAAAGCACCAGGGACAGCTTATGCTCTCATTATCAGGAGTTCCACAAATGGCCAAGCTACACAATAGTCACATATATGCAGGTCAGTACCATGTAGACTCCCTGGTTGAGACTCTGTAAGTTCCCATGAGCCCAGCTACCAGTTTCTGCAGGTTTTCTTGTGATGTCTCTGATGTCCCTGGCTTTTATAATCCCTTTTCTCTCTCCTTAGCTGGACTCCCCGAGCTTGACCTAATCTTTGACCGTGGATTTCAGAATCTGCCTCCGTTAGTCACTGGATGAAGGCATTCCAATGACAACTGGTGTCGTCACTAATCCAATCACAGGGAATTTTCAGTTCAGACTGTGTATCCACTACTGCCAGGAGTCTTAGCTATGGCCATTCACGTAAACTCCTGGGAGTTTCCCTTGGATCAGGTTTATGCTGGAGAGGAGAGGATATGAAGCAAGGGGAGCACTCCTCCATTGCTGGTGGAAGTGTAAACTTGTACAGCCACTTTAGAAATCGATATGGTGGTTTCTAAGAAAACTGGGAATCAATCTACCTCAAGATTCAGCGATATCACTCTTGGGCACATACCCAAGGAATGATCAATCATACCACAAGAACATTTGCTCAACTGTGTTCACAGTACCTTTATTTGTAATAGCCAGAACCTGTAGCCAACATAGTTGCCCCTCAACCATAGAATGGATAAAGAAAATGGGGTACTTTTGCACAGTAATATATTACTCAGCTGCCAAAAACAATGACATCAGAAAATTTGAAGGCAAATGCATGGAATTAAAAATAATTATTCGAAGTGAGGTAACCAAGACCCAGAAAAACAAACATGATATGTACTCACTCATAAGTGAATATTTGCTGTAAAGTAAAGGGTAAGTATGTTACAATTCACAGACTCAAAGAGGCTAGGTAATAAGGAGGTCCCAAGGGGACTCATGGATCTCTCTGGGGAGGGGAAATGAAGGAGATCTCCTGGGTCGACTGGGGGTGGATAGGGATGGAAACTTGAGGGATGGAATGGAGGTTGCAAGGACAGGGAGAGTGCTGAGAGAGTTGACCGAAAAGGGAACCTTTTTGGGATTGGGTATTTCTTCATCTTAAAGTCTTCAGGATCTTAGCAAATTTAGTTATAAGATATGAAAACTGGAATTCGTAAACCTAGGCTGTAGGCTGAACTTAACTGATTTGATCATTTAAAGTTACGACAAAAATGGATCACATTGAACATGTCATTCAAAACGAGAGGTTCTGATGATGAATTCTTATACTTCAGTTTTAGAAATTTTATGGGTAGGAAATTTATGTGACATAAAGAAATGAAGGTGATCGGATGATATTGTATATCTAATGCCAGAAGATGGGTGTGAATATATTCTTGAGAATCTTTGGACCCAGTGCCAGTCTTACTCCGCAGTCCCAGGTACAAAGAGAGGCGATGGCAGACCTCCAAATCCACGCGGCGTGAAATGTTATTCATTACAGTGAGCAGTGAAGACAGAGCCATCTAAATTACATCTGTTTCCCTTGCACTTTATTTCTTTGTGTTTCTCTGCCTTCTCATTTGCAAGAAAATAAGCAGCATCCAGAGAGTCAGCAAAAGGATAAACAATGACGTTACCTATACAGTAAGCAAGATGCCTCAATTCATCCCAAATCCCTAATGCTAAGGTGCAAACCTGAATTTGTCCTCACAGGTCTGTGTGAGGGTGCATAGGAGCACACACTATTTCAAGTCAATTAAGCTAAGAAGTGGCCCACAATAATAGTAACAAGTAATACTAGCCTGCTTTAGCCATGCAAGTAGTGTGTTCTAAAGCATGTGTTGATTCTCTACTGAGTTCTCTGCAGTGCACTCTATTTAGCAGAGGTGTGAAGTTCTCTGAAGGTCATAGGGTGACCCAGTTTAAAAAAAAAAAAAAACCTTGGAAAATTAACTAAATCTCTACGTCACCTCTTGAACTGCTGGGAACTAAGGAAGGAAAATATATCATCTTGCACTTCAAAATAATCTTTATTTCAAAAAAAGTAGTAGCAAGTATGATATGAGTCTCTGATATTGATGACGACAGATGTTTTGTGTGCAAAAATGGAAAGGAACCTGAGAGGAGCAAGTCATTCATCCAATAGTTGTTAAAAGCCAAACCTTCATCCTCACTACTTCCAGGTAACAGCGGCACAACCCGTCTTCTCTAATCCGCATAGATTAATTTTCCCATGTTTTAGAATTAAAATAATTCATCTTCCTAAATTTGTGTCTATATTAACAAGGTCCTACACATGTATTTAATATATTCATACTTATAAATCATTTATTAGATTCCACTCCTAAGAACTGCAACATAATAAAGATTTAACATTTGTTTTCTCTTTGAAAAAAAAATATATGGTATTTAGAATATGATATTTTGCACTCCAGTTTGCGAATTGTGGCTGTTTTAGTTTCTTTTTCCATTACTATGATAAAATACTCTGATTAATGCAAATTAAGTAACAAAGGAATTATTCTGCTTAAAATTCCCACTCATAATAAAGGTGGGAAAACTCACAGTAGCAGGAACTTGAGGCAGCTGGTCACATGGCATTGCCAGGCAAGAACCAGGAAATACTAGCATTCATTGTTCAGCTAGCGTTCTCCTTTTCCCATTCAATACAAGCCAGGATTCCCTGCCTAGGGAATAGTCTCACCTGTATTAGTTTAAACCATTAAGATAATTCCTTGCAGGTCTACCCAGAGGCCCATCCCTGGGGGATTCCAGGCTTTGTCAAATGAACTGTGAACACTGGCTCAAGCATTATCACTGGCATCCAAAGTGACTATTTGAGAAAAACAATTCAATGCCTGTGGGTTTGATGTTCTACAATTGACTGTCACGAAGCCCAATTGATAGGTGTTAAGATGATGGAATGTGAGGAAATAGAGATGAAATTTTCTGAAATGTTTGAAGTATGCAACTTTGGGATTAAAGAAAGTGCTAAATTCTTTGTAAACTTGGTCAAGGTACTATGAGAATGAGGGGCAGCACCCTTGGAGCTCAGGGGGAGCTAAGGGGTTATGTTTTCCTTTCCCTTATTTCACAAGCTCTTGGAGGGAATTGGTTTTGAAGGGGTGAAGTGGCCTTGGTGAGAGTCAAGTCACCAACTCAGAGCAGGGCTCTTCCCCAGCCTGGTGTGGTGAGTATGACAATACTGATGCTAGGGTCACGGACAATCACCTTAATTTCTGAGAAATTTTCTGCCTCAGCACAGCATTTATGGCAAGAGAGAAGATGCATGCTGTGCTTCTGGGTCTACATTAGCAGAAACTCGACCATTGACATTTTAAGGACTTTAGCACTCTACTATAAACGGGATGGGTAACAGTATTTAGTCTGCCATGACTTGGGAGTACATGAATTGCTAGGATTGACCTAAACTGCAAAACAGCCTGTCAAATATAGAAAGTTGAAAATAAGATGTTCAGGCACTGTATCAAAATGTGTCCTATTTGCAAATTCAGTCTCCTTCCAAATAACCCCCAAAAATACTTTACTAAAATTAATATGTATTTGTGATGTTTTTGTCCTTGTATGATCTGACTCTTTATTCATGAAGCTACAGAATTCTGTTTCATTATCAGTGGATTTCCAATGTCTTTAATAGGGCAGGCTTTTATTTTATTTTTTCTCCTTGATTTGTGGCAGGAAAAGAAATTCACAGCATAAACTATGCCCAATAATATTTAAAATTCTTAAATTATTAGATTTAAGATTAGATTAAAATCACTTATGATTTTTAGTTAACATCTAATAATTTTAATTTAATTTAATTTAAATTTAGGGCTTAGAGAAGTTACAGATTAATATTTTATTTTTATAAGACTCATTGAAAAGGTTTCAGTTGAAATTTTAGAGCATATGTTTTATAAAGTTACAAATAGCAATAATCAAAATAACTAAGTAAAATAGAGCATTTTGCACATTCCCTCATAGGAAATAAAACTCAGAGGATGTGATTTGTGTTCTGTGATTCCCTGAGCAACTGAGATTTTACATATACATGTATTACTAAAACTAAACTGTGTGTCTGTAAAGTCTTTAGTGAATACATCATCCACACACTTATGGGGCATTAACCACAAGACAAATGGGGAACTTGGGGCTGTAAGATCAGCTACTGGCTTCATGAAGTACAATGTGTGTCCATGAAATGAGAACAAACAAATGGAATAATAATGACATTTTATTCCTTTATGTAATATTGGCCTTTGTGGCCCATGCTTTTCTCAAAGTTGTTATCTGGCCAAAGATGAACTGAAACTTCTGGTCCTCTTGCTTGTAACACCATAACTAGCTTATACAATGTCAAAAACCAAACCTATGCTCCTCTCCCTTCTAGGCAAGCACTCTGCCAAGTGAGCCACATGGCTGCACCATTCGGTACATTTTATGAAGATGATCACAGATGTTTGATCATGATCCTCAAGAGTCATTTAAATATTGTATATTTTCCATAAGATGCCTGTGGCAGTTTGAGATGGTTCTGCAGTCTCCAATTAAAAACAACTGTTTGAAGTGTTCAGTGTCCACGATCACCATGTGTAAAGAGACACGCGTGAATTTGCCAGTACAGCCCGAACCTAGGCTCCCAGGGAAAACACATGTTTGGGTTCCTAAGGTCCTCAGGTCACTACATATTTATCCACCAATCAATATGTGACATTGCTTTACAGACACCTTACATAGTCTGCATTATGCGTCATTTCCACTGAATGTAAGGAGAACAGTGCTAAATGAAGCTTATGCTACACAAGCTATCAAACCATCATGGTTATCTCGTGAGGAGACGTTCCCACCAGACCTTTCCCATGTGAGACGCAGGTGTTTCACACAATCACCCCAATCCCCTCCCAAACTGACAAGGTTGTCCAACGTGTGGTGTTAAAGAGATCATCGAAGGCACACTCTCAGTAGTGTAAGTGTTGAAACCTGAACCTAGATCCTGGCCTTCTTCATGTCCTTCAGGATACATCTTGGGTGTCCCAGTTTTCTTCACACAGATGCTAGCCTGATATTAGTGATGCTTTAGAAGCTATGAAGAATTTCCTCAGCAAGTAACTAGATCTGAGGCTACAGAACAGCGCATAATAAATAACTGACTATATCTGATAGTTATCCTCTGGGTTCAGGCTGTGATAAATAACAAAATACCACAAAACAAGGATAGCATACAGCATGTTTCTAACAGTTGTCAGAACCTGGCAGGCTGGTCAGCTGAGACATACCAATACATACATGTCATCTCATTGTATTCTCATGTAGTAAAAAGGCCATGGAACTCTGAGACCTTCTGTGAACACTGATGCCAATCATAAGGGTTATATTCCGATGACTCAATTACCTCCCAGGCCATTACCTCTTGAAGTTATCACATCAGTTATTGGTTTATATAGTAATATTATGGGAATAACCCAAAATTCAGAGCATTCTCTCTTAACCATCCCAAATTCATGCCCTTCTCAGATGCAAAATGCATTGAGTTCATCCCAGCAATTTCAAAAGTCCTAATTAAACTCTGACGTCAGCTTTAAAATTTTAAGGCCCATATCTCAAATTGGTAACCAAGTCGGTTATGTGCAAGACTACAGGTATGACTTTCACACTGAAAAAACCAATTCGTCTTTCATAATGTTTAAATAACACCAGCATTACTAGACACCTTCCGCAGTTACAAATGGATAAAGATCACCCCCTTGCAAGCTTAGCACCTCTCACAGTCTCTTTTCTCCACTATGGTCAAATATTTCGTCATTAAATCAGTTTCCCAGTTACTTTTCTATGTTGGTAGACAATCAGAAACAAATATGCCTGTCACCCAGATCTGGATCAAATCTGAAGGCAGGGGAGACACTTCAACAGAGCAACATGTTTTTAAGAAGCCAACAGCACTCATTGGCACAAGCTGCTTATCTCCTCTGAGTGCTAAAGTTGTAAGGTCTATTCCAGGGACACCCATTCATCTTATCCTTGTCGGGGCTGAGTCTCTGGTCAAGTGGCAGGAACATTACTTGTTTGTAGAAATAAATTAATTCAGCCTGTTCACCAGGGCCCATGTGAGTGTTCAGGTGTCACACAGTAAAGGACAGCTCCCAGGTTCACAGTGAATCAGGTCTTCTCCAGCGCCCAAGTCACTGAAGTGTGAGGATGACCAGGCCACAGAGAACCATTTAGAGCTTTGACAGGCAGGACAGAGCCCTCTCTGGTGGAGAGGAGAGCGCGCATTATTTCAAAGCATGTGTACATTATGAGCTTTCTTCATCCTATTTTATGCTTGAGGTAAGTTCTGCCCAAAGGTATATGAAATCAGACCACACATAAATGTAGTGCTGATGTATAACACCGTAGAAACAAGTCTACAACACACGGAGCATATGTTCAGTCCCTTGCAGATAAGAGGAAATTGTTAGTATCAACTCATTTACTTTTCAAGAAAACGGAATAAAGAAGCTTAAGATTGTTCACCAGTTAACTCTTATACATTACACTGGTTTCATGAAGCATTGTGGGAGTTGGTGAATTGCGTACCTATGGGGACTGCATCAGGCTTGGAATTTTAAAGGGTAGCTTTGTGCAACTGCTGTTGTTTGCTTTCTTATGGATTTGAGAACATGCTAACATAGAGCACTGGAATATGGGGTAGCTAAAGAAAAGACACGTCTCTAAAATTGTGTTTAATAATTAAGACAGTTAAGTGAATTAAAATATTTAAATATTACGTATAATTATTAATTTATGTGTGGAGGTCCTAGTTCAAAATTGCAGGTTAGTTCTCATTCTACATTTCTGTTGGTTCTAGGAGGAGAATTTGTTTTTTTTTAACTTATTTATTTATTTATTAAAAATTTCCACCTCCTCCTCACCCTCCTTTTTCCTTCCCCCTCCTCACCTTCCCCTCCCTCTCTAGTCCTAAGAGCAGTCAGGGTTCCCTGCCCCGTGGGAAGTCCAAGGTCCTCCCCCCTCCATCTAGGTCTATAAAGGTGAGCATACAAACAAACCAGGCTCCCACAAAGTCAGTCCATGCAGGAAAATCAAAACCCAGTGACATTGTCCTTGGCTTCTCAGTTAGCCTTCATTGCCAGCCACACTCAGAGTGTCCAGTTTGATCACATGCTCCATCACTCCCAGTCTAGCTGGCCTTGGTGAGCTCCCATTAGATCAGTCCCACTGTCTCAGTGGGTGGACACACCCCTCGTGATCCTGACTTCCTTGCTCATGTTCTCCCTCCTTCTGCTCCTCATTTGGACCTTGGGAGCTAAGTCCAGTGCTCCAATGTGGGTCTCTGCCTCTATCTCCATCCATCGCCAAATGAAGGTTCTATGGTAATATGCAAGATATTCATTAGTGTGGCTGTGGGACAAAGCCAGTTCAGGCACCCCTAGGAGGAGAATTTGTGATGCCAGACAAGCCCCTTTATACAGCAACCCCCTTTACTTGCAGAGCCATCTCAATGGCCTGTATTTAGTGCTTTGGAGAGTAATTTTTGGCCTTAGTTAAGGGTATATTCTATCCCATTCCATTAAGCCTTTGCAGTGCTGAGTTTATTCAACTCCAAGATTCTCTTTGTATTTGATCAAAATTTTCATCTTTATCTCATTTTCCTACAAATTATGATGAGATTTTTCTGTAAAATTTTTTAAATGTTGAAGGAGAAATGTGAACTAGAGTGAGGTCAATCTGGTATGAACTGGTATGTAGCACTTAATGACACTTTATCATTCCCTGTTTCACAAGAGAAGGGTATAAACTTCAATACTGGGTCAGTTGAAATGGGGTTACAGTGATTAATCAGCCTCTGTCAGGGTGTGCTGTGAATTGCAGAGTTCCTTGTGCTTTCCATAGAAATGGGTAAAGCTGAGAAGGCAGTCATGAGCTTGGTCACATGGTCTTTAATGCCCAGGAGCTATACCTAGTTGTCAGACACCTGATCTTTAGACAAAATGAAATGTGAATAGTGGCTAAGAACATGTTCTTTCAGCATAAGTAGCATCTGGGTTGCAGATTCTCTAGAATTGTTTTGCATTGTGTGCTTGAAGACTTGTCTAACTCAAGGAAGGACAGTATCCCAGTATCAGCCATACTAGAATGTCAAAGCACCAGAAGACATCATTAAGACAGGGAATTGGAAGTGAACCACAGACACAAGAAGTGTCCAGAGAGGCTGCCACTGATATCCATACCTCCTTGTTTCCACCTCTCCTCCTCTGTTAATAGGAAGTATTGATTCCTCAACATTAATGACATCCTATAAAATCGCCTCCAAACAAACATTTTAGTTCCATTTCTCCAGAAACATAACTTTCTTTCTGCAGCACTAAGATTTAGATGATTTAGCACTAAGATTTAGAGTGATGTTTTAAATGGAACTAGTGACACCTTTTGTTTGTTTGTTTATTTGCTTTTTAACCAATGTATGCTAGGATTTCTTTGCATCAAAAGGAGCTCTGAGGATTTGCTGGATGCCTGATTCTTACATTCATTTTGTGACCTTTAATTGGAGCTCACCATATAGACAATTTTTTATTCTGACAGAAATGTAGGTTTTTGCATAGTCAACACTGTAGAATTCCTTTTTGTGGTTTTCATTTTCTTTAATTTTAATTTATTTTTTTAAATTTCATTTTACATTCCATTCACAGTTTCCCCTCTCCCCCTGTCCCCCCTCCCAGTCCTGTTTTTATCCACCTCTCCCAATTGGTAAGGGCTCCCGTGGCAAATCAACAAAGTCTGGCACATTAAGTTGGGGCAGGACCAATCCCTTCCCTCTACATTAAGGTTGAGCACAGCATCCCACCATAGAGAATGGACTTCGATACTCTAGATCCTGGTTCTACTGCCAGGTACCTCACAGCCAATCCATGCTTCACCACTGTCTCCCACATACAGAGGGCCTAGTTTGGTACCATGGAGGCTCCCCAGCTATCAGTTTAGAGTTCCTGAGTTTCCACAGCTTTGTTCAGCTGTCTCTGTAGATCTCCCTGATAATATTGACCTGCCTTGCTCATACATTCCCTCCTCCCTCTCTTTGATTGGATTCCCAGAGGTCAGCCTGGTGCTTGGCTGTGGATCTCTGCATCTGGTTCCATCAGTTGCTGGATGAAGGTTCTATGATGATAGTTGGAATATTCACCAATCTTATGACAGTGGAAGGCCCAACTCAGGCTCCCTCTCCACTATTGCTAGGAGTTTCCACTGGAGACATCTTTGTGGATTCTTGAGAATTTCCCTAGCACCAGGTTTCTCCTTAACAGTGACCCTCTCTCTCTCTCTCTCTCTCTCTCTCTCTCTCTCTCTCTCTCTCTCTCTCTCTATCATTGTTCTCCCACTCTGCCCCTCCTTCCCCTCACCATTCCATTCCTTCATGCTCTCATCTCCTATCCCCTCTCCTTTCCAGCTCCTCCTTGCCCACATAAGGACTACCCAGGAAAGGGGAATTAGATGAGATCACTGCAGAATTCTTTTCACTGGACAATAATGTTAGCACAGAGAAGGCAACTGTGATTTCTCTTTTGATTTAATAAAAATAGCCTCCTCCTGGATTTTTCTACAAATGAATTTTTTGCAAATTTTCAGACAATTCACATTATTTATGCATTATGAGGCTTATGAGAATTATAAACTTGGAGAGTTTTATATTTTTATAATTATATACTTGGAGAGAAGATTTTCTGATTTCCAGGTGTCCTGTGAACTGTTAGAGGTGGGAGAGAACGTGACAGGTGGTATTTGTAATGATGTACATGCATGTGAATGACCATTCCTGGAAGCAGAGGGCACGTTAAGTTTCTTTTTTATGTTTGATATTGAATAATTAAATTTTGGTAATGTGATTTCAAAATTTACTAACATTTTTCCTATGTCTAGATTGTTTTCAATGAGCCAACCACATAAGTAACTACTCATAAGTCATTGTGCATTATAGATTTTCATGAAATAATTCAATATAAATAAAATAAATACAGGAACAAATCCATCTTTCCTCTGAATGTCAATAAATATTTAATCTCAGTTTAGTTCAGAATAACTGTGTTAAAGGAATGCCTTACTTACTTAATAACCATGTTGAAAGATTATCTTAATAAGCTTGCCTACTCTAATCTTACAAGTTTCTCTTCAATACATTCAATTAAAAAAGTGTGTTACAATAAAACTCATGTAGAAGTTAAATGTCTAAGCCTTTGACTTACAAACAAATACCATATGAGTATAACTACTATAATTCATTTTAAATTATTTATATAGAAAACCACAAACACACATCCCTTGCATGATATTTGTTTCTATCTTAGAAAATCAATTTCACCAAACTTTGTATGTGTTTGTAAGGATGCAGGAACATAGTACAATTCCCATTTTGCCTTGATATTTCAAAGACACATACTAGTTAGATCAGTTCAAGAAGAGTTTATAAGCTAAGAATACAAAATCTTTGCCTTAGAATGTAATGTCCCCAGAGGATATGAGACCTTAGCAATATAGTTTCAGAACAACCTAAAGAATTATGACACCAAGTTCGGTAAGGTCCAATGGGTTGTAAGGGCATCACTGTCTTACATAGACAAACTTTCCAGTGGGTAAATCTTTTCTAAAAGATTGGACAACAGCTGAAGTGTAACCAGATGAAGGCAACATGTCCATTCTCATTGAGACTCCCATGGTCTCAACCAAATTCTCAGTTGGTTTAGCATCTTATTTTAATACACAATGAGGAATGTGCTCTGAATAATGAGACAGTGGGGAGAGGCAGGACTTGCTATCACTAAAGTTTTTACAATATATATTATAGAACTTAGGCTTTCTTATTCTCGGCAAAAGAGTTTATATGAGGAAAGAGTTTCCGGTTTCTAGAGCGTCAATGCAAGTGTTAACTGACAGGAGTATAGAAATTATTCCCTTAAGTCAGCAAATACAATGTTTATTACCACATGTGAGGCAGCTGTATTATGATATATAAAGGGAATATATGACTTTTAAACTTAAGAAGTACTATATTTCCCAGGACATGGACATAGTTATGATATGGGTTGAGAAAAATAGAGAAGCTCCAGAATGTTCTTGCTCTCCAGCTTAAGTGACCTGGCGTTAAATAAGAGAGCAAGGACAAGGAAGCTCATCAAATGAGTTACATACTTGACAAGCAGGGACAGATATACTTGGGGAATATCAGTGTGGATCAGTCTTCCAGGCAGTTGAGTATTGGTGCATAAACTTTATACAGAAGTGGGAACCAAGTTGGTGAAAAAAAATATTTTCTATGTGACTTCACAAGAGAAAAGGATCAGAGTAATAAAAGAGAAACCATATTTTGAAGAATAAGAGAGAGAAAAACTCTCTGAATCAATAAAGGAGTGATAGAAGACCTAAATGACAAAAAAAAAACTAATATAAAAGTTAAGGAAAAGAGCAAAGCCAGTTTCAGTTGTAGCCATTCTAGTGATGGCTCCTTGTGGTAGGTAAGCTATGTTCTGTGACTAAGGAGAAAAGCTGGAAAGTGCAAATAAGAATAGCCATAAAAACAAACCAAGGTGATCTTGATTCTCTGAAGAAGGTACACATTCCAGATCTCTCCAACTTCTAGAACTTAAATTTGCACTACATCCACTGTTATTTCCTAGCTTTGCATAGAGCTTGGTATAGGCTGGCATGACATTGTACTTGGGAGCATACAATTGGGTGGAAGGAATTTAGTACACAGAAACTCATTCCCTAACTCCTGTTATCATCATTCTTAGCTATTTCTAGCCACCATCTCTAGACCTTACTAAATTCCTCTCCTCATCCAGTTCCAAAGTCCTAAGATCCATACAATCAGATTTAGTTGACACAAAGGCCCATGCTTCTCTGGTACCAATTTACTGTCTTAGTTAATTTTTAATTACTGTGACTATAAAACCTAATAGAAATAGGAAATATTCATTTTGTTTTGTACCATAAGAGAACTTTAGTCCATCGTGGCAAGGGAAACATGGTAGGCAGTTTATTTCATAGTAAGGAGAATATGTGGTTGGTCTGTGTAGAGTAAAGCTAATCCTGAAACAGACAAGTTCATAATGGGAGCTGAGTTATAACCATCAAATGCCTACCTTTAGTGGCCTACTTTACTAGATAGCATGGAATGGTATAGAACATGATGAGGAAGATGGGGGAAATTGACAGAGACAACTAAAATAGATTTTAGGGACCAGTAAGTATGCTGGGGAAAGACAGGCAGGCTGAGAAGCCCCTGGAATAGATGGGTAATTGAGATGTCTAGCACACAGTGTATTGTTCATCTATGGGCTTTTGTTCAATGTAACAATGGAACCAAGTATTTGCCCAATTATTTTTGTCTTGATAAATATATTTTAAACGAGTAAGTTTCATGAAGTGTTTCAATGACAGCTCTTCTGACATTTCTGCCCTTTCATGACATGGTATGAAGTAATGAAAAAAAAAAGTTGTACAAAGTGTTAAAATTTAGTTTCCATGAAAGTTGTTGGAGTTCTTTTTTATTGTTTTTTCTCAAATAGTCTAGATCTAGTCAGATTGAAAGGATCTATTAAAATAACCCACTTCAATTCTTTGAGCTTAAGTCCCAACAACACTGAAAGAAAAGAGCCTTGAAAAATGTAATCAGCTCCAAGCACATGCAAAAATCAAGAGATAGATTCCATCAGAGCTCAAGCTGACTCTAGTGCCCAGTCAAGTAAGGATAAGAAATTAATTGCTACCCACAATCATGATCCTAAAATTTATCCGCAATTAGCAAGGACTTTCCTGATGATTGGGACTTATCTGATGACTGCAGCTGTATGTCTCCCTATAATTGGCCATTAAAGAAGATAAAGGTGATTCTAGGAATGTCATCCAATCCAGTCCCTTAATTTTAGGCTAAACACAACAAAGTTTCTTATGATACTAGTTTACTAAAATGTAAATGACAACATGCCAGATATTCAACAAATCTTTCTTGAACATTGACCAGCAATGATTTTTTTCTACCCCCAAAGTTCTTATAAGACAGGTTAGAAAAACCAGATTCCAGAGGTTTGCTGGTTGCCAGCTTAACTCCAAAGTCAGTGAGATGCCCTGTCTCAAGGAACAAAGCCAAGAGTTAAAGAGAAGAGCACCCAATGGACTCCTCTATACACCAGCACACATATCCACACACACCTGTGTGTATACACCACATACAGAGAGACACATACACATACACACACACACAAACCTAGTGCACTTTCTCCCCTACACATACATGAGGAATAAAGAAGAGAGAGTAGTGAGAATGAAAATATTCTTCATGTTATTTCATGAAGTAGATAAACATTTATAAATATTGACACATGAGTTCAAAAAACATAGGGATGCGCATTTATGCAAAAGTTGAAATTCTAGTGAAATTTCATCATATATTTTTAAACCTTAGCTTTAGAAATTTATTTCAGATGTTTTAAGTAACTTGGTATTTATTTACTATGAATTCTAATATAATTTATATAGTTTTCCACACAAATATTGTTATATATTAATACATATAAACATAAATGGTATATAATATAAAAATATTTTATAAATACTATATATTCTAGAGTACATGCAACAACCTATATTATTTTATATCTATATTCAAGTTTAATACATAAATTACAATCATATATATATGCAATGTATAGAATATGCCACACTTTGATAGATACATATCTTGTCAGATAACTATAAATATATAACATTTGAACAAACTTACTGATCATTAACAATACCTGTAAAGAATATTTACAGTATTTGCATTCTACTTTTAATATGTGTTAAGAAATTTTGAAACAATGGCCATGTTTTTGGTAGAAATATATCCAAGGTATGTTAAAATATTATTCCAGTACTCACATGATAAAAATTCTCCAGAACATCTTATACAAATGCAGGGACTTAAAAGCCTCAGCCCAATTAACAAAACAAGAACGGCCTCATTGCACAAGGATTTGATGAGTTGGGCACACTCCCAGCTCCCTGAGTTATTGTTAGAAGCAAAATTGTGGAAACACTATGATTTGGCATTCACTTTTGAATAGCCATTATTGTTGTTCAGATTGCTTAAACAGTTCAACCACACATATTTAATCACTGCAGAGAATTCTTAATTTTAGGGAGTGATAAGTAATCAAAATCTAGAAAAAAATTAGCTTGTCCTAAAATAAGCACAACATATTATTAGACTTCAAGTGAAATTTAAATTTATTTTTTATAGAAAATAGAACTGATCTGTGGTGGGTGTTATTTGCATTATTATACAATATCCCAAACTCTTTTAAAGGATTGTGATAGGTGTTGAAGTATAAATTATAACACAGATCGTTTCGGGGAGTTTTATCATTTCCAAACTAGCTCTCCATTAACCGTCACAAGAGAGTATGTGGATATTTCAAAAGAATTTAAGCTATTCAGAGAGAAATACATTTGACTTTGTAATGTAGGAGGTCTGGCTTGGAGATCATTTTATCAGTTTTTCAGCCCACCACTAAGGATTTATCATGGGTAAAATGAGAGTGGGCAGCGTGAATAACTTCTCTTCATGATTTGGATCAATATTACAGGACTGTCTAGAGGCAATAAACCACACCCGTTTTCTCTGTCACACCTTCCCACTGTTCTAAGTGAGAGGCAGGAACAAATCTGTTTCTGGCACTGCATACAGATTTCTACTTATATAAATATATAAAAGTAGAGATTTCTTGCCTTTATCTAGGCTGGAGGGACATTTACTTCCTGAGATCTGAATGAGAAGCATTATATGTCACAATTAATATATATAGAGAGAAGGCATATAAAACCACGATGGCTCTATTATTCAATTGCCACTGATAGGAAGTTGGGGGCAAAATTACTCTCCAGAGGTCATAACTGACTCCTTTCTCAGACTTTTCATTTATCCACTTTTCAAGAAAAAAAAAAAGGAATTTCTACCAACTGTGGGTTATAAATTCAACCTGAGACCTCAGTAGAATATCAGGTGCTGTTTTTCCTGCCTTTATCTCTCATCATGGATGATGAAGATGTTGCCACTGGAGTTCAGCTATGACAGGATAGATGATTAAGATCTAGTTTAATTGGCTTTGCAGTGTGAACAGGAGCCAAGACTTAATGATTGCTCCCCCACCTTCTATATTAATATCAACCCTGTGGTGCAGTTGGTGAGAACAGGAGTCTAGTGATTATTAGGGGCTTTTAATGGGCAACAGCACTGATTATATGAAAACGCAAAGCACACGAATAAGTTTGCCTCTTGAAGCTTTCAGTTAATTAATATGCCTTTAAGAATGTGTTTGTTTGTGATATAAATATATGTTGACATTCTGATATATGTGCATGTGTGTATCTGTGCCTGTAAAAGTCAGAGGCCAAAATCATGAATTTTCCCATGTCTTGTCCTTATGTTTTGGAGACAGGATGTTAGTGAACCTGGAGTTATAGATTCTGCAAGATTGGCTGAAGAGTAAGCTTTGGGGCTTCTCCTGTCTTTACCCAGCCTGGGATGACATTACAAGCTCGCCCCACCACTCCTGGCTTTCCAAGTGCTTGCATAACTAGCGCTTTACTAATTGAAGCATATACTAAGCTCCTCTTTCAACTTTTAAAGACAGTCTTGTTTCAAATTTGATTTAAAGGCATAGGCTGGAGATTATCACCTCAGTGCTTTTAAAGCATGTGAAAACTATTGATGACTTTATGGAAACCTGACTTTTAGTCTTAGACAACGTGACAAACAGTTGCTGCTGTTCACTCTGTATGGAACAAATGCCTTATAGGTGGTACTCAAAAGGGGCTGGATGGTAAGAGCAGCCCTCACTGCTTCTGACACCACGCTGGGGACATAGCTGGTCAAATGGCTCACTCTACCTACTGCAAGTCAAACTGCTCCCCGTGGTACTAGAACTAAGCACATGCCAGAAAATCAGAACGTAAAGTAAGAAAACATTTCTCCAGTGAGCTTTCAACTCCCTGTTCTTTCCCCAACATTCTTCATGTGAGAGTATTTTAGGAAGGACTCTCTTAGCCTCAAGGCTGACTTTGTCCAGAATTATGCTTTTCAACTACTATAACAATCCAGTTTGACTAAATTTTCTGAAATATCAAAATGAAAAGGTAACAGATTTGGGATTTTGAAAGTATCTTCACAATACATATCTAAAAATAGCAGCTCCCTTGCTGCCTGTAGAAATATATATATATTTCTCTCTATATATAATTCTCCTTAGAGTCATTCCATCATC
Organism: Myodes glareolus; assembly: GCF_982192425.1. Classification (NCBI taxonomy): domain Eukaryota; kingdom Metazoa; phylum Chordata; class Mammalia; order Rodentia; family Cricetidae; genus Myodes; species Myodes glareolus. The sequence goes on from NC_142050.1 coordinate 43,598,496, forward strand.
CGGAAACCCACCTCCCAGGCATGGATAGTACACATACCTCACTCACTGAACTAGTGACTAAATGACTGTGGAAAGGAGCGGCCACGATGGAGCGAACATAATTAACAATCTGCATCCTCACTCAATTCTCAAAATGCCAATGGGACCCCTACATTCGAATTAGAGTTCCTCCAGGCAGACTCAGTATGACTCGATAGTTGTTTTCTAGCTTAGAAATGGCAACTCAGGATATCTGAGTTTAATCATTGGAGTCTAAATCATTAGGGCCTGATTTCCTCACTCCAAATGCAGAGGCCAACACAGACTCTGGGACAGATATCCGAAGCTACCAAAAAGGTTATATTGAAAAAGAGTGCCTAAAGTGGAATTAGCTGATCTTGATGAATTTTTAAAAAAATAGAGATATAGAATCATATAGGTAAGGAACGGGGTTGGACCTGAAGGAATTGGGAGGTGAGGTGAATATCATTAAAACATGTTGTATGAAACTATCAAAAGATCAATTAATTTTCTTTTGCTCCTTTTCCATAAACTATACATTTCCAAGAAAAAATTTCAATCATATTCATATTCACTGAGTTTTTTGTTAATATAGCAATTGAAATAAAATTCTATATTGATAAATATGGTTATGATCATTCTTATGGTTATGATCAAAACTCTCCAGCCAATCCACTTCAGGACTCATGATAAGTTAAAAGAAAGAAAGAAAAAAGCACTGGGATCTATATTTTTCAGGAAAACACTCAACTAACTCCCACTTTCCTGAGCAGGCACCAGCTGGAAGTGGAGTCTCATCTAAAGCTACCAGACTAATGAGGTATTTCTCTCTCCTCTCAGGGGCTGATGTTATCAACTTTGATGGCCATGTTGTGTTACCGTACCGATTCAGAAACAAGAAGATGAAAACACTCAAAGATGTCATTGCTTTGAAATTCAAGACCTCTGAAAGTGAAGGAGTACTCTTGCATGGTGAAGGGCAGCAAGGGGATTACATTACGTTGGAACTGAAAAAAGCCAAGCTGGTTCTCAGTTTAAACCTAGGTTTGTTGTCATTCTCTATTATTTTCCCATATTTAAAATGTTTATTTTTTCATTTGTTGTGTATTTTTATTTTTATAACTTTATAGATAATACCAATCAGAATTCCCACTTCCTCCCCTTCTCCCACTTCCCTCCTGCTCCCCCTTTAGAACCCCCGACAGCTCTCCAGTCCTAAGAGAGTGTAAGGAACCCTACCCTGTGGAAAGTCCAAGAACCTCCCTGCTACATTCAGGCTTAGGAAGGTATGCACCTAAAGAGAATAGGATCCCCCCAAATCAGTACATGCAACAGAGACAAATCCCAGTGTCATTATCATTAGCCCCTCAGTCTGCCCCAAATTGTCAGCCACAAAATTCAGAGGGTCCAGCTTGATCCCATGCTCATTCATTCCCAGCCCAGCTGGATTTGGTGAGCTCCCATTAGCTCAAGCACACTGTCTCAGTGGTCCTGACAGCCCCTCATGGTCCTGACTTCCTTGATCAAATTCTCCCTCCTTCTGCTCTTCAATAAAGATGGAACTGGAGAAATGACTCAGAAATTGAGAGCACCTGCCGCTCTTACAGGGGACTCAGTTTCAAGTCCCAGCCACACATATTAGTTCACAAGTGTCACCCCTGGAAATTGAGTAATCATATGATATCTTTTGATCTTTCTTGGCACTAGGCATGTACATAGTGCACATACATGCATGTTGGCAAAGCACTTATACATATAAAATAAATAAATTCAAAGCATCTTAAATACTACAATTCCTTTACATTATAATTCTAAGATCTCGTGTTATATTGTCAATTAATTTTCATCTATGGTGACAGAGTATTCATTTTGTATACCTATTTCTTTTAGTCACCTTTTTATCCCTGTGACAATATACCTGAAATTACTTAAAAGAGGAAAGACTCTTGGTAATGGGTTAAAGGGGAGGGAAGAGTCTGGGAGGAGAGCAGAGAAAAATGTAGAGCTCAATAAAAATCAATAAAGAAGAGGAAAGATTGTATTGGTTTATATTCCAGATGTCTCAATCCATAGCTCTGGGCGTTTGTTGAGGTATAACACTAAGGGAAAAGGGCATGGTGAAACAAATGTGCTCACGGTGACCCAGAAACAGAGAGGAAGAGATTAGAAACAAGACAGATGTCTCAGTGGTCCACTTTCTGTGACTTATTTCTTTGAACCTACATCTACCCTGTGCTGCCTGTAACCTCTCAATGTCACTGTCAAGTCATTATTTCAACAGTGGGTCGACTGATCCATCCATGAGTTTAAAGCAATCATCATCTAATCATATTGCTAAACCTCATCAGCTGATACCAAGGCCTTAACCATCAATTCTTTGTGGAACACTTTAGATTCAACCCATAATATTGCTCATTTAATAAAATGATGGTTGAAACACTTACACTATGTTAAATGTTATAATAGCTGGTATGATGCACCAGAGAACAGAAAGAAAGTGTCTCATTAAGTTTGTGAAATACTCCAGAGACATAAAAATAAATGACTTCAAAATATGAGTGATAGGAAATCAGCTTAGTAAGTATACATTATACTGAGCTCAGGTTTGAATGACACCTTAAGAAGCCATAGGACCAATGTTAGAATGTATGAGGGAAAAACCTCTCTTAGAAAAAAAAGCCACAGTACTCAATATGAGATCTAAGTAATGGGGAAAAACCATGAAAACAACAGTAGATAGAATACTGCACAAGGAAGGATCACTGCAAATGAAGAGCTTGCATCCTTATGGAACAAAAAGCAAACTGTAAAGGATACATGTATGAAATTCGGAAAACAAGAAAAGTCCAGAAGATGGAGACGGTTTTGGTTCTGTAGGACGCTGCAGGTTCTGGATGTTAGAAATGAACAGCTGTATGATGCTCACTTGTAGGTACACTGATACTCTCAAGGGAGAGGGACTCCCTAATTCAGCACAAAGTCAGGAAAGATGTCTTTATTGCTGGGGTGGGATGGTGCTGACATCCATGGAAAATTATCAGGGGAGATAAAAATAAATGTATCTAAGAAATTATGTTAGTGGTAAATTCAGCATGACCCGTGATGAATACTATATAAAGAAAAAAAGAAAAAAGAAAAACCAGAAAAACATAAGAAAGAATCATTCCTAGGATTTAGGATCAGGCACTAAACGAACAGTTAGTGACATTTTCAGAAATAGAAAATCAAAAGATGGCAGAAGGAATTACAAGGCTTAGGGTGATTACAGGCACATTTGAGTTGCCTATCACATAAACAAAAAGTGTTTATATTGGGTGGATTACAGAATTATCAGAGGAGAATGCACTATGTGGGAACTAAGCAGTAAATGGAGAGTGGAGAAGTAGAGTGTGTAGTTCCTCAAAAGCCAAAGAAAGAAAGAAAGAAAGAAAGAAAGAAAGAAGGAAGGAAGGAAGGAAGGAAGGAAGGAAGGAAGGAAGGAAGGAAGGAAGGAAGGAAAGAAGAAACCAGTGCTATGTAACTCACCTTTAATGTCAACTGGCGTAGGGACAGACTGGTGAACAAAGACTTTGTTAATGTGGAGGTACCGTTTAATCACTCTCTTAGGATTGAAAAAACACTCTCAGAGACTAGCTGCTTAAGAGATAATAAAAGTTGTGGAAAAAGAAAAACAGAGGGAAGAGATATTGGTCAGTGAAGGAGGCAACCTAAAGGGTTGTTATCTTGTGTGATTTTTTTTTAAAAAAGACAGAATCTGTGCCTGCTGGCTTGCTCGTCACATAACGGAGACTCACATACTGTTGAAGAAAATGTTCAGAGCATTGGCAATGGCATCAAGAGGCACAGATTGTCCAAGGCAGTAGCACCTCTTTCTTTTGCTTAGTTCAGTGATCTAGGTTCTAGATAGGAGTCCTCAAAGGCAATGTATAATCCATAGGTTTCAGTTTGTCTATTGTAATCAGAATTCTACAGAAGTAATAATTCAGCAATAAATGAATAGCTAAAACACACTTGTCAAATGCATCACTAGAGAAAGCTAAAAAATTGAAGATTAAAATACTCAAGACAACCCTTGCCAATTGGATTTCTCTACAATGTTCTGTCTTGAGTCTCTGTATATTACTAATGATGTCTTAAATTTCATGAGTTAACTTATTTTGAGGATTGCCATCAACTCTAGGAACACAATTTAATTAGGGTTGCTTTTAATGAAATAATAAATTGTCAAAAGTACATAGCTTTGACTATACATCACCCACATTAAAAATAAAAAATGATGAAAATGTGAATCACATATTTATAAAAATACTGTTTTTTACATTAAAATAAAGTGTATGTGAAGCCAAGAAATAAGCAAATTTTATGTTTGTAATTTTAATGCCTTTCATGAAAAAACAGTCACAGTACTTGGAATTACAATTCCAAGCTGAAAAGAGAAATATGTATGCACTGAATATAAAAGATAATGCAGAAAGAAAAGTTAAACACTAAAACAACCAAATACTCTGTCACTTGAGCTATAAGCACAACAAACATTAAAATGGAAGATAATATTTTTTGTCAAATTAGAAAGTGTGTCTTTAAAAGGTTTATAGATAAGTGACAAAAAATGGATCTTTTTTTTTCCTGTTCTTCACATAAAGATATTTTGGGGAAATTATCTGATCACACAGCTTCATATATTTGAAATAACTTTTATATTCTACTTATTCATTATTAAAAAATAAGAAATTATGAGAAAAATTCAGTCTAAAGACATATTTTGTAATGTTATTTCAACATCAAAATTTAGAGAAAAAGTAAAATTTATAGAAATGTATTGGTTATACTAAAATGTGTTTAATTTTAGTTTATTTTAAACAAATAATTATTTTATGTGGATACCTGTTTGAACTGCATTCAAAGACAACTCTAGTATATAAATATAACTGGCCATCACGGCACTTTGAATGATGTGGAGTCAGAGTCCCTGGCCTATGGTCTACTTCCCATCCAGGCAACCACGAGACCATGCCTGGCATGACCCCAGAAGAGTAGCATGCCCACCAACCACATGTTGTATGTTAGATCTGTACCACTCTTGATGCATAAATTCACAGGGAAACACAAATGGAAAACACTAGAGACTGAATCTAGGACAATGGTGGAATTATCACTTTTGTCAAGAAAGCTTTGGGGGATGTTTTCTGTAGTTTGCCTGATGCTGGGACAACCTAAAAGAGAAAGATGCTTTGGTGCTGCGGAAAGTGTGAAGGCTGCCAGTGACCATGACTCTCCACCAAAAGACTGGCCAACATGGCACAGACTGATTCCCTTCATTAGGATAGAATTCTGATCCAGATGACACTGAGCCACCCTTCAGCACTAGAGAGAAAAAGCATACAGGAAGTGCATAAAATCCAATGAGGGTCTGGGTGGTGATGGCAGGACAGGCCCCAAAGTTACAGATAAACCCTGTCTTGAAAAACAAAAATCAAACAAACAAACAAACAAAAAATCTAGTGAGGGATGAGCAAGAATTCTCAAACAAATCAGTGTAAAGTAACTTCTCCTCCAGCATAGATAGAATAGTTAAAATAGCTTTTGGAAACACCAATGGAAAAGAAATAACACTCAACACTGTTAGCAGAAAAAAGTTTTCCTCGGCTTCCTAGTGAAAACAGCTGAACCCAATGGATGACTGTCTTGTAACCTCTTAAAGTAGGTGTTTGCACAGGGTCTAAGTGCGAGTAGGCAGAGCCTGTGAGATTTTCTCTGGCAAAATGTGGAATTCTACATTTCAGGATAAAAATGGTATTGTAAGTCTCAATGTAGTAGTTCAACTCATTTGTATCCATTCCTGGATGTCCAGAGTCAAGTGAAGGCTGATTCCATCTTGATTTTACAGTGAACCACAGTGGATGTGCTCTTTTATCCAGTGAGGCGGTAGCTTTGCAGCACAGTAAGAAGCAGCTAGACTATCCAGCCTCCTCAAGAAGCATAACTACTATATCAAAGGTTTCACATTAAATATGTATATACCTGAATATGCATCAGCATACATATGAATAATTAAATGGTTGTATATGGGAAAACATCTAGAACAAAATAGATGAAACTACTTTTAGTGGAGAAAATAATTTGCATTTCATTTTCCTTGTTTATTCTTCATAATGTTCTTCATCTGTAATCATGAACAGACATTTGTTTTGAGGCTGTGAGGGCTTGAAACTCTTTGTAACGCATGACCCTGTAGGATGAAAGGGAAAGGTTCAGTGCAAGAAATCGGAGTCAAATAAAAGCATGTGTAAAATACCTGTCTATATGAACCTGTGTGTACATACATACCATAGTTGAGGTGTGTCTAAAGACATTTTTTATTTTAATTTTTAAAATGTATTTCACATGTGCACATGGAGGGGAGCACATACATGTCAGTGTGTGTGTGAAAGGCAGAGGACAATTGCAGGAGTCTAATCTTTCCTACAGTGTGACTCCCAGGAATCAAATTCAGGGGGTCAGTTAGGCAGCAAGTGCCATTACCCATTGAACTGTTTTTCTAGCCCAGGATACTTATTTTTTCAGAGCCATTTTCACCTTACTTTTCTCTAATATACCATGCAGAGTAACCTTTGGAAATCAACTGTGGTTTATAGAGATGTGACATTACCTTTGAGAAACACGATGCTCACTCTATGACCTCGCCACAAAGAGTTCATTACCATTTTGCTGGAAAGTAGTTCCCTTCCCAAGTTTTATTAGCTGGCTGGGATTTATGACAGCAGTAGCAATATATCTACTCAAACACCTACTGCCTCTCTTTAGTGCCATCGGTCAACAGCAGGTGACCATACTGCTTCTCAGGATGGGTGTGAGTGCATGTCCAGGAAGAAAACCCAGGACAGCCTTGCTACTTAGACTTATTCCTCTTTTATTTATCCTCTTGTCTTTCTGGTCTTCCACAATATAGAATACTCACATATGCGCACACACACACATCATCATCATCATCACCCAGATATTTTTTATTTCATCACTATCCATGAAGAAACAAGAATTACTCTCCACATTTTGTATGCCAGCAACCAGACTCAGAGAAATGACCTGCTTGTTCCCATCTGAATACCAAACATATGATTGCACTTCTGACATCTGAGCCCATGATCTATCCACCCACCAAAACTTAGCAGAATACATAACACTGTCCAAAACATTTGCATTTTCTTTTTAGGAGAACAGGCATTTCCTTACTTTTAGCAGCTTTTACTTATATCTACTGCAAAAATCCTGATTCTCCTATACCAGCTTCAATGAACAGAGCTACAATTGTATATTGGCTTCAAATTGTAAAGGGAAGATATGTTCCTGTACAGAGCGGGCCGTGTGGACAATGCCTTACTTCTCTTTTGCTCCCATTACTTAGGAAGCAACCAGCTTGGCCCCATCTATGGCCATACATCCGTGACGTCAGGGAGCCTGCTGGACGATCACCACTGGCACTCTGTGCTCATTGAGCGCCAGGGGCGGAGCATTAACCTGACGTTGGACAGGAGCATGCAGCATTTCCGCACCAATGGAGAGTTTGACTACCTGGACTTGGACTATGAGGTAAACTTGAGGATGTGTGATTGTGATGGAGGAGGAGAGAATGCATATTCTACTATAGTTTTACTATTAATTACACATCTGCTCAAGCCCTTTCCCCTTCCTTCTCTATAGAAAGCAAATATCTTTAAATCTAATTTACTTAACAAATTATATGTGTAATTGTAGTGCATTTTATATATAATAGATATACTTAATTGAATAGTTTTCCCTCTTATTGAAAATTGCTTTTTGTCTCACATCATATATTCTGATGATGGCTTCCCCTTCCTCTGCTTCTCCCAGTTTCACCCCCAGATCCCTTTCACCCTCTTTTCCTCTCATTAGAAAACAAACATGTGTGGCTGGAGAGATAGAGAGAGGTTAAGAACACTGATTGTTCTTCCAGGAGTACTGTTTTCAAGTCCCAGTAACCCCATAGCTGCTCACAACCATCTGCAATGAGATTGGTGGTGCTATCTTCTAGCGAACAGGCAGAACACTGTACACATAGTAAATAAATAAAATCTTTTAAAAATAATGGAATGCAAACAGGCTTATAATGGAATAATAATAAAATAAAACAACACATTGAAATAGGGCAAAATGAATGAAAGGAAAAGAATCCAAGAAAAGGCAAGAAACAGATATAGGTACAGAGACTCAGTCATTTGCACACTCAGAAACCCTACAAAAACACTAAATTGGAAGCCATAATCTATACACAAAGGACCTATAGGGTAAAAGAGAGAGAATGCATATATGAATAATAAAGATAAGTTAAAAATAGAAGAACACTTAAAAATGAAGGACATCTCTGGCATGACACCATGATACAAGACGCCTTCAGAGATACTGTTGAGTGCATTTTCTGTTGGCCAACTACTTCTGGGCGTGCACCTCACCCTTAAAAGTAATTTGTTTCACCAGTGAGACTTCCTTTGGAGAAAACTTTCATTTACAAGTGATTATTAATTAGGAGTAGAATTATTTCTAGTCATATAAATTAAGAAATAGGAAACTGGATAGGAGGGATAGGAGCATATGTCCACTTCTCCTTTCTGCTCTAGGACCCCATCTGTGCTAGGCCTGTGCTGGCTGCCCCAGTCCCTGTGGCTTCATATGTGCATTGATTCCCTTGTGTTCCAGAGGCTCAGTTTCCTTGGCGCCCTCCATCCTCTCTGGACTTGTCTACGCTCCCTTTGGAAAGGATGCTCAGAGAGACCTAAGTCCCAAGCCTTTTCACAGGGATTGCCATTCCCAACCATCACAACTGGCTAATTGTGACATCTATGACTCATGAGGCTATGCAATATGTCACATATGGAATGTTCATTTGATTTTTCTAGTATATTGATATTGAATAAAAATATCTTCACTTCTAGTTTATATAATTATTTATACACTCATGACTTCTGATAGATCTTTCAGTAAACCATTTCCTTAGTCAGAGTTGTCATAAAAGAAACAGAGTATAATCTGGAACATTTTTTTCTTTTTTTTTGATTTTAGTGAAAAATCGGTAACATTTTTAAACATTGTCCATTAATATATATTTTAATTTCTGAATAAAATACTCTTGTCCAGTGAGATTACTCAGAAGGTAAAGGCACATACTGTTGTGCCTTGCACCCTAAATAATTCAATCCTGAATTGAATAAATTACAGTATGCTAAGTGGAAAAGAGTGTGGATTCTAACAAGCTGTCATTTAATCTCAACAAGCACAATGGAGCATGTAAATTCCCACAGACATATGCACCTAAATGAATATGAAAAGATATAATGACTTTTAAAAGAACTCAATGATCACCTTGATGCCTAATATATACACATGTGTATATATGCATATGTTATAATTTTATATCATTCAAGTTGATATATTAGATTTAAAGTAAATTATCAGAGTCATTCAACATAGTCCATCACATCTGTCAATAGTATATCTGGGTAAATCCTTTAGTATTTTTTTAATTGGAGTAATTTGAAAGCATTACATATTCAGGAGCAGTAAGTACCCAAGCAAAATAAAAAGCATGACATGTCACTCAGCTAAAGGCTTCCAAATTTTCTTAGCTCATGGAACTAATAATCCCATTATTATTATTATTCAAAATAATACTTTTGAATAATCTTCCAAAGTATTCTGAGCCTACGTGGTTCAAATTACTGAAAATTTGTGTCCTAATAATTTGATAGCCATTTTCAAACTTCTTTAAATACTGTGATAATGAACAAAATTAGGGTACTTGAATACATTTTCAAATTTGAGCCCTAATTTGATGCTTGCCTTCTTTTTCTGGTCAACTTCTGTACTGTATGTTTTACTCTAAACCTCACTCCAACAGAAAGTCATGAGACCAAACAGGGCAAGATCAAATATTGGATTGTCAAGCCACACAGGCAGTGTTTTACATAGTTTCCAAGAAATGCTAAGAATTGTGATTTCTTTAAATATTCAGTATACATTGGGACAAGCTCTGAGGTTGCTATGAATCTTTATGTTCCCCGAAGTCTATATTTCAGGCAGCAGACATCTATGTGCACATTGTGTGTGTTACCTTAAACTAAATTTACAATTTTAATTATACAAAATATGCTCATCATAAAATTATTGGTAAAAAGCACCTGAATTGATAGCTATAAAATATATTCTTTATGTCAATGGACACATATTGACATAGAAATATACATTTAAGCCTAAATATCCACCAACAAATGATTTTTAATAGAAGCTGTAAATTTTAAAGAAAGTATGTGAGACACATACGAGGGCTTGGAGGAAAAAGAAAGAAGGATGAAGTGATATAATTATATTATAATCTCAAAACTAATATAATTCTTTTGATAGTGAAATAATATGAAAGTCCAAGAAATTTGATTCTCGTGCAAGTCGATACTGCATCTCTTGTGACTTACTGCTCTCGTGTGTTAGAGAACTTGCAGATGAATTATTCATCTTCCATTAATAAACTTTGAAGTATCACAGAATAGGGAGACATCTTGAAGCATTAGCCATGGGCAAACATAATTCCAATTTTCAAAAGCCATAATTAGAGATTTGGGATCACTGACCCTATTGAGTTTCTGATAAAATCCGTGCATATTCATGCACACGCAACACAATCTACATGAGGTCAACAGTTCTAGGACTTCACAGTGTCACAAATTGTCCTGTGTATAACATAGTCTCATATTTGGGAGTCTCAGCTATTGACTGGAATGAGTATGATATAGTTATCAGAAGAGGTACTGGGGGAAATATAAATTTACTGAAAAATAAAAAGGATTGAATTATTATTTCTCATTGATAAGCTATTGTCTAGTACCTTTCTTCTTGGGAACAGCAGCTATTGTCATGGGTCATAGTAAAATTGGTTGTGTCTACTTTTGTATTTTATACTATGCAATAAAGATACTTTATGTGTTGTTTAAAGAAATCTGGGACCTGTTAAATAAGAGTCAGTATCAGAACTGTTGTCCATATCTCTTTGCTGTGTCAACAAAGTAGATTTCTACCACACAAGATGGTAAAATTAACTTCAAACCTAACATAACACACGTTTCATAAAATTCATATTGAAGTATTAAACTGTAGTATAAAGGATAAAGGAGCTATTCTTCTCATGCTCAAAAGACTGTCTTCTGCACCTCTCAAATGACTTGACTTCAGTTCTTGCAGAGTGGACTGAGGCAAAGGGCACTGAGGCTTAGCAGGAGTGTGTTTAAAGCTCTCAGAAGCTCTCGCTGAGTGGAAAAGGAGGGATACACCGGTCTGATTCCTTAACTGTGATAGTGTGAATACCTCATCACAGTGAATTTCATGCTGTGAGATAGATTATACTGAGTGGGTGTAGACAGAATACACTTGCCTCCAGTTGCAACAGTGTACATTAGCAAAGAGATGTGATTATACTACTTTGTACCTTTGACAAGGTTTAATGATGACATTACTATTGTGTGTGAAAGTGACCCCCAAAATTCCCCCCTCTGCTCTTCTCTGTGGTGTTATTATACCATGAAGTAGGGAAATGACTGTCAGTAGTCATACTGCTAACTACATGGTAGCCTGAGACGGAAAGAATATATAATGCATTTTCCTCAAGGAAATCAAGGAAACTAAAGGACAAGGCAGTGATCCAATATTCGACTTGATCTGTTCCTCATTTAAATGCCACTAACAGTACTTTGAATGACATGCCATAATTTTTTGCATGGGACAAAGAAAGTGACTCTTACTGCTCTTTTTAAACACACTATAGTCACAGAGAAAATCAACCATATACCCTCAAGTAGTTCTGGAATCCTGAGTTTGAATATATTTCTGACCCTTACTGGTTGTGTAATATGAGTAATTCATAATCCCAAAATATAATAAGAAAATAAAATCGTATTTATCCAAAGATCATGTGAAAAGAAATATATGTGTTTGTGTGTGTCCATAGTTAAGATTTATATAAACATACATTTGTATACATGTAAACATATTTGGAAATAAGATTGCATGGCAGATGTATATTTAGCCTTTCACATGAAGGGATCCCATCTCCTTTTGCAATTAACTCTAATTTAAATGCTATTCCAGTGTGCAATCCACTTTTCTCTTGCATTTTTTTAACCTGGTGGGAAATTACTCCAAGAAGGACATTTTCATTCCTATGGTTATCATGACAAACAGGCAGAAAGATTAGTTTAAAACTCTTCCTTCCCCCTTTGTCATCTGAGGATGACATACATCCTACCAATGAAATACTGCAAGAGCAAACAACTCCCACAGTGGTTTGTAGATGCTGTATAAGTTGACATGAGGATGGTTGAGCTAACTGGAGAGAATCGTTGCTCCACCCTAAAAGGGATGTAGAGAAAGTACACTAGAAGTGTCCGCCAGCATCTGCCATACTGCTTAAGTACTTTATACCTAATTAATTGGCTAATAAGGGTTAAAAGTGATAGTGTTCTTACTGAGACCACAGCAAGAAACTCCCAAATAGGATTTTTAATCTGACAACTGAAAAAATAGTTTTATCACCATAATTTTAGGATACATAAAAATGTGGTAGTCCAACATTACATTTAATTAATGACATGATATGACAAGAAAAGGTAAAAGACAAACTCATATGTGATTGTTTCCATAATGACACTGGGCTAGATCCCGCTTCCCTGCCAAGCACCCACCAGCCCTCACCTGCGGTGCTTCAGCACAGTGTTGCCCTCAAACACACATTCCTGGTAACTGAAAGCAGAAGAAACTTCTGGTGCATTGGAATCATCCTCCCAGGGAAAAGACGAAGCCTCGATTAAAGAAACCACGTGCACAGAGAAACAAATCTGTGATGTGAAACGAGTATAACAATAATTTGAAAATGTGATGCTGACAGCACCACACAGATTTTGTGAGCCAGTGAGCGAGCTGGGCAAGGAAAGGCTCTCCCTGCCCAGTCTGAGGAAAAGAGTTCAACTCTGGGACCCACCTGATGGAAGGAGAGAACCTATTTCAAAAGTTGTCCTCTGACCTCCACATATGTGTCATGGCATTCAGATATGTACACACACACACACACACACACACATGCAGTAATATTACTAATAATTTTTTAAAAGAAAACTTGGGATGAATCACTATGAGTTCCCTAAAAGTAATTGGCAAAGAAACTGGAAACAGCTATGTACACACACACACACACACATACACACACACACACACACACACACACACACATATTCATGCGATAATAATACTAATAGTTTTTTAAAAGAAAACTTGGGAAGGATCACTATGAGTTCCCTAAAAGTACTTGGCAAAGAAACTGGAAACGCTACGTAGCATTTCATTTTAGCATTGTAGTTACTGCCATCACTGTCAGAATCACGTTCACAGTACCCAGCAAGGTCAGGGTTCCTGTGCTTGTCAAATCTTTTCTCAATTATTTCTATCATTTTCATTATATTTTTCCTTTTGTGGATTTTTTATTTTATTCTATGCACTTTAATTTATTCTTAACGTCTCCTCTCATGTATGAACTCATTGCAAGTGATGTATATTCAGCAGAACATGATTAATAATACTTAATTTTGTTTTAAGTGAGGCCTTCTTCAAAACATTGTTTTGTAAAATACCATTAATTTGTCTTTTTCTCTACAACTAATTAAGCGTTTTAAATGCCATAGCACCAAATAATGGAAGATAATTTCCTCAGGAGCCTCCTAGAATGTTGCACATCCTTGCCTTAAATCAAATATAAAGCCCTCCCTCTTGAAAAGGCCTCAACAATTGCTTTCAAATTATAAACTGTAAGGGGAAGTTGAAAATGATGACTCTGTAAAGGAAAAGTCTCTTCATAGAAATGATATAACTGCATACACAGAAGAAGCATACCTAAAATTATTCATTACATTTACTTACCAATTCACTATTAGTAGTAGTGAATACTCCAAGAAGTAATGATTAAGTGTAATTTTGCATCATCTGTATTACGTCTACAGAACTTGAAACTGGTGAGAAGTACACAGGGGGAAAACTATATCCACCTGTAACAGTAATACCCAAAAGAGGACAGCGGTGGGGTGTACATAGTGGGGAACATATCCTCTGTAATAGTAATACCCAAAGGAGGACATTAAGAAGGATTGATCTCATCCTGAAGGTCTGCAAGATTTATAAAACTTGACTGCCCAACTTACAGTCACTGTGCCAGACAAAGTCCCTAATCCACACACAAATGATACTTTTCAGCTGTTTTCTATACACGAAATAATTCTAATGAACCTTTGACTAGAGCAGCCATTAGACTTCACAAAGCCCGCGGAGGATAAATACAGTATCCCTTGCTTTGGGTTACATTTTTATCAGTTTATTATATTAGTGATGGTTGTCTTGAGATTCCTAGAGGCATTTATTGGTAACATGTCTTTGAATGATAAATATGAATATATAGTTTTAATATTCCTTGATAAAATAAAGTTGCTAGATAAAATCTTTGTAAGATGTTCTCAAGGCAATTCATAAAATGCCTTTGGTGTTTAAAAACTGCAAGGGAAGCTTGATATTTTATTGGTCAAGTTATAATCTAATTATTGTAATTAATGATTCCATTATTCATTTCAGTAACAACATAATGTAATGAACAAAAGATTTTGTAGGCATGATATAATGCTTTTTTTTTATTGACTGAGATAAAGGTGCCTGACATTGATTATATTTACAACTTCACATAGTTTATTGTAAGAAGGTATAAACATTTACATTTAAATTTTCTCAAAGATAACGTTTGGAGGCATACCTTTCTCTGGAAAACCAAGTTCCAATAATCGGAAGAATTTTAAGGGTTGCATGGAAAGCGTTAACTACAATGGCGTCAACATCACTGATCTCGCCCGGAGGAAGAAATTAGAGCCATCAAATGTGGTAAGAGCCCAAAAGATTAATCCATTTTAAAATTCACATGAACTTTTTTTTATGGGGCATTTAATAACAACAAACATCTAGCCTGTTTGACCTTGATTGGGTTCAGTTCCACAGTGTAAAACAGATGTAGGCCAAAAATGAGTAGATATTTGACATACTCAGAATACTCATTGAATTTGAGTCAGGTACCCTTTGTGCCCAGTGGATTTGAACTGTCCACCAGAGACTCATAAAAAGAAAGGCAAACTGACAAGGGTGGAGGGAGATTGGAGAGAGTGATGAAGGTAAATGTAATGAATTATATACATACGTGGAATAGTCAAAGAAGAATATTAAGGTTATATAAGAGAAGTATTAGAGTAATAGTTAAATAACGGATTAAATAAGATAACTTTTGTTTTTTTTGGGGGGGGCAACCAAAGAGTGGGTCACAAGCGCTCATGCTGAATTTCTTCTGGGTCCTGTGGAGACTGGTTTCAGATTTCTGAAGAATGTCAAATAATGAAAATGATTCAGCAGCTGGCATCTCTGTGTACTGCTGGGTAGCCCCCAAAATAATAACACATATTTATCATGGGCCTTTCCTGTAGCTCTGCTTACAGTCTCAGAGGCAGTCAACTATCACAGTGGGGAATGCAGTGGGAGTATGGTGCTGAAGCATTAGCTGAGAGCTACATCTTGATCTGCAGGCTGAAGAAAAGAGACTGAGCCTAGCATGGGCTATTGAATCCTCAAAGCCCACCCCCAGTAACACTCTTCCTCTGACAAGACCACACCTCTCAATTTGTCTAATCCTTTCAAACAGTCACACTCTTTGGTGATTATCTCATTCAAATATATGAACCTCTGGGGGCCATTCTTATTCTAAACATATATATCATACATAATACATATCTGATGGCCAATATATACAATATGCACAATATTTACACAAACATATACATACCCCACATGTCATGCACACACATTTATCACATAGTAACATAATATATTATGTACTAGTCACATACACACATATGCCACATACAGTAATACATAAAAGCATGCATATAATATATGCATACAAGCACATGCACTAACATAGCAATTAATATACTTACAAGTACACATACTCCATATTCTATGTACAAAACACTATATTATATGCTCATATACCACAAAATATGTTTGTATACAAATACACACAAGTGTACATCCCTCATACTATTCACTCCCACAAACACACACAGTCCATATATTAAGTGCTCTCACACACACACTGCACACACACACACACACACGCACTAGTACACACTGACACAAACACACACTTTTTAAGCTTGTAAGCTTTGGATATAATGTCACAGGGATCCTTTCACTGTTCTGAGAAATTGAGACTTTGGGGAATATGTAGAAAGCAAGGCGTCAGAATGACATTTCCATTATTTGCACTTTAAAAAGTAAAATTGTAGTTTAACGTTAGTCCTGAGATGTTTAGTACTCAGACTACAGAGCACCAACCAGGGGGGCTGATTACTAAGGCAACTCTAACTACAAAGCATGCTGAAACTAGAAAAATCTTTGCATAGCCAAAATATTTTACAAAGTATAAAGTATCTACAAAAATACTTTAGTAAATTATTTGTAGACAACCAAAGAAAAATTTTTGTGGCAAAATCTGCAAACAGACTGAAAATATTGGGAAAAATCATGAAGTAGAACATTTTTTTACCATCCTTACAAAGTTAATGTTTTATAAAGAATTTGCTCAAAGATATTAATAGTCGTTATTTCAGTGAAATTTGCTCAAATTCCTTCAGACTCCCTGCCTTCTCACACCCACATCCTCCTGGTGCATATATATTACATTATATAATATATTCATATATTTATATATATATATATATGAGATAGAGATAATAATATCATCAAAGTCCTTAAAATGTGATTACAAAATGAAAGAAGAAGACCATCATGTGGTCTCCCCATCACAGCGTGCTACTAAACTGTCAGTTCTTTGAAAGGTGTTGCTTGCTACACTTGAACTATAAGATCAGCTATTGCACATTGGGTCTAACGCTACAGGAAGTTCCATCAAAATCCATGCACCCACAAAATCAGGCCAAGATGCTAGCCTTTAAGTTTGGTACAGGCTCCATTACTCTTTGAATATTTGTAGAGCCATCTCTCAATCAGTAGTCTCACACAGATGTTTGTTTGCTTATAGGGGAATCTGAGTTTCTCTTGTGTGGAACCCTACACAGTACCAGTCTTCTTCAATGCTACAAGCTACCTGGAGGTGCCAGGCAGACTGAATCAGGACCTGTTCTCGGTTAGTTTCCAGTTCAGAACTTGGAACCCCAGTGGTCTCCTGCTCTTCAGTCATTTTGCAGATAACTTAGGCAATGTGGAGATTGACCTTGTGGAGAGCAAAGTGAGCGTCCACATCAACACCACACAGAGCAAGACAAGTCAAATCGACATCTCCTCAGGTCAGTGCATCTGCTTGACATCTGTTTCTAAAAGCCAAAGTAGAGGTTGTTCACTTTCTCTCTCTCTCTCTCTCTCTCCTCATCCTCCTCCTCCTCCTCCTTCTTTCAGTTTTTTTTTTATTGGCACTACAGGCTCACCATACTTTCCATCTTTCTGGATTGCACTATAATCTGCTTAAGGGAAATGCCTAGTTTAGAGTCTGGGCAAAAAAGAAAGTTGGTTGATTTTGAATTATACCATGTGAATCTTCTAATCCTTCTAGATACTACATCATATTTAGTAGAAAAATAGTTATTCCTCAGCATGCATATTTTAAATGTAAAAGTAAATAACATTTGTAGTGACAAGACAGTGTTTAGTATATTTTGACCTCAGAAGATTTCAAATAGCTTTTACTACTAGTTATGAGATTACATTAATTTACTTATCAGTTTAAAATTATGGTTAACTGCCTCCATCAGAACTCCAAAGTGTCACTCATAGACATTTGCCAGTTGTTAAGAAAAAGTAAACAAAAAGTAAGTACAAAACAATTATATATATCAACTGAGGGAAGGTGGAAAAGAGGAAAGGTGCAAAATGACTGCATTTTGCCATGCTTTAAATGAGCATTGTTATGGTGTCAAGATAAAGCTTAGGATATGCTATAATTTGAGACTTAATAGTTCTGGCATTTTCATAGTTGATAAGGAATTAGGAAAGATGGCACTGAGAAGTGAGATGTTATTAATGGAAAAATGTAGGTGCAAGTTGGAATAGTGATACATTTTAAACCAAGTTTCCCTAGTTGTTTCTTAAAATAGGAATATTAGTTACATGTTAATGTGGTGTACAAAATGTCAAGCAAAAATAACAAAGATAGAAGACTTTGTCTTAACTAACTATTTGAGGGCACACTCCGTGATGGCTCCAGGAACATGAAGCAGTTGGTCATACTGAATTCAGGACACAAAGAAAACAGCGATGTTTAATTTGCAAATAACAATGCAGATATAGGTTGGGGACAGGAAAGCAGCATTTACTGAGCATTTAGTACAGATGTGTCAATTACAAAGACAGGAGGTCATGACAGATAAACCAGGCGTGCATCTTCCGCTGCATCTTGAAATAGGATATTATGAGTCTGTAAGTATTTTGCAGACACCGGGACACCCTTTCTAACACACTTCATTGTGTTGTTCATCTCATTTTTTCACCTCTACCCTAGGCTTCAAGCTCCTGCAGCATTGAAGCCACACATAGTCATTCTGTATCTTGAGCTTTCATATCCTATGGAGGAGCTGTTCCAGGGATGGCTCTCAAGTACAGGACTTACTCCATGAAGTAGCTCTTGGACAGATACTCTAAGACAGAGCCTATCCTCTCATACAACACGCTTAGTACATCCGTAATGTCAAACTCTGTGAACTTCACCCATTCACCTGACTACTATTCTGAAAGGCTGTTTGTGGGTTATTGAAATGCCAGGACACCCCTGCCTATATTCTGGTTTTACATTGTTATTTTTTTTTTAATTTCCAGCATGTTCAGTTAAAATGACTAATCAACAAATTTTTTTAAACAAGTTTTTCTTCTGGTAAGCTCAACTGGGAAGATTTAGAGTAAACAGAATATATCAAGAGACCCAGGATAAGATAAAACAAATATACATAAATGATCTATACAGTTGAAAAGGAATCTACTGTGAGGACTAAAGGTTCTTTTATAATAGCTAAACACATAAAAGAGTTAGCATGTAGTCCTCCCTCTTGGTGTTAGCAAACTAACTTGCTCATATACTTCCATGTAACCAAATAATTGTGTTTGAAGTAATGGTGTCTTTAATACAGTAATTTCTAAACTTGTTTGTTTGATTTGATCTAACTTAAGTCTACAAGATGTTCTATAACTTAAGCAACATTAGAAGACAAAAAGCCAACAAAGGAGTCAAACTAAAACAGTAAAAAATTTCCATCCGCAGAACAAAAACTAAATTCAGCCAATTAACCTTAAAAGTTTTTCTTAAAGACTGAAAAATGGACTTTAGAATGTTTGCCAATTTAGACAAAAATTGTGTAACTTGAAGGAAACTGATATACCTGAGTATTTTAAAGCCTGACTCTTAGCTTACATGTTTCAAACATGTAGTTTCTCTCCACACGTACTAAGAATGAAGGCCATATCGTGATTACACACATTTTAGAAAAATGAGTGTCTGTGAACACTCATTAAAAACACATTGCATCCAGCTAATGCTAAAATGTCTGCCATGAAAACATGGAGAACTGATATTAGATTCCAAGTACTCATACAAAAGCTTGGTTTGATGGTGGCTGTGCCCTTAATGATAGAAGAAGGGGGAGACAGAAGAAGGGGATCCTTAGGGTTGGCTGGCCCACCAATGTGGCCAATTGGCAAACTTCTGGTACAATGGCAGATACTTTTCTCAAAATATTAGATAGAGAATAATTAAAGATGACACCTAACATCGACCTATGTACTCCACAAATATATACATGAATGTGAACTCTCACAGACAAATTTACATAGAAGAAAATATTACATATAAGCACACATATTTAAAAATCTAGAAGAAAATAATTTTAAAACTTAAAATGTTGTATCTTGTTTTTCTCAGTTCAGTTTCACAGAATACAGTTTCATCAGCATCTTACCAAATTCAGTCAAGTACACAAATTACTTAGTGTATGAAGGAATACTGAGAAAGGAACCCAAAGTCTTGCTGTTTGATTTAACAAAGGTACCATACATGTACCACATCACTTCTGCTATTACCAACATGAGAATTGAAGAATATCAGTTCTTTGTGCTATATTTTCAAAATACCTTTGGTTGCAAACATTTTTAAATACAATAAATTTATAATAGAAAAATACCTACCAATAGCGTTTTGTTGGGCACATAGAGAACAAGGCACTGAGAGATCAATTCACAGTTTCTCATATGTTGTTGTTGAACGATTGTAACTTTTTTCCTGATTTTAGTTAATAATATATAGTCCCTGGTCAGGATGAAGATATCCAGTTGATTCATACTCTCTTTGTTCTGTCTTTTACAATATAGTCATAGAGTATTGATTTACAACAAAGAGGATCATCATCTACGTGGCTCCCATTCCCCTAGCACCTTTTCCTCCAAGACATGATGACTCTTCTTTGTTCATTGTAGTTCTTGGCAAAACACTCAATGTGTTAATTTAAGCAAACTCTGAGTGACCTCAAATTTTCAGGCTGAGTTATCATTCCATGGAAATCCTATCTAAGTTTCAAAGTCAATTTTAGAAAATCTTTCCACTGTATTTCTTTTATAAAATGAACATAGTATTCACTGACACGTGGATGCACATTTGTGCTCTGATTTTAGGAACAAATAAGTAGAATAACAGGTCTGCTAGTCAAGCCAATGGAGCAACATCTGTTTCCTATGGGGAATCTTTTAATTTTATCTTTCATCGTCAGAGCTCTAGGTTATGTGGACCCAATGATTTGTGTGTTCCAAATGATTTGGGTTAGAGCATAGTAAGAAAACATCTTATTTCATACACAATATTTACTGAGGCAATGTTTCATGAAATGAAGTTGATTATGATATTTTAAATATGCTATAATTATTTTTGACATTTCTTTTCATTTTCCCATTTAAGTAATTTACATGACCCACTACAACGATTTCATTCTCCTAGTACACTCTGGCCAACACAGACCTACACATTTCCCACATAATTAGAAGAGCTGGAAAGTTTGAAAGCTTGAAGTCCCTGCAGTTAGTTACTCCATTTTTCATTTTGGAAAGTTAGATGTATCTTCTATGCATGGCATAATATGGATGGAAAGAAATGGTAAAATAAAAGACAAATATTAGCACATAGCCTTTATTCTTATCAACTATCTGAAATAAGTTTATTTCAAAATAACAAAGCAATGTATCTTACCCTCTCTGAGAAGTGAATTTTGTTGGGGTGGGGGGGATATGTGGAGGGAAGAGGGGAGGGAGTGGAAACTTGGATTGGTATGTATAAAAAAAGATTGTTTGCTCTTTTAAGAAAACTTATATTAAAATAAGAGGGCCTTGCACTAAAAAAGTAATTCAATGTTATTAAACCAGATGTAAACAAATTCTTCGAATAATAAAAAATTATATGTACTGTTCTATATTGATAAAGTCATGAAATATGATTTGTCAGAACATGTACACAAATGGGATTTCTGTTAATGACTTCTCTTACCTATTATTTTTTTTAAAAAAAAATGCCATCCCTAATCATGAATAAAGTATTTCAGAAAAGTCATTCTGCATATTCTCTGCTCTCCACCAGCTGTTTGGCTCAGCACCAGTATGCAATGCTCCTTGTTTAGTTCATGTAGATTTTGCTTCAATTACAGAATAATAGTTCAGAATTCTGAATTCTGCAAGCATCACCTTTGTTTATATTTCATTCTCCAGTGAACATCTTTTGTGGCCCTTTTACAGTCACTTGTCTTTCTTAGTAAAATTTCTTTGGAAACCTTTGAGATCCATCTGGGGATGTTGTAGACAGAATGGGGGAATCATTTATTTGGGGTGTGCCTGTGATGGGGAGGAGTGCCACTTCCAGTTCAGTCTGGTCCCATGCGTTTGCTGGGGACCATTCATGGCACAGTCAAGCAGCAACATGCCTTTCTCTTCATTTCTGTGAACATCTTAAGAGGTAGCCAATCCATTATCATTTCCTTCTTTTTGGGGAGGTTGAAAAGGCCTCTATGTTTACCATAGCACACATACATGTACATACAATACATATTTATGCCACTTTTATTTTTTACTTTTTATCTTGATAATATTTTTTCTTTTTATTGATTTTATTGAGCTATACATTTTTCTCGGCTTTCCTCCCTTCCTCTTCCCTCCCCTTCAACCCTCTCCCACGGTCCCCATGCTTCCAGTTTACTCAGGAGATCTTGTCCTTTTCTACTTCCTATGTAGATTAGATCCATGTATGTCTCTTTTAATGTCCTCATTGTTGTCTATGTTCTCTTAGACATAAAGCAAAGAAAACTGCCCTAAAAATTCCAATCCCAGAACATTTCTTTCTTTACTAGTGACGAGTTCCCAAAGTTCAGATGTCTCTCATAAATAGTCTTTCTGTTTAACTTTTTACTGCCAAGGGATTTTCAGTTCTATGATTTCAAGCTTCAACACTTACTAAAAAAAAATTAACACCAGAAATATTAAAATAATAGGGCCAGTAAGATGACTCAGAGGATAATGCATCTGCTGCTGATCCAGGCAACCTCAACACCCACATGGTAGAGGAACAGAATAGAATCCTACAATTTGTCCTCTGACATGGCATGGCATGTATGTGTACATAATACATACAGATGTAATAATGCATACGTGTGTGTAAATAAAAATGTGATTTAAAAATAATGCAGAGGGAGAATTAGTCTTTCTCAGGGATGACCTCCCTAATGGGTTATGCAATACCAAGTTGTCAGCCCTAAAACCATGTACGTGCAAACAACAATAAAAGAACTCTTCAGGTTATGTTTATGCATTCATGTGTGTATGTGACAATATAAAGAAAAGGTCATGAATTTAAGGGACATGGTAGGAGTTGGAGGGAGGAAAGGGAAGTAGAAAACAATGTAATCAAATTTTAATTGAAAATTTAAAATATAATAAATGGTCTTAAAATATAGCATTAATAAGTATTTCACATATTTCAAATGAGTTATATGAGAGTGCCTTATATCAAAGTGAATGGGAAATTAATAGCTTATACATTGCTACATATTTCAACTTTAAACCATAGTTACCAAATTCTTTTTTTTATGAGAAAGTAATTTTATTAAATTATAAAAGTTTCCATTTCTGCCCCTCCTCCCAACACTCTCCCACTCCCCCCACTCCCTCTCCTCCTCCCTCTCCATCCCTAAGAGCAGTCAGGGTTTCCTGCCCTGTGGGAAGTTCAAGTTCCTCCCCCCTCCCTCCAGGTCCAGGAAGGTGAGTATCCAAACAGACTGGATCCCAGAAATCCAGTATATGCAGAGGAAACAAGTCCCAGTGTCATTGTCAATGGCTTTTCAGAAAGACTCCGGGCCAGCCACATTCAGAGAATCTGGTTGGATCACGTCCTCGTTCAGTCCCAGTCCTACTGGCCTTGGTAAACTCTCATTAGATCAGTCCCCTTGTATCAGTGGGTGATCGCATCCCTCGCAGTCCTGATTTCCTTTTTCATTTTCTTCCTCCTTCTGTTCCTCATTTGGACCTTGGGGGGCTCAGTCCGGTGCTCCAATGTGGGTCTCCGTCTGTATCGCCATCCATCGTCGGATGAAGGTTCTCTCTGGTCTTGCCTTCTTTGCTCACATTCTCTTTCCTTCTGCTTCTCGTTTGGACCTAGGGAGTTAAGTCCAGTGTTCCAATGTGGGTCTCTGTCTCTATCTCCATCCATCGCCAGATGAAGGTTCTATGGTGCTATGACTTCTAAAGCCAGACATGTTGGCACATGCTTGTAATGTCAGTCAGAAGGATCACAGGTTTGAGACCAGCATGAACTATGTAGCGAGGTCCAGACCAGGTGACAGTTAATCCATGAGCACTGTGCTGTATTTAGCACATGGATGTGTATATAGAACTACAGCACATGGATGTGTATATAGAACTACAGATGTAGATGTAGATGTATTTGGACATACCCACAGTAAAGTTTGCTGATTTCATTCTCCCACTTCACAAACAGACTCGCTGTGAGAGCTGCAGGGCATCAACTAAAAAGGGTTTTAGCAATGGTCTGTAGCTCCTGGCTAGCTTCACCCAACTGCCTTTTTATTATGTCTGGACTCCCACAGTGCCTGTGCTGTCATCATACTAGCAGCACAGAAATTTACTTTTAATTATACCTCATTGCATGCTGGTATGTTTTTCACAAAAGATGCAATTATATCCCAAGATGAAAAAAAAAAAAAAAAAAAGAGGGGAAAGGCTGGAGGAGTTTCATGATATTAGTCCTTGAATCATTCTTTACAAAGCAAAATGAATTATTCAATTTATAATTTATAATCACACCCCAGGTTGCCATACCCATTCTAATTTCTATAGGATTTGTAGAATAATTATTTTCAGTTTTGTAGGGATGGTAAATAAAACACAATTGCATGTACAAGTTTTTCAATTGAAATAAAGAATAAAAAATAAAAATTAAGTACATTAGATGAGAAGGAGGAGAAACTGCTTATTTTAACCAGGTCATGCTGTAAAAGTTTCAATTAAGTGCAAAAATAACTAAACAAAGTTAAACAAATCCTATATAACTAATAAAACTAGGAGGTTAAGAATGCATGAAGACCAGAAATAAAAGTAAACTCCAGAGTTGGAGAAGTGAAGTAGGTATAGGCATGTAGCTGAAGATCTTCCAAAATAGGAACAAGAAAAATAAGAATTGGAAAAGGCATCAAAAATAGTTAAATTTGCTGAGACCATATCATTTTCCTCTTTCCATAAAAACTAAGTACTGAAATTTTGTATGGCTTCGGTTGCACAGGTCTGATGGATGACGTTAAAACATCTGTGAATTTATGTGCACCACTCCCTGTTCTGTCTGGAAATCACTGCTTCAATGGAGTCATACCAACTATGGCTTTTACAGTCTTCCCATCCTCTCTTCTGCAATGATCCCAGATCATTGAGGTGTGTGTTAGAGACGCTCCCACTTAGGGCTGCACACTCCACTCCAAAGTCTCTTTCTCTGCCCTTGGCCAATTGTAGGTCTTTGTGTTGACCAGTTTAGTAACTATTGCCCATTGCTATCTGTAGGATGAGGAGTAAGGTTTTTTTTTTTTTTTGCTTTGTTTTTGGAGGATATGGTCTTTAGTAGGTCCACCACGCTCCAGTGAATGACCACACATTCCAGAGTACACAGGCAGCACTAATTGGACTCAACAGTTAAAAAAATCAGACACAAAATCAGGTGGGTATGGAATGAGGGAGGAACTAGGAGGAGTTCAGGGAAGGGAGTGGTTATGATCAAAACACAATCTATGAAATTTCCAATTAATAACATTATTTTACAGTTTAAAAGCCGATTATTTGGTGTAGGAGTTTCTTCTGTCTATGTGTTGCTTTTATTGGTTAAGGAATAAAGAAACTGCCTTGGCATGTTGATAGGGCAGAACATAGAGAGGTGAGGAAAACTGGACTGAATGCTAGGAGAAGGAGGGTGGAGAGAGATGCCATGGAGCTGCCAGAGTCAGACATGCTGAAACTTTGCTGGTATGCCACTGCCGTGTGGCAATATACAGATTAATGGAGATGGCCAAACCTAAGTTGTAAAAGTTAGCCAATAAGAAGTTGGAGCTAATGGGCCAAGAAGTCATTTAATTAATGCAGTTTCTGTGTGATTATTTCAGGTTAAAGCTAGCCGGGCAGCTGGAACTAACAAGCGACTCAACCAACAATTGTCCTTTTCCAAATGAGATTAGCCTTCATGAACACATCAATGCAGATCTCTACTAAGACATCTTAGTTAAGTTTCGTTATTTTGCCCCTGAGTAAACTAAGAGTTGGATAACAAATGATAGTGAGCTAGTATGAAACCATTTGGAGTGGTTGATTTTCGCAGTCAGAAGAAGCACAGTGGAGTCTTTGGGCACCAACTTCTCTATCTCCATGTTCCAGTGTCTGAATTAACCTCAAGATAAGGAAATATGCAAAAGAACTGACTTGATCAGAAAATTTTGACCGTGTGTTATGAGCATCTTGATCTCCTATTTTTCTGTGAAGCATGTGAACTGTTTGGTAACCTACGGGTATGTGACAATAACTTGTGGAAAAGGGCCTGTCTGGGAGGAGAGTTTCCTACTGATCTGGTTAAAAGACTGGGGAACCCAGAAGTTGATGAAAATCTGTGGAAGAATGATCTTCTGGATGCCTATGGGGGTATACCTACTTGATTGTACAAAATGTCCTAATCTCCTTCCTCTGTTTATAAAAATTAATTTTGAGATTATGTGTTGGAGGTGATGAGACACATAATCTGAGTTAGAAAGTAACTAATTTGAGCAATCGTGGCAGGAGCTGAATATGTATCTGGCTATGAACTTGATTCAATTGAACTATGAATCAATTGAACTATAATTCAGTTTCATGCACCCTCACATCCTGATATCTTTTCCCAGAAGCCTTTCCCACCTAAGCATGGACCTTTTATGTGGTGACCAAACCTTTGTATTGTTTCTGAGTCTTCTTTCCCTTTTCCAGATCCTATTTTCCCACTTACTCCTCACAATCCAGTTTCCACAATTAAAATTCAGCTCATATCATTGCTATAGCACTTATTAGCATCTGACATTTCCTGAAAGATGCTGATAACCTGCATTTTACATCTACTATCTATTAATATAAGCTCTTCAGGGATATTTCTTAGCACTCTGAGACTCTCTGGGATCCATTCAAAATTGCATATTAAATGAAGAGCCTCTGTGTAGAAACTGGCTCTTGTTACTCTTATAAAGACTCTTTTCAATTACTCTTGCCTGAACACTGGAGCGCTGCTCACCCCTGAGTTCCCTGTATACTTCACTACCCTCTCTTATACCTCGTCATTATATGTTTAACCCTCACACTACAGATTTAAGCCAAGACAGCAAAATACTATTGACAGTGAATATTTGTAACCTCTTTTATCGTGGAGTTTTGCGATCTCAAACTCTGGAAGGCTTTTGTCAAACGTTTTTGGGTTGCTCTATGCAACACCTTGCTTTCTCCTACCATCTCTACCATCAGACTTCCACTGCTTATTGGCATACATAAACCTAAGCATGGTTTATGTTGTGGACATAACATGTTATGTTATGATAAGTTATGGGAATTTGACTAGAAATGGGAAAGTACAAAAATGCACCCATATCCTCAAACTCTTTGGTTTAATTAAGCTTAGATGACAAAATAGCCCAGATCCCAGCATCAGGGATTTTTACACTTATAATGCTTTTTATAATGTAGAATCAGAAGCATTGGAAAAATCCTAGCTCAGATCCGCAAAATCCAGTATATGCAGAGGAAACAAGTCCCAGTGTCATTGTCAATGGCTTTTCAGAAACACTCTGGACCAGCCACATTCAGAGAATCCGGCCACATTCAGAGAATCTGGCTGGATGGCGTCCTCGTTCCGTCCCAGTCCAACTGGCCTTGGTAAACTCTCATTAGATCCGTCCCCTTGTATCAGTGGGTGATCGCATCCCTCGCAGTCCTTATTTCCTTTTTCATTTTCTTCATCCTTCTGCTCCTCATTTGGGCCTTGGGTGCTCCAATGTGGGTCTCCATCTGTATCGCCATCCATCGTCGGATGAAGGTTCCCTCTGGTCTTCCCTTCTTTGCTCACGTTCTCTTTCCTTCTGCTTCTCCTTTGGACCTAGGGAGTTAAGTCCAGTGTTCCGATGTGGGTCTCTGTCTCTATCTCCATCCATCGACAGATGAAGGTTCTATGGTGATACGCAAAATCTTCATCAGTATGGTTATAGGCCAAGGCCGGTTCAGGCACCCTCTCTTCTGTCCAGAGAACAATCTGGGGATCTCTCCTTGGACCTGGGATCCCATTTATAATCAAGTCTCCTGTAAACCCTAAAATGACTCCCTTAGTTGAAATATATTCTTCCCTGATCCCATCTCCATCCTTCCTCCCTCCCCGCCATCCCAGTTCACCGAGCTTTCCCCATTCCTCCCCTGTCTGGACACTCACCTTCCTGGACCTGGAGGGAGGGGAGAGGAACTTGAACTTCCCACAGGGCAGGAAACCCTGTCTGCTCTTAGGGATGGAGAGGGAGGAGGAGAGGGATTGGGGGGAGTGGGAGGGTGTTGGGAGGGGGGCGGAAATGGAAACTTTTATAATTTAATAAACTTTGGAAAAAAAACCCTCTATCTTGGAGGATATATTTAGCTAGAGGATTACTAAAATGTAAAGGATCAATAAAACAAGTTGGTTGACACAATGGAAAATGTTTTTACTGTTAAAATAATCATAGCTAATAAATAGTTCCTTAACTTCAGTGAAAAAAAAAGAAAAAAAAAGAAAATTCCTAGCTCATCTGAAAACAGAAGCATCTGTGAGCGATCAGGTAGAAAAGGAGGGTCTTGCAAGTCTAGTTGCTGCTATTAACTGACTCCACCATTGAGCTTCCTCTGCTGATTCATCTCCTTCCTGAGCCAGTGAAACACTGGAGAAAATGAGGCTCTTTGTCTATGCAGATGTGTCTCTCATTTTGAAGACAATGATGAAGTCTATGTTAATAGATAACTCTCTTGAAAGATTATACTTTGCCTATCATTGTCCCTTACATTAATTATCCAACTTAAAGCTCCAATAACCTTGAGGTCAGGTACTATTGAGAAATCTTTGTAACTCGCTGATATCAATGGTAAAATCATTCTTCTAATTACCCAAGTTCAAAGAAGTGAGGGAAGAATCTAATTTTGTCCTCCATCTTTGCCTGGCATATATAATGATTTCACAATTACCAGCAGTGTTTTGAAGTGCCTTGTCTATCCATCATCTCCTTTCCTAATTCAGAAATTCATTGCTTGAAAGAATAATCAAGGCCAGCTTAACTACCAAGAGAATGATTGGTTTTTCGTTCATTGGCCTATTTCTTATGGCATTGGAGTTATGAGCATGTAACTCCAATGTACTAACTGGTACTGATTGAGTTCCTCCTCTGTTCCAGGGAGTGTTTAAACAAAGACAATGTGCAGACAGAATTTAGTCATTTAAGTCTTTCAGTGTGCTACGGGAGAAAGACCAGAAGCTGTACCAGTTTACCAAGGAAGAAGTAAGAATAGAGATGAGCTCTCTAGCTATTGAGAGTCTGAAGTTATAGAGAATGAGCATTTAAATTCATCATTTCTCCTTGCTGTGTGGTCCTGACTCTCACACCTGAGCAACATACTGGTTGATACTCACCCAGGATTGGGTATTATGGTCTTGGGCATCTGAAAGCTCTGTTTAATATAACATCCATCAGTTAGGATGGCATCATTGTGTCTCACTGAGATTCTCAAAGAAGACTCTCATGCTGTTTCACTTTATCGTCCCATTTTCTCTCCCACATGTTTTTAGTCTATATATTCAAAATTCAGTGAAAAAGTGTTTCTCATCACTAAAAGGATAAGATTACTTCTTGTAGCCTGTTTACAAGAATATGTACAATTTGAGAGTTCATCCAGAGTGCTTGACCTTCTTTCTGTTTTGTTTTGTTTTAAAGTACGTGTGTTTCTCTGGATGAGTGTGCCATGGAGGCAAGAAGAGAGTGGTGGGCACTTGAAAGCTGTGGGTGGGGTGACTGTTACAACTGAATATAGGAGCAGGAAACCAAACCTGAATTCTTGACAAGAGCAGCAAGAGTTCTCAATTGTTAGGGCATCTCTCCACCTCACTTCTAGCTTCTCCTATCTTGTGTTCTATTTCCCCGCCTCTTTTCATTATATTTCAGAACCTTCCCCCCCCCCCCCGCCCCGTACGGCACCTTGAAAATACCTGGTCATGTTTCAAAGTCCACTTTTTCAGTATCATGATTATCTCTAAACCTCAGGGAACAATTGCCATGCTCTAGTATAGCACTTGATCTCTTAAATAATTGTTTTCCATTGTTCTACTGTAAATTCAGTATTAAATTGCAAACCCCTCTAAACCTATATACCACTAACTGATACTCATCTGAGCATGTCCATCAGAAAACAAACAATCGTTGCTTTCATCTTTACTCTGTGCTGGATTTTCACTTGGATAGCTTCAGTCTTTAATTTTACTCTCTTTTCTTTTCTAAGACCATTCTTCACCTCCCACACAACTAAGATTCTAAAATGACTGCTTCTATCCCATAATGTTACCCTTCAACAGCCTCCCATGATTTTCCAGCTCATCCTTCAGGAAAGCCTGAACACTTATCTCAAGTATGTTTCAGTATGATCCTTCTAAAAGTTTTATTTACTCATACTTCCACTGCTGAATCAATTCCATTGTGTGAGCTATTTAGCAAGTCTTAATCTCCTGCATGTAAAGATTATAACCCTGCACATCTTTTGTCTATCCATTGTTAAGCATAGTACCATCTCTTCCATGTAGCCTGCTTCCAAATGTCCTGAATATTCACTGTTGTAGCACACTAATGCCAAGTTGTGGTAAAGTGAAACTTGATAAACCATTGTTATCATCAAATTATAGGGACCAAAGTCTTTGTGAAAATAATGAACTGGTTTCTGAAAGGAAATGATGGCTTATGTGCAAGATTGGGATTGATGAGGACCTGAATTCTGATTTCATACTTTTATATAAAGAAGAGCAGTTTGTTGCTGGTGTTTTTTTTTTTCAGACATTAAAGCTTAGAACTGTATTGGCTACACTATAAATAAAATAAAGTCATGTGTACATTGGCCAACAAATATTCTCCAAGAGCATAACATAAAGTAAGACCTTGAAATTATTTAAATTCCCTTTGTACTTTAATTTATTTTCACACAGAACATACATACACACACTCAAAAATTGCTCACGATTGAAATTAATTTAGTTTTATTCAATTCCTCAAGCTCTGAAAAGCATTGGTTATGACAGACCCTGAAATAGATAAGCAAATCTTATTGTTCCTTTTTTTTTTTCTCCCCTTCAACAAGCCCTGGGTTTCTAGCCGGGTTGGTTAAAATGACTGTCCACTCTTGTGAGAGCCTCATCTGACTTGCCTTGTCTGGAAGATATCAAATCATGTTGCCCATGACTGTTTTATTCAGTAACTCTAGGCAATAACATTATTGTTTAGTTAACTTGGCAATAAAACAAACTTCAAAGTAACCTCATAGTAGCATGTTATGTGCACTTGGGGAGTATAGCTTTCTCTGTTCTTCCATCCAGACGCTCTCACATTTATCCCAGAGGCTCATGGGACACATAGCATATCCTGACTGTATTTCTGACACCTCTTCTACAGTGAACTGGTGGCGGGAGAAAGAGATAATATATTCTCTAGTATTTCCCCAGTGTCTTTACAATGTAATTCGAGAGACGAACCATTCAAAGATGTTTGATATCTGTAGATCTACTGTCAGGCAAGTTTTCAATCTTTCCCACAACAAAAGTATTGATCTTATTTTATGTAGGATAATCATGTCATGGACATGACCGGCAGATGCTGTTCATAAGCTCCTTGAGGAGGGCAATACATAGCTTCCTCGTCTCTATAAGAAATACTTCCTTTAGGAAGCAGAATAGAAAAAGGATACTCTGCATCTATTGTTCTACCACATGGATATATTTCAAAATGTACCACACAATTTATTATATAGGACATCCAGTGCTGTCATTACTGCAGTTCCTGAAGAATGTGAGCTCCCAAGCCAGTGACTTCCCAGCATGCTCCATGTCTCATAGGCACGATGTAAATGTGTGGGTATGTCTGTGCATACTTAAAAAACAAACCTCTAATCTTTAATGAAATAAATCTCTAAAAGCCATCAATTCTCTTTTAATTGGATGTTATAATGTATCCATTTGTCACGTCTGAACAATTTAGAATAGAGAAGATTGAGTTAGTAAGACAATATGACATTAAACAAGTCAGAACTATAGTTCATCCAGAACTTGCAGAAATTACTGGATTTCTTTCATCGCTTCTTATCAAATATTGAAGCATTGCTATTATGTCAAAAATTTCACAGATTTCTCTTTTATAAATTTCTCTTCTCACTCTTTGTTAGCCCATGGCCAGTAACACAAAGAATTGGAGAGAAGAAATCATGAGAGATGAGTCTTTGAAACCATTGGTTCTCAATTAGGGCTGACTGCAAACCACTCAGTGTTTTCAGTGATATCCGGAGAAAGCTTTGTTAGTCAGTGCTAGGAGGCATGATACTGATAAATGCTATGTGACAGAGGCCGAATATTCCACACAAGACATGGCAGGCTCCTTCCTATCTTTTCTCCCTAGTTTTACTTTGTGCCAGATGTCAGTTGTGGAAGATAAGCACGTGGCCTGAGCGGAAGTGCCATAATATGCCCAAAGCTAATTGCAGTGTAGGGAAGGACTCATGCAACTCTCCTCATATCACTGTTTCCCCACAGAAACTGACAAGTTTTACGCTACCCAAGCTGATTTTCAAGCTTGCTACAGGCCCATTGACAGCTTTTAATCCCCTTATCATTTTGCCGTTTTATCATAACTCTATATTTTTTTCTTTTTCAACTTAGTAGTACCTGCTCTGATGATAACACATCTCCAAAATCTTCATATACAACCCCCTTTATCTACATATGACTCTTCCTTATGGAATTTCTTTGTTCAGTAAAAATTAAAAAAAAACAGTGTAAAAAATGTAGATCTTTATGCAGTGTGTCAGGAGTGACCTTACAAGATTGTTCCCCAAGCAACACACACCTATGCATTATTCTAAAGTAGAGCATAAGGTTTGATTTCCAGGATTCAGGCTCTACTTTTGCAAGTTTCTGACCTCTCTTGGATGTTGCTTTAATATTGCGTTATTCTTTAATTGTTATTTGATAATTATCACAAAATAGTCATGTACTTTGGTGGGAATTTGGCAGGAAGAAGCAAATAGTCTGTAAATAATAAATAAATATTTGATTTTACATATTAATATAAATAATAAATAAATATTTGATTTTAAATATTAGAACCAGGTGTTAGGAAAATTTAATGAACTATAATGAAGTGATTTTTTTTGAAGTGATATTTTAAAATCTATATCAAAAACAACAGTAAGAGAAACATAGAGTTTTCCATCAGCAAAAGAGCTGAAGGTTGTATCTGTGAGTCTCCAGTCATGTTCCTTAAAGCTCTTAAGGAGAGAAAAGCAGAGACCACTGAGCGTGCACAGTAGAAAGGAGAAGAGCCAGCTCTGTGTGCCTTAGTAGAGTGGCCACCTCTGAATCAAGAGGTGATCACGATTAGCACATTTCTTCACCAACTTGGAGGTGCACATTCTTCCTCCCCCATTTCTCTGGTGTCTTCTTTCACCGCTGCTTATGACTCCATTGCATAGATGCCCAAAAGAGGCCAACCTCCCTGCCACTGCTTTGTTTTGATTGTGTGTGTGTGTGTGTGTGTGTGTGTGTGTGTGTGTGTGTACATATGCTCCTGTGTGTATATGTGTGTGCATGCTGAGGCCAAAGGTCAATATTGGGATATGTTTCTTGTTCACTCAGCACATTAGTTCTTCACACAGGTTTTATCACTGAATCTGGAGTTCAAACAGTTAGCTTAAACTGGCTACTCAGTGAGATTGGGGGATCTACCCACAACTGCTTTCCCAGGACTGCGATTACAGACATTGCCACCATGATTCGGTTTTACATGGATGCTGGGGATCTGGACTTGAGTCCTCATGTTTCCAGGGCAAGCACGTCCCCTCCTGAGCCACTTCCACAGCTCCCGCTATGCTGGCCTTTGATTGCAGGGGAAAAAAAGAACAATGTCACTGGCGATAGAAAGATGGAAGAGTAAACATGGAGATGGTGTGAACTTAGGAGCCTTGAAACTAGTTTGTGAAGTAGCGCCTCCAGGGTAACTGTGAAGGAGGGGTTAGAGCCAAGGCTTAGCTTGAAGTTCTGAACTTCACAGGGACCACTTCCATTGTCTCGAAAAAGCCTAGGCCAATAGTCCTTAAAATCAGGAAGATCATATATACTTAGAATTATCAGATCATATATACTTAGAATTATCAAGGTTTGCTACTTTTCTACACCTTATTAATCCCTTCTTCCCTGTTGCGTGTGAGGTATCGCAGCCACCTTGCTCAGCACAGTAAATGTAAACAGGAATGTAAGGTAGTTAAGTCCTCGGAGAAATGGTTTTGAAATGACAACTGATGGGAGCTATAAGGAGAAAGCAAAACCTGGGCAGATCTAGAAAATAAAACCCCAACCAAGATAGGTTTTAGAGAGAAAGGTCACGGCTAATGTCTAAAAAGGGCATTCGGTGAGCATTAGGGGCTAGAGATATTTTATCTCACACATTGTCCCAATCAGTGCTAAAATAGAATGTGTATGACCATCCTTTTGTAAAGGGGCCGTTGGAACTCTGAAAGGTCACACAAATTCCCCAGGCTCTGTCCTGGCTGAAATGGAAGCGTGACTCTCCTCCCAAACCAATCTAGTGAGGAGCGTGAAGAGTTTGGACTGTTTGAAGAGTGGAGAAACACGAAGCTGCCGAGAGCTGAGGCACATGCAAGGACATGTGGAAGAAGAGGACCTGTTGGTGGATAGGTATGGAAGGAAAGACGCTTCTGGAAGGCTATTCACAGCAAAATAGAAGAGAGAAATGCACAGTTAAAAAATGATAATGGAGTCACATTTACCCCCTGCCCAGAAGGGTTGATTACAAACAAAACTCAATACACACCATGCCTACCACCCCACAACAAGCATTCCCTTTGAATCACTTCACTTACAGGTGACAATTCAAATATTTACATCTTGTGTGTGAATTTCAGGCAAAAGTCTAATTAACTGACTAAGTTTAGTATTTCCATCCTTTTCTCTGCTTTCACCTGGGTAAACATAATTTATTTTGCTTCTTTGCCAACAATTTTGTGGAAAGCTTTTTCTAAAGGGTAAAAACAAAACAAAACAAAAAGCCATGAACACATAAAACATAACTTTCATTTCAGAATGGATTTGGCAAGCTGTCCGGTTTGCTGATCCAAATACGATGGTTCCTTTTAGAAATTTTTTTTAAAATGTACTATCCAATATTTCTCCAGCTCGGCTGAACAGTTGTTCTCAGAGCCTGGAGCTTGGTAGAGCAGCTGGGCCCATCTTTGGCTTTCATGTACTAATTGAGGACCAAAACTGTCTTTGGGAACCCTTCCTTGTTAATTCCAAATGTTGGATGTACTTAGGCATCCTTTTCGTTGATGCAGTCATGCAGGAACCCTTGCTGCCCTGTGCTCTGCTGGTGGGAAACAGTAAAAAGTGGAATATCCGCTGGCCTCCAAGGTGCATCTTGAATGTAATGATTAATGACAACTGAGATATAGTCAGTACTCGATGCAAAGAGTTTGTGGCAAAGACAGTGGCATGTACACAGGAAACAGATTCTGCCTGAGAAGCTTAGCTATTAATCTAGTCAAAGTCACAAGTTTTATGACAGAAAAAACAACACCAAATTCACTGAGTCTGTCCCTATCCCACACTCACCAAAATAACTAAAATCTATTGAAACTTTACGAGGGGAACAAAATCAGGTTGTAATATTTGGATCATAGGTGCTAAATCTTTATTGCATACGTTCAAATCTAACTTATATCTAAATATCTCACTTTCTCTCTCCTTCCCTTGCTTCCTCCTTCCTTCCTTCCATCCCTCCCTTTTATCACAGGTTTTCCATGGTAAATGTCATGGTGGTGTTGCTAAACACCAAGATGAACTATGAAAGGATTATAAGGGTTTCTGGCTCTGCCACATTCCTATTATATTACACAACAAATCTTGATAACAAAAAGATAAAAGATACACAATTAATATCTCAGTAATCTACAGTAAAACTCAGGATATAGTTTCAAAGTGAATATTGAACTTACATGACTTTAGAAACTATTAATGTTTAAGAATAAAGTATCAGGCTTATAATGCTTCATCACTAAATAAATATTTACATGAACATTTTACTTCAATTGTTCTTTAAGCTATAAAATAATTCAAGTCAAAATAAACGTTACACATCAGATTTTGTTTAAGCAAGATTTGAGAGTTTGGAAGCTTAGAGGTGATGAGCTCATTCCAGCGTCATGAGACTTTATGTCAACATGGTCTAGAACAGAGTGAGCCTGTGCCATTCATTCTTGGGCTTTGTCATTGTTCCATGCTGACTTGCCAAGTGTAGAGCAATATATTTCAAACAAGTGGGCCTCACTCGAATGTTCAGCAAACATATGTGATTTAGGTACAGCTTTAAAGTACATTAATAATTCGGCTGAGTAATGGGAGGGATGATTTTAGAATGTAGTAATAGGAAGAATAGGAGCTTGCAGGAATTTTCTCGAACAGTACCAAGCTGTTTGAGAGACACAGACTCTTCAAGAAGTGTAAACTGTTGCATAAGCTTCCACAATATTTACGGAACATTTACTCTATGCTAAGGGCATGCATGAATCCATTTCCCATTGCCAAAGCAAAATATTGGAAGCTGATAGGTACTTTATAAAGACGAGGTATTTATTACTTCGCAGTTTCCTGAGACTAAAGGTCCATGACTGAGTAGATTCATTTGTTCATCCTCTGGTGAGGGCCTCATAGTAAATGCCATCATGGGAAACTTCACGTGGAAGACAGAAAATACCTTGTGAAACAGTGAACAGAGAGATAGAGAAGGACGAGTTTGCTTTATACAACAATCACTCTCACAGGAATTAACCAGGGCTCCCTAGAAACCGTATTGGTCCCACCTCAAGCTTGACCCAAATATCTGAACCAACTCCTAAATATCCCCTACCTCTTAAGGTCTTATTAACGTTTTCACACTGAGGACCAAGTTCTCAACATGTGAATTCTTGAGGAACTAACTGTGTTCATTCCAGAATTTGAAAGTTGCTGTGTTTTATGAATGTGACATGCAACCAAAAATTCACTGACCTATGTAACTTAAGTTTTGATAGGAATAAGCAATAACTTATAATTAAAACTTTTTAAAGTGTGTGTACATTTCACAGCACATGTGGTTAGTCAGACAAGTAATAAATACTAGGACAAATGGAAAAAAAGGATAAAAATGATTTAGATTACGAATGAGGGAGCCCATCACAGTGTAAAAGATATCAGTGGCGACCTTTTAACACAGTCAGTAAACATTCAGATAAACAAGTGACTTATCCGAGTAGATGTCTCAGGAAAGAACATGGCAGGTAAAGGAAATGTCAAAGCCAGGAACCAAAAACAGGCACATGCCTTGAGGGTTTGAAGCATAGAAGTGTCAGTACTGTAAAGAGCGTACATTGAGAAACAGCAAAAGTGAGGCAAAAGCTCACCTACCTGCAAGACAAGCAAGGTAACACAGTTTCACAGAGTTAAACAAATGCAACATATCCTTGCATCATGAAACAGATATTCCATAGCATAAACAAATATAACACACCTTCAACTAAGATTATACAATATTGCTGCTCTTCCAAGGAAGCAGGCATGCAAAAGGAAGCAAATTATAGGAGATAAATTTTATACTACCACAATGGAAAAGTCATGAATAACGAGAATTAACTACTGGATCTAGTAACATCTGTAATGATGAGTAGAAGTTTCTAAGCAATTGGAGAGGTATAGCTTTAGATAAAGTAATTTTAATTTTAAAACAGAGTAACAAGATCAGATAGCATGGAGATAGGAAATAGAATTACCCCCTATAAGAATTTTGCACAAAAGAAATTAGGTGGTGCAATGGGCCCACAAGGTGTTGCTATGGTTGACCTATAAACCATCAGGCATGAGTAGAGGAGAAATTCATGAGGTTCTACCCCTTATTAATGAATTTCTGGCTGTTGGTAGATTCTAGTAGGGGGGAATCATTATCTTCAGTTGTGTACCCACTGCTGAGCCCACAAGGCTCTACTGGACAGTTCCAACCCCATGATCACACAAATAGTCCTGGGTAAGCTCAGCAGAACACACAACAAAATGAATCGGTATAAATGTGATGGCCCAAGATGAGGAGAGATAACTGGACAGGAGTGGTAGCGATGGACAAGGATGATGGTGACAGCAGCCAGCCTATACTATCTGTACGTGTGACGTTGTCTAAAAACAAATTTAATTAGTACAAAGAATAGATACGAGGAATGAAAGGGAGAATTGGGGATAACAGAATGTTCATTAGATCATGGAGCAGCTAGATTGGACAAAATTGCAGAAAACTTTCAAAGTCTCTTGGATTGCAGCAAAGGCAGTTTCAGAATAGTGTTCAATTTCTCCTAGAATAAAAAAGCTCTTTAGTAGTATTTATTTGCTTATGATAAAGTTACAAATGTCTGACATGATAAGCATGTTATCGACTTAATATCATCTCACATTATATATTTAATTATTATTGTCTTCTAGTTACTATGAAAATATCTATATTTTTCTAATTATTACTACTAACTTTTAGAAATTGATGTGAACCACACACAAGCACCAGACTTTAGATGAAAAAACCCACTGAACTAAATAATTATTGAAACTATGGTTTTCCCTCAGCCTTAAGAACATGAATGCTTTGAGTATATCAAGTTCATTAAGTTTGTGTATGTTGAAGTCATGAGGAAATTTCTTTTTTCAATTTACAACACAAATGAATTTACATCATGTCTTTTGTTTGTTTTTGTTGTTGTTGTTTTGTTTTCTTTTTTCTTTTCTTTTTGCTGTTGCTAGAACTTCAAGAACTATGTTGAAGAGATATGGTGAGAGTGCACAGCCTTGTCTTGTTCCTGATTTTAGTGGAATGACTGAGTTTCTCTCCGTTTAATTTGGTGTTAGCTGTCAGCTTGCTGTATTTTGCTTTTATTATATTTAGATATGATCCTTGCATCCCTAACCTCTCCAAGACCTTTATCATAAAGGGGTGTTGAATTTTGTCAAATGCTTTTTCAGCATTCAATGAAATGATCATATGGGTTTTTTTTCTTTCAGTTTATTTATATGATGGATTACATTGATAGATTTTTATATGTTGAACCAGCCCCACATCTCTGGGAAGACGCCTACTTGATCGTAATGGATAATTTTTTTTGATGTGTTCTTGAATTTGGTTTGCTAGTATTCTATTGAGAATTTTTGCATCAATGTTCATGAGTGAGATTGGTCTGTAATTCTCTTTCTTAGTTGAATTTTTGTGTGGTTTTGGTATCAGGGTGGCTGTAGCTTCATAAAAAGGGTTTGGCAATGACTCTTCTGTTTCTATTATGTGAAACACATTAAGGAGTATAGGTATCAGCTCTTCTTGGAAGTTCTGGTAGAATTCTGTATTGAAACCATCTGGTCCTGAGATTTTTTTTTTTTTTTTTTTGGTTGGGAGGTTTTTTATGACAGCTTCTTTTTCCTCGTGAAAAAAGAGAGAGAGAAACAGAGAAAGGGAAGGAGGGAGGGAGGAGGAAAGAAAAGAAGGAAAGAAGACTGAAGGAATTGGGGCACAATTTGGAAGACTCCTTGCAGAATAAGAACCCAGACTTACGGGTGACAAAAATACTGGTAAGAATTCATTTAATAGAATGTGATATTCACGATTAAAATATTAATGTCCTACCTGGATGTAAAAATAACCATGTTTAAATAATATTCATTCAGGTAACACTACTAGGCATAAGTAAATAAAATATATAATACGGTGGTTTGAGTAACAATGGCCCCCACAGGCTTAGATATTTCAGTATTTGGTTTCTATTTGGTGGATTATTTAGGAAAGATTAGGAGGTAAGACCTTATTGAAGGTGTGTTACTGAGGATGGGCTTTGAGGTTTCAAAAGTGTTACTAGGCTCAGTTTTACTCTATCTACCTACTCCCTGAGGATCAGGATGTAAGCTTTCAACCATTGCTCCAGCATGATACCTGATACCTGACTCCTGCCACCATGTTCACAATGGACTAATTCTATCAAACTATAAATAAGCCCCAAAGTAAATGCTTTCTTCTATATGCTGCCTTGATTATGAAGTCTCTTTGCAGGAATAGAGCAGTAACTATAGCATATATTATGTACTGCCAAGAAGGCACATGCATATTTTAGAGTATCTTATGATTTGTGCATGTGCTATAATCTGTAACGTGTGTTTGTAACTTTGACTATTTGCATAAATATTACAAAAGTTACATAGAAAATCCCCACCGAGAGATCAATGTGGCCTGGCTAATGTTGACACGTTAAGAGACTGGAAAGCGGTCCTCAAAGCTGTGATCGAATTTTTGAGTATGAGAACATGCTTGTGTAAGCAGACATTCCTTAGACTACAGAAAGTTCTAGAAATAACCAACAGCTACTGGTACCAGTTATGAGTACATATCTGAAAGGGCAAACTAAGAGAATAAGCAAAGCAGATCAAGTCCCTTCTTTTACTCCATTTCTGAGCCTCTTACACTGATATTCATTTTTAAAATATAGAACAACAGTTATTAATAGGAAATGCAAATTTTCAGAGCCTCCTACCCAGAGTCATAATACAAAGTACAGAAGAAAAAGGTTTTGAAATGAGAGACAATGATTTATTATTTGATTAAAATTGTCATAGATGTGCTTCGGGCTGTTGAAATGTAGAATTCACACCAGCTAATCTTTGTGATATTAAGTCAACTGATGAACCTAGAAAGCCATGCCCTCTGACTGTGAACTCAACACCCAGAGTTAATGAATGGAATACACTAAGAACCCTTTCTTCCTTCCTGGCACTTAAAGAAGATTCACAGGCGCTTTCAGTCCTTCATCAGGGAAAATCCAATGACGATTATAAAGTATATTAAAGTAATCATTCCTTCGCTAGGGATCTGTCTCCCAACTTTGCATGTCCCCTGATAGTTTTCCTCTATACATACCTGTTTAAGTTGGAATATGGTCCTGTGAAATCATGTATTATTGTCTGAAAGTTTTATTAAAAGATTTTTTCTCACAATATTGTGGGTTGAACTAGGGCACCACACATGTTTATCAAGTCCTCTACCTCCAAACAGTCTCCCCAGCCTCTCAGAGGCTATCAAAGCGAGCAATTGTGTCATTACCCCAGAAGAGTTCATGTCTTTACTTCCACTCTTGCATAATCAAACAACATATCACCATTGTCATTACAGGGCCCTGTCTGTACCCAGTATGGAGGTCTCAGGAAAAGCCCTGTAAACTGCAGGTTGGTTTGGCTTTAGGGAGCTCTATTTTCATTTTGTTTTTGCTTCATCTCAGCACTTCCTTTCAAAGACTGTCATAAGCATACCTGGCTCCCATGCCATCTGTCTCCAAGGAAGGATCTTAAGTATCTTGGTAATAATTGAATAAAATAAAGTATTTTCAAAAAGTTGTGGATAGGGTTGACATTCAGTGATAGTCTACTAACATCTCCTCCGAATGACCACACAATGTCCTCCCTCCACACCTGCCAGACTCACAGTGTGTGCTGAGTACCTAATGCCAGAGACATCAGCATTTGAGAGGATTCTGTCCCGCAGTGATGATCAGGGGTTTTGACCTCTGTTAAAATGCAAATATTTCTGGAAGAAATTTCACATCTTCCCTGAAATCCAATTTTGATGTGAATATCACATAAGAAAGGAAGAGGAGGAGGCAGATTTTGCAAAGAGAGAAGCTAGGTTGGTAATAAACAAATAGACGGCCTGGACAGAGGCCAGTACTACTTAGTAAGTGGCCTTCACAGAGCCCTTGTCACACGCTCCTCTCCATTCACTTGGCTGTGACACTTCCTCAAATACACTGGTCCTCAAATCATTTTCTCCTTAAAGCTAGCCTAAATTTCTCGCACTGTACTCTGTATGTACTCCGCATGTCTCTGTCTTGTTGTTGTTGTTGTTGTTTATAAATACCATGAAAGAGTTTCAAATTTTCATTTTTTATGGTCTCTTTTATGGCTATAGTCTTCTGAGCAGTACCTTCCATGCCTCTGTCACCTCCTGTTTCTAAGACGCCAGCTCTGAGCCGAGCACAGATATATGTGTGTATGCATGAATGAATGAGCATTAGAAATGAGATCTACTGTTATCTTGTTCAGATCAAAATGTGCTTAATTATCAGAAAAGGCATGATACTTATCAAACGTTAATTCTGCTTTCTACATTTCTTATAGATGCTTTCATTATCGGTGATTCATTTAGAAGCACATAGTGGGACACTATGTTAATATTTTAAAGTGTTTTAATAGTTTCCCATGAGGTCAAAGATGAGAATAGCAATGTATATGTCTCCCTTGGTCTATAGAGGTAATAAAATACCTCTACTAAATGACAATCTAATTATGTGAAATTGCATTTGCAAATCTTTCATTTCTTTACACTCATGCTGACGAATCTCTCTCTCCCCAGTGATTTCTCATCTTTTGCCTTAAAATGGAAAAGTGATTAAACATGTCAAAGCAAATGCCTCTACATTTTAGAATTTCAAGTAAATTAAAATGTCAGTGATCGTCTGAAAACAGTCAGATGAAAGCATCTAATAAGTACCCATCAGCACCTAATGGAGCAAGTTTGCACCAAATTTAGAAATACCTTTAATGATTCATAAATATATTTTAAATGATAACTGAAAAAAAGCTAAGTTCATCTCATCACTAATAATGCTGTTTATGGTAACAACTCTTCAACGGTACAG
This sequence comes from Myodes glareolus, assembly GCF_982192425.1. Lineage (NCBI taxonomy): Eukaryota > Metazoa > Chordata > Mammalia > Rodentia > Cricetidae > Myodes > Myodes glareolus. Next base: position 43,641,243 of record NC_142050.1, read on the forward strand.
TTCTGTACCATGAATTCCACACACGACATGGTTAAGCTCTGAGTGTATTTATGAAAAGAAATGACTGCTTCATTGTTAAGTTAAATCTCATCTCCTACCAATGACCTGAGATCAACACAATTAGAATACTCATTACTCAGCAATAAGATGGAATGTAAGTCAGGTGTTTGCAGGTATTTGCCCATTTCATAGGGAAATGCAGGTGTTTGTTTCGAGTGATTTTTCTCTTCAAGATTCAGAAGTGTTGGCCATGCCCAAAATTCACAGCTGAAGCCAAGCGATGGAGTTTTCCATCTCTATCATTCTGCCTTCCTGTGTGCCAGACTGAATTATGTCCTTGCTGAGCAGCTACTGGATGCCTGAAGCACACAATGCACTTGGAAGATATAGCGAGGCATAAAACAGGCTCCCTAAGCACAAAGAGTTTATTCTCTGAAGGAGGAAACGGGCCTCAACAAAAAATTACAATGCATTGTAATAAATTCCATAAAAATGATACATAAAAGTTGTTTTATGTAGAAAGAAAAGAATAACTTGCTTCCCAGAGAACTCAGTGGAGGGCTGACAAAGGAAGGAACATTTGATCTGAGACATAAAAGAAAGGTCAGACTTTGGGATCTGGGCCAAGGAATACCACAAATAAAACTTTATTTGCATGGTATAGAATTGTCTAACTTCAGGCATCTAGAACACAGGACTTATAAAGAAAAGCATCAGCGATAGCCACATTAACTCAAATCGGGATGCTTGTGTGCATTTTATAGAATTTAAATTTTACCTTATTAGGTCACTCTTAGAAGCATTCAATAGATACAATCATGTGACAAAATATGAACTTCAGAAACATGACAGTTTTGAACCTGGGAGAAGGCTCCTTCAGCAAAATGCTTGGCAGGCAAATGTAAGCACTCTCTTCATGTCCCAGCACCCACGTAAAAGTCAGCCATGATCACGCACATCTGTTATTTCTGAACTGAGTGGAAGGAGGGAAGACAGGAGGATTCCGTGGGCTTGTCCTGACAACCAATCTAACCTGTCTCAACAAATAAGGAGGAGGCCTGAGGAGATGGATCAGTGATAAAAATGCTTGCCATTCCAGCATGTGGACTAGAGTTCAGACCTCCAGATGTGCACATATCTGATGAGGATATATAAACACAAAATACATAGATATGAAAACAGAAAAAAATGAGGTGGAAAGAAACAAAGAAGATAGCTTCAACTGACCTCTGACCTCCACATGCAAGCACACTTAGAGAACCAGCCTTACCTGTTTACTTACACACACATTTACGAGTCCTCCCCCTGACACTCGTAGACACACATACACACAACACACACAGAAATACATTCAAGCAAACACAATGCACAGACACACTCAATGTGTTTTTGGTTTTCATGTTTAACATAGTCTATGATTTCGGAAGATATAGGAATTAGTAAAAATGCCTACAGATGAAAGCAGGGTTGAAAAATATAAAGCAGAAAAATCAATCATTTTGAATGTTAGACATACTTAATTATCTATGATATTCAGGAAGGTTTGATTTTAATGAAACTTTTTATAACAAAACTCCTTTTATTTTTAGACATATAATCAACTCTATTCATTTTTCAAGTTTTAAAAGCCTATTCTTCAGATCGGAATTTTGAAATCTCTAGAACAAGGTGTTCTTGCTTAGTTGCCATCATAACTCTATTTCAGTATCTGGACAGCACCTAATCTCCCCATGTTAATTTCCTTGAACAGTTTGGCTGACCTGAGCATACGAATAAACCACCGTCATTGGTGCATCTAATCAATGATCATCACTTGGGAGTTGTGTTGGCTAGTGTGGTGTCAACTTGACACAAACTAGAGTCATATGAGAAAAAGAAACTTCCAATGAGAAAATACCTCAACCAGATTGGCCTGTTGGCAATTTGATGAGGCATTGTTTGGTTTGTTTGGTGGTTTTGATTGATGACTAATGTGGGAAGACCCAGCCCACTGGGTGATACCACCCCAAGTAGGTGGTCCTGGCCCTGGGTAGCACAAGAATCAGGCTGAGCAAGCCAAGGAGAGCGAGCCAATCTGCAGCACTCTTCCATGGCATCTGCTTCAATTCACACCTCCAGGTACCTTCCTTGAGTTCCTGCCCCAACTGTCCTGGATGATGGTCTATTACCTGCATAATGTAAGACAAAATAAACCCTTTCCTCCCCAAGTTGCTTTTGGTCGAGGCGTTTTGTCATGCCAATAGAAACGTAAGACAGGGTTCCCTGGCACCAGGGCCATGCTTCACAACTCTGAACATGTGACAAGGGCAGATGACCTCCATCTCCAGAAAAACAGAAATGTTTTTTCTCCAGAAAAACAGAAAACCAACTGTCCACTTTTGGTACAGAAATGAGTGTGTCTGGCTTCCATCCATGAGCTGTTTCCTTTAGACATGCATATTTTTAGTGCAGAAACCAAATTAGTTACCTGACATCCATGGTGTAGAAAATATTATTTATAAAACTCTGGAAACATAAAGGGTTTGCTTGGCTAGCTTTATCATTACTTTTTTTGCTATTCAGCCACCAAACCACTGTAGCTGAAAAATTGCTTTGTCAACATCACAGGCAGGTGAAAGGCAATCCAAGTGATTTCCTAAAGAACTGTCCCAAAAGCAAAAGGATTTCTTGGATAATTTTAATTCATGTTAAAATAAATGCCCACTATACAAACTCCTAATTACATGCTTGCCAATTATTTCATTCAATCCACTCATTCCATTTATGTTTCTTTTCATGTACTTAGGAACAAAATGGGAGTTTTTAAATTATGGACGCCATCTGTGGTTCAGAAGACACAAGGTCCCTTGAGTTTAAAATACAGAAATTCTTTCCATGACACAAACCAGACTTCTGAAGGTTTTATCCCTGTAAAGACTCCGCTTTTAATTACCTTAACTGCACTTTTATAGATTTTTGTTAATTGAGCACCAGTCATGTTCTTCCACCTACTAAGGCCATCAAAGGGAAATTAGAGGATGTAAACCCCAAAAGATTTCAGAATTTGACAGAGGACAGAAAATAAAATGTATAAACACATTTGAAAAACCCAAATAATTCTCAAAGCTACAAGTTACTTATATTGTTGTGAGGGAAGCAATTTTGAGTGTAAAACTGTGTCAACGGGAGCCAGGAAGACGGCACAATGGAAAACTTTCTTGTTGTCCAGCATTAGGTTCTGAGGATGGATCACAAGCACCCACATCATACCAGGCATGGTGGCATAAACCATAAACTCAGTGCCAGAAGCAACGGAGAGAAGGCGAGTAGAAACAGAAAGATGCCTAGAAGTCGCTGGTTATTCAGACTAGCCAAGAGAGTGAGCTCTCGGTTCATTGAGAGGCCAAGTTCTGGAAAAGGAGGCTGAGATGACACGGAGGAACATACCCAAAGTCAACCTCTGATTTCTACTTATACATGCATAAATAGGTGTATCCAATTAGAAATGTATATGCATACACATAATACATACAACAGACTGTTCAAAGGTTTGTACAATACACAAAAGAGATAAAGACACACTCATCAAACCCAAAAAGTATATAAGCAGAGAAAAATGGTCAGGAAAAGAATAATTTCAGTAATGGGGCACATTATATATATTATATTTGAATATATATATATATATATATATATATATTCAAATGAATAGAATATGTCATACTCCGAAGCCGCGGGGGACATGGGAGAATCAAGAAACCCACTGAGTAAATAGAAATCAAATCATGATGGATTTTTCGAGACAAATAATGAAGTTATTTCCTAGAATCAATGGAAGGTTGCTAGCAGAAGGTGAGAGTTAAAGTGTTTTTGCAGGTAGTAACATTGACAGAAATAGGAGAATAAACGAGGGAAAGGAGCATGTGTCAGACAGAGCAGACAAGAGAAAAAGGACTTAGTGACTGGCAGGAGGAGAAAGCAATGAGGGGGTGATACATGCACACCCACTTAAGAGATGGGTAACACAACTAAACGTGTTGGTAATAAATAACAGACATAAAAACAGGCATTTGAAGAGATGAATTCAGCTTAAGATATACAATGTTTAAAGTAGCAGCTTAAGATATATAATGTTTAAAGTACAGTTAGAAATATTTGCTATTGTGTTCCTTCCGTTTGCCAGCCAATACACTTAGTTCACTGATTTACAAGCATATACTTTATATATGCATAAAATATGCACCCATTACGTACATATGTACAATAAGGAGAAGCTAGGTTAGGATAGGTCAGCTTGTTATTATGAGTCACTTGTATGCTGGGAAATATGGTTCAGCTGGCTTCTCCTTATAGCAGGATGTTTATTATATTTGAAGATGTACCCATGGATTTGTCTGAGTGTTGGAGCACAAGATTCATGGGGTGACTACCTAAAAAGAAGAAGTCTCTCTTGCTCCTGTGCTCACTTTCATTGGTGGTGCAGTGCCAACCTCTTTCCTGAAACTACTGTCCTCCTGAAGCCCAGGTAACTTCAGTTTTGTTCACAGCAGTTCCTTTCCCGGTGACATTATCCGTTCTAGGACATGTCTAGCTGCATGCAAGGTTGATTGAGGGAACCATTTTTCATCAAGGGGTCTGTAATACACTTTCTATATTCTGCCACTCACCACCTTGTATCTTTCTGCTTCAGGACTAAGAAGAATACAAGAAGGGAAGTAGCTTATCATAACATTTCATCTGACACCTGCATTTGCTTTTTACTTACTTCCAGATAGTACTCTTTTAATAGAAAGCAGGGACAATATTTTGCCTCCACAAAGTAGGAAGAACCATGGGCAGCCCCTTGGAAGACTTGTGCCTACCTTCCACATTCTTAGTAGTGGGGGTTTAACAATGACCCCCTCTAGGCACATATAATACAGTTGGGCCACTAAATGTTCATCTGTATTTTTATGTCTTTGGGTGTTAATAAAATTCCATGCATAACTTCTTAAGTTTTAATCTTTTGATTATCAGTGGAACTCACTTGGTTAAAGAAAAAAAGTGATCTGTTTTTCATCCTTTATTAGAAATAATGTTTTAGCAAGGCATTGGTACATGCCTTTAGTCCAATCACTCAGAAGGCAGAGGCAGGCAGATCTCTAACTTCTAGGCTAGCCTGGTCTACAGAGAAATTTTCAGGACAGTCAGGGCTACACAGAGAAACTGTACTTTAAAAAAAAACTATACAAAAAAGAAAGAATATTTAGAGCACAAAATAACAAGGGAAAAGGCCATTTTGTGAGCTGATACATTCTTTTTTCTCTAATCTGCTAACAGTAGTCAATATGTCATCAATAGCAAAGGATTGTCAGCATTCCTGTCTGTGTTACACATAAGCATAGTCAGATGTTGGCTTAGAAATTGAAATAACCCTATAAGAATGCAATTACACTCTCATACTTTGTTAAAACAGTATTTACTTTTATTTTCTTTTTCTACCCATTTTCCACACCACAGTTTATGAGAAAGATAACAGGTAGAATTTAGGAACTGTTGCTAAATCTAGCTTGTACCTTTAGTTTGTTTTCCTGTGGCTATAAAACAAACCAAGCATTTTAAGGAGGAATGATTTATTTGAGCTTGAAGTACAAGATGCAGCCCATCATGGTAGAGAAGTCAAGGCAACAGGATCTTGATAGAGTTGGTCCCTTGGCACCCACCATCAGGAGGCAGAACCCATTGAACGTGTTCAGTCAGCTCCCTCTCTCCTTACTCAGTTCAGGGTTCCCACGTCCAGGTATGGCGCTTGGAGTCTTCATCTTCTCACCTCAATCCGTTCAAATCACGGATGTGGCCAGAAGCTTTCAGGTGATTCTGGACTCTACATCATTGTGAGTTAGCAGGACCACCACAAGTTCTTAAGTTAATGCTCAGTTTTAGCATATCTAGATGCTCAAGCTTCTGTAATTTTGGTTGATGTTTGTCGACTGAGCAGACTGAGAACAACAACAGGTCAGACCTTTGGAACGAGGGAGACCTGACCCTCCCCAACACATGCCTATATGTTCATGCTTCTCAACAATCCTGCCGCACCGACCAAGTAGCTCTGAGCATGGAGTTTTCTTTTCCACTAACAGTTTTCACCTCGATGAGATTAGGGTCAGCTAATTAACATTTCCTCTTGACATCAGCTGTCTCTTCTCACGGTGGCAATGAGCATGCAATCTGCTAAGCCAAAACACACATGCAAAAGCAAGCCTTTGTCACAAAGACTAGGGAATGAAGGGGTATGACAAAGAAGGTAATTCTACTCTGGCTACAAAAGCGTCCCCAAGGTTATAATCTCCACAAGAACCACAGTAAGCTGGAGGTTACCTCAGTGCCGTTTATGATGGAGAAAGGCGGTAGATAAAGAACGAGCATTCTGAAGTCATACACAGCGTGATCGGGCTCAGCATGGCGGTATCATAGTTTCCCTGGAAATAAATGAGATGTTCCCACCAAACAGACAAAACTAATATAACACCCATTTTTAATGATAAGATATATGATATATTCTCTGTGCTATTTTCTGACCCTAGTGAATTCAAACTATCAAAACTTAAGTCAGTTTTAATACTATCTTTTCCAGTTATTTAGCCAATTTTCCCTACTGAGATGCCCTTTAAACTCCTAAGCCCACGGTTAGAAAGGAACTGTTTGCTCTGTTATATAATCTTTACTATTCTTGCATACAGTTATTTAAGCTCATCTTGACATATAATTTTTCACATTATGTTCTCATTATTCAAAGAAAGAAAAAAAAGAAAAAAGGAGTGTAACTTTCTCTTTGGCAGACAATGTACTACATACATTGTTGTGTACAGAGAAAAATAGCTTTGGAGTTAGGTGTTGAAGAGAGTTTCATCAGGAAACACACACAGCAGCATATTACTGGTACTTCCGGGATTTCTAAATTGGACAACTCATATGGTAGAACACAATGAGAACTCAGTGCCTGCCATAGCCCATCTTCAATTCATAAACAGTTATTTGACCTCCCTCCCCCCCGCCCCCGTTTCTGGCATCCAACTGTACAAGGTTGATCTTTACAAAAGTGCAGTGTATTCTAAAACTCAAGATAAAGCAAAATGCATGGGGAACATGAAAATCTGCTAGACTCTAAATCCCTGCACACCTAGAGAGATACATATTGACTTTTCTGGTAACAGAAGTGTACATGACAGGTGTTTATGCCTGAACAGCTCTGCAGGTAAGTGGAAGACTCTATTCTCAAGTGACCCTGGCATGCTAGTGAGCCAAAAGCCGGAGAAAGTTTGAAAGAGGGTTGGTTATTTAATCTTCATATTTGGGTTAGTTAAGGCATAGATTTGAAACTATGTCTTATAGTTTAAAAGCTAGGTAGGTGTAAATGCTGTCCTTATGTAATAGGACTGTGCTCAGAAAATGGGCTGCTTCCTCACAGTGAGGCATGGCCTGCAGCCATCACCAGGTACACTTTGACTTGCCTGTGCTGGATAAATCAACACTAAGGCTACGCAACAAGGCTGGCTTTGGAAGATTTACATGAAGTCCACAGTCGTCATTCCAACCGACTCTAGTCTATGTTACATATCCACGTGCTTATTAAGGCAACAGCAAAATGCATTCGTGCCTAGAAGAGATGGTGAGCGGCAAAGAGAAGCATTGTTTGAGAAACACAACAATGTGCTGATATATTTTTAGAGATGGCATTGAAAATCGAGTGTACTTAATTGGCACGCTTCATTTTTAATGTTAGAAAATTGAAGTGTAGAAGAGCAAGAAGATTCATTTTCTCCCCTAGAACTTTACTCCATTCTCCATGTCGTTGCTAACTTGACAGAGCATTTCTGATTGAGGGGATGTCATCCACATTGTAATACATTGAACTTTAGATTCTTCTGTTTCAGGCTTCAGACTGACTCCTGTTATTTTAAAAACTTCACGCTAAACTCAAGACTTGATAAAGAGAATTAATATTGAGAAATCATTTTGATTTTCTCCCATGGAAAAGTAATTTTTCTGTGCTCCTATATCTCATCACCTGAGACACATGCCAGTGAAGAAGGGAATCTTACCAGGCAGTTGCTTGACTTAGCCGCTTCAGGGAGATCAGTGAAGAGAAAGCATAGGCCTACATCCTAGAGCAAAGTCCCTCTGGGTATTCAGATATGGATCACGTTTCAATCTCCTTCCTATGTCTTAACATCCTCATTCCAACTGAGAGAATTGTCGAAGCTGTGGTAAAAACCATTTGCTCAGCTGTAAGACAGATTCCTAAGTGGCTTTGTTAGTATATCTAGACTTGACATCCACTAACAAGTAACAATCACCCCCTCTCTCCAGTGTGTTTGTACACATCTACCTCTTCCTTTCCATTCCTCTCCTTTCTCTCTTTTTTCTTTCCTCTTTTCCTCTAGCCAATTCTAGTAAAAGTCAAGTAGAACCAGATATTTTATTTCCTCAACTGCTTTCATTCACAAAACTCTGTCTTGGCTATTAGTGGTCAGTGTCACGAATTGTTTTTCTCTTGTACCTCTTAAGCTTTCACGTCCAGCAGTCTTAAAGGCCTTTAGCAAGACTCTAAGGATGTAGTATAACATTTTAATGATACCATTAGATGATGAAGTTTTGATGATGGAGTTGAGCTATATCTGGAATTTAAGAGCGCTATTAATTTCTTGATTAAAATATAAATAAAAAACTACAAGACCTAGAGTGTATATATAATGCTAGATTTAAAAAAAATGTGTTTCTGTTTACTTCTCCATTTAATGTCAAATACAGACATGAAAGATGATATAAGCCAGTGCTTCTATTTTAAGATCTAGATATGTCAGACATTTTCAAACAGAGCGAGTTGCTGTGGTAAATAAGCTTTTTCTGTTAATTAATTCAGACATTAAGAAAGTTACTAATTGCCTGTTTTCTCCCTAGATTGCCCTTGATATATAAGTATTTGTGACCTTCATCATATTCCCACACGAGAAAGGTTATGTTTGATTTAAGTTCATTTCTCAAGTGTCTCAGCAGCTTTGTGCTTCACTGAAAAAGAACAAAATCCATGCTAGATGTGAAAGCTATTAATGTGTTATAATCGAGTTCCATTTCCATTGCATTGGTGGTCCCGACACCATTGCTATTGTGAAAAATGAAACTTGTATATTTTTGTTCGTAATCATATTCTTTTTTAAAAATGATTGTCTTTTCTCTAGTTGTTAATGAAATAATTGTTTTGGTGCACAGCAATTTTTTAAGAATATTATTACATATTAACCAGAAAGTTAATCTATTCCCTATTCCAAAGTTTGTCTATAAATGTCAACTCTTGCAGACAGAATTTCAAGAGGATAATCAGCATGTGGTCTAGGTAGGAATGGATCTCTCACGCTGACCCTTGGAAAAATGGGAACCTTTGTAGGGCAAAATCAACCTGTCCAGTCAGATTAAAGGAAGAAAATCAAATGCGATTATCTCATGTGTTCAGGAGGCTTCACTAAAATTTAATGATCATGAATACTAGTAAACATAAAACAGCATCCTTCTGCATATAAAGGTAAATAGAGATCTAAACATTGTTTTTGTTTGTTTGTTTGTTTATTGGCACAAATATAATGAAATCACATTGGCTTCATAGAATTATGAAATTTCAGCTGGATGTGGAGTAACACTCTTGGAATCTCGATACTGAGGAACCTGATACAGAATTCAAGGTCAGCCTGGGCTACATAAAAAAGTTTAAGGATAGCAAGGACTACATATAAGAAACTGTCTCAAAGGAAAAAGCAAAGAAAACTCTAAGATGAGGTAGTAGCCGAGTGTTGGTGATTTAACCAGAGCTTTACATAAACTACGTGATATTCGAGCACAGTGGTGCTCAACCTCCCTCAAGCTGGGACCCTTGAATACAGTTCCTCGTGTTGTAGGTGATGGCACCCAACCATAATTATCTCATTTGATATATTATAACAGCAATTTTGCTACAGTTGTGAATCATAATGTAAGTATCTGATATTCAGAATACCCGGTATGTGACTGTAGTGAAAGGGGCATTTGGTCCTAGCGGTCACAATCTACCGGGTGAGAACCATTATTGCTCAAGAAGAAAGAAATGTAATAGAAACAGTGCATAGGGATGTGAGAAAGGTAACCAATTGTCTCAGTAGGTGAAAAGCTTGTGATGCATACTTGAGGACCTGAGTTCAAAGCCCCTGAATCATTTAAAAGTTGATTTGTGTGGGGCACATCTGTAACCATGGTGTTGGGGAGTACAGACAGGAGGATCCTGGGCCTTTCCAGCTAGCCCATTGAGGCATTCACTGGGTTCCAGATAGAGTGAAAGACTTTGCCATAAAAGTAAACAACTAACATGGGCTCATAGGAACTCACAAACTTAACCAAAAGCTAGGTAGAGAATCCGCATGGGACAAACCTAGTCCCCCTATATTTGTGTGACAATTGTGTAGCATGATTTACTTATGGGATTTCTACCGGGAGCAAGGCCTGTCTCTAACACTTTGGCTGGCTTCTAGGAATCTATTCTGCATACTAGGTTGCCCTTTCCAGCCTTAATACAAGAAGAGGAGCTTAATTCTAACTCAACTTGATATGTCAAGCTTTGTTGACACCCATGCCTCTTTCTGAACAGAAAGAGAAGAGGAATGGATTGGGAGGGGAAGGAAAAGGAGGGGATGGGAGGAGAGAAAGAGAGAGGAAACTGTGGTTGGGATGTAAAATAAGTGAATAAATTTAATTAATAATAATAATAATGTAATGTTAAAAATAAAAAGTAAAATGTGGGGTAACTAAGCACCTCCATGTGCTTTCTCACATGCACACACACACACACACACACACACACACAAATCAATCAAAACAAGCCATGTGCATTGTTTACTTTCAAAAACAAAAATTACTGAAAAAGCAGAGATACCCTTATACATGAATCCATTACTTAACCTAATGTAGCAAGCTTCTTTGCTACTAAATGGTAGAATCAGCTCTTTTTTGCAGTGATTCTATTGTATATAAATCATATAGTTGGCTCTGTTTGAATTTATGTATCACAAACATTCTCTTATCTAATGTGTTTCATCTCTAAAACATATGATATGGGTATGTATGGTGAAAATTATCTTACAGAATTCTGAAACTCAATCTGTATTTTGTATATTCAACAATAACCATGTTGAATAGTCACTTACTAATTAAAAGAACATCTGGAAAACTAGCATTATTTATTCTGTTTTCTCCTTTCTTACATATTAGATATTAAGTATGATTATAAACTTGATACTGAAATATGTTTCTGGGGATAAATTGGAATATCTGAAACCAAATATCTCAAAATGTCATCCATCCAATATGCCTTTATTAAGTGCCCAGAATTTTCAAGATTTGCTAGACACTGTCGGGAATTCAGAGCGATTAACATGATGTTTCTGCCCTCTCTGGGTCTGATCCTGATTCACACTGCTCATTTGAATTCTTGCATTTATTGCCTTCCCTAATGATGCTATTTTCGGCTGATGACTTTAAACACAATTGGGGTTTTCCAATGACTGTCTAATGTGTATCAATATCAGCCTTATTTGTGAGATGTCTGTGAAAAGAGGCAAAGGTTTATTCTTTCCTTGACATTTATAGCATGCTATGCTCTATGCTCCAGAAAGGTTACCAAAATCAAATTTATTCCAAATGGGCAATATTTAACTGTAAAAATGTCAAAGGAAGGGAAGACATCTCCGCAGGGCAACACTGAAGTGATTGACTGAATGATAACTAGAGAATGGTGAAGTGTGCTTTATCATTTTACCTGAAAACCCTTTTAATAGATTTATTGAGTCTGAGCACCATTCCTTCTCTCCATCAGTAGATGCCTGCACATGGGTGTGTGTTTACCTATCTGTTTATTTTAATGTTACTACTTAATGGTATCAAGCTTTCTTCAAATGTTCTCAATTCCTGTATACATTGTAAGTATCCCATTGTTCAAGCAATTACATATAATTAGCTTTCAATTATATTTGAAATTCAAATTTTTCCAGTAGAAAAATTTTGATTAAAAATATAAAGTGGATGTGATGTTTTGAAGCTGAGTTCAGAGATATGAAATGAGAGTAGGCTTATGTACACACTCCATGCAGGAACAAAAATCACCATCTGATATACCTAAAGCCAGCTTCTTTAAGTGTAATATGATATAATATTAAAATGAATATCTTAGTAAACTCTCACAAACTGGCCCTATGTAAGTCAGGACTAATCACATGAGTGGGTAGTTATTCACCTTCCAGATGATGACTTGTTGAGATAAAGCAATTTTTCTACTTCTGAATTGATCATCCCACCCAATTCTTGAGGCAAAGCAAATAAGGGTGTGAGACTGTCACTAGTGAGAAATTGCAGTGGGAAACCAAGAAGGCTGACAAGAACCAGCAGTTGTAGTTCATGTCATAGTGTCACAGGGAGGAAGGATTACTCATGGAGAAGATTTGTTCTTTGATAGCTAGAAAATTACATAATACCCTATCATTTGAGAAAGTTGGTGGCAGGGTGAAAAAAACAATTGTACTGGAGACTGGGGACATTTCTCAGTCCTCCTATCTCTGAACCCTCTTCCCAAGAGTGTCTAAACAATACAGGAAACCCTAACAAACCCCAGGACATCCTGCTTAACCAGCAGACCTCTTCACTCATGGTGATGGTGATATCTGAGTTATTCAATTGTTTTTTGTTTGTTTGTTTAATTTAGATTTTCTGTCAAATACTTTATGGAGTTGGTTACTTTCCAAGTCCTTCAAAAAGTCTCAGCAGAGGGCTGAAGAGATAGCTCAGTGGCTAAGATCACTAGTTTCTCTTTCAAAGGTTCTGCGTTCAATTCCCAGCAACCACATGGTGGCTCACAACAATCTGCAATGAGGTCTGCTGCCCTCTTCTGGACTGCAGGCATATATGTAGGCAGAACACTGTATACATAACAAATGAATAAGTAAATAAATAACCACATCAAACTCTCTCTTTCTCATACATGCATACACATACACATAAGCACGCACACACACACACACAGAGAGAGAGAGAGAGAGAGAGAGAGAGAGAGAGAAGGATGGGTTCTAGATTCAACAATGTTTTCCAGAATTTTAGCTTATAGGCCATTTTGTTAAAGGAAAATATATATTTTATTTATTATTATATCTAATGATAACCCATAAAAAACAAATGAGATAAGGTATTTTGTTGTGGTGTAAATAATAGTGGACAAGCATTCCAGACTCTATAATCCCTTGACCTACTCCTTCATAGAACTAAGAACTGATTAAAAGTACATGTTTGCACAGATTACAGTAAGCAACAATAATGAAAACAGTTTTGTGCAAACAATACCAAGGCTATATCTATCACAAGTCAACATCCCAAAGACCATTTGTGAAGCAAATTGTGCCATGAAGAGAAAACGGATAAAGAATTATAGCATCCCAACCAGCAATGGGAAGACTTTTTACAGACCACCATTATAAAAGATGGACAGTTTAATATTAATCTTAGCATCTGTCCTAAAGCAGTAAGGATTAAACCTTCTCAAGTCAAGGTGTTTGGTATGGGTTTTTGTATTTGTTTGTTGCTTGTTTTTGTTTTTGTTTTGGCCTGATCAGCTTCATCTAATTGAAATACATGGAGCTTCTACTTTTTTTTGTCTTCATTTCCCTCAAATCCTTCAAATTATTATCTTTATTTAAATCACTCATTAGTTTCAACATCGGAAACATTTTTACTTCAGGCTGAGTTGCTCCATCAGTAGTCTTTATACTCTGTGTTAAATATTCATTCAATAATGAAAAGGGAGTCTTTTTTAATGTCGTATACAATTTTTGTTTTAAGTCATTTGTACATGTCTTAATTTGTACATACATTTATTTTTATCTGTTTGTTTATGCATTTATTTGTCAGTTTCCCTTTATCCCCACAGTTCCTTCTCAATTCATCCACTAAGAGTTAGAAAGTGTGTGACCAGGGAGAGAGTACTTGTAAAAGAAAGATACACATGAATATACCGTGACTGGGCCTGAGGTCAGCTCTCAACATGACAGGATAGATGCCCCAGGGAGGATGAAGCCTTACATTTCCTTTACCTCCTAGGGGCATCCTGGGCTTCTTTAAGTGGGCTATGAGCGTTGGGATGGTTCGGCACTCCTGAATGCACACTGAATGTATATCACAGTTGCCAGAGACTGTGTGGATTCTCTATTGGTAAACAATGACAGCATAAGCTCTCTGGAAGCCTACACACAGCCGTGGTATGACTTCATAAACCTCGATCAATCTTTTCCCATGTCCTTTCATCAACTAATCAGGAGGACACAGTCAAGGTCTGCATCAAGGGAAGATCTTAATATCAGACCTTAGGTTGTATAGATTCACAGGGGGATTGTTTTCTGCCTTCTCCTTCAGAAAGGTCTCTTGTGGTCACTTGAGTTCTGAATATAAGTTCTCAACCTCTTTTTATGATTCCCTGTAGAAGGAGATCTGTCACCTACAAGATGATTACCTGTCTAAGGAGGATTTGTAAAGATACACAAACTGAGGCTCAGGACCTTCCCCAGAACAACATAAATGGGTAGGAAGTAAAGATCCAGTTACTCCATTGCCTAAAAAAAATAAATATATCTTATAATATTTTTCAGTTCTTTCAAAGAGATAGCAATATCTATACCATTACAGTTAGCAGTGATGTTCAAATGCACATAAAACATTTTTTGTCACTAGCCTTGGGAATTAATCACTAAACAAGTACCTACTGAGAACCAGCAATAGATCAGGAATTATATCTGGCCGCTATTTGATAATTAAATTACTTTTTAAGTTAGCATATTTAAATTATTAAAATGATAAAAAAAATCCCAGTCATGGTTGTACAAGGCTGTCATCCCAGCTACACAGTAAACTGAAAGAAAATTTTCAAATTTAAGGCCAACCCAAGCAACTTAATTGATGTATTGAAATGGCTGGAGATAGAGCTCATGGGTAGAACATTTTCATGTCATGCATGCAACATTGGATAAATCCCAGGTATCCAAAATAAAGAAAATTTGTATTGGTTACTGAAATTAAAAGATCAAGGGAGCCTTTTTTTTAGCTTCAGAAGTATGGTCCCCCGACTGCCCTCTGACCTCTTCAAGATCTTCACTTGGTAACCCCAACTGCTCTGCAGTTTCCTGTTCTGACGTCACCAAATTCCTATACCTGAGATTCCAATAAATTCTTTCATTCTGCTGGTCATGATGGTACACGCTTTTAATTTCAGAACTCTCCATGGTGAGGCAAATAGATCCTGTGAGTTTGAGGCCAGTATGGTCTACACAATGGGTTCTGAGCCATCTAAACCACACAGTGAGACTGTGTCACAAACAAAAACAAGCAAACAAAAAACCACTCATTTTTTCAGCTGTTCTACAATTCTGTTGTTGAGTTCCAGGAAGATCCAAGACTTTTCCTGAGACCCTAATGTATTGAGAAGGAACAGAGTTTCATGTCTAAAACCAGAGATATGCATGCCCAACTAGGGTCTAAGGGAAACTGAAACTTTGGATACAAGGAACCCAATGCTTCCCCACTAAAAAGCTATGGTTATCAATTCCAAGGCCATTGATCACTCTGCTGCTGTTGTAATTGAAACTTCCTGTCTTCCTTTTGCAGAATATATATGTGGAAGATTATTGCTTCATGCTGGTTTTGTTCCTTCTTTGCTAACTTTCTGCTAACTCTGTCCCATTTTTGCCCTGAAAATTGTATACAAGATGCTGTGCAGGCTGAAGAAAGGGTTCAGCTGTTAAAATCTAGGCTTTTATAATAATATAAATAAGATGTTATGTTTCTTAATAAACTGTCTTTGCATAAGCTATCAGCTTACGCAAGATCTCCTGATTCCAGAATTTAAGCCTTCCACATTTTCTCATCTTTGGTACTCCTCCTGAGGGACCTGTCAATAAAGAATGACCTTCAAAACAGTTCCACATTAGGGCTGAGGGGTATTCTTTTATGACAAGAAAAAAAATTAAAGCTACCTGTGAATACTCCAGTGTGTGTTGTGATGGTGCTTAGGACCGGTTAGAGGGAGCATCTTTGAGGACATGAGAGTAGAAAGAGAGGAAGTGATAGTGTCAGATGTACCCAGCCTTGCAAACATAAAGAACACCACAGGAAGACAGAAGGATAAATACAGAAGCCTAGGTTCAGCCACTGAAGTATACACTGTTCCAGAAAGGTTCTAAAATGTCCAGCTTCAAGGGAACAACATCTGGCCCAAGCACAGGGGCTTCCAGCTTGACTGAGGTTGGCAACTGATTAATTTATGAGCTGAATAATATGTAGATTGTGTAGAAAGTCGGATTCTCTCTCAACTATGCTAGGAAACCATGAAGTCTTTTCAACATTGTAACAGCGTAAAAGACTTCTACTGAGGTTAAAAGTGAATCCAGTTTGCTGTGATGCCGCATACCTACAACCCCAGCACTCAAGCAGCTAGGGAAGAGGATAGAGAGCCAGCCTAGACTGTATAAGGAGACCCTTAAAAACAACAAAAATTAAAGAAAGAAAAGCCCAAAGCACTAGGAGTGATCCATGGATGGTAGTTTGAGGGAGTAGAATTGGCTAAATGGTATTTAGGGAGCAATTTTCATCAGTCATATGAAAAACAAAATGTTAACTTAGTCTAAGATTTATTGAGCATAGGAAAGAAGTAAACAGGTTCTAAATTGAGTTTGAAAATAGTCTGAAGAGAAATTGCCAATGTACAGGCTATTGGGAAAAGGAGCATGGAGGACAACTTTCTGCCTTTTAACTTTTGTCCATGGCTATAATGCATGAGATGAAAAGCAAAGAAAATCAAAAACCACTGGAGAACCAAGTTTTCTTTGTGCATGTTAAAAGATGTCTATTTTCAAGAAAATGTTCAAAATAATTAGCAGTCCTCAGGTAATAGAAGTAGCCAGAGATGAGCTTCAGCTTTGTCATCTTGCAGGGCAATGGGGATTCATGACTGTTAGATCTTGGAGAGATGATAGAGGACCAGTGACATTCCAGGAAAACCTGAGAATACTAGGCAGGAATAAGTGTCAGGAAGATCAAGGATGCATCTTATATGAGACATATAGATAGAAATTGGAGTAAGGGGAGGACATGCCCATCTGGCATGCAGAGCAGTTTTGATGAATTGAGAGTTGGTAGTGAGTTGTCCAACGCATGAGAACACATGAAAAAAAATCTAGATAGAAAACAGAAGTTTACTAAGACTCATCCTTAAGCAATGACCAGACAAGGAAGGAGCAAAAGAAAGTAAAATGATATTACTATCAACAAAAGACCAGATGGGGATTCAGCAAGGAGAAAAATTTATCTTACCCAGTAATGACAAATGACAAAAACTCATCACCCCCACAAAGTCACCTGCAAATAGGATAGAACAGGTAACTAAGTTCAAGAAATTGACCCTTAGTTTCCAAATTTGGAACAGTGAGCTGGCCAATCAGATCCTTCAGAAGTAGTTGATAAGTATATGATAAGTCAAATTCAAGCTGGATGAGAAAGACAGTAAACAGGAGGGAGCTGGTGAGTGGAGGAAAAGGTGGATTCAGTAAAACAAACAGACAAAGAAAAATATGTCCCATGGGGTCCAGCCATGATTGAATGGTTGCTGGAGTGAATGACTGGAAGGAGAGAGGAGTGGCAAAGAAGAATATTTGAAAACAAGAGGAAGGTGAGTAACTCTTTCAAGTATGTTGAAGATTCCCCAATGCTTTAGAACATGTACCAGGGATAGTTTAGAGGACATAAATGTTGGAAAGAAGGTTGTCAGGACCTGAGGTGTCAACCTTTCTGGTGGGTCATCAAGCAAATGCTCATCTAACAGAAATATTCCAGGAAGAGTTCAATCAGAGACCTGTCAACAAATGAAGTCACCAGGATCACCGATATAAACTAAGTCCATGGCCTTGGTTGCCTGCGCTCATTACTTCAAGGAAACAACTGAATTAGTTTTTCCCCAGCTTCTAGTTTGGAGGTTTCTCATTCTGCTTCCCCACATATAAGACCCTAGAGAATGCCACCATCTGCTAATCACAGTCCTTCCAGGCCCACTAATCAAAAAGAATGTGACAATATGAACATTGGATTTTCTTGGAAATTACTTTTGCTATTTGAATATACTTTAGAGTACATCATAGCTATAATTTAGTGCATATTCAATTTTGTTAGTAGACAGAAAAAAAAAATCCTCTGAGGTCATCGTCTATTCTCTCCTCGCTGTCCACACCACTTCATCCCTGCCTTCAAGACTGAGCAATGTGAATATTTGTCCCAACAATTGCTGTTTGAATTTTGGGCAGAAAGGTTTTAAAACAATCCCTCTAACACAGATGAAGTTATATTTATACTTTTCCTTGAATTAACTTGCAAATTTGTCCACCAATTATTTTTAAATTTATAAATATAAAATGTTGAATTAAATATTGATCCTATTTGAAATAGTGTGTTTTATTTTTTAATAATTACTGAATATTTCTGGGTACTCAGGAACTGCTGAGTAAATTAACATTTTAATTTCTAACAGAAATATGTTACTTAATCCTTTCTATTGCCCACTGGAATGTTTCTATTTTGAGACCAGGTTTTTCTGGAGCTTTGGAGCCTGTCCTGGAACTAGCTTTTGTAGACCAGGCAGGTTTCAAACTCACAGAAATCTGCTTGCCTCTGCCTCTCCAATGCTGGGATTGAAGACATGAACTACTGCCACTTGGCTACCCACTGGAATTTTTAAACATCCATTAATTTTTAAAAGAAACATACTAGTATAACATGAATAAGCGGTTTTAGGTTTACTTCTTTGGTGGCTGTGTATGTTTCCATAGTAGCTTTAGAACCACAGCCTGCTAGTCGGGCTTATTGATCAGTACTATTCTCAGATTGTTGCATCCACATGAAAAGGTTTTGTCCTACTTGAGGTTGCACTTTCACTGCAGTTAAATCTGAGCCATACACTGTTGTTGTGAAATTGTGAAGGTCAAAGTGATTATGCGAATCGTAGCACTTTGTAAAGTTATTGAAGTATTTAAAAGAGTGAAGTCTTGTTCCCTACAGCTCTGGGGTGTGATGTGATCTGAGCCAGGTATAAGAACAGTTCTGTAATATTCATGTTCTGACTCCATCCCTTAGCATATATATATATATATATATATATATATATATATATATATATATGTGTGTGTGTGTGTGTGTGTGTGTGTGTGTGTGTGTGTGTGTTCATGTGTTTATTAATTTATTGAGAGACACTGATTTGACATCTTCAGTATTATGAAGTGATGTGATGAATTTGGGCAGTTAGAGTTCTCTAGAGGAAAAGAACCAATAGCGTGTGCGTGTGTGTTATGTGTATATGTGTGGTGTGTGGTTTGTGTGGTGTCTGTGGTATGTGTATGTGGTGTGGTGAGTGATGTGATGTGTGTGGGGGTAGGGTTGTGTGTGTGTGTGTGTGTGTGTGTGTGTGGTTTGTGTGTGTGTGTGTGTGTGTGTGTGTGTGTGTGTGTGTGTGTGTGTATTAAAAGGAGATATTTGTTAACGGGCTGACACATTTCAAATTGACCACTTCAACAATTGTCTGCACACTGGAGAGGCTGAGGACCTCCTGGTAGCTGCTACATCTATTGAGGTTGGATGCCTCCACAGTCCCAATCTGGTGATGAAGGTCTAGAGGATTCCTAGTAAGCAGCAGACCTTAGTCCATATTGAAAGACTGAAGATTTTGGAGTTGCATGGCGGAGGAAGATGGCAGCAGCAGCACTGGCTTCAACGTGTATCTACACTCAGCTGCAAGGGCTAGCAGGAGCAAATGAAAATTACCAGGCTTTCTGGGCAAGCAGATGATCCCACTCATTCTATGGGGAAGTCTTTGCTGCTCACTTAATCCTTCTGGGAAATACCCATACCTCTTTGTTGCCTCAGATGATTTTAAATATTTGATAACCGATATCAACCATCACAGGTGAGGTTCATTCTCTTCATCTATGCACCAGGAAGTATGCTTGACTTAAAACAAGCTAGTTCTACTCACTACCCACCCTCATTTATTCCCTTTTCATCCTGCCAAATCCATTAACTGTTGGCAGCTGTCAGGAAGGAGCCAGGTTCCATGAACTCTTGCAGAACCCATGAGTGAGTGTTAAAGATCCCAGTCTTAATGCTGGTCACCATAATTTCCTGTGTTTGTCCTACCCAGAGATGACATTTAATGACCCTCTTCCTAACATTCTTCCTATCTTGCCTTTGTATTTGGTCCCTGGGCCTTAGAAAGGGTGATCTGGGTGCCTCCTTGAAGCTTGAGAACTCAACTGTCACTCTTCTCAGCACTTTGCTGAGTCACAAATTTCTGCATTAGCTCACCAATTCACTGCGAGAGGAAGGTCCTCCGGCCATGGCTGAGGGTCAGTTCTTACTAACTCTGGTGAACGCCTGGAATGGCCCAAAGGGCTATTGAGAACGACCCGCGATGGTTTGCTTGGTGTATTTACTTTCAGTGTACCTGCAATGTCCAGAGAGGATGATGCCTGAAGCTATACTTTCTTGAGAGAAGTCGGTTTCAGGATGTGTGTGAAACATCGCTGCCCTTACACTCATTTACAGGAAAACATTTGCTCATGCTTTTAACTTTTTAAGCCTAAATTACTTAAAATCTGTATCAAGTTCGGTGCTTATAGCTCTCTTTATAACTTTAAGTACTAAATATTACCAGCTTAAGGAAATAACCATTAGCCTATAAAAGAGACCGTTGATGCGCTTTACAACATGAAGAAATAATTCAATTAAAATGTGATTCATTTGTTAAACAGATGGAATATGCGACATTTATAAAGGACATCTTATTTCATTATGAATTTATCAAAATTCTCCCTTCAGCATCTGGGTTGCCAGAACTTCTAGACTATATTCATGATTTCATCTTTTCAAAAATGTTATGTTATGAGGCAGTTCTGTAAGGGAAAATGCAAAGTGGCAGATCAAATATAATTTGTGCTTCACTAACGAAGCCCTGTACAACCAGTAGCCACGTTCACATTAACAAGAATGAAAAAAGGTTAATAAATCAACTTTTCATAGTGTGATAGTATAGCTCATTAATGAGTGTGAGAAAATAATCAGTTATTACCTCCTTTTTTAAAAAGTAAGTACATGTGTCAATATGTGGTATTTTAAAATTGCTTTAGCAAGAAATGGAGGATGATCGTGAAGACAGAATGTTTTCAAAGAAAAAAGAATGTTCGTCATTTTATTAGTCACATATTTAGCACAAGCTTTTCTTTTTAATCTTCTTTCATTTGTAGTATTATCCGTAAAACTTAGATCTCAAGGATAGACAAGGCTACTAACTTTCTTGGATTGACACATAAGAGGTGGCACTGTAACTCTGTAACTTAGTGGTCAAACACTCTCTTGCTATCGGTAAGGCCCAGGGTTTAATCCCCAGCACTGAGAAGAAAATTTAAAAAAAAATGCACAACACTTAAAAAATAAAGTAAGTAATTGTTAGGGGTGCTTTGATGAAATCGTTACATCGCTATGACACCTTTGCTTTTCTGATTTATATTTGGGTCACCCTCATCCCTGTACTTCATTATTTATCTGATTTGCACTCAGTCTACTTTTGCACCAACCTAAGACAATGTTTTCCATATCACATGTGGACAACCTTAGTGTGTATGAAAGCTGTGCATGATCAATGTGTAAGAATGAACGTAACTTAATCATATGTGTACTTATTGTTAGAAATGTTGATTCTTACTTTCTAAATATAATGGACTGTTTTTTCTTAAGAAACGCAGTATCAGTCTCAAAATTGCAGCTAGTCTGTTTTAATCTGGTCCGTCAAGAAACTTTCCTCGAAGTTAGAGGTCTTTGTGCTCGTTTGTGAGACACCCATGGTTAATTCCCAGTTGAATAACTAACTGAAATATAATGGGGTGTTTCTTCTCTCCCATCCCTGCCCCCTCCCATATGAGACAGTGTTCCTCTGTGTATCCCTGTCTGTCGTAGAACTTGCTTTGTAGACCAGGTTGCCCTCAAACTTGTATAAATCCTCCTGCCTCTGCCTCCCAAGTGCTGGGCTACAGTGATATTTTATTTGTGTTTTAATAAATAAAGCTTGCCTGAAGATCAGAGTGCAAAGCTCACCACACTCGTCAGCCATACAGGCCAGGCAATGGTGGCACATAGCTTTAATCCCAGCAGCCACACTAGTTTGGCGGTAAAGGCTGGACAGTGGTGGTGCATGCCTTTAATCTCTGCACTAGAGAGGAATATAAAATAGGAGGAGACAGGAGCTCAGGGGCTCAGTCCATAGTCAGTCTGCAGTCGTGCTGAGGACAGGGTCAGCCAGCCTTGGTAGAGGGAGGAACTCTCTAGTGGCTAGGCTGCTTTACCTTTTTGATCTTCAGCTTGAACCCCAATATCTGTCTCTGGGTTTCATTATTTGTGCTACACTGGACATTCACCTAGTTAATCACACAGAATAATTGAGTGTGGTCCGAATGAAACTGAAGAGGTTCTGTAAGCTGAGAAAGTTAGTAATGTCACAAGGCCCCCCACTCCCACCCCCACCCTGGGCTATATCAACAGTAAACAATTGCTGAGAGAGGGGAGACTGATCAGCAAATCTGTCTCTAAGTTACACAGGGACCATCAAAGCAGTAGCTTTGGGTAGTCATAGACCGCAGAGATTTAGTCGCTTTTGAGTCACCCACATTTCCTCAGTAAACTCACTGGTTCCCCATCCATGGCTTGGGGGGAACCTTTATTTGGGCTGGGTTATTCATTGCCTTATCTGAAGGAAATTCACGGTAGTTCCTGTCTCCCAGGGAAAACTTCCCCAAGGTAGCCTTACTAGCCCCTAAGAAAGACCTAGAATCATACACACAGAGTAGTGGATAAAATGCAAATACAAACAGCTACTTCTTATCTAAATTAAAACTGTCCCTACAGTCTATTTTTTCTAATGGAGGTCAAACACTGGCATAGATAATCTAATTCAAGTTGTCCATGGCATTCTGGAAACCTCACAGGATCCAATGCTGGCTGACAGCTAAACAAAGAAATTAATCAGAAATCCGCAGTAGCCTCTGTACTCTTAGGGTAGTAAAGCCTAATTAAGATTTATAATTAGAAAGTGAAATTATACAGCCAATCTCGGACTTGGAAGGGACCTTTCTGCCCTCCCTCTAACCCCTCGATGTTGCAGATGGCCTGGTTGGACCTGATTTCTATGACTCTTCTATGCCAGAGCTGCTCCTTGGCATGTCCAGCCAATTTGTTACAGAAAGATGGTTCTCTAAGCAAATTCAGTAAGATGTTATGTATGACATGCTGAATAACAAGATAAGGAATGCTCCTGTCCTCTAGTTCTCTTGGCTTGAAACTTAGTGTTGAGGCATTCGCAGTGTGAGCCTTGGGCTTAGTTCTGGCTCATGTAAAAATACCTCTCTTAACACTAGTAAAGCTTCTGCATTAAAAACTGCTCCTTGAATTAGAGAGAGGAATGGACCCCTCTGCCTGGCTTGCTGCTGCCACTCATGGCGGCTGGCCTGTGGCTCTCACCAGCTGACATAGAGGCAATTATAATTAATAGTGTGCCCCACAAGAAGCCAAACAGAAAGTGACTATCTGACAGTCATAACCAGTAATTCTTTGTATCTAAAATCCATGCTAGGAACGCCACCTATTGGGAGCGGCAAAATAAGGTATTCTATGAGGCATTGGTGAATTATTGAGACAGAATCTATTGACTGCTCATCCTGGGTGTGTATTGATAAGTCTGAACTCCTAAGCATGGTATCAAGGATTCCCTTTGCCTTCATAAAGTCTACATTGTCCACCCTGTGTTTTAGCATAAAAATAACATGGAAACTGTGCCTCTGGAAAGACCAAAGCATTCCTAATGGACATGCAACGTACGCTAAAACAAAGCAACATATTTTAGTTGGTGTGAATATTTCATAACTACGTAGTGAAGTGATAGGGAGTAGAGGGGGAGGGGACATCAAAGCATAGGTAACTGGTGAAGGTGAAGAAGATGGGAAGGCAGCAGCAGTTGATGTTTCCATGTTGAGTGACGTGATGGGCATGTTTGACTGGCGAGCTATAGGACCTACTTGTTATAGCCTATGGGTTCATCAGTATGAGCTAAGTGGCTTTAAATGTGTAGCTCTCTTTAGTTCTACACTCTCAACAAATGATTTCAGTAAACTTAGTAAGTGATTTTTTTCTTTCTTTTTATTGATTTTATTGAGCTATACATTTTTCTCTGCTCCCCTTCATTCCTCTCCCCTCCCCTTCAACCCGCTCCCATGGTCCCCATGCTCCCAATATACTAAGGAGATATTGTCTTTTTCTACTTCCCATGTAGATTAGATCTGTGTTAGGGTCCTCATTGTTGTCTAGGTTCTCTGGGATTGTGATTTGTGGGCTGGTTTTCTTTGCTTTATGTCTAAAAATGACCATGGCAACTCTTATAGAGAAAAACATTTGAGGTGGTAGCTTACAGTTTCAGATGTTTAGTCCATTCTCATCATGGCAGCAAACATGGTGCCAAGCATGGTAACAAGCAGACATGATGCTGGATACATCTTGATCAGAAGACAATAGGAAATGGACTGTCTCACTGGGTGTAGCTTGAGTGAAAGAAACCTCCAAACCCATCTCCACAGTGACATACTTCCTCCAATAAGACCACAACTCCTAACAATGCCACTATGAGCTTATGGGGGCCAATTATATTCAAACTACTACAATGCCCTTGAACTCTTGACCCTCATCTTGACCTCTGTTTTGAAGTGTCTTTTATGTAGATGACATAAAGCAGATTCTTGCCTAAGATTTGATGTGATGGTTGGATTAAAATCCATTTTTTTCTATTTATTTTCTACATGAGCCATCTCTTCTTTGTTGTTCTTTCCTTCCCTTGGCTAAAATATTTTTAGGATGCCATTCTGCCTCTCTGCCATCTTGTCAATCATACCTTTCTTGTTTAACTTTTAGTACTTGCTTTAGAGTTCTAAATTAGGAAACAACCATCTTCAAGACCCAAAAATACACTTTTGGGTATATACCCAAAGGATGCTCAATTGTACCACAAGGATATCTGCTCAACTATGTTCATAGCAGCGTTGTTTGCCATAGCCAGAACCCGGAAACAACCTAAATGATCCTCGACCGAAGAATGGATAAGGAAAATGTGGTACATTTACACAATGGAGTACTACACAGCAGAAAAAATAATTATATCTTAAAATTTGCAGGCAAATAGATGGAGCTAGAAAATATCATATTGATTGAGGTAACCCAGACCCAGAAAGACAATTATCATATGTACTCACTCTTAAGTAGTTTTTAAATATAAAGCAAAGAAAACCAGCCTACAAATCACAATCTCAGAGAACCTAGACAACAATAATGACACTAAGTGAGACGTTCATGGATCTAAACTACATGGGAAATAGAAAAAGAGAAGATCTGTGTAAATTGGGAGCATGGGGACCATGGAAGAGGGTTGAAGGGAAGGGGAGAAGAAGGGAAGGGAGCAGAGAAAAATGTAGAGCTCAATAAAAATCAATAAAAATTAAATAAAAAGAATAGGTCACTCAAAGTACAGCCAGTAACAATGCACTGTAGGAAGAATGGTTATCCATAAAATACCAGATAAAAACAGACAAAGCAAAAGGCAGGAAGTCATGGTGTGTGAAGTAGTACTCACCTGTGATGAACTAGTAAGTTACTTTTGAAGTAGTTATTATTGTTCTCATTTTAACAACGAGGAAACTGAAACTTAGAAAAGCCAAGAATCCCAGAAAGGGATAACAGGACTAACACTGACCTGTAGGCATAGAGCCACTTCCTTGAATCAGCATAGTGGACCCCTATCCTGGCCTGTTGTGATAGTGGAAAGACAAGCTACAAACCACTGGCCTAACTGGAGGGGAATGGGCCCAGAGAGCTGTGTGCAGAGCACATTTGGGATAGTGAAAAACCTACACAGATGTGTAGACATCCTTTCTGAGAATTTAAAGATGGAAGACTATCCCAGTGAAGACAAAGAGGATGGCATTCAGCAGGAGTAGCCTGTGAATGCAAGGAGAACAAGGGAGTGAGTTTGTAGGTTGGTTTGATTCAGGTATGGAAGAGACACCTTCTCAAGCTTTCAGGGATTCGCCAGTGGGTCTTCACCTTCAGTTTGCACTGGATTAACCTGGCAGGCTCCTGAACTCATGAGGTTGTTGGCCCTTTCTCAAATTTGCTGCTGCCACCAGAGTGGGTGGGGCCTATGCAGTCACCCAAATGTCAGGGTGGAAATAATGCCTTTAAACGTGATGCCCTGGGGCTGAGAAAGGGGGAGCAGTTCTAGTGTGTTCCTGGATCTATGGAGGATGAACTGGGGAGAAGGAAGTCACACCACACCACATGGAGAGTCCCAGGAAGACAGACACAACAGGAGCCCAGGTAGACCCGCACCAGAAATGGTTGATTTGGATTAAATATGCTACATCTGAACAGAATGTCATGATTATTAGGACAGAAATTATAATGCATCTGTTTGGAAGTAAGCATAGGAAGGTATGCATGTTGTTTTTAGATATCCAGAGTGAAGAGTAGACCCATTAACAAATGAAAAGAGCCAGAACCCAAGCGAATCCATGTGTTGGTGTGAAGCACAGAGCAGAGAGTAAATGGTGCTAACTTCTAGGGGAGATTAGCAGAAGTAAAATGTCATCATTTCTCCACTTTCAAGCCATAGCTGAGCAAAACAACATGGGTTTTTAACATAACACAGTTGCATTCCCTCACGTTCTATTGGCTCCCTCGTAACTCCATCCATCTGTGTAAAAACTAATTTTCTGGCTCTTGAGGAGAAAGCTTCTTCCTTGGAGATGCCGGCCTCCCGACACGGAGGAAGGATAAGAGCCATTTATCACCGCCTCGGGCCTCCACAGACCTGGTGGAGAATTAAAGGGAAGATCTGGGACAGCATCTAGATAATGACTTCCTCACACTCGAGGTAGAAGCAAGCCAGGGCAGTGCTGAAGACAGAAAAAGCTAGACAAAATTATTCCTATGCCTCATGCCTGTCATGAATCCTAAACCCTTGGTGAGTTCTCCCAAGGGCAGCTGGAGAGACCAGATCCTTGCATTAGGGCCACGGATGATACCTCTACTCTGCCCTTTGATGGAGCCACATTGGTTTGGTCTGGTTCTCACTAAGCTTGGTCCGGCCAGTGGGTGTGGCTTCCTCATGAATGGAAAGGAATGGATTTTAGAATTTGACTTTGTAAGATCAAGGTACCTTTGATTCATTTTTCACGATATTGTGGAAGCCAAGGGCCATGCTTTCTCAAGATCCTAGCTTGTAGTTTTCAGATCAATTGACCAGTTCCCATAATATCTACTGCTGACAGTTTACGGCTGCTTGCTTTGTCCTTCTGGGGAAAGAACTGCTGCTTCCTAGCTAGAAAGGAAAACATCTGTGCTGTGTTTGGTGATGGCAAAACCAGCAGGTGGCGCTGGAGTGGCCGGTGTGGAAAAGGAGTCTGTCAATAGGTTGACTGGGAACCCTCTTATCAGCTGGGGCTGTGGGCAGTTACTTAGCCACTCATACACTGTTTTCCTCATTTGTACAAATGGAGGCAATGCTTGTGTTGGGGTGCTAAGCAATAAGACTTGAAGAAGGAAAAGGCTCATGCTTTTCATAGATACAGTCTAAATGGAACACGGGTATTATTCTCTTTCTCTATTCTTGTACGTGTAGCATGAGGGGGCCGGCTTGTTGGGGTTTCTGTCCCGCCCAGTACCCCACAGCAGGCAAACCCCAAAGAAAATCACACACAGGACTCCATAAGGTTATAGACTGATTGGCCCATTAGGTCAGGCTTCTTATTAGTCCTTGTAACTTATATTAATCCATTATCATTATCTATGTTAGCCATAATGGCTCAGTACCTTTCTCAGTGTGACAGCTTACATGTTTCCTCTCCGGTGGTCTGCGCAGGAGTAGCTAAGGGAGTTTCCTGCTTCCCAGAATACTCCCAGTCTCTTTGCTCCACCTCTACTTCCTGTCTGGCTTTCCCGCCTATACTGCCTACCTGGCCAATCAGCATTTTATTAAAATATGATTGACAGAATACAGACAATTCTCCCACATCATGTATGGAAAACCTGAGGGGGAAAAAATTAAATCACGTATTTTGGGAAAACCCTCATCTTCTGCAGATTCAGCTTTCCAAAGGTAATATGTTGATCTGTGATAATAAAGGGAGACTACTGTGTATATGCTATGCTAAAAGGTGACCTAGAGATGGAAAGGACTGCTGACTGAGAAAATAGTTATGCCAGAGACTGGCTGGCAAGTCTAATGAAACCAGTCACGAATTCGCCCATCCTTTGAAACTGACAAACCATCCTGGAGGAGAAGCAGAAAACTTTGCTTCAGACTTGGTAGCTGTCTTAGTTAGGGTTTTATTGCCATAAAGAGACACCAGACCATAACAACTCTTATAAGGAAAATATTTAACTGGGATGGCTCCCTTACAGTTTCAGAGGTTCCATCCATCATCATCATGGTGGGGAGCATGGCGGAGCGCAGGAACACGTGATGCTGGAGTAGTAGAGAGAGTCTTACATCTTGTAGGCAACAGGAAATTGACTAAAACACTGATAATTGTTCTGAACACAGGAGACTTCAAAGTCCACCCCCACAGTGACACACTTCCTCCAACAAGGCCATATCCACTCCAACAAGCCACACGTCCTAACAGAGCCACTCCCTATGAGTTATGGGAGCCTATTACATCCAAACAACCACAGGAACCATCTCAGCATGCAAAGCAGAAGGTCCGGACGACTGGAAAATCCCGAGTCCTGGCTGTGTTGATTGAGAGGCAAGCTTTACTATATTAGCCGAGTCCGACGGGAGATTCATGGGCAGAACAGGATGCCTGAGAAACTCCAATGCACGGAACATAGAAAGTTGGAGTGGGAAGAATTAACAGTGAGAACCTTCAACTTAGAGATTTCAAGAAGTGTGGATTTCCTTGAGGGTTGATTTCTCTGGGTGTTTTATTTTGTTGTTTTTCTAGAACAGTAGCTTCAAATACGGCCTCACCAACAGACTCTAAGAGATGTGCAAACGTCGTTGGGGAAACATAGAAGGGGACTGATGATTTGAAGGAAGCAAAGAAGGAAGCGCAGGTGACAGCTTGCAGTGCACTCAACTCACAGTCCCCGTTCACTTTAATATGACATCAATACGTCATTTCCTACAGATGATAGAAGTGAAAATAAAACATCCAAATGGTGGAAAACTACAGCAGATCTTGACTTCTCGGGAGCTGTGCATCCTAGTCTCGGATCACCATATGACTACCTGTCCAACGGGTTTCCTCAGGGCAAAACACCGAAGGAAACATATTCTCACTTGGCAAAGACCACCAGACAGCATAGGAATTTGCAAAATTTGTGCAGCTTGCAGGCTCTTTTCTCATTATATTGTAGATTCTTTAGGGAGTTTTTAGCTTTGCTTTGTCAGTCACTCATGCACCAGCTGTAATTTTCCCTGGAAATTTTGCTCTCTTTTGAATATTTTCCCCTAAGATTCAACAGGGAGGTAAACAGCTTCCCAAATCTCTCATCTGGAATTGCCAGCCACAATTCCTAATACTGGGAGCTTTTCTGACTCGATCAAGACAATTAGGTAATATGAGAAAACAATGCTTGGAACATTAACCATGTCTCACAGTTCTGGAAAGGAGAATAAGGCATGCATACACACAATAGGGGGAAAGTCTCAGGACTGTGCATAGTGCCAACTGTTGAGAGTAAGTTCTCTGGACACAAAGTGTATAGAATCAATGATAGAATCTAATGTGATCCAATGAGAAAAAATACAATGTAAAACATTGGATGAATAGATCCATCTCTATCATACACAGGAGCTTATATTGGTGGAAGAAGTGTGGTATGGGGGATGGAAAAAGGGTACCTTATCAAAGTCTGCCTTTTACAGAGAGATTGAGACATAGTATCTTCTTGCAGAAAGGGGCACTGTGTAAAAGCATATCTTGCAGACATGAAAGAATTGTTTGGGTCTGAATATTGTCCTTAAAGCATTGTACTCCTGTCTATTACTTTTTAACTTTGTAACCTCAGCTAACTGCCAGATGATATAAATGCTGGAAGTGATATAAATCTAGACCATTATTGCCTAATTAAATATGGGTAATTTATGTTTAGCCTTGTACGATACTCACAGTTAAATGAAGTACAAGTACACACATAACGCAGCAGAAATACTCCTCATGCGGTCTGCATGCCTCTGTGAGCATGCATTGGTAAGGTACTGTTGGAAGCTGTTGACTTCATGAGCTCATATGCCAAAACCCAAAAAGGTCCTTCATATTTTAAATCTTATTGTTGAAGCAGAACCATGTGGCATCAGAACGGTGGCTCTGGCTGTGAGTGTAGAGTGTAGGAAGTTCCCATCAGCTGGCCTTTGGGTCATGATGACTCATGGTCTGCCTAGTTTCCACAGGAATGAGCTGAGGTCGTGTCATTGTTAACACATTGCCATTGGCATGAGGGCTGAAGATACAGACAGATATTCTAGTCATGACAATTCCTAAAGAGATTAATTATAACCATCTTGCATAAATCACCATGACTAATGAGGTACCCATGACATGCCATTGGCTGGGAACTGGAGGGTTTATTTAGCATTAAACTAGGCTAATGCTAGCTGGATTAAACTCACTGTAACATTACCCTGACCTAAAATGTTCTGTGAAAGATATGAAAAATGTTAACTGAACATCTCAAAATTCAGAAAAATTTTTGTGACATAATGAGGGGGCTTGAGGATTCCCCTCTATATGCTGTGAATATCATTGGTTAATAAAGGAACTGCTTTGGGCCTATAGCAGAGCTATAGGGGAACAGAGCTAGGTAGGTAAAACTAAACAGAATGTGGGGAGAAAGGAGGGCCAAGTCAGAGAGAAGCCATGGAGCCGCCACCTGAAACAAATGTGCTAAAACTTTGCTGGTAGGCCACGACCTCATGATGACGCACAGATTAAAGGAAATGGGTTAAATTAAGATGTTAAAAGTTAGCAAATAAGAAGATAGAGCTAATGGGCCAAGCAGTGATTTAATTAATACAGTTTCTGTGAGATTATTTTAGTTCCAGGCAGCCGGAGCGAACAAGCAGACTTCTGCGACAGAGGCTGAATATTCTTATCTTCCTGATGTGGGTTCTATAGTGTCCAAAGGACTCCATTCCAATACCAAGATTCAAAAGCAGTACCCTTATCTGAAAGACTTGAAGACATAGCTTGCAGGTCAGTTTTGTCAGCTTGTCTCCTAGGAGAAGGGAGCCTCAACTAAGAAATTGCCTTTGTTAGATTGACCTGATGGCATGTCTGTGAGGGTATGTCTTTGATTGATGTGGGTAGACGTAGTCCAGTGGGCGGTACTATCGCCTGAGCAGGTGAACTTGGGTTATATATTGGTATATATATATATATATATATATATATATATATATATATATATATATATATATATATCTGAGCAAGCCCATAAGTAGCACCCCTCTATAATCTCTGCTATGTTTCAGTTCCTGCCTCCAGGTTCCTGCCCTGACACTCTTCAGTCATGGGCTGTCATTGGGAAGGGAGAACCAAATAAACCCTTCCTCCCTGAGAGTACATATGGTTACTGTTTTATCACAGCAATGGAAAGTAAACTGGCACATGGAGTATCAGATACGATGCTTTTTAGCTGAGGGGAGAAATAGGAAATAGGATGCAAATGATTCACTTTGAACATTCTAGAATGTTCAAAGTGAGAGACGACAGGTCCTTGGGAGTTCATAGACTAATATCTTCAGTCTCTGAAATTTTATGAGCAGAAAGCAAAGTCTAGGGATTTCTAGCTCAAGGGAACATAGCAGGAAGTGACAGGTCTCTACCCTTAATAAAGTGTATTTGAGTTAGTGGTTAAATTAAATTTGCATCAGGGAGTAAGCTAAAGACAGATTTCCATAAAATTTGCATTAAAATTAAAGTTAAATACCATCTTTATGAGAACAGAAACCGGAGGCCAGATCCTAAAATCAAAGCTGCAAGCCTACAGAGATTTATAAATTGTGTCAAGGGACAGAAAGAGGCCCGGGACAGGGTTTCCGGGGCATGTGTCTCAGCCATAATCTAAGCTCAGAGTTAAGAGCCAGTGGTGCCCAAGGTTCCAGAAACTCTGCCTATTGAGTTGATATGCTGGAGCTTCAGTCTGTTCTGCTTTCTGGTAGACAGACACTGAAATACACTTTTTTCTAGCTTTTTGTTTCTTTACTTCTTTATTATATTTTTAACAAGTGTAAAGGTGTACATGTATACCTTACACATGTCTGGTTCCCATGGTGATCTGAAGAGGGCATCAGACCCTGAGATTGGAGTTAAAGAAGGTAATTAACTACCATATGGGCATTGGGAATCGAACCTGGATCCCATGGAAAAGTAGTCAGTGTTCTTAACCTTTGAGCTACATCTTCAGCACCTTATCTCTCTCCTCTGTTTGTTTGCCTTTATATTTCTGGTCGGCTCCAAAGAGCTCCACAGCTCCAAAGCCTTTTGGAAATTTAAAATTATCCAAACTATAGTGTATACATTTCTCAAGTTCATTTTAATAATACCACCATCTGTTAAAAATATGAATAAAATACCAAGAGCAAGGGTAATCTTGTTTAAAAAAAAAAACACTGAATTTTACTTCATCGCTGAAAAGAGTATGTCCCAACACTGGTGAGTGGCAGATAGATTCATTGTTTGAGGTATAAATATGATTTTATAATACAAAACAGTACTGTGAAAATAACTAATAATTTCTGAGGAGTCACTAAAATAATTTAATATTTAATGAGAAAAATAGAGATTATAGTACTTTGATCTTTTTTTAAAAAAAAAATAACCTATGCTTTGCCCAGCTGATGCAACTTTCCCAATTGCCTGAGAAAAGAATCCCAGGATAACTTCCAGTGAAGTCCAAGTTCAGTGCCTCTGTCCCCAGGTCTGTTCCTCCAACTTCCCAGGAAGGAGTAGAAAGAAGTGGTCCTTTCTATTTTACCCCTCTCTTTTGTCCACTAATCCTTGGATCTTGCCAAGTTATGTGTTCTGTATCTTAAATATTACATTTCCCTTGTCTTAGTCCATTTATTAATTTTATAGTTAGATGCCTGAGGTTCCATACGTTACAAATAAATTAATATTATTTAGTTGTCACTTTATTTTAAAATTTGTATTCATTTTACATATCAACACAGTTCCTTCCTCCCACTACCCCTGACCTGTCCCCCAACCATTCCTCAGAAAGAGTAAGGCCTTCTATGGAAAATCAACTAAGTCTGGCATATTAAATTGAGGCAGGACCAAGACCTTTCTCCCTGCATCAAGTCTGAGCAAGGCATCCCACCATAGGAAATGGGCTCCAAAGAGCCAGTTCATTTATCAGGGGTAAATCTTGGTCCCATAGACCAAGCTAAACAAATGTTACCCACATGCAGAAGGCCTTGTTCCGTCCCTTGCAGGCTCCTCAGCTCTTGGTCTCAAGTCCTTGAGCTCCTACAAGCTCGGGTCAGCTGTCCCTGTGGATTTCCTGTCATGGTATTGACCTTCCCTTGCTCATATAATCACTCCTCCCTCTCTTCGATCAGACTCCCAGAGCTCGGCCTGGTGTTTGGCTGTGAATCTCTGTATCTGCTCCCATCAGTTACTGGATAAAGAAGGTTCTGTGATGATAGTTAGGGTAATCACCAATCTGATTCCAATGGAAGGCTAGATCAAGAACCCTCTCCACTATTGCTAGGGATTGTAATCAGAGATTGCGCATTTGTTTCTCAGCCACTCAGACTCAAATAATCTCACAAAACTGTATTAATTACAACACTGTTTGGCTAATGGTTTAGGCACATTTCTAGCCAGTTCTTGTATCTTAAATTAACCCATTTCTATTAATCTGTGTATCGCTACAAGGCTGTGACTTTCTGGTATGTTTCTGTTGTCTTTCTCCTTAAGCAGCTACATGGGCATCTCTTTGACTCCTCCTGCTCTCTCTATATCTCTATTCAGATTTCCCACCTGACTATATTCTACCCTGCCATAGGCCAAAGCATCTTTTTTATTAACCAATGGTAATACATAGGATACAGAGGGGAATCCATCATCAAAGAGTCTGGGGTCATCCTTATGGATTCCTGGGAATTTCTCTAGTATCAAGTTTCTACCTAACCCCATAATGACCCCCTCTAGCAAGATATCTCTTTCATTGCTCTGCCCTTGTCTCCCTCCCCCAACTTGACCACCCTGTTATCTCATGTTCTCTTCCTCCAGTCCCTCCCCTCTACTTCCTACCCCTTTCCCCAGTTTACCCAGAAGATCTCATCTATTTCCCTTTCCCAGGGTGATCAACGTGTGTCCTTCTTAGGGTTCTCCCTGTCTCCTAGCTTCTCTGGAACTGTGGATTATAGTCTGGTGATTCTTTCTTCTACATCTAGAATCCTCAATACTGAGTCCATACCATATTTGTCTTTCTGGGCCTGGGTTAACTCACTTGGGATGACTCTTTCTAGTCCCATCCATTTGTCTGCAAATGTCTTGATGTCATAGCTTTTTACAGCTGGATAGTATTTCACCGCATAAATGTATCACATGTAGATCTTTGTTTTTAAAACCAAACCGAACAGCTCCATCTTTTCAGGCTCTACTGGGAGTCCCCACAGCTGTATCAAATCTGTGTACATGGCATCATGGTAGAAAAGAATGTATTAGATAGAAGTCATGTGGAAGGTAGGACATTGGGGGTTATTTAGGTTGCAGGTTTACTTTGTTGTAGCAATTTGTTCTCATGAGAAATAATTTATTTCATCTTAAAAGGATTTATGTCCCAAGTCTTCCACTACTCTTCCGTACTTCGGTCTTTCTTATAACTAGAAAGTTCCTTCAAGTACTTATTCTTTTCCTGTCTTAAAAACATGTGTTTCAAGCACTGGTTGGAATCAGTGTCATCTTAGATATCTAGAGATTACACATTTGGGCTGATTACTAGGCAGCTGGATAATTGCAAGACTACAAGACTATCTGGCCAGGAGTATGCATGTGATTTTCAGATTATAGATTCCTGTCTCCAGATCTACTTGACTATAGTGGCCCCACTGCCATTTTTACTTGGAACTAGTCCAGAGAAGGATGATAGAGAAACAGAGTGGTGTTTTCTCAACCCATTACCCATCATCAGAAAGCTAAGAGTGCTCGCCAATGGGGCTAGCTGGACACTTGGACCATGAGCTTGGCTCCTTTAAACTACAATACTCGTCATATTAATTTTTATTGTGACTTTCACCTTATCTAGCTAGTCCTTCTAGCTTTCCTTTAGAGCATTACAAAACCTGAGTAAAGTGTATTTAACGTGAGATTTTTGGTAAATAAAATGAAATTTAGAGCCATTAAGGGATTTTTCCAAACTGCTATATCTAAAACTCGGCAGCAGGCTAGATTTCAAATCATACTCTGTCTAGACTTAAAGAGTGGGCTGCCAATGTTACCTTTTGAGAAAGAGCAATCATGGAAATTTGTATGCTTGATATTGATTTATTTCAAAAGTTGCTGTGCTGTACTGGGAGCACCAAGAAGGGAATCACACTCCAGTGGAGTGCCAATCCATATCATACACTCTTTTTATATTTTTATTTTATTTTTTATTTAAAAATTATTTTTTTCATTTTACATACCAACCACAGTTTCCCCTCCCTCCCTCTCCCCCTTACCTTCAACCCACACACTCCTCAGAAAGGGTAAGGCCTCCTATGTGGAGTCAACATAGTCTGGCATATCAAGTTGAGGCAGGACCAAGCCCCCACCCCAACAAGACATTCCTCTATTGGGAATGGGCTCCAAGAAGTCAGTTCATGCACTGGGGATAAATCCTGGTCCCATTGCCAATGGCCCCACAGATTGCCCCAGCCACAGAACTGTCACCCACATTTAGAGGGTCTAGTTCCATCCTATGAAGTTTCCACAGCTGTCAGTACAGAGTCAGTGAGCTTGCACTAGCTCAAGTCAGCTGTCTCTGTGGGTTTCCCCATCATTATCGAAGTCTCTCTTCATGTGATCATGATTTAGAGACACACAGAATAATAAAGTATGAGAGAGTACTGGTTGCTTGACTTGGAGCTCTTGGAGGACTTCTTAAATATTTCACATTAACAGAGAACCAAGATACAGTAAACAAAGCAAACAAAGACGCTGTGAGAAAGAATAGGCCTGATAACCTATGCAAGAAAGAAGTGGGAGAAACAGTCAAAGTCAAGGCTATTGGGTCCCCATGCTCTGTACAGTAGCACATTATATCTTGAATATGGGTGAGGGGGATACTGCCTTAAATTTTAAGTAGAAAAATGCAAGGTAGTGAGTTTGTGATCTAGCAGTGTGGATAGAGTAGATTTCAAAAGTGGAAGGTGTGGGTGCTCGTCACCTGAAAGCCTTCTCCTTTAACCCTTGTCCCTTTCCTGGATTCCAATTGTTCTGAGCTAAATTCTACACTCCCTCATCAAGTTTCTATTGATTGAAGATCCAAGGCTGGTACCACAAAATGTGAATATTTGAAGATGAAGCCACATGACAGTGCTCTAGTCAGTACAACCAGAGTCCTTGGAAATCAACACAGAGAGAAACCATGTAAGGACTCAGGAGAAGATAGCCGGAGAGACCTTTGAAGAAACCGCCTCCCATATGTGACTCTCACACCTTGAGCCTCACAGCTGTGAACAACTATGCTGTGCGGTTTGAGCAGCAATCAGGTGTTAAATCTCGTGTTTTAAACAGTGGTTGCCAATCCAAACTAACCTGGATCTGATGTAACATGAAACCAATGACAGAGGAACTTCCCTTGTAAAGAGTACCAGACCTTCTGAGCCAATGTTTGCTGAATTTGCTAAAAGTAAAAAGAAAGAAAGAAGGAAGGAAGGAAGGAAGGGAAGAAGGAAGGAAGGAAGGAAGGAAGAAAGAAAAAAAGGAAGGAAGGAAGGAAAAAAGGGAGGAAGGAAAAAGAACACAAACAGTAATTCCAGAATTTCAGAATTACATTTTTTTTGTACCCTTCTAAGAAAATAAGCTAAAAATGAAACAGAGACATCTCTCGCTATTGCTACACATGGGAGGAAAAATTAGTGTTGTGTAAAGAGTGTGGAGCCTCAGGATGAAGTTCGGCACATTGCTTTAAATTCAGCATAATCTTCTGCTCAAATCTCTTGTCGAGTGGAGTGGAAGATGCTTTCCCGCCTGAATTGAAATGGGTAAAAACTGACTTAAGGACTCTTGACAGTCTTTCATGCCCACTTGAGAATCAGTCATGTGGAATGGACCGTCCCTACAGCCACCAGCAGGCATAACTTCCCCCTCCACTTTCACGCTGTATCAAGAATTACAGAAGAGAATGAGCTTGGGAGAGCAGCTAATGAACGAGAGAACTCAGCAGGAAGTGAACTCCAACAGGGCTAGTGAGGCTCCAGGGACTCTGGAGCAGAGAGCGGAAAACCAACTACCCTCCAGAAGTGTTGTTAGAGGGGCTTCCTCACTGATACACTCACTCTGGGTAGAAGGAAGAGGAGTAAAATTGGATTCATTATTCACGTTAGTAACAGAAAATATCTCTGACATGAGAGAAAAAGGGAGAAATAACCAAAGGAATTTGTGGATTTTCCTCATCTTCACTGCTTTCAGCAAACTCATAGAACGGCTTTTCTTAGAAGATTTAGAATACTCCGTGATGTTCCAGAGCAAACAGAAAATCAGCTGTGGTGGAGTGATTAGGGGAGCACACATTTTTTTTGCCCAGAACTTTCCACAGATAAGCTAAGCATTAAAGGGTGTTCAAATGTTTACTAAAATGCTGCCATATTTGTTTGTAAAGTAAAAGGCTTAATTAATAAACAGCCGTTGTTTAGGGAGAGGTAAAAAAAAATAGCTCAGCGGTTAAGAGTACTTGACCTTCTACTGGAGGACTCGGGCAGGGGTCTCAGCACCCTCAAGGAGGTTCACACTGTTGGTAACTCCTGTTTCAAAGACTCTGTCCCCTTTTCTGATCTCTGTAGGCACTGCACATGTGGTACAGACACACACACACACACAGAACACCAACACAGTTAAGATAAAAATATATAAATCTCCTTTAAAAAGAGATAAATATTCGTTGTTTGGTGGGACAGCCTGAAATTTGTACAAAAAGTTTTCAATGTTGTAACAAATTCAACAAGCAAAAGCTACCTCCCAGGCTGGAAAATGAACTATTTTAGACCTGTATACTTTTTAAAAAGTCCTATTATCTTTTCAAAATGCTTCCTTGGACGTCCACAGTGACTACTTCAGGTCAAACAGAAAACGTCACTATTTTTAAAACCTATTCATAAAATCCACATTATTGTTAATTTTATTCTAAAAATACCTTTCTGAAATAATAAACTAGGAAATGTTGCACGTAAAGAACTATAGCGACTCGGTGACACTCTGTGACTAACTAGAGAAAATCACAATGAGTGTCAACCACCCTTGCTGCTCTGACGATGCACAGGGCAAAAGCCCTCAAAAGGAAAGTTTTGTTTCAGCCCTCCTTTGAAGGCACAGTCCGTCCTGGCAGGAAGTCAGGGCTGCAGGGCTGAGGCAGCTGTTTGCACTATGCCCATTGTCAGGAAGGAGGCAGAGAGAGAAGGATGCTGGTGCTTCACCCCCCACCCCATCTCTTTTCTCTTCAGATCCCTCCAGCCCACAGGATGGTCCTGTCTGTACCCACGGCAGGTCTGTCAACAGGAGTTAAGCCTCTCTGGAAAACTCCAACAAGCACACAAGTTATTTTTTTTTCCTATGTGATTTTAAATGCTAATCAACTTTAATCAACCATTTAGGTCCTTTATCAGGGTATTTTTTGAAGGTTTGGGAGTAGATGCATTGTAAGTAAGTTGCATATTTCAACACTGAATTTTGTTCTTGTTGTTACTGAACATGTTTAAATTTGTATTCCTGAAACTGCATCAGGCATCATGCATCGTTATGTACTTAGAGCATACGTGGTCATTTACAGTGCTAATTTGTTGTGTATTTCAACATTGAATTCTGTTGCTGTTGTTGTTGTTACTGAACAACTTTATCTTCCTGGAACTAAGGCGGGGATCTGTTGGCCCTGCCCTTTTCTGTGAATTCCCACACCCAATTCAGGCGCGCGCTTCCCCGAACCGAGTCCACGAGAATGGACGATTGTCCTAAGGGTTGAAGCACAAAGACACAAGAGACCTGCTCATTCACCAAATGGTGAATGGCCACTTTATTAAACTCAAGTCGGGTATATATATTAGTGGGCAAAGGGGGCAAAAGGGCAAGGCCCCCTCCCATCAGGAGCAGTGGGAGAGGACTACAGGCGGCCTGCACCTAAGGCCAGAATCAGCTGCGGGAGGCAGGCGTGGCAGGCCTATGTATAGGGCCCGCAGCTGGAACCTTGTTTACAGGTGGAATTACCATAACAAAAGACGGCCAAATTCTTTCTAAGCTATACCCTCAGGCCTGTGCTAGTGCAGAATCTCCAGGGAGCCAGAGGTCAAAGAGCCCTGCAAATCACCACGAAAAAGGGAAAAAGACCTGGGTACCTACAGGGATCATGAAATCCTATGCACTTAAGTCATTCATGGTCACTTACAGTGTTAATTTATTATGTGAAAATTGACCTTGATTCCCATAATCATCCTTGTTCATTAGAGAAAGACCCTTAGCATTCATTTCAGCAGGGCATTATAAAGAGGAATCATTGTAACATAATTCCAAATTCTTTAAATGAAGAAACAAATAGGTGATTGTTGGCTTACCTGAGCCCAGACAGGACTTAACCAGAAAGATCTATGGCTCTCTGATGGATAGTCTGTGTATTTTTCAACATTGTTCCCTAAGATAAGGGCAAATACAGATTTTCCACATAATGCATGTGCTGCTAATCTCTGTAATTAAGCATATTAAGATTTCACAGCAAGAAGTCCAATGAAAATAAATTCAAGTTGAGAGTAGACATTGAGAAATCCAAAGCTTTAATTTTCAGGTAATACACTGTGAAAGTTAATAGTACCCTCTATTTCAAACTCATTTAGTAGTTATTCAAACACATAACAATCTCCTGCTGATTTTTAAATGGTTTTGTGTTTTTTTCACATTATATGGCTTTTTCATCAACGAAGATCTTTTCTAAACTTTTATTTAATCAACCTTTTTTTTTCAAGATGAAATGAATATGTGTTTCCTGTGTGTCCATATGTGTGTGTATAT
The DNA here is from genome assembly GCF_982192425.1 of Myodes glareolus. Lineage (NCBI taxonomy): Eukaryota > Metazoa > Chordata > Mammalia > Rodentia > Cricetidae > Myodes > Myodes glareolus. The sequence continues at coordinate 43,681,655 of NC_142050.1, forward strand.
TTGTGTGTCTCTCTCAGCTTGTTTGCATGTGTACGTGTGTGAGAATGTGCATGTGTAGTCTCTGTTTGTTTCTCTGTGTGTCACTCAGTGTGTGTTTGTCTTTGTGTGTCTCTCTCAGTTTGTTTGTGTATGTGTGTGTGCATGTATATGTGTCTATGTGTGAATTTCTGTATATGAGTCTCTCCCTTTGTGTATGTGTGCCTGTGTGTATGTCACTGCTGGCTACACACATTTCTCAGAGTTTGTTGATAACATTGTAATCCTTCAGATCGGTCAGTCTGCTGCTGTCCCATGGCAAGAGGGATACAGAGGGTAAATGCCAAAGTCTAGAAAGTCCTGAACACTTTGGGGAAGCTAGAAAATCAGTTCTAAATTCCATTTTCTACCATTTCTTTTCCATATCTTCGACACATGGAACTGTTTAAACAGCTGTGTCATTTTTACTGAGAAGTAAGAGATGAGTGTGAAAATTAAAGAAATAATAACAGGCCTGGTTTATGCTTGGGGGGAGCTAGTCACTTCATCCTTATACAGGGGAAGCCCCCTAACAGGACTGAAGAGTCAGCAGGGAGGCTCCAGGCACCTGGGAAGGAGATCCCCTTGGTTTTCTGAGCCACCTGCCCCCCTCCCTCACTCCTGATCTCTTTCTCCATCCTCTCTTCTCTGTCCTTTGCTCTCCATCCTGGCATCAACCGGCTGTGCCCTTTTTCTTCCAGACTAGTCGGCACAGGCAGCTTGTGTTCTTTTCTGCTTTGCCTTTCTTTTATTTCTTGTGTAACGATCAACTATTAGAAGAGAGACTAGACAGAGCCCAATGAGCAGACTGCAATTTACCAGAGAAGTCCCACATTTAGGGAGCTACAATCTTCTACCAAGAACCAATGCTTGCCTCCTAACAGTCTCTGTCCCTGAAATAGTGGACAGTAAACAAACCTTGGCCTGAGGCTGCATGCTGCACTCTGGACCTTCCAAGGCTGTCACTGCACAAGAGTCCAGGGAAACAAAACCCAGGACCAACAGTACTTCCTGCCTCAGTGGGCATGGGCGGTGTGCAGCTGATTCATCCCAATGCTTTCCTGGAAAGCATATGAACCCTGGATCGGGACGTGGGCGGGAGGTGCAGTTAAAGCAAGCATTCAGAAAAGCATATTTTTTAAATACTCTGATCTTGCAATTGCACGGAGAAGTAAAAATTCTCATGCTTTTTTTTTTCTGTAAAAATATATACATGAAGCTGTTAACAATGCTGATGTGTGCATTTTCAAATGGAAGCCTTGCAAGTGTTTGGCTGCAGAAGAGTGAAGCTGGATTTAGGAAACATAGCATAACTGGTTTAGATACATATCTCCAAAACAATGTTGATGCACTTGGAAGTCCAAAGTGATTTTAGTCATTAGCAGCCCCTGTAGTGGGATGGGGGGGGGTCACTGATGCTCCAGGGTCTGAACTCAGAGGCTGAGATGGAAGTGGAGACCTCCCCTATTTCTTCAGAATTCACTAAACCATGATGGTTTGCTTTCTTTCCTTCTAAGACGTGAAGGACTGTTACTTTGGATTCCTTCGGAGAACTTTAATCTTTATCAAATATATTCCTCAGAGTAGAGTAAGATAAATGACCAGTTTCTGACAAATGGTTCTGGTATTCAGATGCATGAAAGGCTTGCTATACAAGAGAGTGGGTGACAATATGAAGAACTATTTTCTTTTTACGTAAAAACATTGCATCAAGTTTTTTTTTTCTCCATAGTCAGCAACTTCCTCAGGAATTCTTTTCCCATGGCTTCTGCTTTGAGATTGGCTGTGCAGATACTGATAAGTTGGCCTCCTACATAGGTCATTGTTGACAAAGTTTGGCCCATGCACAGAAATAGGTGAAGATTCCCAGTGCAGGACCTTCCGGTACCCTCTTTAGCACCTTTTCTAGAAAATAACTAGAAGATGTACTCAGAGAACTTCTAGTTTGGGTCAGGAACTCTACCACTGAGGAATACCTCTAGTGGTCCTGCAGAATCTGACACTGCGGAATCTGACACTCGAATTCTGACAGGGATCAATGGGAGAGAAGTCTAAGAAGAGTAAAATAGTTTCCTCCACCCTGCTGGTTCAGTGTGGTCTAAATACAACGTCACCTTTATTTTGTCTGTTTCACAGAATTCAGAAAGAGGTGAAATGATACAAATCGTACTATATCTCAAGGCAAAGTGGTGGAAAGAGAGAAACCTAACAACGAGTTCCTCTTGTGGCAAAACCCAGGAAATAACATATAAGATAGATCAAGTAAGACTCAGCAAGCACTCACACAAGAGTAAAGATATGAGCATTATATATTGAGTGCTACTTTCCCATCTCTGAAATGTAATTTATACTCATAAATATTTGCATTAGAAAATATTGAAAATACATATTGTTAAATAAAATTATGTAATTTTTATGATAGATAAAATAATAAAGATAAAGTCAGACATTAATGAATTATAACACAAAAGATCATGAAAGATAATCTCAAGTATTAATAATATAGTCTCTTATTTAACTAACTAGTATGATTTAATGGACAGAAACTGGATTACTGGTAGTTAAATGGGTAGTAACTATAATCTAAGATGGAATAAAAATGAAAGGAAATTTTGGAGAGAAAAACATGACATGCATCATCTACAAAGAATAACAATCTGAAAACAGTAAAACAAAGTATTTAGAGTATCCTGGGGTTACCAGGAAAACAAAGTATTTACAGTTTCCTGGGGTTACCAAAATAGCTATGCTGAAGAGAGCCTGGAGTGATGGCTGTGGAGCCAGAGAGCTCTCTTTTCTCTCAGAGAGTTAGAGCACAGTTGATATGCTCCTGTCAGGCAGCTCCCAGCTACCTGTAACTCTGGCTCAAGAGGACCTAGCACCCATTTCTGGCCTCCGCAAGCACACACACACACACACACACACACACACACTCAGTCACAAACACGCATGCACAAATACCGCAAGATTTAAAATAAAAGGATGAACTAAAATAAAAGCTCAAACTGTTCAATAACCATAAATCACAAACTCCCCTGAAGGTTTATAGAATCTCATAAAAGATTACTGTTTTCACAGTATTTCATGCGTTTAATTATTTCATAATTCTTTCACTTATAAAATTGTTAATGAAAGGTAAAATGCATTACACCAATGCAACAACTGAGCTAGCGAAAAGCAAGGTGAACGGTGTGGGAGTGCAGGGCAATGCATTTATAGAATCAAGAACAATGGGGACGTGATGATGCTGATATAAAAAGTTATTTCACAAATTCATACTTGTAGGCAGAGACTGCCCGTTTGTTTCCCGACTGCTCAGACCCAAATAATCACAGAGAAACTATATTGATTACAACATTGGTCTTTTAGCTCAGTCTTCTTATTAACCAACTCTTACATCTTAAGTTAACCCATTTTTATTAATCTGCATGTGGGCACAAAGTTGTGGCTCACTGGTAAAGATCTGGCATCTGTCACCTTTGGCAGCTACATTGCATCTCCCTGACTCGCCTACTTTTTCTCTATATTTCTGTTCGGATTTCCCACCTGACTTTGCTCAATTTATACCTACCCTGGAAGCTAGGAGACATAGAATGTCAGTGTAATAATCAATGGTTTTTTTCTGGTTGCCTTGTTTTTCCTGCTGGAACCCTAGCCGGTGAAATTGTTGCCATCCATCCTGAGTAGGCCTTCACCCTTATTACTCTGTCTTGCTAATACCATCACAGACACACCTAGAAGCATGTGTTACTAAAAATCTGATTGATAATCAAGATTAACCAACACAAATACTTTCATTCATGATGTTACACATAAAAATCATATGTCAGTACTGCTTTTATATTTGTTTAAGCACAGTGTGTCATGCTAATGTGAGGTGTTAATAGAGGAATTGGGACACAATGTGTAAATCAAGAGGTCATTAGATTCCCTGGAACTACAATTGTAGGTGAGTGTGACCCACCATAAAGATGCTAGGAATTGAACTGGTGTCCTTTGGAAGAGTAGCCAGTGCTCTTAATCCTAATATAACTCTGGTCCTAATATAGCTGATTCTATACATGCTGTATTTCATGGTGAAACTGAAGTGTTTTTATTTTAAATATAAAATAAGGTATTGTAGACATAATTTTAAGATTCTTTCTTAACAAAAAGAGTAGGAAAAATACAATAAACAAGAACTTTGTACCTTTTTAGCTTAATGTATTATGAGGAATCAATACTCCAATGTACTTTCCAATAATATTGCCCTATATTCAAATTAAAGTTACTTTTGAAAATAAGTATTCTAGTTTGAAAGAAAAGGGTTTATGGCTAGGTTGTTCAATAACAACAAAATCAAACATGATTGCTCAATGGCTCCGACGAAGGAGGAGCAGCATTGCTTTTCACTAAGCACAGTGTTTTAATTGACTCTTCAAGAACTGCCATCTGCTATTGGTCTTTCATCAAAGTGGATGCCAGAAGCTATTGTTGAGAGAACTTACTTTGACAAGCAGTCAATGCCAACAAAATAATAACAGCTACAAGAGCTTGAGCACAATACTCGCTGCTGCAGAGTGGGCAGACTATGCTCTTATTTACTCTCTGAATAACTGTTTCATTGGAGTGGAATCGTTTTCCTAAGGTATCACCCTGAGGGACTGAAGAGATGGGATGCCTTTCCTTCAGGGGTTTTTCTCTCCCCATTCTTGGTGAGATCCTTCAGTGTTTCTATCTTTCATCTCTTAGCTTTACCTAAATTATTTTAAATGAATCTCATTTTGTTTCCGTTTCTTAGCTCGATGAAATTCCAGTTTACTTTTATACCAAGTTTTGCTCAAATTTTATTTATTATTCCTATTTTCAGTCATTTCACCATAACTTACCTACTAGTTACTTTTATTTTGCTGGAATCTTTCTCTCCCGCAATTACTCCGTTTAGAAATTCTCTTCTGATCTTTCAACTCGCTTATCAGGGTAAAGAATAGGAGGTTGCTTGATCAGATTAATGAAGACAATATAAAATCATTAACAACAAACCATCACTATTACCTCCCCAAAGTCCACATTTGGTCCCTAGCACAGCAAAGTTGAGAAGTCAGGACCATGAGAATGATCATGTCCTGAAGGCTCTGACCTTATGAACAGATGGATGTTACTGAGAACATGTTCATCTCCACCCCACACACAGTCTGCTTTCTGCTATGAGACCCTCTCCAGATGCATTGTCTTGATCTTGAATTTTCCATCCTCAGAGCCATGAAAGACAAATATCTCCATTTTGTAAATCTCCAAATCTCAAGGATTCTGTTATGAAAGAAGACAGATTATAAGGTGATACAAATTCTAAACTTGGAATTTAATTTACATAGATAGCCATTTTATACTTGCTACTATCAGGGTAGACATAAATATGTACATATATTCAGAAATGTTTTAAAAGGTGCAATTGATGTGTATGGGGAAATGAGGACATAATGAATGCAATCTTCAAAATAAACACATCATCATTAAATATATTATGAGGGTTTGAAAAATAATGATCATATTTCTACTAATGAGTGTTTCAAATTAGTTGCATTAGAGAAAATAGTGAACTATTTAACCTATCAAATCCATTATTTGAAAGAAAAATCTTCATTTAATAGTTTAATTTCATACCAAGCTATATAATACAATCCAAAGAAAGATACTTTAATTACTGAATAATTCCATCCTATGTACAAGTTGGGTACATAGTTAGTTGAAAAACATGATTAATTCTTCTAAGAACAGAATTGAAAGGTACACTGGAGTTATTTGCTTTTACTAAAGTTTAAAGTTCTCATTTTGTAGTAAAAAAGCAATAATAAATTAAAAACATGTATATATTAACAATTCCTAAGTATATAAATAGAATTTCAATACCAAAAAATAACACATGCTAAAATAGACCCTCAGGTTCCAGGCGTGTTTTTAGTTGAAATTTCTCCAAGATTGGAATCCTGAAGGAATATACTCTTTAAGGCACCTGGAGTAGCTGAGCATTGTTCTTTCAAGGACTGTGAAGAACTGTGTTGGGATTTTGATGGGCATTGTATTGAATCTGTAGATTGCTATTGGTAAGATTGCCATTTTTACTATGTTAATCCTACCTATCAAAGAGCATGGGAGATCATTCGATTTTCTGCTGTGTTCTTCAGTTTCTTTCTTCAAAGACTTAAAGTTCTTGTCATACAGATCTTTCATTTGTTTGGTTACAGTCACTTCGAGATACTTTATATTATTTGTAGCTATTATAAAGGGTGATGTTTCTCTGATTTCTTTCTCAGTCCATTTATCATCTGTATATAGGAAGGCTATTGAGTTCTTTGAGCTAATCTTATAACCTGCCACATTACTGAAGGCATTTATCAGCTATAGAAGTTTCCTGATTGAATTTTTGGGGTCACTTAAGTATACTATTATATCATGTGCAAATAGTGAAAATTTGATTTCTTCCCTTCCAATTTCTATCTCCTTGATTTCCTTTTGTTGTCTTATTACTCTAGGTAGGACTTCAAGTACTATATTGAATAGATGGGGATAGTGGACAGTCTTGGTTTCGTTCCAAATTTTAGTGGGATCACTTTGTGTCTTTCTCAATTTAGTTTGATGTTAGCTATTGGTTTGTTGTATATTGCCTTTATTATGTCTAGAAATGTTCCCTGCATCCCCAATGTGTCCAAGACCTGTATCAAGAAGGGATGTTGGATTTTGTCAAACACTTTTTCATCATCTAATGAGATGATCATATGGTTGTTTTCTTTTGGTTGTTAATATTTTATGTCTACTACTATAGTAGTTTTCAGTTGTGCAAACAGAAACCACGAAAGTTACCAACCATTGCACTTTGTTTTAACAGAAGGACATGGACAACTAAGTAAATATTATGTATTTTATTATAATTTTAACTAGAGATTATAAAATAATTACATTACACCCTGTTCTCTTTCCTCTAGAAGAGAATAAATTCTGTGAAAATAAATGACTTGAGTAAGGGGGCAAATCACATATTTCAAGAGCTAAAACTTCAAATAGTGTCAGAAATCCCTCAGCCCAGGAGATAATAGGTGAAGGGAATCATTAAGGAAAATAGGTAGGCAGAGACAGAGAGAAAAGCTCTCTGGAAAGAAGAAACTGGAGTCACAATGGCCCTCAAATGGAAAACTCTTGTGTGGTCTGAGTAGACCAGGGAAGTGGACATAGAGGGAGCAGAGACCATGAATCCAGACAGAAAGAATGAAGAAGAGGGGCATGAAGAATGTCCATAGTCTTCTAGACTATTCGAATTCAGAGTCAGCTTTTGCTCTAAACATTTTGCAGGAAACATTTGTGGATTTTAAACAGAGAATTAACATGACCTGAATCATGATTTTAAAACGCAGGTTACATGTGCCACATTAGAAACAGACTATAGACAATCAGGGTACAATGGGAACCCCACCTAAGGAACTGACAAACCTCCTGGTGATGTCATCAGAGGGAAGTAGATTCTGAATGGGACGTGCTAACAAACAGGTGCCGGGAACAAAGGAGGAGAGTTCAAAGGTATACAAGGTGACTTGGCTGAAGTGGCTAGACATATAGAACTGATATATGATATCATGGAAATATTTGCAACACAACAGAACAATTTTGAGGTTTATATCAGGAATGACATTTATTTAGGTATATTGGGTTTGACTTCATTACTCACTTTCTCAGGTAACGTGCTGAATGGGCACTGAGCATAGGTAGATTAGATAGATAGATAGATAGATAGATAGATAGATAGATAGATAGATAGATAGATAGATAGAAATATGGGTGTGTGTGGTAGTTAGATGGATGGATGCATGACTGAATGTGAGGATGGATGGTTGGATAGATGGTGGGTGGATGAGTGGGTAGATTAGTGGATGGACAAGTGAATGGATGGATGGGTGGATTAATGGCATTTCATTTGTACTTTAATAAATAAAGCTTGCCTGAAGATCAAAAAAGTGAAATAGCCACACTGGCCAACCTTACAGACCAGGCAACAAACACTCACACTTTTAATCCCAGTGGCACACACTGTTAATTCCAGTAGCCTCACTAGGCTGTCATAGAAGCCAGACATTAATGGTGCATGCCTTAACCCCAGAATCAGAGAGGATTATAAGACAGGAGGAGACAGCTCTCAGTCTCACTCTCTTTCTGAGGTTCCTGGAGGCAGGATTGTCATTTGGGATGGAGGTAGAGGTAAGAGCCAGTGACTGACCGTTTTGCTTTTCTGAACTTCAGTTTGAACCCTGTAGTAAGTGGAGCCCCTTGTTCCATCCCAACCAGCTAGCTTAACCCCCAAAGCAACTCCAAGGCAGCTCTCTTTGCCTGCCTTCTTTCTCCCAGCATTTAGTCCCCTTTCCCTGCCTATCTATGTTTTGTCCTATCAAAAGGCCAAGACAGTTTTTTCATTCAACCAATAAAAACAACACATGAAAAAGGACCTCCTACACCAAACCCTAATTTCTGTCTCTGAGATTTTTTATTGATTGTTTTTCAGATTAATAGGTAGACACAAACATGTACACATGCATACTGAGTACTCTTGGATTCAGAGATATATGTGGCTGGAATGTGACATTGGGGCAAATGCACAAAATGATGTATTTGGCTCTGCAAGGCTGAGAAGGCTAATGCCTTGCGTGCAAATATGACAATAGGGGGATCAGTACCATATTTACTCTCACTCAAATGTTAAACAGTTCGTGAGATGAGGAAGAAGCAGAATAGCAGGTGAACTTTACATAAGTGTCTAGAAGTGTGTTGTTTTCCTGAGATTAGTAATAACTTTTAGAGTCTCTTAAATACTATACCATGGATTAATCTCTGGGATAGCATCTCTCTGGCTGAATATAGTCAACCCTGAACTCGAAAGATGACCAGTTGGTAAAAGGCTTGCTAAGCAAGCGTGAAACCTGTGGTTGGATCCCCAGAATCCACATAAGAATGTGGGGTGTAGCAATATGTTTTTACAATCTGAGCACTGGGGTGATGGAGACACAGGACATGGACATCCCTGGGGCTTGCTGTCCAGCTAGTCTAACTGAATCAACAAGCTTCAGGTTAAGTAAGAATCCCTGTTCCATAAAATATGGAGAACAGTTGAGAAATAGACCAGAAGTCAATCTCTGGCCTCCACATACCTGTGTACACATGTGCAAATGAACCCATAAAACACAAAACACACACACACACACACACACACACACACACACACACACACACACACACAATAAAATTAAATTAATAAAAAAGAAATGAAGGTATCACTCTTCACCCTCATGCCTGATGGGACTTCCCACAACTCATGACTTACCATGGTCACCTTATGATTTGAAATGGTACCCATAATATTGCTCAAAACCAAGATTTAACTAGATTTAAACTTGCTTTGAAATTGCTGTTGTAATCACATTTCAGTTAAATTTTTAACTCAGAGTTTTCAAAACTCCTTAGGATTAAAATCAATAAAAGAGTTTGAAGACACAGCAATGGAGCAGATGGTACCATGGGAAATGTTGTGTTATCTCCCTGGGAACCACAATACAAACTTTGACCCAACAAAAGGAAAGTGTTCACACAAGTCAAAACAGTAGGGTCTGTAGTTTACAGAGTGTTTCTATGGGGTCTTTTCCAGTACCCCTGCAAATGCAGCCATCGGTTTCCCAGTGAACTTCATGGGAAAGGCCATTCGTATTTCATCATGTTGACTTAATAGAATTACAGTTCTGGACAAGATTTTACTCAGGCTTAGCAGAAACTCCCTGGCAGCAATCAATATTTTCACATGCACAATCTCACTCAGACTGTTCTTGTCTATGTAGAGAAATACCCCCAATTAAACTTGTGAAGCCAGATTATTTTTTATGTGTTTCTGCTGTTTTAATAGACAGGTTTGAACTCATACTGCACCACAACTAAGGTAAAAAATGCTATTTGGTTTGAAACAAAAGCATGAAATGTCTAACGTTTAGATTCAGAATTGCTATGAACTGGTAAATTAGCAACATCTTTCTACATATTAAATGTAGATCCTGCTTAAAAAAAGATAAGCATTATAGTAGATGTTTTCTTTATATTGAAAATATATATTTGTGTGTGTGTGTTTGTATGTGTGTGTGTGTATGTGTGCGTGCCTTCTCACACATATGTGTAGGGCCACAATGAGACCAGAATAAAGTGTCAGATCTCCAGGACCTGTATTAGAGGCAGCTATGAATGCCAGGAAGCAAACGTAGGTCTTCCACAAGAGTGAGCCAAGCACTTTTTCCAGCCCTTTGATAGAAGCTTTCCAAAACACTGCACCATACCTTTATTTATATACCAGCATGCCGTGAAAAAGATTCTACTTTTCAATGCAATCTCTGTTAACGATCCAACGACTCATTTTATTTTATTTTACAGAAAATAGGGTAAGAATCCTAACTTGCATGTGGAACATATTTATAAATAGCCAAGAAATCTTGAAAAGAAAATTTAAACTGAAGGTATCACATTTTCTCTTTCAAATTGTATTGAGGGGTGAGGAACTAAAAATGTTTTAATACAACCATAAAAAATACAGATAATATAGATTGTGGAACAAGATGGCAAGGCTGAAATATTCCCCAAACATAAATGATTAACTATTCTGGCCTGAGTGCATCAGAAACATACAGTGGGGCAACAATAGTGTCTTCATGGGCTTGAGAGACCTCAGGGGCTAAGAACCTGCATTCCAATTGCAGAGAACCTGGGCTCACCCGCACTCATGTTGTGTTAGGCAGCTCAGAACCATCGATCACTTCAGTTTCAGGGTACCTGACACTCTCTTCCTGCTACTCTTTCATGTGCACAAACACATACATCTATACATCTTTAAAAATAAAACCAAAGTACTTTTAAAAATATCTCTTCAACAAATGATAAAGAAAACCTGATTTCCATGTGCGAAAGATAAATCGAGTCTTTGGTTTATACTATATTTAAAGATTTCAAGATTGAAGTCCTAAGATTTCTTAAGAAGAAGTCTGGGAAAAAGCCTTGATGAGAAGTCCTTTGGATGTGTTTTCATTGTTTATGTAAAGAAGGACTCTTGGAGCCTCCACCATGAGAAGATTTGTTTCTAGGAAGTATATGAGATCAAGTTATAGAAGAGAGGGTAAAACAGTGATTATGAATCAATCATCATATCATTAGAAGTTGAGTTAAAAATAATCACTTTAATACATCTGAACACATCAGACTGGTTATCTCCTCCCATAAGTCTAGAGCTTGCCATTGGCCATGAAAATGGCTAAAATCATGAGCCTTACTTAAGCAGGGCTTACATATAGTGAAAGTGAAGTTACTCATTATACAGTGCTGTGTTGTCCCTCTAAGCAGAGGTTAAGATGCTAGGAAAGGGTCCGGATAAAAGAACCAACGTAAATACCTTTGCTTCCCTTTCTTCTCGAGATTGTTTAACCTCCTCCTCTTCATCCACCAAGCAGGTGCATGTACATGACCGTGAAGCTTGGCCAACAGGCAGCTCCCTAACCTTCTATACAAGCCCACACCCCTGTGTACTAGCGTCAGTTCTCTAGGGTCTCAAGCTAGTGCTCTGACATTGAACGAAAGTTATGTGCATTTGCTCTTCTAACTCCATAACTCGATGAAATCTGACAAATCTTCATCATTTGCCATATAGATTGACCAAACACCCACCATAAAAATTCATGTTGCCACTACAGTGATTCTCAACCTGCAGGTCAAGACCCATTTGGGGGGTTCAAGTGACCATTTCAAGGGAGTCACCTAAGACCGTAGGCAAACGCAGATGTTTATGTGATGATTCATAACAATAGCAAAATTACAGTTACAGAGTAGCAACAGAAATAAGTTTATGCTTTGGGGTTATGCAGGAGGAACTGTATGGAAGCGTCACAGCATTAGGAAGGTTAAGAATCACTGTTCAATGATGTTGTAAGGATTCCAAGCATATCAAAATCAATACATAGCCTTAGACAGCAGAACAATGCTGACCAAGAAAACCCTAACTGGGAAACATGTGGCTGAATGTCAACTGCAGTAGTAGAGCATGTGTTTAGCAGGCATTACACCTGAGTTCCGTCCCAGAACCAGTGAAATAATACAAAACACAAGGAAAGAAGGAAGCCTTATGATTGTATGTTGCAGCCTATAGACATTATTCTGTCCACACATAATTGTAATTGGAGACTGCTTTTCCGCTTCCTTACTACCCAGACACAAAATCACACAAAAACTATATTAATTACAACACTAGCTATGACTCAGGCGTATTTCTAACTAGTTCTTACATCTTAAACTAATCTATGTCTATTAGTCTATGTATTGCCTGGAGGCTGTGGCTTACCTTGGTAGGGTTCTGGTGTCATTCTCCTTCAGCAGCTACATGGCTTCTGCCATACTTCGCTTTTCTTCTCCTTGCATTAGGTTTAGTTTTCCCCCTACCTATATTCTACCCTGTCATAGGCTAAAGCAGCTTGTTTATTAACTAATAGTAATAAAACAAAATCATCGCATACAATGGGAATCCCACATCATTTCTCCTTTTCTACCTAAATAACAAGGAAGGTTTTAACTTTAGCATAGTAAAATTGCATGTAACAAAATAGGTATCAAGCAAGAATTACAATTACAATATTTCTTTGTTAGTCTAAAATTTTCTATCTAATTTATCTTTTACCATAACTAAGGAAAATTATAACTATCTGTCTTCAACTTCATTGAAGACTCTAGAAGGATATAATATTACCCACATAAACAGGAAGTGCATTGTATGCAACTTCCACAACTCTTGAATTGGTAGAGATATCTCGCAGCCTGAATAGTCACTCAAAGTTTCCTTGTAGTATTGAAGCATCTATGTTCAGCCTATAGGTTCATAATATCTGGCAGACTTTTCAGTGATCCAGAAAATTTGAAGATCTCTTCAACCTTGTCATAGCAAAGTTCATTAGTTGCTTTCTTCTGTGTCTTGCAGAAGGTTTGACAATTTCTTTTGTGAAGCAGGAACCCTGAAAGACCATCCTGTCTTTTGGAAAATTCAGCAGTCACTTTTCTCTAGGTCCTGCATATCCAGTTCATACAGCACACCATCAAGCAGTCCAGGCTAGAGAAATTTCTTGCCCAAATGACTAGCCTTGCCACATTGAAAACAAATTCCATAATGAGTTTCTTCAATGCCCATCAACCTCTGAATTAATTGGTGCTGCCAGAAGCAGATATGTCTCACTGTTGAGAAAAGTCTAAGTTCTTAAAACATTTTAAAGGCCATATTCAATAGGTCTTTGAAGTGTTGAAGATTATCTATCTAACTGAAACATATATCTTTATATCTAGAAAACCTGATTAATGCAATTAAAATTTTGATTATTATAGATGACCACCTATTAATCTGCATTGCTTAACCATATATTACATTTTAAATGAGCTGTATAAACATAATACCTTAAACAAGACTATTAATATACATATAACAAAATTCACCTTAAATTTGTATCAATAAATCAAAGTTTATTCCAATGTAAAGTATTCATTCTTATACCATATCCCTCCATTTTGATTTTAGAAAGAGACTGACTGTGACCATTAATCACTTATAAACAACCCCCTTTAAATGAAAATAAACATTTATAAACAATCAGTTTGAGAATTTGAGCATAATTTTCTCCAAACTGCTTCTTGCTGTTTGTTGGATGAAATATTTTTAGGATTCATGGAGACCATTTCAGGGATCTTATTCCATCAAACCACATTAGCCTGGAAAGAATCCACAGGCTCTCATCTTCTTTGGAAACAAAAGTAGAATCTCTTCTCCAAAGTAACATTTCCTTAGACTCAAATTGTGGAGGCCAAAAAATGTGAGCCTATTTTGACCTTATCTGAGGGTCAAAGAGTTTGGAATTTGCTCAAAATGGTTGACAACAAATGCTGCTACACATCCTAACTCAGGATGTGATTATTTGATTCTTTTAATATTAATATGGCTCATACAAGTAGATCCATTTCATCCTGACAGATGCTCAGGATATGTAAGCATATTTCTTCTCCTTCTTTTGTAATATGAGGTAAACTGGGGAGTGGCTGCCTTCAGGATACTTGGTCTAGGGTAGCTTTTTTGCCTAAACAACATAATGCTAATGACTTGATGTCTCAATGTATTAAAGCAATTAGCTATTTGAGTTGCCTTTTGCACAATATTAAAGAAGTCTTTTGTTGCCTTCTTCCCCCTTTTGTATTAAGTATAAGAGCATATGGAAAATTAAACATGGGTAATTTCCGTATTCATTAAAACTCACTCCCAGTACTATATTCTATGGTTTCGGTTTTAGTATTTTTAAATATATCTTTGTACTCTTATATTTCTAATTCTCAGGCCCCTACACTGACAAGTGATATTTTTGTTGAGGCTGGTGCTGACATCAAATTTTGGAGCCAAGATACTTTTAAAATATATATGTTGGGTTAGCTAAGCATCTTCTAGAATCAACTATTTTTCAGCAGTTAAATCATTAACAATCAAACAATCCAAAGAAAACATAATAATATACATAATCCAGACTCTCTGTGTATATTCCATCTTTATGTGTGGCTTATTTTTTCTCTTACTTTTTAAAATTTATTTTATTATTTTTACTCCTTTAATGTATGGCTCTCTGTACCATTCCTTCTCTCTCTCCTAAGCCCATATGCATTTATCCAACACTGTGACCCATTTAGAGGTCTTTTGTTTTAGTCTGGATCTAATTTTATTGAATATCTGTACTGGGATTTTTTGTTTGTTTGTTTTGACCAGAAACACTTTTTTTTTTTAAAAAAAATGCCAAGCAGTGTGGTTAGGTCTAATGCTACAGATTTGCCTTTTGGCTCTGCCCTGTTCAACATGACAGAGGTATGTTTACTGCCAGCTCTGCAAACTGTGCTTACCTCCCCAGCTCCAGGGATGCAGTAGATCTATATTGTTCCTAAGTAACCTGTAGCACTCTGCCCACAAACCCCATTTAAATGTTCTGTAACAGGACCTTCCAAAAAATCCAGATCCATTTGTGCCTCCAGCATGAACCAGGAAGCTGTCTCTTAAAGGAACCATGTAGTTTTTGCTGCTAATGCTGAGACAGGAAGTCTTTGCTTAAAGGAGCGGCACCTCTACTTATCGTCAGCAAATAGAGTCTATCTAAAAATGTGCGACTACCAAGAAGCTCCAGTTGACTCCAGTTGTTGTTGGTCTAGAAACCCATTTTTTAAGCTTCCTTAGACATTTTTATGGATGTACAGTGCCCCATGTTGAGCGCCATTATATAAATGGAGGCTGCCTTTTCATTTCCCTGTCACCCAGGCTCAAATAATCACACAAAAACGATATTAGCTACAACCCTGTCGACCAATGGTTCAGGTATATTTCTAGATAGTTTGTAAATATTAAATCAATAGACCCATTTCTATTAATCTGTGTATCACCATGAGACTGTGGCTTACCAGCAAGATTCTGGCATTTTTATCCTTTAACAACTACATGGCAACTGCCTGTCTCTGACTTCCTTCTCCCTGCATTTTGTTTAGTTTTTCTGTCTATGATTAGTCTGTGCAGTCCTAGGACAAAGAAGTTTCTTTATTAATGAATGGTAATAAAACATATTCACAGCATAGAGGAGAATCTAACATCACATAATCAATTGTGAAAGATTAGGTAGGAAGGCTAGAAAGATCACTCAGTAATTAAGATAATTTGTTGCTCTTCCAAAGGACTCAGGTTTGGTAACCAGCACCAATGCTAGGCAGTTCACAATTCCTTATTAGTCTACCTTCAGAACTAATGCTGTTTTCGGTCACCAACAGCCTCTGCATACCTGCTTGCATAAATTAAAATAAAACTTAATGTAAGTTTAGGCATAGAAACAGTTAGGAGGTTCTATTTAAATATGAACAAAAGAGAAAATGAGAGACAAAGGAAACTTTTATACTCTAGAAAAAGTATTTTATTAATAAAAATTAATTTGCTAAAAGAAAGCTTATATATATGTATATATATATAAAGTTTATAAATATAAAACTTTTATAATTTTTTCTCATTAGTCAGCTATTTAGCCATCTATCTCAGTTATTTTTACTACCAATTTATATAACAGTTGCTTGCTATATTTATACAAAATTTAGTATTTGTATTATAACTCTTCACTATTCTTAATGGAAATAATAGGCCTTTAACTATTTATGTTTCCCAGGAGACCCTTTGTGTAAGAAAATCTGTTGGAAATAGTGCACATTGTACTTTTCTCTTAGAAATTCAAACAACAAATTAGCATGATAAAGGCTGTGGGATACCTGTAATGGAAAAACCCACTCAACAGAGACAACCTAATTAATGCTTTATTCATTTTTATTAAAGCAATCTCAAGCTGTAAAGAAAAGTGTAAATATTTAAGAATAAATGGTTTTCCTCCTGGGTTCTTTGTACATGTTGTCCAATCCCTTTCCACCAATAACCAGTTCACACCCCTCCCTCTTCACAGCACTGCTGTCAAAACCAGCCAATGGGGAACATTCTTCCTGCTTCCTGATAATGCTCTTATTTTGACCCTCTGTGACTAATTGTCCCAACAGTGTCCTTGACAGCAAACTGATTTAGTGTATGGAGCTTTCATTCATCAGGGAGACTTTTCACTTATCCTGAAAACTCCGCAATGGACATTTATGGTTTGATATTATAGAGTCTCAGGGTTATATAGAATCATCCTGTGAATGAGGATAAGGTAGCATCCATCCTGATTATCTTACCCAATCCTGTCAGATGATGCCCAATGTCCTTTTCTCCTGTTACTCATTTTGATCATTTATTATTTGATGGGGTGCTATTGTTGTTGTTAATATTTGTGCAATCTATTTTCTGGGTTTGTCCAGAGTTTCTGGGTGAAACTGACATTTGCTTGGTAGGCTGGTGGCAAGAAGGTCACCCCTCTTAACATGGTGGATCCTAGCTACAGGATTGAAGTCCTGCCTGTAACAGAATCACTCTTTCTTTCCTGAATGAGAGATCAGGGCTCCTGCCTGAAAGTCTTTGGGTAGAACTATTGGCTGCTTTCCTGCAAACTGAAAATAAGCTGCAAACTTTCCTTAGTGACCAGCTGGCTAGCTCACCTGGTGTGGTTGGGATTTCCTGTCTGTTATTAGAGCAAATTCTCCTACCTATCTCTGACTCGATCTTCCTCCCTCTTTCTGCTCTTCTGTCTCTGTCATGTGTGTTTGTGTGAACACATACACATGTATGTATATATATACACATGTGTGTGAATATACACATATATGTGCATCGTGTGAACATATATATGTGTGTGAACATGCATATTTGTGTGTAAATATGCACATATATGTGTATTAAAATGTGTGTATATTAATTCATATATGGGACCAGTGATGATAAAAGAGATAATTGCATTTTCTGGCAAACCAGGGGAACTAAGTTTAATACCTAGAGCATATATGATGAAAGGAAAACACTAACTCTAAAAATTAGTATTTGACCTCCACACATGCATGTATACACATTAAATAAAATATTTATAATGTTGCAAATGTGTGTGTGTGCATATTTATCCCATCCATATACATACATACTCTTATTTGTTTGTTTTTTTCAGGAGAACACCAAGAGTAGGTGTTGACGAATATACTTGTTCACTATGAAAATATATTTCCATTTATATTAATGAAATATTTTGTGTAATAGGTTAAGTGCTTTGAAACACACAGATGTTTTCTGACAAAATTATCCACTTATTCAATTGCGTCATTTCACTTTTACCACTCTAGATTATTGGTTGCCTGTGTCCTTCAGCCATCCAGCGACAATCTCGGTTGTTTGTGTTGAGGCTTTGCTTTGGCTGAGCTGTATCCTTTCATCACGGTGCCAACTCTCCCAAAAGCTTTCTGCTTTTGAGACAGAAACATTTGCCTCCAGTCTTCTTCTATATCACTCCCACAGACTATAATCACTCTTTTCTCCAAGGAGTCCTGGCTCCTCTTGGTGGAGGAAAATTGGCAAACCTCAGGCACTGAGAGCCAGGTGTGCTCACTGCTGTGACCTGCTGCCTCAGGGTCCCCTCTGCGGGCAGCTGGGAGAATGGGTGCAATCTGTTTGCAGGTAAATGGGTAGTGACAACACAGACATTTGCATACTATTTAATTCTCTACTTGCCTCAAAGGGAAGACTGTAAATTCACAATGATAATATTAAATGCTATCCCATGCCATGGGGTACTCTTCCAAAACCTTCTCTCCTTGAATTAATCTGTCTCCCAGTGTCTAGAATCCACCTAATGACACAGGCAACCCACAGCCTCTAATCATTTCCCATCACTTCTGCTACCAACATCTAAAACTCATTCAGCATCCGACCCCTGTCCTATGCAGCTCCCTGCTTTCTCACTTTCTCTATGCAATAAATTGTGATTGCTATGAGATCATATTTCCTTCAAACACACATACACACACACACACACACACACACACACACACACACAGAGAGAGAGAGAGAGAGAGAGAGAGAGAGAGAGAGAGAGAGAGAGAGAGAGAATACTCTGCACAGCTTCATTGGTTTTTTAAATCTTACTGAA
This sequence comes from Myodes glareolus, assembly GCF_982192425.1. Classification (NCBI taxonomy): domain Eukaryota; kingdom Metazoa; phylum Chordata; class Mammalia; order Rodentia; family Cricetidae; genus Myodes; species Myodes glareolus. The sequence continues at coordinate 43,700,311 of NC_142050.1, forward strand.
AAGCAGTGTTGGTAAAAGAAACATTTCTAGTGATGGTCCGACAAGAATACTATTCAAATGTTTCATTTTATTTATAACATAATAATCAATAAAGTTGTACATTTATTTGTTTTATCTCCTCTGCTTAATCATCCTATTTGTTACACATTTGAATTCTTATTTCCTGGTCCCCACATAGCCTATCCATATGGCTGCTAGAGAAGCTTATTATCATGTTCTACTTACCATCCATTTGTTTAGATTTATTCCCCAGTTATTACAAAAAGTTCAAGCTCTCAGACATTTTCATTTATTAGCCATTTATTACCTTCTCTGATAATCTGATAGAGATTCAACAATTAACTTTCTCTTAACAATAATTGTTGCATAAAAATTATTTGATCTACTGTGCTTACATATCTTTTAGAAGAATTACTTCTGATACTTGTTTTATTGTTTATTTTTTCATAATTCACTGTTAAACCTTATCTCAACTTGGAGCACAAAAAATTTTGTACAATTATTCATAAGTTGGTTTTAATTCATTACCATTTAATATATAAGGAAAAGGTGAACCAAAAAATAGCTCAATGGATTAAAACACTTGCCCCGAAACCTGATGACTAACGTTCAGATCCCAAGGCCTACATGGTAGAACGAAAGAACCAACTACTAAAAATTTTCCTCTGCCTTCCAAAAGTATGTTCATATACACACATACAGAAAACACACACACACACACACACACACAAATACATAAATGTAATTTAATATTTAAAAGAAATAAATGAACCATTCATCACACAACAATGTGCTAGAAGTAAAAATGTAAGAATTTATTGAATTTTACAGGTAAATAATCTTCTTGTAAGGCACACTCAAAAAGTCCAAAGAACTCTTAAACTTATGATTATATCACAGAAATGTAACTACGCAGACAAACTGACAGCAATAAAGAGACATCCAAAGAAACAGCCGACAAGAAATGATGGCATTTAGGACTGACAAATACAGGAAAATTTAGTGAATGTTGCTTAAAGTATCAGGTTTTCACTACTTTTTTAGAAGTTAACAGAGAAAACCAGTGTCAGCTTCATTCTCTGTGACTACAGCTGCACCTCACCCACGATTCCAGACATCACTGCTCTCTTCCCCTTCAACTACAGCATTTCCTTCAGTACCGAGAAGAGGAGCAATGGGCAGGAGTGAGGTCCAAAACACCACACCTTTCTATTCATCTGTCACTTCCCAGTCAATCAATTCTGAATTCACTGCATAAAGACTTCCATACCTAAGGTGTGTTATATATAAAATGAGGACAAAACAATGATTATTTTTATAGTGTCATAGCAGTGAGCAAATGTAACCTATTCACAGAGTAAACCCCCTGCCATTATCTTACTATGGAGCTAAATAAAGAAACCATACACATCCTCTATTCTTGTTGTAATCCTCAAGTGGGTTTCCTACCAACTTAGACTGAACAATTAAGCTAATTACTAACTGTGGTTTCCCATTGCCTACATTTTTATTTAGCTTTGACTATTCGCATCCTATGTGATGTTTGAGCATGCCCAGTATGTCATATCTCCTCTCATCTGTTAGTCTTCACATCAGTGTACCCACTGAGCCAGTAGCCTAGATCTCAGCCAACAGAAAAAAAATCTAGATCATGTTGACTGTTCCATTATCTCTTTGTTTACTTCCACCATTGCAGAAAAAAACAAACAAAAACTGAAGCTCTGTACTGAAAATTTGTAGAGAAGAGTGTTAACTGAACACAGACGCCATCGAAGCTTACCCCCTCCAATCTATTTGAATCTTCCTCATGTATTTGTTTTTCAGGGACTAATTGGTGTCATTCATTTTTGCAAAATTAAAAAAAAATAATGGCATCCGTTTCTTTGCGATGATTTCATTGTTGAATAAACATCACAGTGCAGGTGCAGTGCCCATCTCTGTCATGGAAAATAGCATCCTTAAGTACAGACCATCATGTTTGTCTTGAGCTATTGAAATTTGACAGAATAATCAGGACCAGATGTCATTTGTGATGTACAAGGAGGAGGGAGTAAGTCAATTTTAAGCAAAGTTCACCTCTGCTTTGAAGGCAGTTTTTTTCTTGTATAAAGCAAGGACAAGCAAACCCTTCTGCCCTTCTGTTCAATGGAATTCTGGGATATGTTCTCTAGCCTGTTTTTATCAAAAAGACAAAATTTATAGTTCAAGACCAAATATTAGGTTCTAGCCCTGATTCTGTCTGTGAATTGTTTTCTTTTCTCCACCCCAGCCCCTCTCAACTAGATTTCATTGCGTAGTCCTGTATGATATAGAATTCACTATAGAGGCCAGTCTGGTCTTGAACTCACAGAGACCTGTGCCTCTGTCTGGCCGATTCCTTATTCCCATGGTTCTCCTCTTTGATTTTGTCCTGATGCAGTAGCTGTTCTTCCTATTGTGCCAATAACTGAGACAGGTGGAATCCCTGTGATTCTGCTTTAGAAACTCAAGATAAATTCCAGGATTCCTAGTGAAATTTGAACTTAAAATAAACTATGAATAATATTTTCATATAAACATATGAACATATGCTCTATGTTATTCAACTTGGTGTCTTGTGGTTTTATTTATTAAATCTGGCAATATAATCTCATCTGTAATTATTCAAACATCACTAATAAAGCAAAACAAACTCTCAGGAAAGCTGAGCTTCCATACGCTTACTTTGGAGTCTTTGAATAATGCAAAATTAACAGTCTTTTCTTCATATCTTTAGTGTACACATAATGCTTATCAGTTGGCCATGGTCTCCTCTTTAGACCACAACAACTTTATTAATATACTTTTTCCCCACTTCATGTCTTTATTTTTTTAACATTAAATCATTCTTATGAGAAAGAATAATTCTAGAATATTTATTATCACTCTTTCTTCTCCAAAAGACAGATCAGCAGTTTACTGAGGAATATTTACCTCGTTGGTAGCCCAAGACCACCACAGAATTTAGAGCACTATCAGGAACATATGAGCATTCAGTTATAAGGACTTAACATTTATGAAAAATTCTATGTATTTTTTTGCTTTACTATGTCAAATTCTGTAAGCTCCGTTATGGTTTTCTTGTTTAAATTAATATTCTTATATGTATTCATTGAAGTTGGTATTTCCTTGATAGAAACATTTGGAAATTATCAAATATTCTCCTTTCCAAATAATCTTTTATAGTACTAGTGAATTTAAGCTCCTTAATCTTGATGATTTTGGATCTCAGTCTTCCAAAGGTTTCTTTAGCTGTCTTTGGATCTTAAAAAAATGTTCAAGATTTTCCAGTTATTATGTCTTCCATAATTCTTGGTATTTCCCATATCTATTTCAACAGAACTACAAAAACACAGGAAAATGCCCTCTCTGTGTGTTTTCTAAGCATCCCTAGCATCATCTGACCTACCTTCCTTACAAATACAAAATGACACTGTTTCCTGGCTTAGCACTGAGCTGCTGCTTTCCAGTCACTTATAAGATTAGCTATTAAATTATTATATCCCCTTTCAAACCATTTTCAAACCTGAACTACTCATTAATGCAATCATAATGCAGTTGAATGAAAATAAATCTGAAAGAAGCTGTTGCCACTTCACTTTTGACAAATAAATGCCTTTTCCACTTATCAATTATTCTTTCTTAAAATTGAAGATGATCATGCTTGCTGAGAGAGGTAAATATAACATCTTCAGGCAGTCAATACCCTGAGTACCAATACTTTAGTACTGAAGTACTGAAGAGATGTCGATCATTTCCATACAATAATGTAAATTTTAACAAAACTTCAAGCTCAAGGGGTAGGGTTGGAAGTGACGTTATCTTAAGTTTATAAGCATGATGGAAGTTGGATATTTTTCTAATTCTTTCTCTGCCTTTTCCAAAAAATAATGCTTCAATATAACTAAACTCTGTGCCCTCTAAAAGCAAAAGTTTATTTCAAATTGATTTTCATTAAACTTTTCTAGTGTGTTATCTTCTGCAATATTGTATGTTATTTTCTGTTTTCACTAGCAGATGATGGAAAGGTCAGAATATCCATGTGTGATGAATCCATGAGCATTATCCTTAGAAATTCCTTTCCATGTTTATTTTAAGCACTGACATCACAGTTCTTTCTGTATTCCAGTTTCTCACTGAGCACAGATTAACTTTACCCAAACCCCGCTCCCCACCCCATCCTACCGTTCCACACTCTCCTTCATACTTTCCAGCATTTCAATAGGATTCTTATTATCACAGTGGAGACTGAGAATGACCCAGCTATTTATAACCATAAGTAAAACAAGACTTACAGTGGGTGAGTATCCACATTGATCACATATGAGCCAATTTCATTGCATCTAGGTAATTGTGGTTTATGCCATGAATTTCACCAATATTTATCTATTCACTGCTTGCCAATGCAACATTTACATGTGCACATAGTGAGTAAAGTTCATTGACCAGCTGTAAATAAATTTGAAAACCTTGACATTATCTGTTTTACATATTTATTACCTGTACTGGTTTAGCATATTCTCTAACATAATACTAGATGATACTTATTGCTTAAGGGCTCATTTCATAAACAGAGATTCCCTGCTTTTCATACACACACACACACACACACACACACACACACACACACACAATAGGTTATCATCTATTCAGCACCAAAGACAAAACGAGATAAGTAAATTACAATTATGGTTGCATTCTTCAAAGAAAAAAATCTTATTGACACAAACATGAATGGTTCATTTTTGAGAACATATCTTCTCTGTATAAAATTAGTCCTATTTTCCTTCTTTTTTCACATTTTTTCTACTTGATGCTAGAACAGGGAATCTGAATTATTAATCTTCGTCTTCCCCCAAGACCTTCTACTCCTTGACTCCAGTCCTCATTTCCAAACATATCTACATTTTATCGTGCTTTTGCACAAAACTAAAAACAATACACAGAGAGAAACCCAATTTAATTCTCACAAACTCATGCAGTGTGCGAGGGAAATGAACTCATCTCAGTTCTTCAACTTTATGAGCTGCCACCAGGATATCAGAATTGGCCTTGAACATTAAGCCAATTTTAACAAGAAAAAATTGTATGTTTTTTAGAGGCACAACTTAGTAAAACCCAGCCTCAGTTACCTTTCTCTAGTAGCTAAGAGCTGACCAAAGAGAAAGATTCTGCTAATATATATATATGAGTAATCAACCCAAGGAATTCATTTCTTGGGTAATTGTTTTAAGAGTACTTATTTAAACATAACTCAAGAGGTAGTTCTTAGTCTTTCTCTAATAAAAATGTGTATAATTGCACACATGTGCGTTTATGTGAGCCCATAAGTGTGTACTGTGCATGCATGTGTGCATCTGTGGCATCCAAGCATAAATCCCCCCAGGTGTCATTCCTCAGCTGCTTTTCTCTTTGACTTTGGTCTTTCATTGACCTAGAACATCATGCTGATTATGCTAAGATGAGCCCCCAACATCTGTATTCCTTCACTTCCCCAGACACGAGATTATAAGCCTGTACCAACAGACATTGAGATTGTGTGTGTATCTGTGTGTGTGTGTGTATGAGAGAGAGAGAGAGAGAGAGAGAGAGAGAGAGACAGAAACAGAGACAGAGATAGAGAGACAGAGAGAGAGGTGGGGAGAAGAGAGGGAGAGGGAGAGAGAGGCGGAGGGGGGAGAGAGAGGGGAGGAGAAAAGAGGGAGAGGGAGAGAGGGGGAGAGGGAGGAAGAAGAAGAAAGAGAGAGAGGGAGAGAGAGAGAGAGAGAAAGAGAGAGAGAGAGAGATCTGGGGATAGAATTTGGGTTCTTATGCTTTCAAACCAATCATTTATCTGGTTGAATCATCTCCCCTGTCTGCCTCAGATACTTCTTATATTCTTCTTGTTGTTCGTTTAAATGACTTACATGAACCAAAGGGAAGAAAAAAATCCAAAACTGTTCTCAAAGGTAAAGCTGAGAAAAGATAGGAGTGAAGGAAAATCCCTGATTGCAAGGACAAAGAAAGACGCTAAAAATAAAATTATCAACAGACTTCAGTGATTTCTCCAGAGAATGAATTTTCAATTTCCAGAAATACCTAGAGGATGGCAGAAATAATTTTGGTTTTGTCTAGAATTATAAGTCATATTATTATTCTTTCCCCTTGCTGGCCATCAACGTTTACTAATTCTCATTTTGACATTAAAATTATATTAATATTGTTGTTGAATATATGTGTATGTATATATACACATATATTCAATGATAATTACTTCTGTAGAAAATATGTTATACACAAATGTCTCACACATTACTGAATGACAGCTAAAGACTGGCCTCTGGGAGATGACAGATAAGCAGCTCATGGACCCCTTCCTTTTTTCTCTTCCTGGGAGAGCACCATTCAGCCCCTGCCTCTTCTCTGAAGCTTTTGTGTCGGGTGCAGTGAAGACAGTTACCATTATCAACTGAGAAGATCTTTGTTTGCTGTCTCTGTCTCAGGTCTATATTTCAAATAAAGTTTCACGTTGGTGTAGGGTCCATTGTGCCTTCTTTCATTTCCAAATTTTCAATCTTTTGTCAGCTAAGGTTCTGAAGAAAAATGTGTGTGTGTGTATGTGTGTGTGTGTGTGTGTGTCAAATTGTTACATGTATAAGGAGGTCTATTAAAAGAAGTTGGTTTCTATGATTATGTAGATGGTACATTTGAAATATGCAGAATGGTATAGCATGATAGACCCAAAAGGATGATGCTGTGTTTGAGCAAAATAACACTGACATAATGGTTTATAAAAAGCAGAAATTATGTTTGATCATATCTGGGCACTGTGACCCAGCCAAGTAATTCTAACCATGACACAGTTTCTCTGAGAATGTAGAGACAAGTGTTTCAGAGTTGGTTCAGTGATTACAAGCTACTCTTGCAGAGTATGTGTATTAAATTCCCAGCACCCACATGGAAGCTGACAAGCATCTGTAACTCCAGTTCCAGGAGATCTAATATCCTCTTCTGGTTGCTATGGCCCCTGGGGATGCACATGCTTTATAGAATTACATGCAGGGAAAACATTCATATGCATAAAAAATAAAATAACTGTAGCGAACAGAGATAGGGAACTTAAAATGCACGAAAAAGGCAAAAAGTCTATGAAGAAAGGACCATTGTTTTTGCAGAATAGCAGTAGATAATTTCTGACATGCCAAGATGAAGGGGGAGATTCTCCATGGTTCCACCTTTAAGATAGATATATAAACAGTCAAAGACTGCTGATGAAGGGAGAATCCTATTCATCTTGTGATAAGCTCCCACATAGGCTGCCCAATCAAAGTGTTCAGCCCATGTTATCATAAGTACTATTTAAAATTTACATGCTGGTTATTCCTAGACCCTTCCATTTAGTGTCATTAGACTTCAAATCAAAGCCTAGACTTAGGCTTAGCTAGCCTAAGCCATGGGAAACAAGTACACTCATGAGGTGGGTAATAGTAACAGCTGTACCTTACAATTGCTGTACAGGAGTTGCAGGGGATGTCTGAGTTTATGCTGGGTAGAAGCAGCATGTGCCAGGAGGAAGAGATAATTGAATGCTGGGAAGCTATAGAAGGGCTGGATAACTAATCCTGTAACATTTGTGGATTTTTAAATGGATATTGCTAGAGGAGAAAAACTAAGTCTGAGTCACAATTTAAAAAAAAAACTGTACATAAAATTAGACAGGGAAATTGATCTTCTGTGACTGCTATGTTGAGGTTCAAAGCTATTAGAAAAGAAAATGTGTGTTATGCAGTTCAAAGAGTAAACAATCAGATAAATGCTTGATTGGAGAGCATTTTTTGATGTTAGGGCTTTTCTTTGCTAACTAGGAAATCTCATAATCTATCTACATTTGGCAGGCATTGAATGGCCGCAAGGAAGCAAGCAGACTTAGAAACATAAAGACAGGATTGTTGGAGGTCAGCAGAAGAGGTATTTTATGTGTGCAGCCATTTCTAGAAAGATATAGGTTGATGCTTTGGGGGAGCTTTGTTGTGCTTAAGAAGTTGATGTCAAACTGTCATTATAGTTCTGCTGGGATGGGTGGCTGCTAGGGCAGCAGTTTACCATGCCAGCTTGGGAAAGAGTATGAATGCAGTCAGAATGTATAGGATGCGCCATTCAGCCTTATTGCTTTGTTAAGGATGACGGCAAGGAATGAAACTGGTACTGCCAAAGATTAACTTTGAAAGCTTGCGTTTCTAACTTAGATTTCATGGCACAGAGTTTGTGATATCATCTATAGGACTTAAAGAATAGGAGCAAAGAGAAAACAAGACTGTAAAGAAGGTTACAAGAGATTCTTACTATCATAAAGACACTAAACCTTTGAAAATCGTAATAAACCTCAGTGATGTTGCTTTGCAAATGATTTGACCTTGATCACTCATCCATTCTCTGTAGGAAAGGATACTTGATACTTAGTTATTAGGAGGAAATCTCTCTCTCTCTCTCTCTCTCTCTCTCTCTCTCTCTCTCTCTCTCTCTCTCACACACACACACACACACACACACACACACACACACAAGTAATGGTATCACAACTTCTGTTCCAGAGATCGAGTCAGTACTCTACCCAACCTAATTAACTGAGAATACAGAGAAAGTCACACAAAGAGTTTGCACTAGGCAAAGGAAAGGACAAATCACTGTGCATGCACCAGCATCTCCCAATTGCAAGGAACATTTAAGGGGACACTTCAAGAAACTTACTAAATGCAACTAGGTAGAGAAAAGGCAGTGGTGTTCACTCAGTCTACCCAGACTGTAAGAGGCCCAAGTTTCTGAGGTTACTATCAGTACATGTCATTCTCCTCTTGGAGGGACCCTAACTCTTTTCTTATTCAAGTTAGAAAAGCCTGTCTTATGTGAAGTATCTATTGGCACCCACTTTGGGTATGACTAAGGGTGCATCTTTGTGCACCCTACCAACCACCTCCTGGTTGCTAAGTAGGGCAACTCTGAATCATCTCTGTCTCTTGTAATGAAGGCAGGCATCGATGGTATAAAAGAGGCTTCATGCACTATTTTCAGTCCAACCTTACCCCCTTCAGAATCAGCAGACTCATAGGAACTTTCAATCTTCACACCCTTCAAAAGACCATGACTGACTGAGCCATTGTAGCTTTGGGAACAGACACAGTCAAGCATCGAGTGATTCCTAACACAGTACCCTGGCCATTGTGAGTCGCTGTCTCTCCGCAGAGAGCTCTCACCTTCCACTGCTCGTCATTCTCCACACACAGAACCGCATACAGCACTTGCTTCCTGTGGCTTAGGCGTTTGTTCATTATCCAAATTAAAAGACAGCTCAGTCTCATAAAGATGAAATTGGCTATTTTAGTAAACCTTCTCTTTTCCCTAGGAGGTCTATCAAGAAAACTCCAGGACTTGTAAAATTTGAATGGTGAACCACAGGCCTCAGATGCTGATAGTGTGGGTCCAGGGAGAGTGCTGGCCTTGTTCATTTTAAAACATAGTCATGTGATCATTATGTCAGCTAGCTGAGGCTGGGAGCACAGACAAGAATGGTTGTAAAATAGCAATAGTTATTAAAGGAGAAAGAATGGCACAGTTGTAACAGTTAAACATGTTACATTAAAAACTTCTCAGGAGAACTTCCAGGAGATAGTTTTATGAAGATAACTTGACATTTACTAGAATTACATGGTCGTTAGGAAGAAAGCATGGATGAGGGTGCTAGAATTTGGATCCTCCATGTCCAGAAAGGGCTGTGTGTTAAAGACTAGGTTCTCAACTGAGACCTTTAGGATTGGGACACATTGGAAGGAAGGAGGGTCATTGGAAATATGGCCTTTTAGAGAGTTCAGGTCCTTCCCCTTGCTTTGAAATCAACCTCCTCTACTATGCCCTCCTCACCATGATAGTCTGCGTTGCAACAGACCAAGAAACAATGGGAAAGGATACGGAACCATGAACTGAACTCTCTAAAACTGAGATCCAAATGAATCCCGCCTTCTTTAAGTCAGTTCATCTCAGGTTCTTCTTATAAAAAGGGGAGGTTTCAAAGGAGGTAAGGAAGAAAGACATAGCAATAACTTTAAGTTCTGTGCTTGTTTTCCAAGCCCCTCCCTTTCTTAATATTAAAAGAGGCCTTCTAGAAGGCAGCATAGTGAATTCTGAGTGTGAGGGGCCATCAAGTGATTTCTCTATCTCCTTCCCCTTCCTGCGTGGTCATTTGCTAATGATGCTTAAGAGCTAAATTTGCCCTCTGACTATCCTCAAGACTTTTTCTGGTTTGAACTGGTGCTAACCAATAGCATTTTACAAGATGAAGGGACTCTTAAGTGTGTTCTCAACTTGAGGACCTAATTTTCACAGGAGTATCTGTTCAAGTCTCCAACAAATCTCAATATCTCCGTTTTCTTAACCTCCTCTTTATTCTCCATTACCCCCTACAACACCAAGCCCCAAAAGCCCCAGTGCTGAGTTACCCTTCTCTTAATCCACCCACTTCGTGGATAATGAAGACACTTGGACTTTGACAGAGAAGGAAGGGGTTTTGAGTGTATCCTAAATGTGATTATCAAATATTAATTCTGCAATTAAGAAAACTTATCCTGGGGCTGGAGAGATGGCTTAGTGGTTAAGAGCATTGCCTGCTCTACCAAAGGTCCTGACTTCAATTCCCAGCAACCACATGGTGGCTCACAACCATCTGTAATGAGGTCTAGTGCCCTCTTCTGGCCTGCAGACATACAGACAGACAGAATATTGTATACAAAACAAATAATTAGATAGATAGATAGATAGATAGATAGATAGATAGATAGATAGATAGATAGATAGATAAAAGAAAACTTATCCTGATGTTCCTGTGTGTGTTTTTGTTACTGGGGTCGTCTGAGTCACCTGGAAACAAATTAGAACACAAATTCCTAGGACTCAGTCTGAACTCACAGACCAGTAGCTATGAGGCTGGCCCTAACAGTTCTGTGTTAGCAATTCCCGGATGATTCGTTGTGTTGTGTTTTAGCAGAAACTAAGAATAAAGAAGCACTGTAATCTCCCTTCTTAAGCTTTTCTTGCCTCTCTATCTATGGTTACTTTAGGATGTTGTTTGTTTATTGTTAATGCCTTCCCTATCACTTTTACCTGTAGCCTGGATGAGATGAAGAGACCACACACACACACACACAGACACACAAGCACACATGTTCCTGAATGCACAAGCACACATGAGCCCATCTGCAAAGAGAAAATCTTCTGTCCATAGAAAGAGACACAATAGGGGATGAAGAGATGTCTCTCATTTGGTTCAGAGCATATGCTCTTGTGGAGGATCCAGGTTCAATTCCAGAACCCATGTAGTTAGTTGCAAATATCTATAATTCAAGTTCCTGGTGAACTGTATATTCCCCGACCTCTGTAGGCACTAGATACACACATGGTTCAATACATATATGCAGGAAACTGCCCATATATGTATATATTTAAATAAATAAATATAAAAGAAAAGGATAAATGTCAGCGATTGTTGATACTTAATCTCAGTTTAAAAACTCTCTTTGTCTCTCAGTCTCTGCCTCTGGAATATAAATGTTTTAAACTGAGAAAGTTTCAGCTGGTTCATTCCCAATAATGCATCCAATTTTAATCCAGCAGATCTATGGGCTTTTAAGGCTCATAAGAAAACAGCGGGAATGAGGAGCACTGGGATTACTAAAATTGAAAACACATGCACACTTAATGGCTGCTCAGATGAAACCATTATGAGGGTGCTCCACATTGTGTACTGTGGGATGGGAGGTTGCTGAGTCTGCAGAACCCAGAACCTCTCTTACTGGCAAGAAGGTTACTGAAAGAGGCAATGAAGAAACCTTTGGTGAAAATTATATGGGTAGTGAAAAGATCAATAAAAGACAAGGGGACATTCCAAAACTGGCTATCAGCCGAGAAGCTCATCCCAGAAAGCATCTTTAAATGTCATGTAAGCCTGTCTGGAAATTGCTCAAGAGTATTTGCAGGAGAAACTTTACCTTTCAAGAAGTGCTAGCTGTGAAATTTTACAATAAAACTTCCGTCCCACATAAGGTTTAGGGCTATGTACATTATTTTATTAGAGTATTTGAGACTTTTATATTGTGTATTATTATTACATCTACCTCTCTGTTAACTCTTTCCAGATCTACTCCCTCTCCCTACCCATTGAACTTTCTGCCTTTATTCTACTCAAAGAAGAAATAAAGCATCAGTTGTTGTTTCTGCTGCCCATAAATTCTTGGGTGCTTATCCTTCTACTGGGGCATGGATATACTAACAAGGGGAGAGACACAGAAAACCGACTCTTCATAGCCCAGCTGCTAGAAATTGACAGTAGCTCTTAACCTAGAGTAGAATTTGTGCCGCCTTCCCTCTCTGCACTGTGATTTGGTCTGGGTTAAGCTTGCACAGATATTGCGCATGCTGTCAAAACTGCTGTGAGTTCATACGTGCACCTGGCCTGTTCTGTTCCAAAACCACAATTTCTGTGGTCATCCATCACATCTGTCTCTTCCACTCTTCTGACACCATCTTCGACAATGATCCCTGTTCCTTAGTAGAAAGGGGTGTGATATAAATGTCTCATTTATGCTGACTGAGGTTTCTGTCCTGCCCTGGTCCCGCGGTCATTAAGTTCCAAAGAAATCACACAGAGGTCTACATTAATTATAAACTCATTGGCCTAGTATCTCAGGCTTCTTATTAACTCTTATAACTTATATTAGACCATAATTCTGGTCTGTTTTAGTAACATGGCTTGGTAACTTTTTTGGAGAGACAGTCACATCGTGCTTACTCAGTGTCTGCCTTCCTCTCTGTCTGGGGGATGACTACAGACTGAAACTTCCCTCTTCCCAGAATTCTCATTGCCATGCCTCTACTTCCTGCCTGTTTGCCCCACCTATACATCCTGCCTGGCTACTGGCCAATCAATATTTATTTAAAATGCAAGTGATAGGGTACAGACCATTGTCCCACAGCACATTTAGAGATGAACATGTGACAGTGTCTGCTAGCACAATAGTGACGTTGAGTGTCACAGGTGTATAATCAAGCACTTTGTCATTCATTTAAGTCCTTGCTTCACAAGATGAAACACATACCTGGCACCAATCACTGAGCTAAGCACCCCTGGCTAAACAGATCTCTACCCTAGCAAAGAACTTATCTCAATTAGTGTGCTAAATGGGTATAATACTGAATCAACTCCTAATAGCCCATACCAGTAGATTTATGCATCTCTCAACCCTCATCACAGAAGTTCCTATTTGATGTTTGCAGTGTTTAATGCAAGCAGGCATCATTTTCCTCTTGGTTGATAGTCTTTTATTCTTTTATTTTAGTCTTTTGTTCACTTTTAGTGAGTTCTTTCAGCTCACGGGACATCTATTGCTCATCTACAAAATAAAGGGGGCGGGGCTAATTCCTTACTTCTGCCATTTTCCCGAGACTTGAAGTAAAGCACTTCCTGAAGTCGTGTGAGAATAACAGGACATCGTGGAGACAAGAGGCCAAAGATCCCTGAAGATGCTACTATTAACAAAATAAAACGCAGTTTTGAATAATAATACCTTGTTGGTAGAGGCCACTGGTTGTCCCAGCCACTCTGCAGATCAGACCTTAAGTAATCACACAGAAACCATATTATTTAAATCACTGCTTGGCCCATTAGCTCTAGTTTCTTATTTGCTAACTCTTATATTTTAATTTAACCCATCTCCATTAATCTGTGCATCACCACAAGATTGTGGCCTACCAGCAAAGTTTCAGCACATCTGTCTCCAGTGGCTCCCTGGCAACTCTCTTGACTCTGCCTTTTTTCTCACAGCATTTAGTTTAGTTTTCCCCACCTACCTAAGTTCTGCCCTATCAACAGGTCAAGGTAGTTTCTTCATTCACCAATGGTATCCACAGCATACAGAGGGGAATTCCACATCACCTCCCATTTTCTGTTTAAATAAAAAAGAAAGTTTTAACTTTAACATAGTAAAATTACATATAACAAGACAGGTTTCAAGCAAGAATTACTTACAATATTTATATCTACTTCATCAATTATGATAAGTAAGGAAAACTATAACTATAAATTCTTCAACTCCATCAAAGACTACAGAAGATTATAATATTACCTAAGTAAACAACAAGTTCATTGTAAGCAACTTCTAAAACTCTAGAAGCGGCAGAGACATCTCACTGCCTGGACAGTCACCCAAAGTTCTTCTGTACCATTGGGGCATCTATCTTCAGCCTACAGACCCATAGTATCCAGTAGACTTTTCCATGAAGCAGGAAATTTCAAAGACAGATCCGCCTATATTGGCAGTTTGTCAGTCACTTTCTTCTGTGCCCTGCAGAATGTCTGACAGACTCGTGAAGCAAAAATCCTGAAGGAGCATCTCATCTTTAGGCAAGTTCAGCAGTCATTTTTCTGTGGGTCCTGCATGTCCAGTTCACACAGCATTTCACAAGCAGTCCAAGCAAGAGCAGTTTATTGCCCAAATGACTAATAAACTCCATAAGGAGCCTCTTTGATTCCCATCTTCCTCTTGAAGTAATTTGTGCTGCCAGGAGCAGATATGTCTCATCGTTATGAAAAGTCTTAATGTTTTGAAACATTTTAAATGCCTTATACAGAAGGTCTCTGAATGATTTAAAGAATACCTATCAAACTGAAATACGTCTCTATAAACCTAGAAAACCTTCCTAACATGACTAAAAGCTTGACTATTATAGATGATTATCTATTAACCTATATTTCTTATTTATACATTACATTTTTAAATGACCTGCAGAAACACAATACTTTAATCAAGAGCAGAAATATGCATATAGCAAAATTGACTATAAATTTGTATCAATAAACCAAGATCCATACCAATTCAAATCTCTGAAGCATATCCCCCTTTAAATGTAAACAAACATTTATAGACAATATTTGCGAATATGGAAGTGTTCTCTCCACACTGCTTTCTGATTTTTGTTGGGCAAAATAACTTTTTGAGGAGTGTTCAAGGCAACTTTTCATGGGGTCTTAGTCCATCAAACCATATTAGTCTGGAAGCAAGCCACAGGATCTCATCCTCTGTGGAAACAAAAGAAGAACCACTTTTCGAAAGCAACATATTCTTAGAATCATATTTTGAAATCAAGATACCTTTAAAGTATACATGTTGCTTACATGGCTTTTTCACAGTCAAAAAATCCAAAGAAAACAAAATAATATATGTAATCCAAACTCTCTTTGTATATTCCATCTTTACGTGGCTTTTTATTACTCTATTACTTTTTAATATTTATTTTATCTTTACTCCTTTCATCTATGACTGTCTATACTCTGTCTCTTTAAAGACTTTTTTATTTTTTTTAAAGGATTTACTTTTTTTCCAACTCTCTATACTCTTTTTCTTTTCTCCCAAGCCTACATATATTTATTCAACGCTGTGCCCATTTAGAAATCTTTTTTTAAAAAATTCTGAATCTGTCTTTATTGTGTATCTGTAATTCTTTACTCTCCAGGAACACTTCTTAAGGTGCTAAGCATGTCTTGAAATGTAAGAAGTGGCCTTGCTAGGGGAAATATGGCTCTGCCTCCTTGTTCTGCCCAGTCAAACATGGCAAGGCAGAGGTCTGTTTAGCACAAGCCATGCTCACAAACCCATTTTCAGGCACATAGTGGGTCTGTATTGTCATTAAGCAGCGTGCAGTATTGCGGGGGGCCATCCTGACCAGCAGGAATGAACGCCACTAAAAACGAGAATTCCTTCTCTGGTCACATCTTTATTTGGAGCATTCCCTTGAGGAAAATTGGGGGAAGGGAAGATAGAGCAGGGACGAGAGAAAGCTTAGAGAGAGAGGGTTGGGCCCCGAGGCAGCTGCTTTTAACCGGTGGAGAGGCTTGAACGCTGTCCTGATTGGTTAATGCCATTCTGCTGGTCTGAGCATGTGCAAGCAAGGGTGCAGGCAAGGGTGCTCAGCCCCACGTGGCTACCTCCAAACTGCAGGACCACCTGTGCCTCCAGGTGGCTCCCAACATCTCCCTCTTCTCTTGTTAATAAGAGCAATAAGGCAAAACTATTTTCCAATCTGGTCCCCACCACACTTGGGCTAGCAGGTAGCACACCAATCAAAGACATACAGCACTTCCACCTAGACACAGCATGCCAAGAATATCTCTGTTCCCACCCATTCCTAAGGAAGGAAAAGGCAAAGTAGAGTCAGTCAGAAAATTGTTAAGAGATAAGAGGTTGCACAGGGTGCTGCTCAAGTCGATGGTGTGAAACAGCTGCTCTTGGCACCGCCCAGAAGGTCATCTCTGCTGCCTCTGCATGAATCTTCCACAGCAGGACACTCAGCATCCACTGGGTCATCTTCTTTATCTCTCTTGTCAGTCTCGCTGGCATCCAGATGTATGTCAGCATTCCTAGAAAAACATAAACAAAACTCTCCTCCCAAATAAACATTTAAGAGTATTAAAAACTCTCAGTGTAAAAATTCAGCACAATCAGTACTGGAAGTAGGCTGGTTTTGAACTTAGAGACCTATGTCTCTGTTTCAAAGAGCAAATCTTGTTTGCCTGTGCCATTAAAGCAGGCCTTAGAATTAGATGGAATTGCTTTCAAACAGAGCGTCTCTGTCTGTTGCTGTTTTCCAGCAAAATTTTGAATTAAAAATTAAATGTAAAGAATGCAAGAGAAATCCTTTCTCTGGGGGAAGCTGTCACTGGTAGGGTAGTCCCCCTCTATTGTTTAACCCCAAAACAGTTGTCACTGGGAATTGAACTCATGACCTTTGGAAGAGCAGGCAGTGCTCTTAACCTCTGAGCCATCTCTCCAGCTCCCGCATTCAGATGGAAAAACCTCTAGGTAGCATTGTTTTATTCCACCTGTTGCCAGAGGCAATAGGTAATGGTAACCAGGTTGACGCGCCTTTATTATGATAATTAGGACCAATTCTTTGAGGGAGAGTGGGCGTAGACCATCAATCTGACTACTTCCTGCTGACAAAGGGACATTGTTTGGGGGATAAATGTTTTTATCTGACTGAATTTTTGGCGACAAATGTTTTTATCTGACTGAATTCTTGGCGGCTGTGGCTGTGAGCGGCAGCAGCAGACAGCGGCGGTTGCCCCGCCTCTGAGGCCCATTGTGGCGCGCTCCGCATGGCCCGAAGGCATGGCCCCGCCCCGGGCCGTGCGTGGGCTCGCCGTTTATCCCGTAACTGCGAACTGTACCTCAGCCTCACCTCAGGCATTGAATTCGCACCGCCAAGCTCCGGCGAGGGGGGCATCCGCCCACCCGTGGGGGGGCTTCTCCTGCCCGGTCTGCCCGCGCGCGGAGCCCCGTTCTCTGGGAACTCATCTCCGCCCGCCCATGTTGCTATGGAAACACAGTTCAGAGTTTGGCCCCTCTCCGTCTTTAGGTCTTTAGCGGCACTGCTGCTCACCACGCAGCTTCCGCCTCTGCCTCCCGAGTGCTGGGATTAAAGGCGTGAGCCACCACCACCGGCTACTTCCTCAATCAAAAATTAAAGTTTTTTGTACGTGAGAGCCAGAGACTGAGCTCTCTTAACAAAATTAGGCGAAAATCACCTCAGAAACTGTGTGGCTCTTTAAGAACAGGGAAGGCAGTGATCGAGCCCGCCTCCCTACGAGACTGTTGCCTCGGAGTCTCTAACAGCGAGTATGGAGGTGGACGGAAAGGGAGCGGAAGCCGTGGTCTTCCGTACCCCATCGTCCTCATAGTCCCGTCTTAGTTACCTCGCCTTTTTTGCTGCTGTTCACACTCCTCCTGCACTGAACTTAAGGGATTTTTCTTCCCCGTTGCTTTCTGTACCTTCTTTCAGATACCTTAACTTTGATTTTTTTTTGTATTTTCTTTTCTTTTTAGGCCTATACTTTGAAATTCTTTTTCCTCCCCTTTTTGGGGGATTCAACTGACGTCACTCACCGCTCCATGTGTTCAGAGTTCTGAAATTCACGGCTCTCTGTGTCCTGGTGTCTGATTTCAGCCTTTTCTCCCGGACTTTCAGCACGTTGCTGGGCACTTCCTTCTCAGGGTCCCCCGGTGTAGTTGTCAGGGTCCCTCAGTGTCCCAGGGTTTCGAGCACCAGTTGCGGGGGGCCATCCTGACCAGCAGGAATGAACGCCACTAAAAACGAGAATTCCTTCTCTGGTCACATCTTTATTTGGAGCATTCCCTTGAGGAAAATTGGGGGAAGGGAAGATAGAGCAGGGACGAGAGAAAGCTTAGAGAGAGAGGGTTGGGCCCCGAGGCAGCTGCTTTTAACCGGTGGAGAGGCTTGAACGCTGTTCTGATTGGTTAATGCCATTCTGCTGGTCTGAGCATGTGCAAGCAAGGGTGCAGGCAAGGGTGCTCAGCCCCACGTGGCTACCTCCAAACTGCAGGACCACCTGTGCCTCCAGGTGGTTCCCAACACAGTATCCTGCTCACAAACCCCATGTAATTGCTCCACAGCTGGCCCTCATCATTGTTTGCACCAGTAGCACAGCTCCGGAAGCCACAGTTTCAAAGCAGCACAGTTTCAAAACAGTGCGGCTTTTTTCTTGCTGCTGCTGAATCAGGAAAACCTCTCTTAAAGGAGCCATGCCTCTGCTTGCTTCCAGCAAACAGAGCCCACCCAAGAAAACACTGCAACCAAACCACGCTTAACTCTGTTCTTTTGTGCTTAGGATTTTTTAAAGCTTTCTCAGGTTTTAAATGGATTTAGTCCACCATGTTGAGTGACAATTTGTTGGTGAAGATTGCTTGGTCATACCAGCCACTCGGCAGATCAGACCTGAAATAATCATACAGAAACCATATTGCTTAAATCACTGCTTGGCCCATTAATAACTAGCAAATATAAGCTATAGCAAATCTGTGCCATCAAGTTAGAGAGGCTCAGAAGTGGGTCCTTAAATGTAGATATCAAGTGAAAAGAGCTTCCCTTCCCAACTTCTGGCACCACAGACAAATGGATTTAGAGAAGTCCTCTGGGTTGCTGGTGTACCAGAGAGGACTATTTTCTGGGTGAATTCCTTTGTCAACTCAATGTGAGTGTGAGCAATATCTTTTTTCTTTCTTTTTTGAGACAGGGTTTTTCTGTGCAGGCCTGGTTGTATTAGAACTTGCTCTGTAGACAAGGCTGGCCTCAAACTCAGAGATCTGCCTGCCTCTGCTTCTCAAGTGCTTGAATTAAAGGTGTGTGTGACCACACCTGGCTGTGAGCAGTATCTTATTAGCATGTTTACTACTGTAATGTATCATTCTTATGTTGATAATAGAATACTGTGATATGCTAAGGAAATCATTACAGGATAAATTAAAAATGTTTTACATGTTCCAGTCCCCTCATTGACTTTGTGTATCTCTGAGTTTTCAATTTCCCATATGGGAAGTAATTTACCAATTTATTGTGATGTCAAAATATTACCAGAATTGTGTCCACCTGTATCCCATGGTGCCTGGGTCCTAGAAACCTGATTGGAAGTGATATTAAAAAGACAAGCAAAAGAAACACAAATCTAAGATTATGTGGCCATGTGCTTTGATGGAGACTCACCAGCAACTAAGTGTATTTACTATATGCAAAGTAAAGGATGAGGAAAACTTAGCCTTGGTGGGGAGGGAAATCTCTGTAGAGGGGCAGCCTCAGGATAATAGCCACCAAGGACCAGTAAGCTACAGTTGGTACTTTCTACCCATATTGATTTTACCTATCACTCAACTGTCAACATCTATACTCAGACAGGGGGAAAGGGCTTGTCACTCACTGAGCCTGAGGCACTAGCATCCTTGGCATAGCCATGCACATCGCTGATGCTCGTTCATACAGTGTTGCATTGGCTCCCTGCCACATTTGAGGAAGGGGTGTTCTCTGTCGGGGTACAGAACACAGCTTGTCCACCTGGGGACTCAGTAAGACTTCATTTCTTTCAGACGGTCTTCTCATACCAAAGGCTACAGCTATCTGAGCCTTCCTCTAACAATTGATGTGTGTGTTCCTCTATACTGCCCCTCACAAAACTGTAGTTATGACAAATGTATCAGAGCAATTCAAATATAGGTCAATCTCCCTCAGATCATCATATAAATAGAATAAGGAAATGTGTAGCTGAGTACTGGCATAAAATTAGCTTAAATTTTAGCACATTTATGCTTAAAATTCTACCCTAAGAGTGTTGTTTTCAAACATTGTAATCATTTAGAAAAATAGATCTTTTATTTCATTTTTTAAAAAATTTAAATAACTTTCTATGTTTTATTAATGTCTTCTATAAAAGGAATGAGATAATAAAGAACTGTTTTAAATTTTTGCTTGAGAGTGCCTCATTCAATATCACAATCATATGATTTTTCTATTTTTGATAACATATGGAAAATAATGTTTGATTCACTTGAATAACTTTGTACCTTACAAGGTTGCTTATGTTCCTGAATGTATTTAAGCTCCTCAAAACATGCAATGTAGTATCTTAGAATCTGAAGTATTGACTTCAGGCGAACAGTTAAGTCAATTTTTAAAATGTGTATTGGAAGCACTGAATTGAAACATTATAATCTGCTTCGGAACCATCTTCTATTTCATGTTTCAGCAAAGACTTAATTGTTCTCTGACGAATTTCTAACTCCAAAAATGGTGGCAATTTGTATCTCAATGAAATATAATTATCTGGCACAGAAAAGGGAAGAAATATAGAATTGCTTTTATTTTAAAATGATAATTACAGTCATGTATTGGCAGTCCATGTGAACAATTTAGACACAGAATTATGATGGGAAAAAGAGGCTTGCAACAAAGAGAGACATGTACAGAGATAACTAACTACCTCCAGTCATGTAAAAGGGACCCTGATAATTTATGCATTTTTTAGAAGTAGATATGATGTCTAGAGTGTAGAATTAGTTATTTAGTTTGGTTATCTCCATCAGTACCTCTGTTTACATAATTATTTTATGTCATAGTTTAAGCACTGAATATTTTTAAATGAAAGTTTGTCATGTTTTATACGCATGTTTTTATAGGCTAGCAGTAAATTCACTATACCACATTGAAAAGCAGAAACAATGCCATGACATGATTTCTTAAGACTCCTTAAGACCTTGTCCACCTGGTTGGGAATGTAAATGATGGCTAGAATATCCTGTACACGTGTCAATCTGGGGAAGATACATGGAGCTTTTAAGAGTGTTTCATCAAAGCTGTTAAAAGAAAATTTTTTTTTTATATTCTTCTCATAAATCACTTCGGACGAAGAGAAGCTAACATTTGCTAGCCGGTAGAAAGGCTTAGCACCCAGTTCCCTAATGTGCCCCATTGCTAAAGCAAAAGACCTTGTGATCTAGAGGCAGACAGGGAGCCCCTCTGTCTTTAGCTTGGGACAGAAAGAAGGTCCTGTTGTCTTTGGATTGTGAAATGCAGGAAGGTTATTTGAAGAACTGTTGATAAGTAGCCCTAACAAGAAGCCCCGCGCCTGTCCATGGACATAGGACAGGGCAGTTCTCTCTGTCCTAGTAGCAAAGGCCACTGAGCACAGTATCAGCAAGATGAGTGGTTGAGGGATGATTGATGTAGGAACTGGAGACAGGATATTCAAAGGCTCTGGAGTCAAGGAAGCAGGCTGGACATCAGCATGGCGACCTAGACTAAATGGCAGGAATTAGGACCAAGATGAACACAGGTGAAAAGTAGATTGCAGAGGAGAATATGGGCTGGCCGAGTAATAACATGAAATTACAGCAGGAAGAGAGACATCAGAAATGAGCCCTGCATCAGAAAGCTGATGGCAGATAGGTCTGCTTGAGGGGACCTTGGAGATGGGACAGGTAATGGGCATATAGACGTGGAGCCTGAGTGTAATCCACTGAGCATGTACAATATCATACAAGGATCACTGTTTTCTAGTCTACAACTTAGTATGAAAACTGTTTCTGGTAGACTTAAGAAAATACACCTTTGAGAAGAACCTAAGAAGCTGTTTCATAGTATGGTCAATGTGAAGTGTCATGTGAAAGCAGCTTAATTATTTTTCTATTCCGCGTCTCCAAGGTCCCCAGCGTATAATCCTGTGATGATACAACGTGGTAACCTAGAGCTCTAGGTAATAAAATGAAAAGTACTTACATCCTTTATATGGTGAAATACCAAATGAATGGTTTATCTCCTGTTTCTTTTTAAAGGTTTACAATTAAATCTAAATATTCCACACAACTGACGGAACCAAAAGTCTGAAATCATTCTAGTGACCCTGGGGGGAACAGGAAATAAAGCATGTTTTGTTTCTATGTTCAAACACCAAACATCAGGCTTAATCTTGATATTAGGCTTTTAATGTTTAAGTGATTTACTAAAAGTTATAGTTATGGTCTGGGGAGATGGTTCATTTGGGCACAGTGATTGCTTCATGGCGTGAGGACCTCAGCTCAGATCCCCAACAGTCCTGTGAAAGTTGGGGTGGCGGCATGCATATGTAACTCTGGAGCTTAGGAAGTGAGCAATGAGACTGGGAGGTTCTGCGAGCTTACTGCTCAAGCAGCCTAGCTGAAAAGGCAAGCTCTAGTATTCGTGAGAGAACCTGTCTTGAAAAACCTCAGGTAAAGGGGCTGGGAAAATATTGCAAAAGTTAAATGCTCTTTTATGCCACACCTGATGATTAAAGTCATAGACTTAGAACCCACATGGTGTAAGGAAGTAAACAACAAGTTGTCCTCTGACTTACAAACACACCTACACATTCATACACATACACACTCACACATATGTGCATGCACACCCACACCCACACCCAAACACACACAATTATTAGTCATGGCTGAATCTCTCACCAGCTAGTCCTTTCTTTGCATTATTAAAATTACTTCTGACGTTTTGAAAATCCTGCTTCCAGACTGGGGAACCAGCCTCGGAGAACCTGCTTAAGTTTCACTAGATATTTCCAAAATGTAGCTATATTTAGGGATCCTATCCCCATGAAGCAGTGTGCACCTCTTAATACACTTACAGAGTACCTGTTCAGCTTCTGGAACTAACTCTCTGTCCCAGAAGATTCTGCTTCAGGGTGCTCAAGACACTTCCAGGGTTTGCATTTCTAAAGGCTCCATGTGGAATTCTGTGATGTGTAGATGTCTATCTGGCTGACACAAGGAATTGAAAGCTCTAGAGAGAAAATCAGTGTGTGGGGACTTTTGTCAAGTAATGCAGCAGAAGGAAAAAGAAAAAAAAAACCTGCTACTCACCAATTGCATGTTTTGATGTATAGCTCAGAAGAAAAAAATGTGACCTTTTAGCAAAATGAATTTCAAGCGATATTTTGATGTTCCTGTCTTTAGGGAAAAAGAGAGAGAGAGAGAAAATCAATTCAGAAGTATTCTGTGATATAGTATGGTCAACTGTTAAGTGCTATTTCCTGTGGAGAGGAACAAACATCTACTCACTCCAGAGGAGGGACCATCTGTAGACCAAAAGAATGACAAGAGTAAGCCTAGTTTAGTGAACCACTGTGTCTACTACAGTTATTTACCAGTCTATGAATGAGGGTTTACTTGAAGCTTGACTCAAGATAACTGTATCATCAAATGCCCACCTCAATATGGATGATGATTCTCATAAGCTGCCTCCTTAAAGGTCTTTGCTTGGTTTGCAGGCAGCTTGATCAGTTGAAAAGTCTCTTTTTTCCACCCCATATTGCTGATGATGTAACCATGAGCAGGGGCCTTGTGAGTGTTTTGATTTCAGGGACTTCCTGAGATTGGTGAAGTTTTCTTACCTCCTATGCCTTGCAAGTCTCTTTACTTCCTGAATCTAAACAGCTTCTCTTCTCTCTCAATGGTGTTAAGTTCAGGAAAAAAAAGTGACAAAACATTAGCTTCAACTTATCCTAAAAATGCAGAGACTCCTAGGAGCCACCTGCTTAAATTTTCGCTTTGGAGATCTTAGTTTTATGCAATACTGCACAACAATTCCCCAAAATGTTGATGAATAATTAGATAAGTGTCTGTCCAAATGAAAATGATTGCATGTGTTGGCAAAGCAAAAGACAGTTTGAGAGTCATAAAAACCCCAAGGTGAATATAAATGAAAATTATAACAGTTGCTACAACAAAGTAGATTATTAATATTCTTCATTGTACTTACCCAAGGATGTTTAATTTTCTTGTGCATCAGACACAATGTTTCACGTCATGTCAAAGTTGCAAAAAAAGGATAATTAATATCATTAATAAAATATGGGCTGTTCTCAGGACCTCCATATATAGTGCTTTCTTCTAGTTCAGGAGAAGCAAGAGAGAGTGTGGAACATGGCGAAGGGCCTTACGGTTTAATGAGGAAGATCGAGCCATGGTAGAGCACCAAGTTTGAAACATGAAGGAAAAGTACAAAGTATGTCTTGTGTCTCCTATCAACTCATATGTCAAATTTCTACCTCAGGACCTTAGAATGGGAGCCAAGACAGGGCTGGTAAGGTGGAATTCAACCCCAAATGATCAGTGTCCCTACCTGAAACAAGACTGTGACTCACCCGTATTCAATGACCCTGGTAGAAGGTGTCTAGCTGCAGGCTAAAGGAGGAAACCTCAGTAAAAACCACAGTAGCCACAATCTTCTTTAGGCCTCCTGGCCTCCTAAGTGATGGGAATAAACTGTATTTCCCAAGCCATGTGTCCTGTGTTGTGTTATAAAGGTAGGTGCCATGTTCTATTGCAGACAGTACTTCTAAAGACTGTATCTACCAGGTAAAGAGCCACTACAAAGTGAACTGAGTATCAGAATAACTTGGTCCTACCATAGTCACTTCCAACTACAGGTTATGTGTCTCTGTAGAATCTTCCAGGAGGGACAATAGTAAATTAAAATGTGGCCTTATTTAATCACTGGGATAAATAAATATTGTTCTTCCTTGAAAACCTACAGAACCACAGGAGCCTTTCAGTATTCTACTGTAATTTTTCTACTGTGTCTCTTTGGGACAGATCAAAGATTTGCCCAAAATGCTTTGAGCTATACATAATATTAAGTAATGTTTGAGTGAGGTTATCATATTTTTCCCAATATCTTTTTATCTCTCCCACTCTGCAGGTGCCATGGCCTGGAGGAGTGAATTAGGCTCAGGGAACCCCTGCTGTTTCTTTAGAAATCTGACCTAGAGACTGCCTCTGCCTGTGACTCATACATATGGATGCTTTGATATTTAAATATGACCTCTGTCTCATTTCCCCATCCCCCTAAATAATTAAAACCCATTTTACTCCTGTGGGAAACACTCTGAATAAAATGATAAACAGTTTTTGAAAAAAGACACACACAGAGAGAGAGAGCATCTGTGCCTTTTTGAGTCCATGGAGACCCAGCATCTCCTGTGAGGCTCCTGACTCAGAAAACAGCTTTGCTGTCTCCTAGCTGCCCAGGAGAATCTCCAGATACAAAGCTAGGCTGATTTGTGTGCAGGAGCAATCAATTTGCTTTATGTGGTTGCCGTTTACACCAGAGTTACAGGTATGGGTGTAAAACGATTGTATTATCATATAGTAAGACAAATAAGATCAAAGGTGGGAGAAACCAGGAAAACGTATGTGTGCAGTGTGGGAACCAGCTCTGGTTTTCATTTTGGAGTATGAGGTTTGAAGGAAAGATCTGAATTTCAAAAAGATTTCCCCAGAGAAGCTTGGAATTTCCACTTCAATATTTAATTATGGTGAAAAGCATTTTCTAGTAGCTTCCTCTGCATGCATGTGAACACACATGTGGGTATGGGCGATTGTGTGTATGAGGACACAAGCTTATGTAAATGTTCACCTGTGTGCATATGTGTGTTTGGAGGTCGGAAGTTGATATCAGTTTTTTCCTCAATGTCTCTACCTTATTTACAGAAGCATTGTCTTTTGTTGGTCCTGGAGTTTGCTAATCCCAACCCTTCTAGCTCGCCAGTTGCTGTGGAAATCCAGTCTCTGATTCCCAATTGTTTGGGATTATAAGCAGCAACCATGTCTACTATACTTTCACATGGGATCTGGAGACCTGAACTTTGATCCTCACTCCTGCATGGCCAGTGCTTTGTCCACTAAACAAGGCCTCATCTCCCTAAGCTGTTTTGGCCAACTAACTGAATTTCTAGATGATTTCTCCTACTTATGATAATACATGGCAAAAATGGAAGGTACACAGAGCGAGGGATTGTAAAGAAGCTAAGCTGAAAAGCTTACACTAAGGATATAGTGACATCAGTTCTTTATCCCTGAAGGCCAACGTTGGCTAGCATGTGTCAAATCTGCAGCCTTGCTGCCAAGAAACCACTGTGGCAGCATCTGGAGCAGGTATAGCAGGAGTCATTCCTATAAGAGCCTAACCAGGAGCTGGGCCAGCTCATACTGTTAATAAGACTTGAAGCCTGGAAGTTTGAAGCACAGCAGGCTACAAAAAGCAATGAAATGTTCCAGATTGAACAAAGGCCCATTTACTTACGCTATCATTCGGTGCCTATGAGATACTTAGGGAGAAATTCAAAAGATACTTGTTTTGGTCTGGCCATATGGGACTGGTCACCTATCAAGAGGCCCATCCATGAGGAAGACTGATTTTCCCTCTCTCAGCAACCATTGATTGCATGTAGCTTCTAACCTAGGTATGAAGTCTTATGAGGTTCTCCTCATCCATGTTGGCTTGTTAACTGGTATTTTTTTATAGGACTTGTCATATTTAGGTTACTATTTGAGTAACAGTAAACAGACTCAGCATTTTGTATTTATGTACACATATATAGTAATAATAATTAAAGAAAAAGAGGTCATGAATTAGAAAGGAGTAGGGGGCCAAAGGAGTTAGAAGGAGGGGAATAAATGATAGAAATTATATAAATATAGTACTCATGTATGAAATCCTAAAAGAAACATTAAGTTGAATAAGTAAATGAATAAATATATATCTTGAAATCTAGAAAAATGAAAAAAATGCTATATACTAACCCAAAGTATCAGATTCTGAATTGGAATAGGGAAATTGGTGTAGGTTAAAATACTACAAATTCAGAAGACTTGTAAAAGAGAAGCCTTGGTTTGTGACCCCTTCTATTGGGCATTTGGATCTGAAATCAGCTCCACTTACACAAGTTATTCACTGCACAAGGATTCCAAGGCAAAGGAGAAAGGGAGTTGAATTGAATTCCAACCCCTGGCAGTAAGACTGTAAGAAACACTGTATGTGTACATTGCATGCTGTATGTATGCTTGCATGTTTATGTGTGAGTACACATGTATATGTATTTACATGCATATAGAGGCCAGAGAACAACTTTGGATGCCATACCTAAAGTACCAACCCAAATAGAGCTCTGAGACAGAGTCTCTCATTGGCTAGCTGACCAGCAAGTCTCCGGGATCATGTTGTCTCCACCTACCCAGCTCCGGGGTTAAAAACACTGTATCACCATGCTTGCCTTATCCATCCCCCCACTTTTTTTTAAAACATGAGTTCTGAGGCTCAAACTCAAATGACTACAAAGCTCAGATTTTACTACAAGCTGCCCTAGTTCTTTCCTGTCCCTGCACAATTCACCTTGGAGCTCTAGATCCAGAGGTCATCATTGGGTTGATCTGTAGGTACTTCCCTTACCTCTGTGATCAGAAGCTCCAAGAATCTGTCTGCCCAGAAACAATTGCTTCAAAATCCAAGAGAAGCTCCAACATTCTGTTCACTGGGAAATTTGTGTTTCTAGAAAAGTAATTTTAAGACCCTATCTATTATTACAGTGGATAAAATGGGACGTTTGAGCCTATTGTTGGATTTCATCATTATTTTTATGTCACAGCTAGGGGTATGGAAGTAGTTATAACCACTTGTTTTTTTTAATCTCTTTATTAATTCATTTATCATAAGCAAAATTTAGTATATGAACTTGGTACTTTGTTTCAGCTCCTAACTGTACATTTTTGCATGGTGTGTATTCCCACTTTATATCGCCAAGGGTTGCAGGAGTTATTGGAATCTCTCTACTGGGGATATTTAACACCATAGGCTAGCACTATACTTAAATGGTCAAAAGGGGAGATAATTTGAAATTAAAGCTACTTAGCAATGAGGATTCACAGAGCCAAGAAAGGTGACATATCAAAGTTATCTACAACCAGGCTTCATTTTCAGCAGGGGATTTAATTTGCCCTCCTGACTTTTTCAGTCAGCTCAATTCCAGAATTCCAGGCTTCTGATGCTCAGGCCAAGAAGAAGAGAAACAAAAAGAGGAACGCAGAGAAAGTCCATCAGGGGACTGGGAGGACGGCCTGGCCAGTGTGACAGATAGTGTGAACTGTGATCTTGACAGAATCTGGTTCCTGAGCATGCCCATGGGGGAGTTATTTTGATTGCATTGATTGGGGTGGGATGAACCACCCATGGTGAGTGGCCCCCTTTCCTGAGTGGATGCCCTGAACTGTGTGAAAGGGAAAAGGGGAGCTGAAGACTAGCATGCCTTGCCCGGCTTCTCGACAGTAGCATGAAACTGGGAGACACATGAACCATGTGTGCCTCAAGCTGTTTCATCAGAGCATTTCATCACAACTCTAGAAAAGCCACAAAGAGAGTCTATAATACTTTTGCTATGCGGACATAAGGCTACTGTGTAATATCTGGAACTCATGTAAAGTGGGGCTGGGTAAGACACGGCCACAAGCCCAGCCTGGTAAAGGCCCCCAATACACATGCTTCTTTTCACGCTCCTCGTACAAACCTTTTACGTCGTGAAATTTGACTGGCCTTCCCAGGAATGTTTCCCTTGTGCCATCAGACATGTCACGTTCCGTCTGAATTTGTACGGTGGTGTCCTCGGGTATATGTGAGGAATTGGTGAGGACAGGAACAGTGGTGCTTAGCATTCATCTCCAGCACCTGTCCTACTGCCTGGAAAATCTCACTTACAGAATGAATGGAACTCGGGTATTGAATGAATGAACAAGCCAGCAAGTGCCATGAAACTCACAGCCGAAGTTTTATGGTATATAGATCTAATATGCGTTAAATACTAAAACTCTTGCCTTCTCTCCACTTCATAGGGTGTGACTGAGCCATGGCCCAGAGGGTCTGCTAGGTGAAGATTCAATATCTCTCCCCATACTGTGGGTAGCAGTCATCAGTAACAACATATGTGCTCAGACAACTGCGCTGGAGTGAACAGAGATGGCATAGAAATACAGACCAGGGTTTTGTTTGCGTTTGCTCCTAAGTGCATTCTGTTTTTGAGAGAGTTGCTGCAAAAA
This sequence comes from Myodes glareolus, assembly GCF_982192425.1. Taxonomy (NCBI): domain Eukaryota; kingdom Metazoa; phylum Chordata; class Mammalia; order Rodentia; family Cricetidae; genus Myodes; species Myodes glareolus. Next base: position 43,729,587 of record NC_142050.1, read on the forward strand.
TATTAACAAATAATTTCCCTGAGTGAGTACTATTTGAGTTAGAATTTTTACTATGGATAGGAGTTCACCAAGTAAAAGTATGGGCGGGAGAATGAAGAATTCTGAGTTTTAAATCCTGAGGCTGAGTGGAAAGACTTTTTTAAAAAAAGACTGATAAAACATGATTGCATGATTGCTCAAATACGTGGCTTACTTAGAATTCCTAGAGTGTAGTGAAAACACAGATCCTGACCCATCTTTATGTATCTATACTATTTGGTCCTTTGGCCTTAGATCCAAGTACATGGGGGTCACTTGTAATGTAGCTGGTGCCAATTGAAGTGCATAGTTTTTGTTAAATGTTTTGTATGCTCTGGTCTACAAAAGACTGAATGGAAAAAAGAAGAAGAAGAAGAGGGACAAGACATCTCAGTAATGTTTTCGTATTGATTATATGCTGAACATTATTGGGAATGCATTGATTTAAATAAAATATGTAATGAAATTAAATTCCTGGGTCAGTGGGTAGCTCAGCACATAAAGGTGCAATCTATGCAAAGCCCGACAGTGTCGCTTTGATCCTTAGACTCCATAATGATAGGAGAGAACCAGTTTCTGAAAGTTGTTTTCTGACCTCCATATGCATTCTGCTATATTATACACACTCACACAAGAAGCACATGCATTCAGACATACACACAAATTAAATAAATAAATGTAGCACTTAAAGAATTTAATATTAAACAATGGTTACTGTATCCTTCTATTGAGTATAGCACCTAGAAAATTCAAAGTTGCACATATATTTAGACTTTGTAGTTAACATTTTGTCTCTGTCAGACATTGCTCTTCCAGCAATGCCCATTGGTATGATATTATAAGGGGCCTTATTTCAAAGATTATTAATGACAACTTTAATGTCATAAAGCCAAAGGCTACTAATAACCAGAGCACAATAAATGTGGGATTGTCTTCATACGTTGTTTAGAGACTGTCATCTTTGGGTGGAAATTTTCTCTGGTTTCTCATATAAGCTCAGAAGGGAGAGTTTCTTCCCAAAGTGCAATTTTGTGCTCTAGAACTCCTGTGTCAGGAGCTGAAGGAAGGGTTGCCTTCTCAGATCTAGTCTTCAGTGACTTCTCAGGCATCTTCCCCCTTGTTTGGCAGGCTCCTTCTGGAGTCCCTCTGTTGAAGGTCAGTATATTCCTTTAATGAATCTACTCTTTTCCTTTTAGACACCCCCAGAAATGATGAAAACTTCACTAGGTAATTTTTATAGCTTGATTCACTGTCTATAATATGATTCTGAGTGGATTTGGAGAAGACTTTGTACCTCTGCCAGTTCATTACATCTTGGGTTAACATTCTTATGTGTAGAACTTAAGTTCTCAGAATAAAAATTAGGTACTTCCATGAAAGAACAACTTTTCGAGCTCATAATACCCTGTTAAATTGAATAGATCCTTGTCTTAGCTACTAAGTAAGTTAATGTTCCTTTAAAATATCATTCATTTGAGAGACAGTAGGCACAAGAGTGTTTTTCCTGTTCTTCATTTCACCTCAGTTTCGTGGAGATTATTGATTTCATTAAACAAATTCAAGTAACCACTGAAATTTTCTCAGTGTCCAAATGTCTTCCTAGAGAGTGTAAATATTTTTATGGTCTAGTCAGTTCAAGTTAAGGTTAATAAACCAGCATCCACTCTGCTCCAGGTACCCTCAGCACAAGTCAAGCTGCCGAGAATCTCTAGAGCCCATTTTGCTTGTTCACTGTACGTCAAATGATTGTTTCCCGTTCTAGAAGCCTGTGATGCCTCTCCATCTAATGAACTTGTTCTCAGGCTTCTGATCATCAGATTTCTCAGATCTCCAGGTTAAGAGTCACCTCTATGATACTAGTGAATTCTAACATTAATAAGGGTCCTCTAGAGAAATAGAACTTTTATAGCAAGCATCATATATATGATTTATTAGAAAGACTGTCCTTCTGCTAATCCAGTAATGACTGCCTATGAAGGTAAGCCCAAGAATCTAGAAGTCGTTCACTCTCTAAAGTTGGATGTTTTAGCTGGTCTTCAGCCAGAATTCCAAAGGAGTAGCTTCTAATCCCATGAATGAATGTACTTGCTTGTAAGTTGAAAGCAAGCTGGCAAATAGCAAATGCTTCCTTCTTCCATGTCCTTATATACTATATAAGGATATATACCATATAATATATAGGTTTCCAGCAGAAGGTGCATCCCAAAGTAGAAGGTGTTCCTTTATTTACTTAATTATAATTAAAAAAATTCTTCATGGATGTGACCCCATTTTTTTTTGTTTATTTACTTCCAGAAGTAGTCAAGTTGACAACCAAGAATAGCTATCACAGTATTCATCTACATCTGCCGATTCCTCCAGAGTACAGACTGGCAGGTGGAAATGAAGGTCAATTCATACTGCCTTTGAGGGAGCATGAGCATCTGTCACAGCCTCACCCCTGTCTATACTTTTCTTTCCTGTTCCTAGTCTTTATATGGAACAGGTATCCACTCATCATCCGAGTCACTTCGCTCAATAACTTTTGTTAATTGAAATGATCTAGAGATGGAAGGACCAAAATGAATTGGTATGGGGTTTGTACACTTTACATACATGTCAAAAAATATACCTGCTTTAAATTGCTGTTCTTCCTCAAAGGCTTCTACAGACCCTGGCAGGTTTGAACCAAGGAAAGGTAGGTTGTGTATTTCCACTGACTGGCTATTTGAACCACCTCTAAGGTCCTTTGCTGTATTTCTTGCTCAACCAGAAGCCCTCACTAAAGGCTAAACTTAAACTTAAAGGTGGCACTGGGCCTTGCCTTACTATCACTGTCAGCCAGGCTAACTGTCATGCGGACTGTGTGCTTCTTAGATCGGTGCATGTGGCTTTCATTGTTATGACATTATTATTATTTGAACAATTATGGCAGAGTGATTTGGTTTTGAGGTGTCAAATGATACATACGCATAAGCTACGTTTTTAAACAGAACTGTAACCCAAGTACACATTTCTAAGCCCAATAAAGCCCAATAAAATGTATGTTGAGCTAAATACCTGTTTTATGAAGCTTATGTTTTGAACAGCATGGGTGGTTAATGACTGTTGGAGTCTTTTAAGTTTTCTTACTTCTATACTTTTATGTGTATTTGTGTTTACAAGAAGTTATTCTTGCGGTTCCTAATTTCGGTTAAACAGTCTCCACTTTTTTCCAAATATCACTAGAGATGAAACACAGGTACTGTAGATGGGAAGAGAATGTGCAATGCAGTGTGGCCCTGTGGGCTGTTGGAAGGAGACTGCTCCCCTGGGATAGGGTAGTGGTGTCCGTCATGACAATAACACTGGTAGTAATGAAAGCCAAGTTGTTGCCCCAGTGTTTGACTGACAGTGAGTGCCAGGGTCCCCTCAGGGATAAAGTCAAGTGCTCATGTTGCCATTTCTCTCACGACTTAGGGCTCAATAATTTATGTTCACATGACACCAATGACAGCTCTAATTCTGCTGTTTCTACAAATGAGACGTGATGCCTTGCAATATGTTTTGGGGAGTGACTAACTCTGGATGCACGCACATAACTTGCAAACATGTTCATGCATGAGTATCTGAAGTGTAAATATAGACTTTCAGACTGTTTCAAAGTGGGATTGCATTCTCCAGTTGAAGAGTTACTCTGGGAGAGCTCAGGGCTATATAACAGTGATGCTCTTATGAGTGATGGGAGGGACAGATAAAAGATGTAAAAACAAAATGGGAACTCAAGCCACAAAGGACTATATCACCTCAAAACTCGGCTGAATAAATGGAATTTTGCAGGAGCATCACAGGGCGAGCTACTGAAACGAAACTAAAATGTTAATTCTGCTGAGCCTCTGAACCAAGCCATTTCCTCACTCACTTTTGAGTGGCAAATGGTAATGATTCACATATCTAAGTATAGCGATGAATGTATTTATGTTAAACTCTATACATACGCATTAGGGACATTTATTTGGAGAGATGTATAGAGATGTCAGTGAAGAGCTGTCATGTTTTACTCATAATTGATAGCCGCTAACGTCATTCTCTCAAGATTTCTCTAATTACGCCCCTTCTTCACTCCATAAATTTCTAATTGAATGAAATTCAACCTTCTTAAGTTGAAATTCAAGCCCTTTATTATCTACTTCTCTCTAACACCTCTCATCATTCCTCCCATTGCACACAGGAAATGAATGCCAAGTGCTCTCCGTCAGGCCTGGGCAACTGGCTTGTTCACTCAACAAACGTGCATTGAATGACTATTGACATCGAATACAATGTTTAATCCAACCCACCCCAACCCTTCCCCCTTCAACTCCACTCATCACTTTCCTTCCCAACTCTACACATTCACTTGTCCCTAGCATTGAATTCATTATTTAAAATTTTTATTAGTTCTTCGAAATTCCTTACCATATATTTTGATCACAAACCATTCTTTCCAGTTTTACCCCACTTCCCCAACCTTGTGTCCGCATTTTCGATTTTGTTGTGGTTGTTTATTTTTTTAAACCCATTAAATGTAGTTTGTACTGATCTTATCGTCTTGGATACTTGACTTTCCACTGGAGCATGATGGAGCTACTAGCTACCCTTGAAGGAAACTGATTCATCCTCTTCCAGCATCCATCCATTGCCATTGCTCCTCAGCTAGAGGCGGACTTTATATCTACTTCCCCTCTCCATGTTAGGATTCTGTCCGGCTTGATTCACATCTGCTGAGTTTATGTGTGCAAACAGCTTCCTCTGCCTGGAAACCCCTATTGTTGTGTTATAATCTATCACCTCTGACTCTTAACACTCTTGCTGCCGCCCCTTTTCCCTGGTGATGGCTGAGACCTGACAGGAGAAGCTTCTTGTTACAGCAGATGTTTAAGGCAGACTGCCATGCACCGAGAACAAGAGACTATGAATGCTTGGGAACTCCTTTTCAAACCCAGTGATTGCACTTAGTGCTGCTAATATGTGTATGGAGGTATCAGGGGCCTAATACAAAGAAAGCTGACTCTCCCTCACCCAGATGTCAATAATTGCCGATAGTCCCTCAGTTAGGAGTAGAACCTCCGAAGAACTTTCATATCCACTCTGGGAATCGGGCTGGCTTGGTCTTGTGCAGCAGCCACAGCCCCTTTGAATTATTGTGTGTAACGTCCCTGTCAAGTCAGCCTCTACTCCACCAGGTTCAAAAGGTTTTTCTGCCCTCTCTTGTTGTACATTTATTTAATTTAGTATGAGACAGGATCTGCTTCCTTCCCCATTTATGTTCCCCATTAATTAGTCACTACCTCTGGTGTCAAGGATCATATTGCAAGTTGTCCCTGTCCCCTGGAGAATTCAGAGTGACGGGGCAATATGTCAGGTGAATGATATCATTCAGCTTTATTTGTGGACAGAATGATCCCTTTATTCTCTTTAATTACCTGCCTTCTAGAAGGTTGGAGTGAGAAGCATTAGGTAATAAAGCCTATGTAATTATCTTTTAAAAATGACTAACTTTAGAGTAGAATTTTATGAATTCTCATTCAACAAAGTAAAGCTGGAAATTTTATTATCATAAAATTTAATAAATAAAAGGTGGCTTCTATTCTGAATATAGATCATTATATATAGGCTACAAGACACAGTCAAAAATATATACTTGAAACATAAATTATAATGAAGTTGATTAAATGGCTAATAACAAATATATTCACTCTGAACCTTGTCTTTTTGGTATTATACCAAATATGTTAGAAACAGTTATCTAAATTTTAATGTTATTGTAATCTACCTTAAATTTTGTGAAAATAGGATTAAATTTCAAATAGTACATTAAAATAAGCTAATTTAAGTTTCTGCATTAAAGAAATTCTGTATAGAGTATTCTTGTTAAGATATATCATTCTTTTAATTAAAAACAATCTCCTAAATGGGAAAAAAGTAAAATTTCACAGTGTTTCTTCAGTGCCAGGCTATGGCAAACAGCTTTGTTGCTAAATCTTTGACTCACACTAGAGATAATGAATTTCACTAAAAAAAGAATGAATGCATTTCTCCAGGTATTCAGTCCCTAACTGTTGAATTTAGGCATTATCAGCATTCTTTTCACTTATGCCAGCAGGCCATAATCACCATATGTGTTCATATGAATTCTGACTTCCTTTAAAAAAAAATCTTTGTTGTTTTCATTGTCGGAATCATTGTCTTGATACAGTAGGAGGTAAGCTACAGCACCAAGTACCTAGCTAAGAAATCCATCACAACTGAATCTCCACATTACTTCCCATACTCGTCATGGGCTAACATGTCCAAGCCAGGCATTGTTCCAAACATGCTCAAGTATGGCTCACTGCTGCAAGGTTCTTTTTGCAATAAACTAATACAAGTATCTTAAGATGAAAATTATTATGACTCATTTTTGAGGCAATAGTAAGCTTCACCTATGAAAGTAGAAAACTCTAATGTTCACAGGATGCAGGGGACAGACGAATGAGAAGTGTTCCCATGCTGACATAGCAGCAATCAGGCATCTGTCCTCACATGTGTGGACTGAGCCTATAGGAAAGGATGGGTTTAGCTCTTAAAACCTCTGTTTCCAGGAGAATGAACCAACACAGGGTCACATGAAAAATATTTTGGCATGAATTCCAGTGGACTCAGACTAATTCCTTTGTTTATGACTTAGATAATGTTTAATCACTTTCCATACAGATAAAACTGATTATGAACTATAGCTTTTGTCCCTATAAGTTCTGACTTAGCTTAAACATTGATGATAGTTGAGAAGCCTTCATTTAAACAAATAAGAAAGCCAACAATGAAAAGTGTATGGCTTCGTGTGCTTGAATTTCCATTGAGAGTAGGTTGGAACTGTATATAATAAAGGAAGGGACTGCATAAGGAAAAACAACAACAGAAGACTTCTTCTGTCTTTGCACAGGTCAGAGATTAAAAAAGAAGGGTCAGACTCCCTCCAGCACAGTTGCTTCATGTCCTGGCTTCACGTTCAATGACCACAAACATTTCTAGTAGAAGTCGTGGTCAATAAAATGCAAACTTGCCTTTTGAAATGCCAACATTTTCATGTGGTTTTGATGACTTTCTCAGAAAATAAAAATGTTCAGCTAGGATCTGTTTTTTTTTTTATTATTATTTGTGGTGCCCTTTGGGGGAAAAACACTTGGTCTTTTTGAAGCCACACAAAGTTTAACTCAGGTAATCTCATTGTACTCCAATTCATGAAGCCAAGGAAAAAAGACTAATGTGTTATTTAATGAAGCCAATCATGGCTTAGTAGAAAACATAATGAGTGATAATAACTATTACATTCACATTACCTTGTTTGTGTGTTTTTACATGGAGTTGCTTTGATGTATTTTATTTCTACTATAATTTAAGAAAATAAGGTTCCTGAAAAATACAGTACAATGATAAAGATATAGATAGAGATATGTAGATAAAGGTATATAGAATATCTATCTATCTATAGATATACTATATATGTATGTATATATGTATATACATACAAAATACATGTGAGATCTGAGATTTCAAACTTGCAGTATCTGGGGAAAAATGAGAAAGAGCTGCATCTTGAATCTCGTAACCCGAATCTCATTACCAAGTTTGTAAGCTATTACCGGAAATTAGCATGTCCCCTAACAAACGCATATTCTCTCCTCTTTTTCTCTTCACCCTACTCTCTCTTTCTGTCCTGGGGTCTTGATGCAGAGACTTCCACAAACTGTCCAGGTTCTTCCACTGAGTTATATACTCGCTTTTTATTTTGTGATTCCAAGACAGGGTATTATTTAGTTATTCAGGCCAGTCTTCAATAGATTCTACAATCCAGGCTAACCTTGAACTTGTGATCCTCTGTCTCCGCCTCTATCATAATGGGATTATAAATCTGGGCCACTAGAGCTTACACTTTCCCCCCCTTTTCAGTTCTGGACTGGAGCCCAGGGCCTTGGCAATACTATGATAGGCAGGTGCTCTCCCACTGAACTGCCTTCTCATTTATTCATCTTGATATCCTCATGTGTTCATTTATCCAAATCACTGTTAGGATGAACACCTACCTGGATTTGCAATGTCCATGTGAAACATTCAAGATTCAAACACAGAGTCATGAAGACTAATGTGATAAAGTGTCCTTATCATATTTTATTTAAAAAAAGTCAGGATTTGGTATCATTCGTGTCCACATTACCTGGGCACATCCTCCTTGAAGTAGGAAAAATCATGAAATGTAGAGTTGCTTTGCCAGAATCTATAAAAAAAAAGTACATACGGTAGGTTTTGATGGACCACCAGTCCCCAAATCATGAAGACTTATTGTTAAATTTGAATGCTTGGCCTTAGCATAGGCTTGTCTCTACCTAGTTTTTTTTTCCTTTTAAACTTAAATTAATCCATTTCTATTAATCTATGTGCTGCCCCGAGGCTGGTTTATTGCATCATGGTACTGTCCATTCTACTTTCCTGCTTCCCCCTGTCAGCCTGCCTGACCCTCCGCTGACTGGCCCCTGGCTAGCTGACTTCTCCCCCTTTTCCCCCCTGCCCACTAGCCCTACTTACTCCTCCTCTACCTAGCTATTAGTCACTCGTCTTTTTATTAGGCCAATCAAGTGCCTTAGACAGGCAACATAAAAACAACACATACTTAAGCAAATGCAGTATAAAGAAAAGCAACACATCTTTACATAGTTAAACAAATATTACACAACAAGTAGATGCTTTAGGAAGTTAGGGTCTAGGAAGTAAATATGCCAATAGCCAGTGTTTGGCCTGTCATTCAGGTGAATGAGTTGGTAGAGGGATTTGCTGACTCAGTCTCTATTCACCGTGTTCTCAGGATGATTTAGTTTATAACCACATTCTTCATGAATGTGTTTCATGAATATATTCATTAAAAGGCTAAACCTGTGACTCTTAGCTTTTGATAAATTGAACAATCTTAAAATACCAGTAATATATTCACATTTATTGAATATATTTAAGAGAAGTATATTCATGAATGTATTCATAAGAATACATTCATATTCATATAACATATTCAAAAAGAGTATTGGCCCATAGTAAAAACCTGATAAATTGATAATAACTTTGTTAAATTGGTCACTTGTCAATTGATAATATTTATACGTCCAAATATCTTTGAGTAATTCTCTTTGGGAGAATGAGTTTTCACTGAATTGATTCAGATTCCTTTCTTTAGATATGACTTATATGGAGCTGGCTAGAGAAGGCTACCAACTCCACTCCTGGGGTTTAAATGCTGTCTATTAACCCTGGAAGATTGGCAAGACTGTCAGTCTTACAAAGGGACATAAACTGGAAGACAGGCTGTGCTCCAGGCCACGTACTGTTCAACCATCCCACTCTAGTCCACCCCTCCCTGAATTCTGTGCTTCTTTTATCTCCTTATTGTGAGAGATTGTGGTGCTGGTTACCTTGGGAGGCTGCGTCAATGATTAGGAGTTCTTCACACACTCGTAGACGTCTGAGATATGCTTTGTCTCTGACTGGTAGCCCTGAGACCGTACTCTGCCCTAGTTTCTTCAAATGTGGTCCTGACCTAAAGAGAGGGTACATAACTAAACTTGAGGGCCATTTGGAAAAGGTTTCTGGGCATGTAAAATCAAAAATCAGTTCAAAATCAAACATGTCATGAACCTGAGGTGTTCGCTCCCATACCGTATTGCATGGCCTCCCTGCAGCCTCGGCTCCTGGGCACCCATCCCACTGTGGACAAAGTACACGCAGCTACACATGCAGGGTCAGCACATGCTGCCTGAGAAGCCTCCACTCCAACTCGAGGTCTTGAAAATTGTGAATTGTCATAATTTGCTGCACATACTAAATTTTCTGCTCCCACAAAACCATAATGGCCTATTTACAGAAAACAGAGCTTCACTGTTTCCCTACCGCCCTTCTTCAGTATGTAAGTATGTCTTCGGATCATAACGCATTAGAATATTTGATTTCTTTTAACATCTGCTGTTTGAGTTGCTGACTGAGTTTCATAAAACTTCATTAAATTAAATTGGGCTTAGGGTTAGGACAGAATTTCCAACAATTCCTGAAATGACCCTTAATTATCTGGCATTTCATATTTATATGGACATCTCGGCATAGATGATTATGAAATCTAAATACTGATCAACTCTGACAAAACTCTGAAAAATGTTCAAGATGTTTTGTGCCTGTGGTATAAAATGTTCATCCAAGGTTTAACTCTTTATGTAAAAATAAACAAGAAAACCCATCTCATTGATATGTAAATTTGCTTCAGTCTTTAGTAAGTGATAAAATATGTGTAAACAAAACAATTTTTAAGTAAGCATCTTTGTGATTTATTGTTATAATGTTTGATTACTATGTGTCTTTTATGCACCTCTTTACCTGGAGTCACAGGGTGGAAGAAGTTTAAAAAGTCATGTGCTCCATAATTCTGATGGAATGCAGCCACAGGAGCATCCTTTCTCACACATTACATGCCTATTCAAAATTATGGTCACATACACGTAATGTGTGACTTTTCCTCGGAGTCACTATGAGCCCCAGTTTATACAGAAAGTATTACCTGTAAAACATGCAAGAGCACTAAATTGATAAGCAGCATTCAAGGTCATTGAGCAATGCCATCTGGGGGATAATAGAGGCTCAGCCTGAGGTTACAAGAACCTTCCTTTCTGAGAGGGTCAGAGATGGTCGGCTTTAGGCTAATAAGAACCAGGGTGTACTTGGGTGTCAGAGTGCTTGCTGGGTATGGATATAGTTCTGAACAAAACCTCCGTCATGGAAAGAGAGAAGAAGAGAAAAGGGAGATAAAGAGAGAAAATGAATAAACATGAAATTTTTAAAAATTAAAAAGTAAAAATGAAGATGGAATTGTCTATATGGCTTAGAGAGGGAAAAACAAAATCGGAAGAATTCACTGCTGAAGTGTCATGCCCCTTCTAATTTAAAACCTTTTGCAAGCATGTGTCTGTGAGGTACAAAGGACCCTTAATCATGGTTGATAAGTTAATCCGAGGACAACTCTTAAGTTTAGACATGAAATTAGGTTTAATATTGAAGAAAAAGAGGCAGTTTTCTCTTTTCTTTTATTGTTGAAGGAAGGTTGAGACAAGATCTCCCTGTGTTCCTCGGCTGTCCTGGAATTCACTAGGTAGACTAGGTTGGCCTCAGATTCAGAGATCTACCTGCCTCTGCCTCGTGAATGCTGGTATTAAAGGCATGCACCTCCATGCCCAGTTGAGTAACAACTTTTTAAAGCCTATGGAACTGTTTTGAAATCCATTTCAGAACTTTGAGGAAGCCTCTCTATGTCCTCGTTTATCAATAATATTTTTAAATTTTAAATGTATCTATTATTTTTAGTTGGGGCACAGACGTGGAGATGTAAGGACAACTTTCAGGAGTTACTTCTCTTCTTCTACCGAAGGTTCTGGGCTTTGACCCCTGGTCACTACTACTGCTTGAGGACCACTGGTCACTACTACTGCCATGAGGACCACTGGTCACTACTACTGCCATGAGGACCACTGGTCACTATTACTACCATGAGGACCAGTGGTCACTACTACTACCATGAGGACCACTGGTCACTACTAATGCCATGAGCACCACTGGTCACTACTACTGCCATGAGGACCACTGGTCACTACTACTGCCATGAGGACCACTGGTCACTACTACTGCCATGAGGACCACTGGTCACTATTACTGCTTGAGGACCACTGGTCACCACTACTGCCATGAGGACCAGTGGTCACTACTACTGCTGTAAGCACCACTGGTCACTACTACTGCCATGAGGATCACTGGTCACTACTACTGCCATGAGGACCAGCCTCTAGCAGCTCAGGGTTTGAACAGGAGTCATGCAGTTGGCAGACGAATCACTCAACTTGACTTTTCTGTCTGAGGGAGTAAAGCTTAACTCATTGGGGCTGGTGGGAAAGGGGAAAACATGCATATGCATACACACACACACACATACATCTGTGACATGTCAGGATCTCACCTAGGGTGTTGATGAATGGCTGGCCTTCAGCAGCTCCGAGGAACTGAAGAGGAGATGATAGAGCCGGTGAACTACCTGACAAACAAACAGACGCATGAGGATGTTGCTGAGGACCAAAGCTCAGTTCTTCATTTTATTATTCTTACTATTGTTTGTTCTGTTCTATTACTCTAATGTTTCCCTTCTGTCTCTCTTGATGTATTTCTTCTAGTTTTCATCCTTCATCTTTCCTGGTGTTTTCCTTCTCTCATGTTTACACTTTTTTTCTCAATATACCCCAGTAAAGCCACCAGGCAATATAAAAATTGCAACGCAGTTACATTCTATTTTTCAAGTGAATAATTATAATAAATAGAAGTAAAAACAGCATGTTTCCATATACCTTACATGATTAAACATTTTATGTATTACAGGTGAAAAACTAATGGTCCCAAAAAAACACATACATTCATAACCAAACAAATTGTTATAGATTAATAGAGAGTAGGCAAGCAAGGTATTTTTTCTCAGCCAGTACTTTTACTAGCAGACTGCATTTTGCAGTTACCAAGAAAGGTCAATTATTTTATTATTTAATCACAAAAGGTAATCTTACAAGAATTTTTAAAAGAACCACAAATCTAAATTTTTGTATATGAAAGAGAATCCACAGGTAAAAATGCCCAGTAGAACAGGATATTTTTCAAGAGATAATCACATTACATTAAGGGCAGTATGCATCTCCCCACATCCATTCACACCATGCCAGATGGCAGAGCAAAATGGCAGGGAGAAACATGTAAAAATACAGCAGCAGCAAGAGATATTCTGGGGCCAAAGCCCTTAAGGCCTTGTCTATCCAAGATTCAACCACCAGTGCGTTGCATGGTGGTGGGTTGATCCCTTGAATTCAATTGCCACCTGCTGCTCCTCTGACAGGGCCACTGGCAGGTCACCAAACTTGTACAGTGAATGTCCACCGAGCCATCTAACCACTGCCTTTCCAAACACAGTATCTTCCTTTCCTCTTATGTGGTACTATAATTCATATTTTAAAAATCCTAGTGGTGTGGTAAAGTCCTTCTGTATACGTGTTGCTTTTATTGGTTTTTATTGGCTAATGAATAAAGAAGCTGGCAAAGTAGAACTAGGCAGGTCGAGGTGGAGGGGGACTAAACTGAATACTGGAGAAAAAAGGGCAGAGTTATGAGATGCCAGGTAGCTGCCAGAGGAAAAAGACACAAGCTGGAACCTTGCAGGTAGGCCATGAACCTCGTGGTAAAATATAATACAATGAAAATGGGTTAATTCTAGATGTAAGAGCTAGCCAATAAGAAACTACAGCTAATAGACCAAGAAGTGATTGATTTCATTAATACAGTTTCTGTGTGGTTATTTCGGTTCTGGGCAGCCAGGAATGAACGAACAGTCTCCTACTATAGCCTAATGTTTTCATATCCTAATAAGTGCCTAGATAGATTTCTATTGTTACGATTAACAACTAAGACCATAGACAACTGGGGGATGGGAAATATTTTATCCTATAGCTCTGGGGTGACAGTCCATGACTATGGGAATTCAGAGCAGGAACTCAAGGCAGCACCATGGACGCAGGAATTAAAGCAGAGGGCGAGTAGAAGTACTGATTGCTGACTTATTCTCCCTGATTGGATCAGTTTTCTTTTGTGTAGAACCCAGGACCACTTGCCTAGGAGTGGCCTATGCACAGTGAGCTGAATCCCCTCCCATCAATCATCAATCAAGAGAATGTCCTGTAGACATCCTATGAAATTGGATGGAAGCATTTTTCTCAATTGATGTTCCTCTTCCCAGATGACTCTAGCTTGTGCCAAGTTGGCAAAGACCTAACCAGGACAATACTTTCTAACTTAATGATGGCTTCTGCGCAAATCTACCTCATTACTCTCTAGCAATAACAATGGCTCTGCTGTTTAACATTGTAAAAATCTTTGTTAAGTTTTATATTAAATACAATCTTGTCTTGCTTCTTTATTTTAAATTTGTTGAAAGACAACATAAATATAAAAAATGTTCATACTATGGTTGTACAGCTCAGTGAATTAAACAAAACTGAACACACTTATGTAGCAACATCTGAATCAGCAAATGGAACATTACCAAAATGCCAAAGCACTTCTAAATTCAACCCCTGAGTTTTCAGTAGACAATGACTCATGAGGCAGGCCACTGCATAAGCAATGATGAATAAATGATTACTAAATATGCTATCATATTATGTAATAAGAAAAAGTCCTTTGGTGGATCTAGTATTATACAATAAAAACATGTTCTATGAGTGAGAACCTAATATGCATTATCTCTATCATAGACATGTATCATGGTAAAACATTTAGTCTACTACAGATTTCCTCAACTAATCACCTCTGTGGGCTATTGCTGTGTGATATAATTATTAATACTGAGAGAAAGCATCCTATCCAAAAAAAAGCTATTTATAGCTTAAATTTTCAAGTACTTTTGGTACTCTGCTCTATAGGTAAAATTATAGATGTGGTTGAGAATTCCGTGACAGATTTGACCCAGTTAAAGAACATGTTTCCCTTGATGGAACATATTCTGTCTCCAAAGTTGCTCTGCCTTTAAATGTTCTCATGACTTCATGGAGTGAGCTATAGTTGCTTTTTCTTTTCTTTCTTTCCTTTTTCGTATTATTTTCTTATTTGTTTGTTTGTTTTTACATCAAGACTGCTGTTTCCCCTCCCTTATCTCCTCCCAGTTCCTCTCCACTACCTTCCCTCCCTCTACCTATCCTCCCTTGCTCTTCAGAAGAGGGCAGACCTCCTATGGATATCACCTAGCCATGGTACATCAAGGGTCAGTGAGACTATGCATCTCCTCTCCTATTAGGGCTGGCAAAGGTACCCTGGCAGAAGGGAAGGGTACCAAAAGCAGGCAACAGTATAAGAGACAGCCCCTGCTCCCACTGTTAGTCCCAGAAGAAGACCAAGCTACACAACTGCAACCTATATGCAGAGGGTCTAGGATGGCCACATGCAGGTTCACGGTTGTCAGTTTATTCCCTGCGAGCCCCTCTAAGTCCAAGTTTGTTGATTCTATGGGTTTTCTTGTGGTCTCCCTGACCCTCTGACTCTTACAGTCATTTATCCTCCTCTTCCATAAGATTTCCTGAGTTCTACCTAATATTTAGCTGTGGGTCTCTTCATCTGTTTCCATCAGTTGCTGGGTGAAGCTTCTCTGATGACAGCTGAGCTAGTCACCAATCTATGAGTAGAGCAGACTATCATTAGGAATCATTTCATTGACTTTTTTTTTCTAGTCGTGTTTGTTTCTATCTTTGGTCTCTGGACTATCCCACCTCTGGGTCCTGACCCTTCAGGCAATGTCAAGGGTGAACTCCTTTTCATGGTATGGATCTCAAGTTGGACCATTCATTGGTTGGCCACTCGCGCAATTTCTGTACCATCTTTACACAGCACATCTTGTAGGCAGGACACATTTGAGGTTGAAGGTTTTGTGTCTAGGTTGGTGTCCCTATCCCTCCACTGAAAGTCTTGCTTGATTATAGAAAATGACAGGATTAGGCTTCAAATCACCCATTCCTCAGAGTCTTGGATAGGGTCCCCCTCATAGATTCCTGGAAATTTCCATTTGTACTAGGTTTCTATTATTTTCCAAAGATTCTCCCCCATTCCAGTAGTCTTTCTCAGTAATCTCTCCTTCCATCCTTCCTTCACAGGTTCAGGATCCCTTCTATTCCTATCCTCACCCCCTTGAGGAGAAACCCCACCCCATTCACTGGCAGTTATGGGACACAATGAAGGCATTGCTAAGAGGAAAGTTCATAGCACTCAATGCTTTCATGCCAAAATTAGAGAGATATCATACTAGCAACCTAAAACCTGAAAGCTCTAGAACAAAAGGAAGAAAACACACCCAAGAAGAGTAGTCAGCAATAAATTATCAGGGATGAAATCAATAAAATAGAAACAAAGAGAACAGTACAAAGAATCAATTAAATTAAGAGTTGCTTCTTTGAGAAAATCAGCAAGATAGAAAAACCTGTATCCAAACTAACTAAAAGGCAGATATAGGATATCCAAATTAACAAAATTAGAAATGAAAAGACAGCAAGGATGTAACAACAGACACCAAGGAAATTCAGAGAATCATTGGATCATACTTCAAAAACATGTACTTTACAAACTTGGAAAATAAAAAGTAAATGTTTTCTGACAGATACTTGATTCAACCAAAGTTAAATCAAGATTAGATAAATAATTTAAATAGACCTATAACCCCTATGGAAATAGAAAAAGTCATTAAAAGTATCCCAACCAAAAAACAAATGAATAAAAAATAAAAATAACAGACCATCTACTTAAACCATTACATACAGGTATGTGCCAATCATGAAGCCATAATCAGCATTTTAGCTGTTGTTTTTCAAGACAGAGTTTCTCTGTATAACAGCCCTTGTCCTGGCCCTTGCTTTGTAGACCAAACTGACCTCAAACTCACAGATATCCCCCTGCTTCTGCCTCCTGAATGCTAGGATAAAAGGCACATGCCTCGAGTGCATAGCTCATAATCATCAATTCAAAGCAATATAAGTAAATACTAATTTTAAAATGTAGCTTTCATATTTCAATGCCTATTGAGTTCTGGTTTAAAATATAAATTTCTTAGGCAAACATATATGGAACTTCATGCCTGTAAATATTCTTTTAATGTGATGGCTGCTAGGATTGTATTCCCATTTGTATTTTTTAACCACTTGGAAGAAAAACTACCAAAAGGGCAGTTGACAGTCAAAACTGATTGTTGTTGAATGGAAGGGCTGCAGAGCAGAGGTGGTTCGTAAATACTCCGAACTGTGCCCTTGGTGGCTCACTTGCCATTAACAGCCCAGCTGGCAGAAATGAGATTGAGCAGAAATTCACAGAAGATGCTGCTGGTGGCAAAGGTCACCGGAAGAACAGGCAGGAAACAAACAAACAAACAACACCAGTTTGCAAAGGGTAAGGACTAAACTTCTGCCTATATTGGCAACAGGAGGGCACCGTCCAGCCAGTGTCTTTGCGTAGAGAGTGGAAATCATTCAGTAGCAAGTATTAAAAATCGAGAGTTCTATTAACGTGGAGTCATATAGAATTGTCTGAAATGAGGAGCTGTGGTTTTATTAGGCATTTTATGATGTAATTCTAGAATAATGATTTTCATTCGAATATAAAGGATTGCACCTACACATAACGTTTGAAGATGCCTTTTCTGGTCTAGGGCTGTTCATAGTGACTTTCATGTGCTGGCTATGTCTGGAGCTGAGTGGGCAAACAACCTAGGTAACATAAGAACACGTCATCTTATGGTACAGACAGGTGTAAATGGGCTCTCATTTAATGAAAGCCACTTAAACTCCCAGTTTATCATAAAACCAATACTTTGACAAATATTTAGAACAAAGGATGGAATTTCCGAAACATGCTGCTTTAAAGAGGGTCATTTTAAATCACTGTCAGGGGCCTGGGCAGTGATTTATGCATGTCTGCTACCCAAGCACCAGGACCTGAGTTTGGATTCTCTCGAACTCAAATAAAAAATCCAGAATGGCAGCAAGTGCCCGTCACCTCTGCCTTTTGAGAGTGGAGATGGATGAGCCCCTGAAGGTCACTGGCCAGCCAGCCTAACCAAATTGATGGGCTTCAATTTCAGTAAGACACCCTGTCACAAAACATCAAGAGGAGGGCCATGGAAGGAAGGCCTGATCTCAGGACTCTGTGCACACACAGCACACACATGGCTACCACAGACACACAAAGAAATACAAACCAGAGAACCTGTTTTATTGCGCAATTTAGAAGAAAACCTGAGCAAATGGATGGGAGAATTAATCTGCTGAGCAGTGAATATTGCCCTCATTCTTCTGTTTCTATTATTCTCCATGTCTTTTGCTCTGCTTCGGCTCCACTGCTGTGACAGAGCTGACAGTCACTGACTAAACATTATATAACACCAATTTCCCTTTAAGATACGGGAGGATAGAAAATGTGTGCCTCTGGGACATGAAAACCCATTACGGTGCTCTGCAATCATCCTAATACTCATTTCTTTAGCAGGTGGTTTCTCGAAGATAGGAACCTGTAGATTTTCAATAGCATGTTACCCTTCTGATATAGGAGGCAAGGGAATGCCTTCATTTGGGTAAGGAAATGGGACCAGGGACTTCATATCAAAGATCCCAGCTGGATACTGCAGTGATATGAGTTACACTCTGCTTTCCTGTTTAGTTTTTACTTCATTGTTTTCTGATCCATACAAGTTTAACTTATAAAAGTTAGGCAAATATTTTATAGAAATTAAAAGCTGAACAAGGTTTGCATCATTAGAACAATTAATAAAAGGAAGCTTCTTGATGTCAGGAAGCATATGCTTACTTTTTATTTTTATATTATTTACAAGAATGTCCTCAGAGAGAGTGAGGGGAATTGATTTAAGTGCCCTTGCTATTTGGAGAGAGCTTGCTTCCTATAAATACAGGTGATTTTGCGGCCTTGGAGGAAATTGTACGACACTGAATTACCTGAAACATATGTGGGGTGAAGATAAAAGATGAAACATGATTCAGTTCAGGCAGATGCTTTTAAATCAGTTGTGTTACGAAGAGTAATAGCAACTTCTTTTTCCAAAATGGTATTATTTTATAATAATAAATTTGTCTTAAAATAGAAACAGTTTGAATGTGAACAATAATAATGAGGTTTAAGTCAAAGCAAATAAAATATAATTTTTAAGATTTTCGATAGACAGAGAGGAGAACAAGGAAAGATTTATCTTGATAGACAGAGCCATTATGGGGTTAGCGAGAAACCTGGCACTAGGGAAATTCCCAGGAATCCACAAGGATGACCCCAGCTAAGACTCCTAGGAGTAGTGGAAAGGGTTCCTGAACTGGCTTTCCCCTGCAAGCCGATTGATGACTACCTTAATTGTCCTTATAGAACTTTCATACAGTAACTGATGGAAGGAGATGTAGAGATACACAGCTAAAGTCTGGACTGGGCTTCTGGCGTCCAGTCATAGATAGGGAGGAGCAGTAATATGGGCAAAGGGTTCAAGAACGTGATAGGGAAACCCACAGAAACAGCTGGCCTGAGCTAGTGGGTGGGAGCCCAGCTAGGGAACCTGCACAGGACCAAACTAGGCCCTCTGAATGTGGATGGCAGTTGTGTGGCTTGGGCAGTTTGAGGAGCCACTGGTAAAGGAACCAATATTTATCCTAAGTGCACAAACCGGACTTTTGGAGCCCATTCCCTATGGAGGAATGTCTTGCTCAGCATAGATATAGGGAGGAGGGCCTAGGTTCTGCCTCAAGTGATGTGACAGACTTTGTTTACTCTGCATAGGATGCTTCACCCTCACTGAGGAATGGATGGGGAGTCAGGTGGGGTGAAGATGGGGGGAGCAGGAGGATGGGAGGAAGGAGAAGGAACTGGGATTGGTATGTGAAATAAAAAAGATCGTTTTATTAAAAAGTTAAAAAAAGATTTTAAATAGAAAACTGGGAATGGGAGTAAAGCAACCAAAACTCATCAACGAAATGGCAATATCCACATTCTACAGTAAAATCAAGTGATATAATTAAAGAATAGTAAGTTATATGCACTACAGTTCTAACCAAGGAGAACACAAAGCTATACAAACTATATAAAAATTTAACTGGTTGTGGTAACACACACTTTGTGTGGTGGTATGCACCTGTAATGCCAGTATTCAGGAAGCAGAGGAAAAGGTATCTGTGCGTTCAAGGCCAACTTGATCAACACAGTGACTTCTAATTCAGCCAGAGCTTTGCAAAGAGATTTCACCTCAATAAAAAGCAGAGAAAAGAAAAAGAACAAACAAAACAAAAATATTGGTATTACATAAAAAATTTTCTTGCTACAAGATTCACATTTTTATTATATTTTTGTTTGTTTTTCTTTCTTTCTTTTCTTTTCCTTTTTTTAAAGACAGGTTTACTCTGTAGCTTTGGAGCCTGTCCTGGAACTAGCTCTTGTAGACCAGGCCAGCCTTGAACACAGAGATCTGCCTGCCTCTGTCTCACGAGTGCTGGGATTAAAGGTGTGTGCACTACCATCTGGCAGTTTCATTATATTTTTGATGTAGACCATCGCTCACATTTTTTCTTCCCTATAAGGAGTCAAATTGGGATAATATTTCTTCTTTCCATCCCTTGTCTACCATGCTGTCCTCACTCACTTGCCGTGTTCATGTCCATATTCCTAACATGCTTTCTCTTCTTGCTTTACTTGCCAACTCATAGGCACTGAAGAGTTTGCTAATCCCTGTCTAGAGCAGTCTCCTCCTCCATTTTCTCCTCCTGCTAATTTTCTTCTTACTTTTCTGCCTTTTTACTTCACCTCTCATTATTGATGGCCTTGACTGCAGATGCTGTTCTGACTCTCCTCTCCTTGTCCTTCAGCTCTCTGACTCACAGCTAATGCCCCAGGACGTTGTTTGCCAATCAGTCTTATCTGCAGTAATCAATTTCTCCATCCTAGCATGCTTTACTTTAAAACAATTATCACTATCTGAAATTGGTCCTACTAAACTTTTATTGATTTGAGTTTATCTTTTTTTTATTATTATTTTTTTTGAGACAAGGTTTCTCTGTAGCTTTGGTGCCTGTCCTGGAACTAGTTCTTGTAGACCTGTATGGCATCGAACTCACAGAGATCCGCCTGCCTCTGCCTCTCTAGTGCTGGGATTAAAGACCTGCGCCACTCCTGCCCATTGCATTTTATTTACTTTTATGTGCAAGAATGTCAGTTCTAGTTCCCTGTGCCTCTGTTCTCTAAATACTCCAGTGCTCATGGTGTTTGAAATCTTGCTAGGGATGCAGTGGAGATCAACAAATGAATGACAGGCAAGATGACCCACTGGGTAGCATTCATGTGATTCTCTTAAGGTTCTGAAAACTGAAGTTAGAAGCTTAACTTTACCCAGTGACCCCTACAGAGGAAATTAGCATCCTGCTGGCGCCTCTTCCTTTCATACCTTTGGAAAACCTTTTGTTATCGGGATGGTCTGGATGGCCTCCTGCTATCCATGATGAATTTGGGTAGAATATGCTAAATTTTAAATGTGAAATGTCTCTGTAATGTTAACATTTTTACATACAATTTAAGTACTTTAAATTTTCTGAATTGATTAATTTGTGAATTAAAAAAAAAGGATTGTTTCTGAATTCTTTTCAGAAAACACAGCCAGAATTCTCTCTCAGATGTCTGTTCTGTGAGATATGTTGTCTTATGACCTCACTAAATACAAGCAAAATTCATTTGGCAAAATATCTAATGTATCTCTACCTCATACACACACAAGTTTGGTTCTAGAAAAATATGACAAAATAATAATGCTTAAAATATCCCCCTTTTCTCACTTCACCTTCTCCTCCATTGTAGACTCTACCTTCAAACTTGACAAAAAAAAACTTGCACATAGCTTATTCTCAACAGTTAACACAGAGTTTGTTCTGTATAGCCATTGGAAATCTTGAATCGATGGCTATCAAGTCATTTCTCCTATGGGAAATACAGGGGTATGTTCCTACAAGGCTGTGGTCACATTTGTATCAACCAGTCAATACATTCCTTGTTTTATGTATGTTTCTGTTGAGGCTACTGTATTGAATATACAACATTGATTCATAAACATTGACCCCACGGCCAACAGCATTTCAATGTATGCCTTCAAGAAGCAGATCTGCTCAGCACATTTCCCTGTGTGTAAGGAATATCACAGGCCTCTCGCTCTTAGCCACACTAAGCCGCACATAAGCACTAGGTCTGTAACCACCAGGACACAAAGCATGGTACCAAGTGAACAAGAGGACGAAACGATTTGTTTGTAGGATAAGAAATGAAATGAGGATAGAACATTGTTTTATTCTACATTAACTTGGAATGTATACATTAGGCTACTTGAGTTTCTTACTACTCTACATCAATAAGTCCGTGAATGACCATGAATTCACCCTGACTATAGATGAATGAGATTGCCAACAAATATTAACAAGTATGCCAACTCGCTAATAAAAATGATCAACTCTAGATAAAAATGTACAATTACCTGGGCAGTGCTCAGGAGGCAGAGGCAGGCAGATCTCTGTGAATTCAAGGCCAGTCTGGTCTACAAGAGCTAGTTCCAGGACAGGCTCCAAAAGCTATAGAGAAACCCTGTCTCAAAAAACAAAACAACAACAAAAAAAAAGAAAGAAAAAACATATAATAAACAGATCTTAAAAGAGCTACTTAATGAAATGTGTATATGGATACATGTACATGTGTGTTTTGTGCACAGGAAAGCCAAATGTCAGCTTTGCATGTTGTAACTTTCCTCAGGAGCCAGACACCCTATTTTTGAGACAGGGTATCTCACTGGTACCTGAGCCTCATAGGTTAGTCCAGGGTGGCTGGTCAGCGAACTCCAAGGATCTGGCTATCCCTGCCACTTCAACACTGGGATTATAAGTGCATGCCCGCATACCCACATGCTCAGGCTTTCACATGGGTCCTGGGAATTGAACATAGATCTTTTTGCACTGTGAAAATTTTACCTAACTCTCTTTAGTCTCCTTTAATAATTCTAATAAGTATACAGATGTGGGAAAATAACCCCCAGGTAAGACACAAAATACTTTCTTAATGTCGTAAAATTTTCTTACAGATTTACACCTACATCCAAACTACCTTGGTAGCCATGGTCTTTATTTTTTCTTGAAATTTTTATTCATTAATATTATGTGTGTGCCCACGAGTATGTGTGTGACATTTGTGTTAGTGACACATATGCAAAAGCCAAAGCACAACCTTGGAAAGTCAATTCTGTCCTTTCACCTTCATGTGGGTTCCAGGGATCTACCTCACGTTGCACCTCCCTTGTGTGACGAGTACTTTGGCCTGCTGAGTCAGCTTGTTGGCCCTGCTCTTGAGAGTCGACCACCATAGCTTAGTGTTGTCTGTTCTCAGATTTCATCTAAAAACTTATATCACATGCTGTTTTCTGAAGTATTTATTATGTTTACTTATGTGCATTAGTTGTCTGCATTATATGTGCACCATGTGTGTGCCTAGTTTCGCTGAGACTAGAAGATGGCATTAGATCCCCTGTACTGAAACTGAAGTTACAGTTGTGAGCTGCTATGGAACAGAACCCAGGTCCTCTTGAGAGCAGCATGTGTTCTTAACCCCCGAGCCATCTCTGTAGCCCCCAAAGCAGGTCTATTTTGAAATAGATATATTTTGAAAGATACTATTTTGAAAATCGACATCTTTTTCATGAGCCACAATTATAAAACTATCCATTCTGCTCTGGTGTCACTAGCTACTTCCCACTGCATAGCATTTCCTTCTCTGTACATGTACTTTACAACTAAAAAAGCACGTCTGTTTGGGGGCTGTTATGAGAAGAAACTGTGGAAACAATCCTGTTAGTATTTGACAGCATGCATTTGATCCTGACGGACAAATATTTAGAATAACAGTTGTTGACCCATAAAATTGGAATGTTCAGCTTTCTTTAAAAACTGTTAAGCCCCACCTCCAAAACAAGAATTTTTGTATAGTTAGATACTCACTCCAGCCTTGAACGAAAGTGCAAGGGCCCCCAGATACTCACCAGTTCGTTAGTTTTCAAGAACTAAACTGTATGTGACACTGGGTAACATTAATTTTCCTGCTAATGAACCAGATGTGTTGCTGTCTCATGTCTGTACAGGTGTTTATATTTTTTCTTCATCTGTGACATGATCTGTGTACACTTTGGCCATTTACATCACTGATTTGCAAACATTTTTAGAAAATTACAGCGTTTTCCATTTTCAGATTGTATGTGCTACTGATCTGTTCTCCCCGTTTCCGTTTTCTCTGAATTTTGAATTTTGATGGTGCACAGTCAACTAAGTTTGATCTCTGCTGGGAAATCTCTGCCAACCCAAAGCCTTAAGAATATTCTATTAGAAAGTACTGACTAGGCTTCTGTGTCTAGGTATAAAATCTGCCTAGAATTTTTGTCTACTGTTGTATAAAGTAGAAATCAATGTACATTTTCTCTAGATTTAAACAGTAAATTCAGCACATTTTTTGAAAAATAAACACAAAAGGATCTAAAAAAAAAAAATCATACTTCACGTCTTCTCTTGAACTTCATTCATGTGTTTGTCAAAAGACAGCTGAACACATGTGGGAACGCCAGTCCGATGTTCTGGATTAGCAGAACTTCCTCATGAATTTTGAAAAACAAAAAATCTGTTAATTTTTTCTTCTCTTATCATCTTGAGTATTTAAGAGGTTTCATTGCATGTCTTTACACATTTTATTATGTTCTTATTTATTCATGCAAAGACATATAATAGGAGTTATGATTAGAGTTTCCACTTATCAACTCTTAATTTTCTCTCAGTTGTAATTTGGATGTGGCAATGAAAAGCTCTGAAAACTCCTAAAGGGAGGCTAGAGTGCAGCTAAGTAAAGAACACTAACCTACCTTCTTTCTCAGATGATTCTGGATATCTATGAAGGAGACTTTCTCCCTAAGAATCTCAGACTAACACTAGGCATGGTTTTTATGCCTAGAATCCCAGTTCCAACATTAAGGAGGCTGAAGGAAAACGTTATGAGTTAGAGACAAATCCAGGATTCATAGTGAGACCTTACAGGGAGAGTGAGATTTGGGGTGAAAGAGTCCCCGTGTCTCACAGGTTAAGTGTTACATAGAAAATCTCAAGTGTTCTGCTCTACCCAGTGGATCCATGTTAAAAATTTAATTCAAGTGTTTTTTTCAGAATATAGATATATTCCAAAGTGGCCTTCTACCTTTATGATTTATAGGAAAGCATTTGAAAAATCTATCTGTAGCTGAAAATTCAGATCTTGAAGGGTGTGGTGGCACAGGCCAATAATCCCAAGCTACTCTGAAAACTGAGACCGGAGAATCACGAGTTCAAGGCCAACTAGGTTACTGAGTGAGCTCAAGGTAACCTGGGCAAATTAGTGACCCCCAGGTCTCCAAATATAAAACAAAAACAAGGCTGGAGATATGACTCAGTACAGATACCCAAAGCCCTAGGTTCAATGCACAGATATAATAAAATACGTAAAAAACAAATAAAAGTGTTCCATGCCTGCCCGCATTCCTTATAATGCACTTTGCTTGGCTATCATAGGCTGTTTGTTTTCATGGTGCTGCGGTTTGACATATGAAACAGCAAGTAAATAAATGGTTTTCCTTGTGGAATTTACATAGGGAATGCACATGGAAATGTTGATTTCTTTTTCCTCCTGCCCTATGGACTAGTTTGTAAATGATGAGATACGTCATTATTACCTCATAGAGATCTATAATGTCCTAAAGATAGGCTCACAGCCTCAGGAACACTCCTCTCAAGACTGCATATTAAGCCAAAGGGAAAACCCTTGTCACTGTCATTTCATTTGAATCATTTTCCAACAGATGTTACATCTTACTTTGTGACTATATTTTAAATGCTTTATTTTTTTCAAAATTCATTAAACCAGCATTTTCTTCTTGTCTCTAATAAGAGCAACATCTGTTTCTCCTTGTTCAATCAAGCCACCCACCTCAAGAGTTCCTGCTTTAAAAATAATACCACTTCCACTACAGCACAGATAGAATGTACTTATTAACATTTTAAATTTGCATCTGAAACAAGTTTTTCTAACAATTATATGTTAGGGAGATGTTGGAGAAGATGTTACTAAACAATTTAGCTATCATCTGGAAAAAATAAGGAAGAAAACTGGAATATGCCTTGAAAACCACTGGTTTTAAGTTAGTACTCAGTAAAAAAAAAAAGAATTCACTTTTTAATATATAGTTGAAAATTTTTGTTTTGTAAATTACTAAGTAATGGAAGACATACAGGATAAAGTAGCATCAAATAATCTGATTTAATAATTAACTCAAAACTCATACAACACTAGATAGATAGATAGATAGATAGATAGATAGATAGATAGATAGATAGATAGATAATAGACAGACAGATCTATGTGCTTTTTTTATCTTTTTGGTCTTTTCATACAGGGCTTCTTTGTATAGTGTGTAGTTCTGGAGTTTGTCCTGGAAGTCTCTCTGTAGACCAGGCTGACAGATATCTATTTTTATGTTGCCTTGACACAGTTAGAGTCATTTTGAAAGAGAGAAGCTCAGTTGAGAAAATGGCCTTACCAGATTGGCCTCTGGACAAGCCAGTGGAGTATTTTCTCCATTAGCAACTGATCTGGGAGCGGTGTAGGTGACTGTGGTCAGTGTTACCCTTGGGATGATCCTGGGATATAGAAGAAAATAGGCTCAGTGAGCCATGAGATGCAAGCCAGTAAGCAACAGTCAACCACGGCTATGTTCCTACATCTGCATAAGCCCTTCCTCCTTCCCCTTCCTCCTATTTGAATTCCTGCTCTGACTTGCCTCAGCAATGGAGTGTGACCTAGGAGTTGAAAGCTAAAATGAGCCCTTACAACCCCAAGTGTTTATGAGCATGTTGTTTTATGACAGAACACAAACCCTAACAAAGATTTTAAATATATTAATTAATCTTATTGCTTGACAGATATATATATATATATATATATATATATATATATATATATAAAATAGTTTATAGTGTGCAGTATATACTAGTATATATTGCTCTTGTAATCACAATTATTATTGTGGAAAAATCACAATAAATTATTTTGGAAAATGTAAGAGGAGTGAGCGGGCTGCTTGTTCTTCCTGGCCACCTGTAACATGAAGGGGCCTGCTTGTTAGGGGTTTCCGTCCCACCAGGTACCCCACAACCAGCAAGCCCCCAAGAAAATTACACAGAGATCTCCATAAGTTATAAAATTGATTGGCCCATTAGCTCAGGCTATTTATTAGCTCTAATAACTTACGTTAGCCCATTATTTTTATCTATGTTAGCCACACGGCTCAGTACCTTTCTCAGCATGGCAGCTCACATGTTGCTTCTTCAGTTATCTGGGCAGGATTGGGAGGAATCAGCTTCCTCCTTCCCAGAATTCTCCTGTTCTCATTGCATCACCTCTACTTCCTGTCTGGTTTTTCCCACCTATACTTCCTGCCTGGCCAATCAGTGTTTATTTAAGACATGATTGACAGTTTACACACAATTCTCCCGCACCAGCCACCCTGCTAGCTTAACCCCCTAGCTAAATAATTACACTAAAACTGTATTCATTTAAACAATGCCTGGCCCATTAGTTCTAGTCTCTTATTGGCTAACTCTCACATCTTGATTCAATCCATTTCTAATAATCTGTATGTCACCACGAAGTCGTGGCTTACCAGAAAAGATTCAGCATATCTGACCTGACTCCGCCTTCTTCCTCCCAGAATTGAGTTCTGTCTCCTCACCTACTTAAATTCTGCCCTATCACCAGGCCCAAAGCAGTTTCTTATTAACCAATGAAAGCAACACAAATACAGAAGGACCTCCTACACCAAGAAAATGTGAACTCTATTTTCCTTCACACTCTTCACAATGAGAAGTCCTTTAGAAAGGACTAAACTGACTAAACTTTTGGGAATATTCCATAATATTCCAAACTACTTTACATTTAATAATCTAGCAGTAATGGCATATTTTGAGGATGAGGAAGAAAAACTGACAACTATAAAGGTGGTAGAGTGATTTTCAGTGTGTAGTTCAGAATTGACTTTGACAGATTTTGACCATGATAACAGCCAAGATAAATTTAGATGCTTTCTCAAGTCAGTCAACTCCTTACCACTGACCTTACACTATTTTATGTGACATGAAGGATTTTTTTTCATAAAAACTAACATTTTCTTTATTTCATAATGATTAATATATCCTGAATGAAAGTACAACCAAGTTTGAAATTTAGAGACAAAAAGACAAAAGACAAAGAAATATATCAAGAGCTAATTCAGGTATTCTTCCAAATGATAATATATTCAGGCACTTTTCAATTTATGATAGAACTATATATTTATAAGCCTACTACAAATGGAAAATATAAGTTGATGGTGCGTTAAATGCATCCACCTACTACACACCACAGTTTAGCAGCCCAGCACAGTAAGATGTCAGGCATTCATCTCATGGAGATGGGAACAGGTGGGAGCTGTAGGTCTGTACCTTTGCCAAGCATCAGGAGATATGATGGTTTCATGAGACCTCAAGTAGGTCGGAGTTCACTCCCAGCAGATGCATATTGCTTTCATACCACTATAAAGTAAAAAATTCTTAGGTTGGACCATTACAAATCAAAGGCCATCTGTACATTTATTCCGGCAGCCCTATGAAGCGGTTATCAGGCAATTGGCACAATTATCATGGGAGCAGAAATGAGACTTGAATGCAGACATCTGACTCGAGTCCAAATTCGTGCCTAACATACTGTCTTTTGATGATGAAAGTGAAAATCAGATACCCCTGGGTTCATATCTGTCTCAGTCTCTTATGAGACTTATTATATGTGTGCTTGAATATAATAAATGCAACACAAAGGTAAAACAATCCTAACATTACTAACATGCCTATTGAACGTTTTAGTGTTCTATATTATATGCCCATAATATTTACTATGCTTTTAGTAATAGTTTATAATTTAGAAGGTTCTTTTTCTGGGCCAGTGAAATGACTCCACATAGAATAACACTTGCTTTGCTAGCTTGATGACATATGTTCAGCCCCTGAAATCTGTAAGGAAAGAAGAGAACAGACTTCCAAAAGTTGTTTTCTGACCTCCACATGTATACCATCATTTATATAACACACATACACACACACATATGCATGCACATACACACATGCACACACACACACGGTTGGGTCTTCATATGGTTGAAAGATTTGTTTGCTGTAGGATGATGGGTAGAGGAGCATGTGCTTAGTAATGAATAAGAATGCCAGATTTAATAAAGTTTATTGATAAATTTTCCATCTATATATGACTTGCAAAGTTTTCAAACTAACTTGAGTAACAATTGGTTTATTATTAAATAAGTATTTAATGTTTATTTATTTTCAATATGAACCTTGCACATTAACTTAGTAAACTCTTATATTCTGAGGTAATTTCATATGTTGACTTCCAAGCACTCTTAATATTCATCAATATTCCATTAAACTTGAATGATAAAATTGCCATGAAATATTGTTAATTCTATAGATTCTTTTAAATGACTCTATGATAGGACTGGGGAGATGCCTCAGTGGTTAAGAGTACTTATCCTTGAAATTGTGGTCCTTGCAGAGAACCCAAAATCAGTTCTCAGCACCAACCTGGCAGCTAACAACTACCTAATAGCTCCAGGACAAGTGAATCTGACATCGTTTTTTTCTGGTTGACCTTAGGGGCTTCTCAATACTTCGGGTATACATATATACATCAGGCACAAGCACATATACTTAAATAATGAATAAATAAAAAGATGATCCATTATTCCTTCTCTTGATTTTGTACATTTTTCTAAATGACAGATTGCCCAGGAAAAGTGAAAGACTAAATACATTTTAGAGAAAAGGTGTAGAAGTCCCATAAATTTCTCTTAGTCCCTGTTTTATATAGCATTATTGATGTTCACTTGCATATGAAGGAGTGCTTACAGGTAGAGGGGCATGAGCAAAGTCTATGGCATCCTTTTCACCCTCGGTAGAACATGAATAGCTGAAGTCCAAACTGATATTTGGAAATCCAAGGTCTGTGTTATCAGCTCAGCTCTGCAAACCAACACAGCAGAGTCAAAACCATGGCTCCACTCATTATAAAATGAAACAATGAATACAAAGGTCTCTTTGCTCCAACTGTCACATAGTGTGGAGCTGATTTAAACAAATACTTGTGGGTTTTGTAAAATATGCCCAAGGGAAAAGGTCTTAAAATTTCCTCATCTATCCTGTACTATAAAGTTTTCATTCAGAATACGTTTTTAAAAGTAAAAATGTCAATGTAAAAGTATATTGAAAGACACAACTGTATGTATCATATTCCAACACCACAGAAACATAAGAACACAAATGATTGACAGTTGTCAGGTGAAATGGATGGTGCCTGGGTTTCTGCCTAGCCTGAACAACATGGAAGGCTTTCTATGGAACAGTGATCTTCTGTGGGTATAGTGAAAATGAAAGGGTAAGTGTACTACCACTCTGATCACAGGCAGTCAGGAACTGTATGAAAGATTCGTTTTTGGTTTTCTTTTAATTTATGTTTGACCTCTGATTCAGGCTTTCTATGGCTGTGATAAGACCACCATGACTAAAAGAAACCTGGGGATGGAATGGTGTATCTGGCTTATACTTGCTCATCACAGTCCTTCATCAAAGAAAGTCTGGAAAGGTACTCAGAGTAGGAACCTAGAAGGAACTGAAGCGAAGCCATGAAGAAATGGTGTTTATTTGGTTTGTTCCTCATGCCTTGCTCAGTAGGATTTTTTCTACACTATAGGACCACCTGCCTTTGATAGTACTACCTACAATGACCTGGGCCCTTCCATATGAATCGTTAATCAAAAAAATGCCCCACAAGAAAATTGCCTACAGGCTAATACTAAGGAAACAGCTTCTCATTTGTGGCTCTCTCTTCTCAGAAAACCCTAGATTATGTCAAGGTGACAAAATATACCATCCAGGACAATCTCAAAACAATTCAGTATCCTCAAGGAACATAACCGAGGTTCATTTCAAACTTAACCATTTACCAATGATTGGAGGCTTACATTTTATTAAACTTTGTCTCTCTGGTATATATGAGAGATAATAATATTTAAAGATTTTATAAAGTATAAGTGAGTCAAATGCAAGTAAAGTACTCATCAGTGTGGTTAGCCCGTAGAACTCAGAATAGTATGTCTATAAATACTCACATATGCAGAGATCCTGAATTGGATTTCTCTCTGGAGAAAACCCTCAGGCTATTACTTTTTATAACATTTGGACAAAGGAAATAGAAAAGAAAAAGCACATTTTATTTTGAGCAATTTGGTCATCCTGGCTACACTGAGAATGAATTTCATTATAATCGGGGACCCCTTCCTTTCAACGATCACTGAGGCATAGCTATTGATGATTAACAGTAAATGTTCCAAATAATAATTGGAATTAAAATGAGTAGAAACCGCAGTTTAAACTTGTATATGGAGAGGTTCGCTGTCAACAAAGCTCATGCAATCGGAGGTCCAATTTCTCTGCTAATTAAGTTCCTAGAGAAAAATAAAATGACCTTTCATTTTTACTCCGATAAGAATAATAGGCCTTTCGTTGTGAACAATGCAGGTGGTGATGTCGCACTTATAATTCAGTTTTGCGACGCAGTTTTTGCAAAGATTTTTTGAAAAGCCTTTTGATCTTCTATTTAGAACAGTTAAAAATATGTGACTTCTCTGCCTGAATGATTCCGTAGGCCTGTGTTTGAATTTGTGACTGAATATTTGTAATAATGGTGTCGTTGAGACCTGTGTCCCCAAACTGCATTTCATGGAAGGATTCTGCAAACTGTTAAGACAGAAACTCCAAACCCACATCAGAACTATGCACTCTAACATGAACTCATCATATTCCATTTGGTTCCTGAAAGGAAAATGTTAGTGTGGAAGATGCATTCTTTGTGACATTAACTGTTCAGGAGAACCCAAGAGGGCCTCTTCAAGAAGGAAGTGTTTCGGGATGCACTACCGTTAGCTGACAGCTAACTGATTTTAATTTAAGAATAGGACTGCATCTGCATAGTAATTTCATAGCACAGAGGGTTTGTTTGCATTGTTCTTCATGAATATTTGAAAGAAAAAAATATTTGCCAGTTTTTGTCTGGACAGGAAGGTAAAACATTGAGATTAAAGATGTGGGAAAGATAGTTGTCTTTTTATAGAAAGAATGTGGAGTAGCCCTCCCCACCGTTTTTATACTGAGGATTTGTTATACAAAGTAACCTTCAGTATCAAAAGGAATCATATGGACCTAAAAGAATTTAGGGGCATAAATACTGTTGTATATTGGTGCAAAACACACAAGGAAGGAGAGGTAGGACAGGAAGTTACCAAAGTCACAAGAGTAGTTCTTTGATAAAGTGTTCGCTATTGTGGAGAGCTAAGCCAAATCCCCTGGGGATTTCCTAAGAGTTGTGTTGACTGTCCCTAGCATACAGGATTTCTCTAGCCAGACACTCCACTTTCCACAACATTGGAAGCCATTGCGATGTCTGGAGGTGGGCTCATGTTGGCATTCAGGGAGATATGAGAACATGCTTTCTTGAATAACTGGGTAACTAGGGTGTCCATTATGGATGTTGGGAAAGAACAAATTTCCAAGAAGATGTATTACCATTGAAATAGACTACTAACCAAGAATAAAATTTCATCTCCAGGACTGCTTTCTTACTCTCAGCATGAATCCCTTTGCATATGGCTGTCTCTAGCATGAAAGCCATGGTCAATGAAGTCTGTGCTGTTTCTCCTGCTTGTTGCTTCACGTTCAGCATAACGACCCACAACTCTTAGAAGGCCAGACTCCTACTCCTTAGATCACTCCTCAGATTCATTCAGTCATCCTTTCTTTCACACCTGATATGTACATAGTACTGCTTGAAATGTTATTTTTTACAATGAATAAAATAGCTAAAAAAGAATTCTAACATCAGAAAGCTTCTATCAAAATGTTAAGTGTTAGAGAGATGAGTCAGTCATTAAGAGCTCTTGCTGCTCTTTCAGAGGATCATGGTTTGACTCCCAGAACTTACGCGCTGCCTGTAATTCCAGTTCTAGGGACTCTAATGCTCACAGCTGGGCTCTACGGACACTACGAACCCAAAAAGTACATATACACCTTCAGGCACAACACTTAAATGCAGAAAAGAAGCATAAACCCATCTTACTTTAAGAGTAGAAGAAACACACAAAAGAGCGAATAAATGAACACAAAGTAGACTTAATCACTAGCAGTTGTAAGGGAGAAAATAACGTTTATAAAAAGAGAGAGTCAGGGCAGAGGGAAAAATGTCATTTTGTTCACAGGGTTATGAAATCTCTGAATCCGATGCATTGCAAAAGGTTGTAGTGCAGGAGTAAAATCACAAAAACACCACCCAGAAGGCATTCCAGATGGGACACTTGACACCTCAATCACCATGAGGCATTTGGCCAGAGCAGTTACTGAGCCCAGAAGCAACAGAAAATTATCATAAGGGAAATGTCATGAACCTGCTTACATGTCCAAGACAGGATTCTGTCATTGGATGAGTCTAAAGACTGAAATGGAAAGAATAGAAGCATTGAGGGGACAATTTAATACTCTAGACTGATATTTAGGTATGTAATCTAGAGGTTATAATGTAATTGAAGTGGGTGTTTGCATGTGTGTGCGCTATGAATACTCAATCTCAGTGCATGAACACAGATATTTTTATTGGGTCTATCTACACATCACTGTATGTTTAATGTATTATGTATAAACACTGATTTATACTATATATTTAGTAATTTGATAATTATTTGGTGCTGATTCCTTAAGAACATTTGTATTGTTCTCCACTGAAAGAAAATAAGCTTATTATCACTAAATTCAGGTTTTAATCCTGATGGAAAGAATGAGATAGTGTTGGAGGGAGAGGGGGCCGCTTGTTGGTCCCTGCTGCCCAGCTGCTTAGCCATGAATAATCACACAAAAACTGTATTAATTAAATCACTGCTTGGCCCTTTAGCTCTAGCTTCTTATTGGTTAACTCTTATACCTTAATTTAAGCCATTTCTATTAATCTGTATATATCACTAGAGGTCATGCCTACCAGCAAAGATTTGACATGTCTGACTCTGGTGGCTCCATGGCTTCTCTATGACTCTGCCTTCTTCCTCCCAGCATTCTGTTTAGTTTTTCCTACCTAGGTCTGTTCCCCTACAGTTCTGCTATATGCCCAAAGTTGTTCCTTTATTAACCAATGAAAGCAACACATAGACAAAAGGATCTTCTACACCAAGATACCATTATTTGTACTAATATTTATTATGAATAAATGTTATTGACATTTGACTATCTTCTAAGTTCCAACGAGGTTCAAGGTTTTTCTTTTTTTCTTTAAAAAGCTTTTTTTTTAAGGATGGAATGATTCAACAGTTAGTTGATGTTCTTAAGGGCAATAGCCACAGAGTTGATATCTGGGTACGGTGGCCATATTATCAACTGCAGCTGTTGTCTCAGTTATTGTTGGTCCAGTCACTTACAGACCAGTGGACTTAAATGTATTCCCATAAAACTTTATATGCACACTAAACTTTGAATTTATGAAAAATTTCATCTCTATAACAGATTAAGTTGTATGTATGCTTTCTTTTTAAATTTCTTTTCAATGACTTAATGGCATAAAAACCATTCTCAATGCACATTTGGTATAATAACAAGGACACAAGTTGGATGTGGCCCACACACTGTGGTTTGCACATCCTGGCATTAAATAATTAAGGGCTTAAATCCTTCATCTTTGCTTCATTGATTCACTCTGAGCCTAATTTTAAACATCTTCTTTGCTGATATTCTCTTTCTTTTGAGACACTAAAGTGCCTCTTCAGGGAATGGTTCTCTGTATGCTCCAGATTATGCATTCAGAAAAGACTAGAACAACACCCCTGCCTCTGTCACAGCATTGACCTTTTCAAGATCAAACCAAGCCTCCTGAATGTCTCTCTGTGCTCTTGAAACTCCCCCGAACACTCTGGTCCTGAGTGTGCTCTTCTGTTAGCTGTTGATTTTCTAATTATTTTCACTGAAATGAACACAAGCTAAATAAAGAATGCTGTCTGCCTTTACAATGTGTTAAGAAACAATAAAGTATAAATTTGGAAGGTGGATGTTGTGGGTTTATTTTATTGCTTTTTCTTTGCTGAAATATAACCTAGTCAGTTACCATACTGCCTGGTTTGATGATCAGATAATCTTTACTTCCCATAATGATCAGTGCCTAATTAGAATGTTTTACTATACATAGAATCATTTTCTTAGTACTTAATTTCTATAAACTGTACTACGTAGATATGGCTATTGAGAAAAAAATAACTATAACAATAAAAGATTTAAAAAATATAAAAGTAAAGGAGATTTTAAATCAATACAATAAATCCACTTTTATCCCAGAATGGAGTCTAACAAAGCTAACAAAAAATAAGTTATTAAATTAAAATAGTTTTTCATTTCTTCCCGAATGACTATATACAAACCATTTTTCCTGCAAGTATCTCAATTACATTCTAATTGTGTTTTTCTATGAGATTCTGCTACTTTGTGTTTGTTCAATTTGATAGAGGGAAAGCCATCTGAAATGTTAAGGAAACATCAGAAAATACAAAATATAAGCATCACCATGTTCTTCTAGAATATATATATATATATATATATATATACATAACATTTACATCTAAATTCCTAATTCTGTTCAGATTAAAGATTGCTTGAGAATTTGAGATATAGCTCAGTAGTTAAGAGCACACACTACTCTTGTAGAGTCTAACAGATCTGTTCCTCAACATACAAATCAAGAGATAGCCCACATCTGCCTGATAACTCTACCTTTAGGATTCCCTGCATACTCTTCTTGCCCTACAGGCATTTTTATTAAGAGGCACACATTCTCCCAGACCCACACAGAAACACAGAATTTTTATGAATAAAACCTTTTAAAGAATTATATTTATTCTTATCAAATTGAAACTGTGTGCCTTTCAGCCATATGACCTTCCTGAATGACCACAGACAAATATATAAATATAGCTTTCCCAAAATGACAAGGATGGCAATTCAAATGAGTTACCCAACTAGAGAAGATAATAGTTGTGTCTATAAATACTGTGTCTTGCATAAATTTATCCAAAAAATTGAGCTCCATGAAGGTAATATAATCATGGGTTTTCAATGAAATCACTGTACTGTAGTGTTTAAAAACAGACCCAACTTAGGAAACTTTCATTGTCTTCCTTCCAGGCTCCGGGCTGAATGATGGGCAGTGGCATGAGGTTCGCTTCCTGGCCAAGGAAAACTTTGCAGTTCTCACCATTGATGGAGACGAAGCATCCGCAGTTCGCACCAACAGTCCTCTGCAAGTGAAGACTGGCGAGAAGTACTTCTTGGGAGGTAGGAAAGCCACGGTTTAGGTTAGCAGATCCTTTAAAAAAGAAGAAAAAGGTTTTCAAAAAGTTTATAAAGTACTTTAATCCAAGGAATCTAGTAGATTTTAGAATAAAAAAATAGTTGTAATTCTATTGGATTAAAAGGTTAAAGAAATTTCTGATTCCAAAAACACTATTAATGTGGTGACCCTCCTACCTACCTTTTGTTTCAAATCTTCAAAGCATAAAACATGAGAGTCTGTAATTTCTGTAATACTCTCTTCTGGGATCAATGACAGCTACAGATTGGTCACACATTTTATAGAAAATTCTCCTAAACTTTAGTCAATACCCATGTCGGTTTATATGAATATAAATTCCTATCTTGTATTTGCATCTTGTTTCCCTGAAGTTTTTAGAGTAATTCTACCTAAGAGCTCTTACCCTGTCTGCCAAGTTTCCTGCCCTATGCCCTAGTCCAAAAAAAATATTCCTAGAGTATGACAGATAGCAAATACTTATTTATAAATGAATTAGTAAACTCTGTAAAATAGAGCAGATAAGTACTTTATTTTAAATTGTCAGGAAGAAGAAACACGTTCCCTGGCAGCCACTGGCTCCTAAATATAAGACCATGTGCTCCTTGGTGGGGAGTTTCCACCACTGTGGAGGTGTAAGTTAGAGAAATAAGTTCTGAGTTTGTCCTGAGTCATTAATCCATAATATTTGTTGGGTGTTCATAATACATGTTTTAAAGGTCCTCAGTGAATATTTGGTGAGTCAATGAAAATGAGAAAAGATGTCTTCTGAGCGAAGGAATAGAGTTGATTGACATAAACATAAGCCATTCATTTAAACACTAGTTTCCCTCCGAGTATGTGTTGAACATAATCAGCTTTGGGCCAAGAGTTCCCATGGTTGTCATAGTAAATGGATTGCATTTGTCAGCGGAAAACCTTTTGACAGTCTCCACTAATCTCCGATCTGGAATGCTGTTGGCCATGGATGAGGTCACCAAAGGCCTATAGTAGCTCCTATCCATCTCAGTCCAGTGGATAGACAAATTACTAGAGCCTCACATTTGTGGTAAAGATGATTGGATGTGGTGTACTGTGCTTTATT
This sequence comes from Myodes glareolus, assembly GCF_982192425.1. Lineage (NCBI taxonomy): Eukaryota > Metazoa > Chordata > Mammalia > Rodentia > Cricetidae > Myodes > Myodes glareolus. The sequence continues at coordinate 43,766,863 of NC_142050.1, forward strand.
ACTTTATAGATTTGAGTTTTTAAAACCCTGTCAAGAGGAGGTTGACTTCCTCTCGGGTCTTTGTTCTGCCTGCAAGATATGCCACCAGCATAGAATCATGATGGTTTTTTGATTACATCCTCCTCAGCTGAGTCCTGCAAGTGAAAAAAAAAATACCACATTGTAACTCCAAATCTCAGGAAGAACTGCTAGAACTTTAACATACAGGACGAGACACTGAAATATAAACTTGAGACACTGCAGAATTCTAAGCGTCAAGAGATTCTGAGACATATGTTATAAAGAACAGGATGCAGGTGGACCTGAACTAATACCCACCCTGCCCCCCTGAGATTCCTCTGAAAGACAGCAACTACCAGAAGTAGGAAAGAAGGAGGATAAAGAGTAATGGTAATGGTGTTCCCGGGCTCTGAAAGCCTCAAGCAAAGGTGTGCGCCAAGTGAAGCTCCTGGCTGGCACACATCATCTTGACTTTCCAGTAGGGTGTCTGCTCACGGGAAATTGTAGGCCAGGCCAGGCTTCTGATTGTGCACTTTCTTCCCTTTGTTCTTGTGTGAGAATAGCAGATCACAGAAAAGCGGTATTTGGGGCTTTTTCTTCAGCAAGGGAGGTCACAGCTGCTTTAGCTGTTATCTTTACCTCTCGACTGAAATTCCTTAACACTTCGTTAATTTTAACAATTGTGATAAAAATAAAAGAGGCAATTATATTTATTTATCAACCAATTACTGGATAATAGTCGTTTAGATATCGGCCAGGGCCCATGATTATGTATGTACAGCTTTAAATTTCTAACATTATTTAGGCCATTACTTTTAATAAACTCTCTGTTTTCATTCGAATGGAAACAGTTGGGTAAGAAAGTTTCCATTGGCTTGTATTGAAAAGTGGATGCCTAAAGAACACAGGTTGGGCATGCAGCTCACAAGAAGGCGTCAGGTGAGGGAGGCAATGGGACAGGAGAGCTTTCTGCGTTTCATAGTACTGGCACTAGTGAGGTTTAATGGAGGGAGGGTCCATCCAAGTCTAGTTTCTATTCTAGATACAGCAGTACACATGTCTAGCTATTGCCACCTACGGTAGCAGGGCCACATCGAGTGAGTGGCTTTAACCAGCCACATCTATTTCCCCAAGTTTTCTTTCTGAAGGCAAGAAATCCAAGATCAAAGTGCTGTTAGATGTAGTCTGCTGAGGCCTGTCTTCCTGACTTTTAGAGTGTCCTTTATTTTTATTGAGTCTTCATATTGTACAGGATGGAAGGAGGATTAGGAAGGTATTCAGAGAACACAGGAATCTCCATATCTGTTTCTTATGAGGAAGCTAATCTCATTGTGAGGATTCCATTCTCAGGGTGTAATTACCACCCAGAGACTCTCAACTTCAGACCTATACCATGGCAGGGGTGGGAGTAAGTTTCCCATATATAAATTCTGAGCAGGGCACAGAGGTAGTCTGTAGCGCTCTTCAATGAAATAGAGCAGAAGTTAAGTAGATAGATAGAAAGATAGATAGATAGATAGATAGATAGATAGATAGATAGATAGATAGATAGATAGATAGATAGAGAGGGAAAGATAGATAGATAGATAGATAGATAGATAGATATAGAGAGAGAGATGGAAAGATAGATGATAGATAGATAGATAGAGAGATAGATAGATAGAGAGATAGATAGATAGAGAGATAGATAGATATGCAAATATATATATAAATAAAAAGTATTTTCCTGTTGTATTTCTTTAGGAGGAATATTCCAGATCTGGCAGTTCATACTTACTCATGAAGTAATGTAATGCCAGCCTTCCTGTGTACATCTGAGCCTCTGAAAATTCTTAATGGACCCTACATTCTCTTTAATTTGTCATTTAAAGCTTCTAGATGGAGTCCCAGAAACACCTAGGTTAACTGGTCCATTGCACAATAGCTGAATAACTTGGAAGCACCTGACTTAAGTTCACATTTTTTAGGTTTCTAAAGTAAGTTTTCTAACTTCTTTTTATTTCACTCCCAAAATCACAGAAGCAAGAAGTATTTTATCAAATGATACTTTTCAGTGACCTGAAAATGGGGAAAGGAATTTGTGGTGTGTAGTAGATTCACAGGACTGCTATTACAAGGTACCACAAACCCAGTGACCTCAACCAGCAGTCATTTATTCTCAGGTTTGAATACAGGAAACTTAGAAGGGTACGAGGTATCCGGAGGTCTGTGTTCTCTTTGAAGGATGTAAGGAAAAGTGCAATAGCTAGTGACAGTTTTTGGCAATCCATGGGACTCCTATGACAGACCATCATGTCTGCTTCTGTCTTCAAATCCTCTGAGTGTCTGGGTCTATGTGTCCTTCTGATAAGCACACCAGGCACAGGTTTAGAGCCCCTCCTACTCACACTTACTTCATAATTCCCTAGATATCTCTGTGATGACGTTATTTCCAAATTAGGCCACATGCCCAGGTCCAACTTAGAGTATTAGCAGTCCTTTTGAACCACACAAACAGACTATAATAAGATTTAGGTTAGCTGTGTAAGATGTTCTGTGTTGGTTACATTTCTTGTTGCTTTGACTTCATGCATGACAAGACAATATGAAGGGATAAGAGTTTCATTCCTATTCACAGTCTGAGGAGAGTCCTAACAGGGAAGTCATGGGGCCAGGTAGTGCTGTATAGGTAGGAGTGTTACGGCAGCTGCTTGCTCACATCTCACTGGACAAGGAAGCAGAAAGAACACAGTAAGCATGCTTAAGCTATTAATCTGCCTGTGCATTAGAATTCTACCTGCTCCGGCAAGGCCCCCTCTCCCAAATGTTCCTCAGCATCCCAAAACAGTACCACTAGCTGGAGTCCAAGCGTTCAAATACATGAACCTACAGGGGGCATTTTACATTTAAACCATGACATTCTACAGTTACCCTATTTCCTAAAACAGACTCTCCAACTTCTGATTTTTCTCTTATGTGCTTTCAAAGATGGATCTTCTAGGAGTTAACATCAGTCACAAATTTAAGAAACTATTGCTAAAGGGAAGATCCTAACAAACACCATGAGGGAGAACTAGAGCCTAGGGCACATGGGCAGAAATGATGGCTCTTGGCCAAATTTACAAATGGAATTTTGTGACCTCTACATCGCGCTGCATGTAGAAGTCTGGGGAAATCAATAGAAAATGTTTCCGAGAGCAGCCGAACTGGTGCATCAGAGTGCCCAAGCTCATTAGTCGTCAGTGTTAGACGCCTCTGTGTAAAACAAAACCAGTAAAAGGTAAACAATAGGGGAAGGCATCCTTGTAGTGAAAGAATCTACTGGTGTAAGGAAGCAAGGCGTGGGTAAAGAGAGAATGACATAGAGTATGTATCAACACTGGGAGCAAAGCCAAGGTGTGGAACAAGGAATGGGGGTCTGCCTTCATTACTTTGTGAATTTTTCTTTCTTTTCCTTTTTCAAGTCTTAAGATAATTTTTTATTTAGTTAAAAAACCCTTTTTTAATAGATAAAAAATAGATTAAAACCTTTTTTAATTAACCTTTTTTTTTCATTTTATCTACCAACCCAGTTCTCTCATTTGGTCCCACTCCCAACTTCCTCCATCACATTCCTCCATTCACTTCTGAGACAGGATAAGGTCTCCCTTGGGGAGTCCTCAAAGTCTGGAATACCAAGTTGAAGCAGAAACAAGACCCTCCCACCTGAATCAGTCTGGCCAAGGTATCCCACCAGAGGTAATGGACTTCCAAAACCCAGTTCATCCACTGGGCTAAGTCCTGGTCCCACTGCCAGTCCACACCCCTGCCATATACACACACAAATAGATGAAGCCATTCAAGCCATATAACTGTCACCACATTCAGAGGGCCTTGTTCAGTCCCCTGGAGGTTCCTCAGGTGTCAATCCAGAGTCCATGAGCTACCACTAGTTCGGTTGGGCTGTGTCTGTGATTTTTCCCCATCATGATCTTGACGCCACTTATTCATGAACTTTTCTCCCTTTCTTCAACTGAGCTTCCAGAGTTCAGTCCAGTGCTTGGCTGTGAATCACTACATCTTCTTCCATCAGTTTCTGGATGTAGATTCGATGATGGGAGTTAGGGTGGTCACTAATCTGATTGTAGGGGAAAGCCAGTCCAGGCACCCTCTACACTATTGCTAGGAGTCTTAGCTGGTGCCGTTCTTATAGATTCCTAGGGGTTTCCCTCATGCCAGGTTACTGCCTAACCCCATAATGGCTCCCTCTATCATGATATCTTTTTCATTGCTCTCCCTCTTTGTCCCTCCCCAGTAGCATGAACTCTAGTTGGTCTTAATCATAAAAACCTGAGTCATATATTGGGGCAAATGCTGAAAGATCAGAAAAGTAAAGGAGCTGGCCACTAGAGAGACTTTTTACCTCTATCAAGTCCTCAAACTGAAGAGGGTAAGATCCTGTCTCCATGAATCCTCAGACTGAATGCTCAGATTGAATGCAGTGAGCTCTTGTTTCCTCCCACCTTGTATTCCTCTCTCCACCCAGCCATATCCCTTCTTGTCTCTATCGTCCTAGTGCTGAGATTAAAGACACGTGTCCTCCAAGTAGTGGGCTTAAAGGTGTGACCCACCACCACGGGCTCTGTTTCTTTTTTAGACTGGATCAAACTCGTGTAACCCAGGGTGGCCTTGAACTCATAAAGATCGCTCTGCCTCTGCCTCCTGAGTGCTGGGATTTAAGGTGTGTACCACCACTGCCTGGTCTCTAAGGCTAGCAATTGACTAGCTCCACACACTGCTCTTCAGGCAAACTTTATTTGCTAGCTCCTCCAACTTAGTCATGTCGATCCATCATGTTTATATCCCTCAACCCCTCGATGCCCCTCCCTGCTACTCAAGAGCTCTTAACTATTTCCCCTTTCTGGGGCCCTCTATGTGTTCTCCTCATAGGGTCCTACTTTTTACCTAGCTTCTCTGGGGCTGTGGATTATAGCCAGGTTATCCTTCACTTTATGTCTAATATCCACTGATGAGTAAGTATATACCCTATTTGTCTTCTGGATCTGGGTTAAGTCATTCAGGATTTTTTTTCTAGTTCCACTCATTTACCTACCAATTTCAAGATGTCATTGTTTTTTACAGATGAGTAAAACTCAGTTGTGTAATTGTACCACATTTTTTTTATCCATTCTTCAGTTGAGGAGCAACTAGGTTGTTTCCATGTTCTGATTATTATTAAATAATGCTGCTATGAACATTGTTGAGCAAGTGCCCTAGTGGTATGATTGATCATCCTTTGGGTATACACCCAAGAGTGGTATTGCTGGGTCTTTGAATTAGAATTGAAGACCCTGATATTAATCAACACACCTATGAACATCTGATTTTTGACAAAGAAGCCAAAATTTTACAATGGACAAAAAAAGGTATCTTCAACAAATGGTGCTTGCATACTTAGATGTGGACATGTAGAAGAATGCAAATAGATCCATATCTATATCCATGCACAAAACTCAAGTTCAAGTGGATCAAAGACCTCAATATAAATTAAGCTACACTGAACCTGATAGAAGAGAAAGTGGGGGGCTAGAGAGATTGTTCAGTAGTTAAGAACACTGACTGCTCTTCCAGAAGTCCTGAGTTCAATTCTCAGCAACCACATGGTGACTCACAACCATCTAGAGTGGGATCTTATACCCTTTTCTGACATAAAAGTCAATAGATCATGCACATACATAAGAGCATGCTTATGCATAGCATAAATAAGCAAATCTTTTTTTTAAAAAAAAAAAGAAGTTAAAGTGGGAAGTAGCCTAGAACTCATGGACACACTAGACCACTTCCTAAATATAGCACCAATAGCAGAGATACTGAGAGCAACAACTAATAAATGGGACCTCCTGAAACTGAGACGGTTCTGTAAGGCAAAGGACGTGGTCAATAAGCTTTGTGAGTTCTCTAAAGATAAATTTAAAATTTTACTTTTTTTTTGCTGAAATAAGAAGTTAGTATTGTAGGAGAAATTAATATATTAGAGACCTTTATTACGAATAAAAAGATTGGTAAGAATAAACCACACTGACAAAAGAATGCCCCCTAAAATCTGTCTCACCCTTCTTTATTAGCAACCTTCCAAAAATAAATACATTGTGATGTGTTTTTATTGTAATCTTGACACAACCTAGAGTCACTTGGGAATGATGTAAATGAGAAATTCTCCACATTGTGTTGACCTTTGCTCATTTCTGTGGGGGAGTGTCTTAACTAAGTTCATTGGTGTGGGAGGATGGAACCCACTGTGCTCAGCATCATTTCCTATGCAGGGGTATAAGACAGCTTACTTATATGTAAATATAAGAGTTCTATAAGAGAAGAGAAATCTATCACAAGCAAGAAACAAGCATGTATCCGCTTATTTCTCTCTGCCATTGACTGCGGATATGGCATGACAAACTTTGTAAAATCTCTGCCTCAATTTTCCTACAATGATAAACTGTTCTCTGGAATTGTAGCTGAAAAAAATTCCTTCCACCTTTGAGTTGCTTTTGTTTCAGGGTATTTTATCACAGCAACTGAAATGAAGCTAGCACATACATAATTAAGAATAAATTGGGGTCAGGAGATGGTTCAGTGGATAATGAGATCCAGAGTCTGGATCCCCAGAATCCAGATAAAAGTTCAATGCCCTTGATGACGGGCTTATAATTCCAGCCTGCTCAGAAGGCAGAGATCCCAGGAGTAAGCTGGCCTGCCAAATTAGTCTGTTCATTAGATTTTATTGCAAATGAGAGATCCTGTTTCAATAAATAAGAGTGTTTGAATAGGGCTCCCAATATCAACCTCTGGCATTCCACATGTGCATGTGTACACATGCAAATGTGAATTCACAGATATATGCTCAAAACCATGTAAGCACGCATGCATATCATGAAACAGAGAAACACACAAAAGAAGAAACTGAGTCATCCTGATAATCCACTGTGTCTGTACATTTGTATAATATTCATCAATTACCATGTATAGCAAGGAAGAATGCTTTCAGGAACCTTCTTGGTACTATTGGTTTGTGCACAGCTACCTAATTAACACCAAGAAATTTCCTTACATTTATCAGGTAAGTCCTGGGCAAGCTTATAGGATTACACTTGAAAAGTTCTCTTATAAAATACCTTTAAAACAAATAAGGGGACTGTCCTGAGAATTTAAACTTTAAACTGGATCAATGTTCCATTTTCTCTTTGCTGGTTGAAATAATACGCAATAGATTTTTTAACATTTTCTAAGCTTGCATTTCCAAATCCCTAGACTTTACTTCCAAGTATGCTTTGATTTCAACTCTTCTATTATAGAACTGAGATCTACTTTCGTTCACTTCTATCCAGAGGGATTACAATGCTGGGTATAACTAAGAGCCTGCAGATGATTCTTGAAACACCACATGACTGAAAAGATGGCATTACCTCAATCCCCAACCAACTTAGGTTGCCCCCACCTTCAACGGCTCCATGTGCTCTACATTCTAAAATCATTCCACACCACCTCTGTGGTTGTCTCGTTAATGGATAGCTACTCTGACTTCCGTGTGCGATAACTTCTGCTTGTGATCTTAAAAGATTTCACCAGGTTAGATAAGGTCACCTTAACACAAAGTCAGCAGGTTGTAGATGCTGACGACTCTGGTGTTTCAGATCATTTTCACAGCCACACCCAGTTAGTGTATTGCAGACTAGGTTTCACACAGTGGCATCTAAAGACTGGCACGCAACTATCATCATAATGTACTTTTTCATACCCCAGATTTGAGATGTCCAATAATATAATCAAATGTCCTGTATACTATGAAGCTAAGTGGATTGCTTTATGGATTTTCTAATTATAATTACCATGATTTCTACAGTCTCATCTGCCAATTTTATTATTCTATATTTCTTGCTGCTTCTATCCCCTCATTAATGCATTTACTAACACAAAATAGGTATAAACACTACATGAAGGCTCACAGAATCAACTGGCCTAAGCTCATGGAGTCTCATGAGGACTGAACTGACAACCAGGAAGCCTGCATAGGACTGGCCTGGGCACTCTGCATGTATGTTACAGTTGTATAGTTTAGTCCTCTTGTGGGACTCCTAACAGTGGGAACACAGACTGTCTCTGACTCTTTTGCAGACCTTTGAGACCCCACTCCTCATGCTAGGTCACCTCGCCCAGTCTTCTTACATGAGGAGGTGCTTAGTATTTTGCAACTTGATATGCCGTGTTTTGATGATACTCAGGAGACCTGCCCTTTTCCGAACAGAGATGGAGAGGACATGGATTGGGGTGCAGAAACAGAGGAGGGATGGGGAGAGGGACTGAGAGGAGAGGGGAGAGGGAAACTGCAACTGGGATATAAAATAAATCAATAAATAAATTTTAAAAAACAGATGTAAATGTTTCTAAGATAAAATATTTGCACTAAGCTAGTACATAAGATTATTGTTTCTAACCATTAGTCTTTTCTCCTGTCTCACTGCGATGAATTTTCAACTCACTTCTAATCAGGGCAATATTTTATTTGGGGTGTGTGTGTGTGTGTGTGTGTGTGTGTGTGTGTGCGTATTAACCTGTTTCTAGACACACTCCTTTTACTGATGGGTTTGTGTCTTGTTATATAACTCATTTCTGGTCTACTCTTTTACATAGTTTTATTGAGTTCCCCACTCCTGGGGACTTCACCAGACTCCTCCCCTGGGCCTTTTTTTCCCTCTACCCCCTTTTCCAGGTTCACCTCTAGTCCAACTTCCAAGATCCCTTCCATCCCACCCTGCTTTCCTTCCTCACCACACTTGTTCCAGAGATTTTAGTCACTTCTCACATCCACTTACCATCCATTTCTTTTCTTAGTTCCTTGTCTGTTGTTGGATCCACCCTACCAGAGCTCTGAGACGGCAGAGATAAATGGCTTTAGTATGTTTTAAAGCAACTCAAGTGTTCTCAGAGTCTGAGAGAAAATAGTTTGTAACTGTTCGTTTATTCACTGACTGGATTACCCTTCCAGCAGACACGTTTACTGAAGATGCGCACAAGGGTCTACAGTACTTCTTATCTCCAGTCACATTGGAATATCCCACTCGTATCCCCCAAATGAAACAAGGTTGGCTGTGCATTGAAAGAGAGGTCTCTGGCATTTATTTGCTGCAATGAGGGCACCGTGAGATGTTGCGTTGTCTTGAAAAAATAAAGATATAAACAATTCTTTGTTGGATAAAAATGCATGGAAATACCAATGCCCAACTAAAACAGCTTATGGGTTAGAAAGTTCTTTGGATATGCTGAAGATTGGTCATTTAAAATGAGATGTTAGAGAATGCCGGCAGTAAGAAGGTGCAGAGGCCCTGGAGAATGAAAACACCCAGAGAAAATGCAAGAGAATAGCTCTCGTAATGGGAGAAGTGTGAGCACATTTATAGCTAGAATGTGCAGAGGGTTTAGGAAAGGGGCGAGGGTGTACTAAAGTGCACTGAGGAGATAGTGCATGGTCTTGAAAAGTAATCAGGTCTGGGCCAGATGAATCTTATATCTTTGATGAACCTTGGGCTGTTTTGAGAATGGTTCCATGTTCCTGGTCAAGGAAAATAGATGAAATTGATGATAGCTATGTAACAGCTGAAAGAGGATCAGGTCTGGGTATACAGTAGAAGATGGGAGCCAACAGGACTGTCTGACACATGGGTACAGGGAGTGGCCTGGAAAGATCAACGATGTCACCACTCTATCTGACAAAAAGGCTGTGTGTACCTTTTTTTTTTTTTCTACTCTATTCTGCCTCCTTCTGAGCCACACTCAGTCAGGGTCTACTGGGCTGTGTTCCCCTAAGATCTATTCTTATCTGGTACATCCTAAATCTAAGAAACTATCATCTTCTATGAGTTGTAACCAACTATTTTGTCTTCACTACCAAGACTAAAAGCCACTCGACTCTCAGCCACCACGCATACGCTTCTACAAACCTAGCATCCTTTCTCTCTCCTGATTTCCTCTCATGGGTTCTCAGTCAGTTACAAAAATTCTCATACACATGCTGTAATGACAGTGAGGAATCTACTTACTCAGAAGCAACCCTAGTGCATTAAGATTTCAATTAATCTCCAATGTAAAAGTCACTTTTCTATTAAGAAACGAGCCGAAGAAGAGGACCCTGACTAAGTAAAGATGCTGTTACAGAATCAGTCTTAGTCCACAGGTGAATCCCCAGTACATATACCTCCAGCTTGTAAATTCACCTTAATGATAGTATTTTACTTGTGGTTTTTGTTATATCCAAGGCAAAATTCTACAGTTGAGACCAGAAAGGATTAGGAAGTCAGCGATTTATGGTCTTAAGAAACCTAATTTGTTACCTAACACAAAATAATTATCCCTGAAAATATACACACAAGCAACAAAAAATGGATTCAACAGGTTGTATTGATATATTTTTGCATATCTAATTATTTATATATAGAACGATCAAAGAAAAAGAGAAAAGGGGATATGGGAGGCATTAAAGGAAGGGAGCATGGGAAGGTTTGGAGGGAAAAGGGGAAAGGAGGAAGTAAATAATTTTATTTTAATTAAAAATGTATTTAAAGAAACAAAATTTTACTTGCAAATACATACGTAAATAAATTTACATTTAACATCATCCACATTCACTTATGTCTTAAGCAAAGTTTAATTATACAGAGCAACTACTTGCTTATGAAAATTCCTGAATCAATGTTTGTTGATATATGAAAAATCTCTTCTCAACTAGAAAAACATATTTGTCAATATTGAAGTACTTAGATACCCTTCTTCACACTAATGTAATATGCCTCTCTTTGAAATATTAGTATTAATAGCAAAAGCCAACTTTTTCTAACCAATTAACAATTTATTAATTTTAAGAACCATAAATAAGAAAATCACAACTCAACATCTTCGTGATCCCTGTTGCCGGTTTATTAAATTTAGATTGACTAATAATAATCACATAGTAATGTGATTGACAATCTTTACAACTTCTAAATGAATCAGTTAACATATTGCTTTCATTTTCTTTGGGGCTTTCACTCTTTCACCCCAGTCCATTATGATATTTTACTGCACACTTTTCTATGCTCCTCCCTTAATGGTAATGGGTGAAATATACTCAGTTTCTCAAGCAAGTTTAAACTCTACATAGCTAATTGTTCACAAAAGCTTTTTGAGTCAATATTTGTTACTGTATATAAATTCTTTTTTAAAAAAATGTATTTCATATTATCTTCCTACCTTGTCAGAACAAGCGAGGAGACTCTTTGTTCCCCAAGCAGATTACTATGGACTTTTGATTACTGTCTTATTTGTTGCTGCTGTTATTGTTGCTTCTTGTTTTTTAATTGTATGTATAAAAAATGGCAAAGAAGTAGAAAAGTGCAAACTAAAATCCAATATGTTAACCTCAATAGTCATCCTGTTTCTGCTTGGAGATGGGAGGGTATTCAGTACACAGCCAAAGGTTCACAAGACGTTTTTATAGCTCCCAGAATTACAATTGAATTAACCGTTTGATCTGGCCTAATTAGAACCACAATTATTGGGCAAATCTACACACCCTGACTTTTTGTGTCTTCCAACTGTTTGGCATTAAGAATATTAGGAGGTGGGACAAACGTGTATGAAGGTTTCAAAGAAAAGAATCAAGGAAAGCTTTCAAGAATTAGTTTGACCCTTTTATAGAGAATGTTGACAGTTGTTTTCTTCTCTCCTTATATCTGCTTAGCTGCCAAGAAATCAACTAACCTGAAAGAACCTAGCATCCTCACTGTGGAATTAATATAGTCAATCATAACATCTGCATTAAATGTTTTTGTTTCATAGTTTTTTTTTTAAAAAAAAAATGCTTTCTATAACTAAATGGCTCTTATGTGGAAAACAAAACAGAACTGTCCAAAACTTAAAACTCTGATAACTTATATGTCTGGTACAGATATGTCACACGTATCAAGTGATTACTTGGAGAATATAAGTATTTCAGTTTTACGAATCATCCCATACAATTGATATAAAAACGCTCCCCACTCCACCACCAAAAGAACTGTATTAATTGTTTACTTTTCTGGATGAGTAACCAGTGTTTAAGACTCTTCAGTGGTACTTCCTAACACATGCTAAGGAAGATGGTATTCAGCTCATCATGATGGGGCAGGCCAAATCAGGGTTTGTAGTAAGACAGAGAGATTGTGCACACAATCTCATGTCCAGAAAGAAGTCAAAGAGGAGATCTACAGAAAAGGTGGTACAGAGGGCTCAGCAGAAGGGAAAGTGCTGAGAGGAAACAGCAGGGAAAAGCAGATGCTGAGTAAAGAGACCTCACAGGATTCTTTGTAGGGACTGGCCAGATACCACCTCAGAGTCGCTGGGAAAGGGGGTCCTGATCATGATTAAGACTGAATGACTTGACTACACTGGCATAGCAAGATTCTTGCCTAGAACTGGGTCATATATGAAAGCACACACATTAGCCAAGAAAGCCGAGGAAGTGGTATTATAGTCTTAGTCAAGAGTTGCTAAAGGTATGTGAGAAGTCGTTAACACAGAATAAGATAATTAAAGATCTATCAGGCAAGTATGACTCAAGAAAAATGAGTGGATGTATGTAGGACTGGCATGGAAAGTGGAGAAAGAGAAGGAAAAAATCGGGTAGGGAATCTTGGGTGCGAGCATAGTTCTGGCCCACACTGGTCAGTCTGTCAGTGGCGGGTCTCTTGCGCTCTGCTGTACGCAGGGATGGCCGGGCTGTGTTCTGCCTCTTGCTGTGTTACTGCCTGGAGGGGAGCTGAGGCTCACCTGGGACTCATAGCCGTATCAGGTGGGCTCCTTATTCTGTAGCAGTTAGGTCATCCCTAATCCTCAGGTAGCAAGAGAGAAATGCCCAGTCCCCCAACCTTGGCAATTTGTTAACGTCACAAAACCATAACCACAAAGCAGAGTTCAGAAAATTCTTGCTTTCACTTCCATACAAACCAGAGGAGAGGTCTTTGTTTTTTTTCCATGGTTTTTGTTTTTTAATAAATTTGCCATTTCTGTTTATATTCTTAATTCTGCATGATGAAACCAGAAGATGAACTTTGGGTATTTTGTTTCAAATTTAGCTTAAGATTCAAGTAATGATAATTCCACATGTGTAGAAACAAAGTCAGAATAGAACCAAGGACCTGCTATTATAACAATTCATTATTATCTTTTATAAATCATTTTCCATTTTGGAACTAAGAGGCCAGCTGTTTGGGGGTATTTGGTCATGCGGCACTATTTTATCACAGCTTTTTAAGAGAGTAAAAAAAAATAGGGCTGTTCAGAGTATCCAAGTTTGATCTTAAAAATAGATCATCTAAAACACATTTCCTATAGAAACAAAACAAATTGGAGGGTTAAAACCTTTAAGTCTGTCTGGTATGGCAGGGCTGTCCTTTTTTGCACATGTACAGTTAATGACAAAAATCATGACAGCACCCTTTCTTCAGTGAGCACCCCAAATTTTTTATAATTTCACAGAGACTTCCATTGGAAACAGAGGTGACATCGGTCAAACAATGTTCCAGTGGGGAATGTAAAAGTGAATGTCACCTGTCTACAGGAGACTACGTGACACTGTGACCAGGAAAAAAAAAAGGCACCTGAGAAAAATCACTGCTCAAATATTATCTTTTGAAGCATTCAGGTTCTTCTGCATTTTCTGTTGAGCAACAACTAATGGGATTCTGCAGGGGTCACGGAGAGACATGGCTTTAAGTTCCATTTCTCAAAGAAAAGAAAGTACACGTAAATAGGAGACAGATGCTGGAGAATGTGTAGTTAATAGTGTACATGGGGAGATATTTGCTGAACGATCCAAGAGAAGAGATGGCTAAGATGAGTGGAGAGTAGAAATGTGAGCCTCTAGGCAGAGAGAGGAAGCATGGATATCCCTGCTATGCAGAAGCTTAGGAAAAGCTGAAATAATTCCACTACATGTTGAGTCCATGCGAGAGCTTATACCAAACCTATAGGTAGAGGTCTTTGTGTATTTGCTACGATAATTCATGCTTTAGCACAAGTCCTCATCTTTAATCTTGTATAAGAATCTTCTAGGATGCTTTTAAATCAGTTCTGGCTATGTTTTTCTCTGGTTAAAAAATACTAGAAATATTTCACATAAAACAAGCTATTCTTATAATAGTATAAGGTATATTTTACTTTAAAAACACATTCTAAAATTTATTTTTCTATCTTTGTATACAAAAGCCTTACATGATTGTAGTCTGAGAACTAGAGTGACTGGGAAGGGAAATACGGACATTTGGTGCGATTACTCTTAACATACAAATACCCAGTTTAAAAAAAAATACTTTTGTCAAGCTTTTTGAAGTGTCAGAAAAGCTTCTAAAGTCGGGCCATGGTGGGGCATACATTTAATCCCAGAACTCAGGAGGCAGAAGTAGGCGGATCTCTGTGAGTTCAAGGCCAGCCTCGTCTACAAGAGCTAGTTCCTAGGGCTGAAATGAAAAAGAAAAGAAAAACTTCTAATATAACACTTATGCTTAAATGTATTTTGTCCTTTAGAGTGTCAATATGTTATCCATATAACATAAATCAGTTTTGCTGATTGATTGACATATTTTCATTCTAGTATAGGTATTCAAAATTACGATATGCCATATAAGCTTAATAAAAGAATACCTGAGGGTATGAGAGAGTAACTCAGTGAGCATATGCTGCTGGTGAAGTATGAAGGCTTGACTCCCAGGAACCCAGGAAAAGATGGACACAGTAGCCTGCCTCCTAAGGACCCAGGTAAAGATGGATACAGTAGCCAGCCTCCCAAGGACCCAGATAGATATGGACACAGTAGCATGCCATCTGTAATCCCAGTGCCCATGGAGAAATAGAAAGACCATAGGCCAGCTAACCTGGTGTACACAATACAAACAAGAGACCCTATCTTAAACAAGTTGAAAACTGAAGGGAAGACTGATACCTGAGTTTGTCCTGTAACTTCAACACACATGTCTCTACTCATATATGAACCCCATCATCTAGTACACACAAAAATTTAAAAGACTGCCTTAATATCAGTCAAACATACACCTTTAAGAGTGTGTGTGTGTGTGTGCATTTTAATGACTGACAGAATTAATTTCTAGAAATATGTCAAATATGCATTGGCAAATATCAATTATGTATATTTCCTTTGTCTCCTTTGCACTTATGGATAATGTTAAATGTCAAATATCTATGGTCAGAATACCATAGCAATATTATTAACCTTGAAAATGGACAGACAATAAAAAGGACATAAATGCTCTAGAACAGTGGTTCTCAAGCTGAGGACTGCAACTTTTGGGTCAATGACCCTTTCACAGGGGTTACCTAACACCATTGGAAAACATGAGATTTACATTATAATTCATAATGGTAACAAAATTACAGTTATGAAGTAGCAACAAAAGTTTTAAGGCTGACGGCCACAGCATTAGGAAGGTTGAGAACCACTTTTCTAGGATAGCATCTATCTATATGAAAGAGAAACCAAAAGTAGTATAAACAGGAGGAAAGGGCTAGCGTGATTTTGCATGCTGTCAAGATACATGCATTCTACAGCTTCATCAACTTTGTGCTCACTGGAGGGTGAGCACTTTGCCACCAGCCTTCTTTAAAAAAATTAATTATTCAGAGATCAGCAAACTTCTTGGTAAAAGGTCATATATTCAGTATTTTAAACTTTATGTGAATTGTTCTCTCCCACAATCATAGTATATAACAAAGAAATGCATATGAAGAATATACAGACAAATGGCATGGTATGATTTCAATAAAACTTTATTTAAATTTTTGTGTAAGTGATATGTTAGATCTAACCCACATGCTTCATTTTGACAGAACTGGAGGATTGTATTCTTGTATTTAGTCACCTCTGTGTTCTGTCAACTCCTAATGGAATTAACTACTCAAGTCTCCATATCACAGAGCTTGCTGATTCCTTCTTGCCTTCGACCCATCTTCCAATTTGAAGGAAAGTTGCCTTGAAGCCTAAGAAAGAATAATCTTTGTTGAATGGTGATATCTTTAAGCTGATCATTGCCTTGGGAGTGACCCAAATGTCTGGCAGATAAGATTGCAGACTCAGGATCTTCTTTCCTTCAAAGGGCACTTATGACATCCATGTAGTTACTGTGATTCCCTTCAGGGTACAGGTATTTCTAGACTGTTCTAAAGTGGACTTAAAGCTCCTAAGGCAGGAGTTCTCTCTCATCTTCTATTGTCAGTAAAACGGAGAGACTCTTCCACTTCACATAACTTTTCTGTGTGCTGGGGGACTGCTCAGTTCTAGGCTATTATAACAAGGGTGTCAAATTTTTAACCCTGCACATTCCAGTGTCCATGTCTTGTGCCTACTCACAAACATTTTAGCTATAATACCCAACAGACATCGGGATGATGTTCAGAAATGAATTTATAAGAGAGGAATTTCTTGTTTGCTTGTGCAAAAGAAAATAAATTGCGTACTGTCCAAAACCTCTGCAATAATTGGTGAACACAGAAACCTATGCTTGTATTTCCTGCTGGACAGAACTCAGCATTCATAATTCCTCTTATAGTACCTAATAACAACGAACGCTCCAGATGCTAAATCCAGAGAAGTAGAGGAGAGGGGATGGTTCTCTCCCTTTAAGGCCACTCTACAGGCCTCTCAGGCAGCACTTAGAGACAAACACCTCATTGGTTGAAATTTAGCCGTGTGTCTACACATAACCACCTACAAGAGCAGCTAAGTGACCAAGAGTCCTGCTAGGTGTCTGTATCTACACAAGAGAGGGAGAGTAAATATTAGAGAGTAATTATCAGCCTTGTAACAGGTCCTATATTTAATATTAAACAATTGATAATATCTTTGAATTGGATTAGAGTCTGTGTACCCAATTTCAGTTAATAAAGTGGCATTCAATATTTATTGGGTCCATGAGAAGATTTTGAAAATCTGTGTATGGATGTTTAACCTAAGGATATGAAGCTGGGAGAATTCATTTAAATCACCTCATTTCTTTTCCAAGTTTTCAATTATCCATCACCTAGCCCGCGGCTTTTCACAACAAATAGTTGAGTGGCAAAGTTAAATAGGGATTTTTTTAGTGATAGAATATTCCCTGGACACGTATTTATACATCGCAGTCATTGCTGATGACATTCCTATTCTCTCTAGAAACACAACTCTAAAGAGAAAGAGTATTTGAGCACATTCCCCAAACAGTAGGATTCTTTAAAATGAATGTTGGTGTTTTTACTAAAGTCTGTATGATTTTCTTTAACACAGAAGCTAAAGTCTGTATGCTTTTCTTTAGCAAGAAGGTAAATGGCTGTACACCTTTTAAAATTTTTTCATTCAACAAAAATGTAAAAAAAAAGAAGAAATATGATCATGATTGTTTCCTTTGGAGAACAGAAAGTTATTAAATTAATTAAACTAGTCTAGGCCTTGGGATGTATCTGTATCTGTAGTACTGGGTAAAAAGTTTGTAATGTTCAAAACAGGATTCAGTCTTGACATGCTTATTTCACTATATGACATCACACACACACACACACACACACACACACACACACACACACACACACACAGAGCACCTGCGGGGTTCATGGTGCTCATTGAAGCATTACTCAATGAGTCAGTAAGGGTGGTTAGTCATGTATTTCAGAGTCTTCTATTAGGAATGTTTCTATTACTTGATTCAAAATAGTAACTTAGTGTTTAAATTTTTAGTTAAAATCTATGACACACCACACCTTATCAGGCTTACAAACCAGGTGGACGTATACATTATTCTCTGGCTAAAGAATAAGGCTTTGAGACTAAGTGGATAATGCATTTGCATTGCAAGCATCAGCACCTGTGTTTAGATCCCCGGAATCTTTGCAAAACCTGGACATGGAGCATATGTTTACAATCCCAGTGCTCCCTCAGTAAGATAGGAAGGAGAGGGAGGAGACTCCAATTAGTGTATGCCAATTAGCCTGCCATATGCAGTGACAAACAAAAGAGCCCATCTCCAACAAAAGAGGGCTCATTCCAACACCCCAGATGACCCTCTGTTTCCTCTTATGCCACAGCAAATGTACATGCCCCCACCCAACATTCGCATGCACATGAACATGAGCACATGTATACACACACACATCACGATTTAAAACTTGAGAGAGAAGTATGTTTTCTCTAGGCAGTAGCTCAAGTTTAAATATATCTCCAAAGTGTCTTTTCTCCCCCTTAATAATTACATCCAGTGTTTCCTCAAACAGTTTGCACTGAATCTTTATAAAGCTTTATTTTTAATGTTTTAAGCTTGTATTATGTCCTAGGAAGGTATGTTTTTCTATTTTGTCATTCATTATGCAAAAAAAAAACTCCTTAAAGCAACACACTGATTTTTGAAAGAGCACTATTAATTTTCTCTGTCACTGGATAGGCTAAACAAAGATATGCCTCAGGAGCATCTTTGTTTAAAATAGTTCAGATATGAGGCAGGAAAATATGGCATTAAAATTCTGCATGCACCAGTAGATGATGCAGCTGACGTGGGGTGGGGGAACAACAGTCTTGAGGAACTTCTGAAACATCCATATTTCAGAATGTTTTTGGAAAACTGAAGCTATTTTTGGTACTTAGAAATGAACATGGTACGCTTAGAGTGGTACAGAATATTTAGTTCACATTTCTGCACATTGTGTCTTTCTTTGTCAAGTCGCCCTGTCTAGCTTAGTCCTGGGAGGCCAGGTCTGCCTTCCTCACTTTTCTGGAGTGAATGAAGGAACTGTTACAGTGGGGGAAGACAATGAATAATGGGGATCAGGCAAATGTGGATGAGGGAAGACTGTGAACAATGGGGATCGGGCAACTGTCTGATAAGGAAGACTGTGGACAATGGGGATCAGGCAAATGTCGGTTGGCAACTACTAAGAACCTAGAAAGAAAACATTCTCTGGCATTGCTGTCTGAAAGTAAGTTTGTTATAATTCAGTCAATGTCATGTAGTTATCCAGAGTGATAATAAAACCAGGTACTCCAAATCCATCAGGGTCATCTTCTAGCTGTATTAACTGCTGAATCACAGCCTATGTCCACTATTTTTCTCCTTTTGGTAAAATACACATAGAATTTCCATTTGTATTGTTTTAAAGCATGCAGTCCTGTGAGTTTTCTTTTTCTTTTTCTCCTTTGGGAGCCTATCACCCAGTTCCCAAATAGATATACAGAGACTTATTCTTTATTATGAATGCCGGCCTTAGCTTGCCTTATATCTAGCCATATTTTCTCAACTTAAATTATTCCATCTACCTTCTGCCTCTGGGCTTTTTACCTTTCTCTGTTCTATATATCTCTCTTTACTTCTTGCTCCTTAGCTGTCTGTGTGACTGTGTGGCTAGCACTGGTGGCCTCTTCTCCTTCTCCTCCCTCCTCCCTCTCTCTTTTCTTCTCTTATATATTCTCTTTCCCTGCCAGCCCCACCTGGTTTTCTCTCTCCTGCCTAGCTATTGGCCATTCAGCTCTTTATTAGGCTAATCAGGTGTTTAAGAGAGGCTTGATGTATATAGATATAGATATAAATATATAGATATAGAGATAGAGATATATAGAGATATATATCAGGTGTTTTAGAGAGAATATATATATATGTTACATATATATATATAATGTCTGTGTGTCGTGTGTGTGCCATGTGTATGTGTGTGTGCACAGGTACATGTGGAGAATCAAGGTTGACATGAGGCATCTTCTTTCACCCACCTCATATTTTCAGGAAGGATCTGCAATTGAACTCAGGGCTCGCTGTTTTCACTGGTCTGGCTAGTCAGCTTGTTCATAGGAGTCCCATGCACTAAAACTATGCCATTCCTTTTAGCTTTCATCTAGGGGCTGGGGATGCCTACGGTAGGCCTTATGCTTACATGACAAGTGCTTTGTCCACCGGTGACTCAGACTTTTTGAGCATCAAGGGTCAGGAAAGGTAGCAGCTGCTCCAGTCTGTGGCTTTTCTCTCAGGCAGAGACTGCTGTTGACAGCTTGCAAACAGGAAGAGAATGGATACAGTAACCCAGTAGTCTGCGTAAACCTGACTTCAGTCTCTAGAAAAATTCTAACGTCGATCACTAACTGATTATGTATCAATCCAGTGGTCAAAGGAGCATTCAAGAAATACATGGGCCATCTGCCCTTTTCTGAGGAGGAAGGATGAGGAGTGGATGGGGGCTGGGAGAGAGGAGGTTATTGGGGAGGGACTGGGAAAAGAGGAGGAAGAAGAAACTTGATTAGGCTGGAAATGCTTTGATTAATTAATTAAATTTTAAAAAGAATTCATTAGAATATGACTTTCCTGAACAGTGTTCTTAATATAGAGAATTGGTAGCTGGCAAGTGACAAGAACTGACAAGTGTTTTACTTTGACTCCCTCACACAGTGGCACTGCTGTACCAGGCCACCCTGCAGTGTGCACAGCATCCCTAGGCTCTCTTGCAGCAAAAAGCAAGAAGACTTGGGAACCTGAGAAGCAGCTTCAAGTTGATTTGATTTTCATTAAGGCTGTGGTGAAAAGCTCTCACAGTGAACTCTAGAGTTAAACTCTGAAGCACTAATTAATTTTCCCTAGTTTCATTTTTAATTCAACATGCAATTTTGACCCCAAATTAAGTAGGAAAAGACAAAGAGGAAAGGTGAAGAAGTATGTTGCTTTTTGCAAGGTAAGGGCACTGCCTCTCACCTTCGCTGACTCTCACTTTGAGGCCTTGGGGAAAAGTAAAACAGGAACCGGTAAGAAGGCACTGTGCATTCTCCGGAGATTTTGCTTGACCGATCTTTGTTAACAGTTCATGACTACTCCCTGCAAATATCCACCTTCCCCTTCTCCCCCTCCCATCTCTCTCTCTTTTCTCCCACCCATCCCCAAAAAGACACACACAGAATCAGGGAAGAAATGGTAGACAGTGAATAGCACATTCTCCAACACACCCTGGATGACAGAATCCGTCAGTGCCTTTTAAGATGAAAGCAAGTAGTTTGGAAGTATTACGAAAAGTTTATTTTTATGAAATCATAGCTAACGTCTTCAGTGACGGTCTCCATTAATAAGTATTCCTGAACACTGTGAGCAGCAAGGCGGACTAGCAGTAGGGATGTGCCACCGGAGCCTGACCTGCTGAGCAACCACTCACGGGTGTGGAAGCACATGGATGTCCCTACCTGGAGGAAGGTACCCAGGCAGCAGAAGGCACAGCTCAAAGTGGGACTCCCATTGAGTCTTCTCAAAACTTTGGCCCCTGGTCTTGACAAATGATTCTTCCTCAGCATTTCAGATAACTATTCTTCAGCCACTCACTAGATCGTACCTGATCTAGTCCCTTTGAAATGTACCCTCGCTTCAAAGTGACTTGATATTCTGGAATTTCCCAGATGTCAATATTTGTCTCTCAAGTGATAAAGTTGCAAAAACACAATGTCAAGTCAGTGATCTTCATTTGCATTAATGGATAAGCATCAAAGACTCAGGAACTATTTGATGCATTTTCCTCCCTATTGGTAGGTCCACATCCATATGGTGCCAGATTTTGAGAAAATTGATCCACTGGAGCATATCAAAAGGGGAAAAGACCGAAAGTTTTCAGTAGCTTGTCTTGTCATAAAATTATCCACAGTAGCAAACAAGCAAAGTTTTCAAAACGACAGCCTGGCTTCTGCTCTCTTCATCTTCTCTGTGTGAGGGAGGGGTTATTCCACGGAGAACTCAGCAAATGACAGCTGGACCCCAGGAATTCTAAACTGCTCATCCAATGATGGCCTTCGTCTTAACTTACTTTGAAATTTCAGCAAGGAATATTAAGAAACACCCATCGGGCCTGGAGAGCACACTCAGCGGTATGAAGAAATAGCATAGGGGCTAAAGAAGTTGCTCAGCAGTGAAGAACACTCAGCGCTCTGACAAAGGACCTGGATTTATTCCCAGCACCTGCACAGCAGCTCGAAACTAGAGATGTTTTGCTGTTTTCATTTTTTTTCTCTTTTGGTTCTTTGACTCTTTGGGAATCCACAACCTAGCTCCCAAATAAATACACATAAATGCACACAGAGGCTTCCTCTTACTTGTGAATGCTCAGCCTTACTAGTGACTTTTCTTATCTTGCCGACCTTTTGCCTCTGGGCTTTTATCTTTCTCTATTCCGTATACCTTTCTTACTTCCTACTCTATGGCTTGCTGTGTAGGTGCGTGGCTGGCCCCTGGAGTCCTCCTCCTTATCCTGCTCCTTGATCCTTCGCCCCAGATTTCTCTTCCTATTTATTCTCTCTGCCTGCCAATCCCACCTATTTTTTTCTGAAACTCTTTTTTTTTTCTCACTTTTTCATTCAAAAATTTACACTTCCTCCCCAGTCCCCTCCTTCCATTCCCCTCCTGCTCCTCCACTCACCCTCCTTCCTCCCCCTCCCTCCTTAAGAGAGGGCAGGGAACCCTGCCATGTGGGAAGTCCAAGGCCCTCACACCTACATCCAGGCCTAGGAAGCTTTACATCAAAATAGACTAGGGTCCCAAAAAGCCAGTACTTACAGTAGAAACAAGTCCCAGTGCCTTTATCAATGGCTTCTCAGTCAGCCCCCATTGTCAGCCACATTCGGAGAGTCCGGTTTGATCACATGCTCTTCAGTCCTGGTCCAGCTGGATTTGGTGAGCCCCCATTAGAACAGGCACTCTGTCTCAGTGGGACCAGCCCCTCGTGGTCCTGACTTCCTTGCTCATCTTCTCCCTCCTTCTGCTCTTCAACTGGACCTTGGGGGCTCAGTCCGTTGCTCTGATGAGGGTCTCTGTCTCTATTTCCATCCTTCGCTGGATGAAGATTTTATGGCGATATTCGAGATAATCATCAGTGTGATAGTGGGGCAAGGACAGTTCAGGCACCCTCTCCTCTGCTACCCAAGACCTAGCTGGGGACATCCCCGTGGACACCTGTGATCCCCTCTAGAGCCAAGTCTCTTGCCAATCCTAACTATGTTCATAGCAACATTATTTGTAATAGCCAGAACCTGGAAACAATCTAGATGCCCCTCAATGGAAGAGTGGATAATGAAAGTATGGAATATATACACATTAGAGTACTACTCAGCGGTAAAAAACAATGACATCTTGAATTTTGCGTGCAAATGGATGGAAATAGAAAACACTGTCCTGAGTGAGATAACCCAGACCCAAAAAGATGAATATGGTATGTACTCACTCATTAGTGGACTCTAGCCATAAACAAAGGACATTAAGCCTATAGTTCACAGCTCTAGAGAAGCCAAGTAACAAACTGAACCCACAGAAAAATATATATAGATCCTCCTGAGAATTGAAGCAAACAAGATCGCTGGGCAAAAGTTCAGAGCATGGGGGTGGGGGTAGGGGTGGGGCTGGGGTTAGGAGAAGGGGAGAGGGGGAGAGAGAAGGGAGAAGGGAAAGACTGGGGAGCGCTTGGGGACATGGGAGGGTGGAGATGGAGGAAGAGCAGATATAGGAGCAGGGAAGAAGAAGTCAACATTAAAGAGTCATTTTAGGGTTGGCAAGAGACTTGGCTAGAGAGGAGATCTTACCTATTCTTTCTCCTGCCTTGCTATTGGCTGTTCAGCACTTTATTAGACCAATCAGGTGTTGTAGAGAGACAAAGTAACACAGCTTCACAGCATTAAGGAAATGCAACGTATCTTTGAATTATTAAAACAAATGTTCTACAGCATAAACAAATGTAATACACCTTAAAATAATATTCCACAATACACAACCACCTGTAGCTCCAGCCCATGATCTGAAACCCTTATGGCCTTCATGGGCACTACACATGGAATGTGCTTACAGCTGTGGAAGCAAAGCACCCATACACATCAAATAAAGATACATCTTTTTAATGAATAAATTCATAACATACTTAAAATGTAAAACAATGGCAAGTTTTGGTTTCTCTGAAGGAAAATAGCACCAGTGATTATTTGCCAACAATAATGAGTGATGGGTTGTGGGGGATTTTCTGTGGTTTTTTTTTTAACTCTAACTCCAATTTTTGGCTCTGTCTAAATGCATGTGTATCTAATTTCGATCTTTTCACACCAGTGTGTTCACTTCATCTGTCCCCTTTTCTCTCCTTTGGGACATCAAACAATTATTTATAGTTAATCTCTCTCCTTCTTCACCAACTTTAAGGGTTAGATCAAAAATTTTCATAGATAATGGAGTCATATTAGTAGAATTTACATAGCCTTAGAGGCAGTGTACATTTTACTGAATTGGGTCATAAATATTCTCAACAATTCTTTTCCAGGGTAGATACTGTCTTAAATACTAATATACAAATAAGAGTTCATGTTGAGCTAATGTTTTTAAAAGAATAACTGAGAAATCCATACTTTTGTATTGTGGCGCTATCAACAGTAGCGCAAACCTTATTTGATTTCTGCTTTTCTCATTTGCACTGCACATGAAGAGAATTGCCTTAGGAAAGCGATTTTCCTGTCATTTGATCTTTATGAAGAAATTACACATAATTAACTTATTTCAGTTTTAGTAAGTTACTAATTAGGTGATTCATTGAGATTCCAAAGGATTAATCTTTTGGCTTCCAGCATGGAAGTAAAAATGAATCCACTATCATAGAGAAAACAAAACCATCAGGAGTTCTTGAGCCGCCGAAGAAAATAAATGATTGAACAAAAGAAAAGCAGCAAGAGGCTTTAGTCTGAGCGTTTAAAGGGAAACCTGTGGGGATAAACTTCCATGATCAAAGCAAGCGCTCTAACACAGGCATGAATTGTTTATGTAGCTAAGGGTTAATTCTTTCTTTGTGATACTTCCTCTTCTTAGAAATCAAACCCATCAACTCCATGATGTCACAATATTTTAGATTTCTCAGCAGGAGTTTCTCTACTTCGTTGCTAAATTAAGCTTTATTGTTCCCGACAGGTAGCTTAACATTTAGTATCTAAAGGTCATTGTTGCACATACCTAAGACGGAAAACACTAAGCTTAACATCTGTATCACATTATACTCATCATAGTGGAAGGAAAGGAAGAAACGACAGATGTAAGAAAGATGGCCACAGCGTGGGTGGGTGAGGCATATAGAGCTATCTAGCAATGCCTTTCAGGAAGAGTCTGTTCCTGTATTGTTTTCTGAAAATTATTTGCTAGCCTATAGCATCAGTGAGTATGCAAGTGTTGGGAATTGGGATTGAATCCAGTTTCTTTTCTACAGCCTCTCTTTAGTAGGTGAAAAGATCTTGTTTTAGAAGCTAGACACTCTGAGCTATAGAACTCAGAGTGACTTTAGGGGTTGTTTTGACCGTATGAGAGATTCACTTTAATAAGAACTAAGTGTTTTTCAGAGTGGCTTCAGTCCTGCTGCACCTGGTTATATCCCACGTTTAGTGTTTTGCTCCATCTATCTTAATTGTCACTTTTGGAAGTAGAGCAGAGGTCTGCCTATCTTAGAGTGCATTTGGTGGAGTTTGTTTAAGCAGAGATACGTGAAAGTGGAGGGAAACAGAAAATGCTCCCAATCGCCCTGTTCCTTTTAAGACTAGCTCACAGCTGGACACCCTAAATTCTGCCCCTTGCACAGCATGGCCATCCAGTTCCTGATGCCTCAAAATCAAGTGGTACCAAGATCGAAAACAACTTGAGGTGATGTCCATTCAGAGCATGAAATAAAGTCAAAATTTCAGCCTAAGTATTCTATTTCTCCACCGTAAAAATTCACAGAATCATATGGAATGAGGGTAATTGCCCTTATCCTGTGTCACCAGCAGTGATACATTCATTTGGATATATTTTTAAAAAGGAAGGGGGAGGAATATAAGAAGCAAGGGTATTTCTTTACCCCATTTTTAAGCAGTGCCCTTTTGGTTAGTAATAAGTCCCAGAGGCTGTGACTTACTTTGTCACAGTTAACTGTTGGTATTGAGACAGTGTATTACTAAAGTTGATTAGATCAGCATATTCCTTTTCAAATTTTAATAATAAGGTTTCAAAACTCATTTGAGCTGAAAATGTTATAAAGAGTAACTAAAGCATCCCAATGTGGGCATTTTCCGTATTAAGCAGTATTTTATATGCAGACTTCAGTTTACAGAAAGGAAGAAAATCTGCATGAACCATCATTTGTATGAACAGAAAACCAAATGGCCTGTGATCATCAGAGCTTTCTGACATATGACGTGTGTGTGGATATACAGACATGTGGATGGATGGGGCCACAGGCAGGAAAGTGAGAAGGGGAAAGACGAGCACAAGGTTTGTAATTGTATGTGCTTTTATGCTTCCTGATAATCACAAATTTACCAAGTAATACATGTTTACTTAAGAGACACCTTACTAAAACAAGATGCCTCAATGGCTAAATGTATTTTAAGCACCTCATCCCCAGAAATACAAACTGATTGCTTCAGCACTTCCATCAATGTTCAAATGTCCACTTTAACTAAGGGTGAATCTCTACCCCCACGCTCAAGGATCCACTTCCACCCCCACAGCTTTCACAGTCTTCCAGAATGTCATCAGCAGCTTGGGACCAAGTATTGATACACATGAACCTATCAGTGCATTTCACCTTTAAACCACATCATCTAGGGGCAGCTTTTCCTTGAGTGTACCAACATTTCTGGCTGTTTCTCGTGGTTGACTCCCATGTCAACCCTTTGGAAAGACTCTTCCATGGACTCTGAGTTTAGTGCAGTCTACTCCCTGGATCCCCGCATAGTCTTGTCGCATACATCGACATGGAACAACCATTTGGACAAACATATACCCGTAGTGAAAAGTGACACACTTCCAAATGGCATAGCACACACAGACACCATACATAGAGCATACATGTTAATCCAGTCCCGTGCCATTGTCCTGGAAGTGACTATACTGTGGCTTTAGTTCTCTCTTTCCTGTTGTTAACTCTACATTAATGTTAGCCCACTGACTCGGCCATCCCCAAGGGTCCTCACAGACCAAACAAGCCATGTTTATGTACATCATGATCCACCCTTCTTCACATGATTTCTGTATGGGATGCAGAGAGAACACCCTACTGACCAACTTCCTGCTTCAAGCCATTTCCCCCAAAATCCGCTTATGTGCCACTATATATTTGATATATTTCTGTCCTTCTGTCTTTGTAACAAAGAATAGGTACTGCCATTTTCCTTAAAATCTGAGTAAGCTATAAATAGTTATTTCAGACTCTTCTTCACATCTCCCCATTATTAGCATATCACCTGCCATGCGATGTATAGTCAAAGTATTAAGATCATCTCTTTTCTATGGCTGACCCACCAAGTTACCTTTGTCTGGAACCTCCTCCCATTTGACTCTTCAAGTTGTTAGGTCTGATAGTTGGCCACCACAGCGAACACATCGCTCTAGTTCCTCTGGATAATATCTGATCTGCTGTAGGCAAACCAAAACCCTATAGAATGAAAGTAGAATCATATGAGAGACAAATTGATTAATTGCAGGTCTTATCATGGTTGCCTCTATTAAGGTTAATATAATATACTGCTCAGAAGCCTCAGACTCTAAGCTCAAAAAGTACTTGCTATGAACCCCGTCTCTCAAAGATTTTTCTCATATGTCCCACCTTGTTACAAAGCAAAATAGTTCTTGATTAACATAAGGAACATGTTTACATACATGCATGTATATGCAAAAGTATACAACCACTGTATCACATCTAACATCAAGAAAAATTTGATTTCTCTAAAAAGTTACATTGCATAAAGTCTGCCTTAAAGTCTCCATTTAAAAGCTGCCTTATTTGGGAATGCTGTTATTAACATAGATGTAGGGGCTTGAACAACAAGTATTCATTTCTCAATGTCCTAGAGACTAGAAATCTGAAGCCAGGGAACCATTCTGTAGGGGGAAGGGAATTCTTGATAAGGATCCTGCTTAGTTTGTTGACAATCCGCTTACCATTGTGTCTTCTTATGCCCTAGTCTAACAACTCTCCATTGTCCCATCAATAAGTCCCCAACATGACCTGATGACCTCCCAAAAACTCAGAATAACACCATCCGAAGTGGGGGTTCTACACCTGCTCATTGTGATGATGCAGTCCTTACAAAGTGTAGAATGTCAAGGATGTTAATTAGCATACAGTGTTTGGGAGCTTAGAAGGCTTTTATTTTACATAATTTGTAGCCTTGTTTCTTTGAGTTTTATTTTCACAGAGAAAAATTATCTAGCTATAAATAAATGTGGGCCACAGAAACATTTGTCCATGACCTACCATGCCCTTTACTATTAATATTGTTTCTTTATATCCATGCTACTTTTTGTCCCTTTCAAGGTAATTTCGCAAACATTATCTGATGTTGGTTGCGACCAGCCGTCAACTTAATGTCAGAAATATTTCCAAGCGTGCATTTGTCTTTGGCCTTTAAGAGAATATTTTATCCTTAGACATGGTTGCACATCAAATATATATTTACTTCAGTGTACCAACTCAGTGACACCCATAGCAATTTCAATTGTGCTCATCCAAGGACAAAATTAGGTTTTAGGATTTAACCCAGGTGGCATAATAAAATATAAATAACTTGTTTACCTGAGAGCAACAGAAACAAAATGAGACAATCTGAAATACAAGCCACTACAGAGCAATAATGAAATGTGACCCTGGAAACAGCACTGTGTGTTGACCCTCTGAAATGAAATAATAACTAAGGAAGGAAGAGGGAAAACAGAACAATCCACTTGAATGTGTCTAAGACTTGAGGGTTTTTTTTTTTTTTTTTAATGAATCAAAGATCCCTTCCACTGTTCCTTTCCCAGGTCATTAACACTAACGATTTCGCTGCCTCTCATGCTAATCAGTCTAAGTCTTATGCATCTTTGATCTGCTCATTGATGAGCATTGTCAAATCAGGCACAGACATTAGGTATTCGGTACATGTTTGTTGAATGGCATTGGTCCTCTATAGTGTACTATAAATCCACACATTGATTTTCTAAATGGTGAGCAGATCAATGGGACAAAGGAAAGGTAAAACAGACCACGTTCGTCGCAGTATGAATTAGCAGTAAAAGGCAGTGTGGTGTGCTTCCCAATGGGAAACACAATGATTCTATCCATACTCTTATTCTAAATATATTATTCATGACACATAATTACAATGAGCAGCTCACTTTGAAAAGACGCTGCAGTGATGTTACTAATGGGAGAGAAATTGACCATTTCCCCCGTGAAACTCCACGTCTTCCCGCAGCAATAAGATGTGCCTTTAAGTGGATCATGTAGCGAAAAAAGACAAATTCCCCACTATCTCAGGGCCTCATTTTAATATTTAATTTTACTTTGGGTATATCCTGGTACATCAGAGAAATGCTTTATTTATCTCATTTTCTAGCCTTAATTTTGTTGCTGTGAAATACACCAAGCACTTTACTAAGTGTTCAATTAGCTCTAATATAGGGGATATAATGAACCTCAACTTTTATGAATGAGTTTTTGACGCAAAGCCACTCTGCTGTAATGGGGATACCAATTTGGAGCCTGATTCCTTGAGCCTAGACAGATGGCTGGGTTGCCACGCAATTCATTTTCTAGTGAGATTTCCCCTAGCTGCAGTCTGGTGGGGCGTGAGAATCCTGGTTATTGGGAGCTGATGGGTGGGGCATACAGACCCTAGTGGTAACCCTGATTATCTGAAGTGACTGATAGAACGGCCATGGCCAGTCATCTCTTGCTGTTTTACCTTAGTTAAATCGGCTGCACTTAGAACTTCTAGCAGCCCAGCTGCTAGTGCCACAGCCTACGGGGACTTCTCTTCCCCAGACGATGGCTCTACTACCGCCACTAACGGCAGGTCTAAGGAAGTCTCTATAGCACTAATACAACTCGGGATTCAAAGATTAGGCTGAGAGTCCGGTTTGATCACATGCTCGTTCAGACCCGGTCCAGCTGGCCTTGATGAGCTCCCGCCGGGTCAGTTCCACAGTCTCTGTGGGTGGACGCACCCCTCGTGGTCCTGACTTCCTTTCTTATATTCTCCCTCCTTCTGCTCTTCATCTGGGCATGGGAGCTCAGTCCAGTGCTCCAATGTGGGTCTCTGTCTCTATCTCCATCCCTCGCCAGATGAAGGTTTTATGGTGATAAGCAAGATATTCGTCAGTGTGGCTATAGGATAAGGCCAGTTCAGGCACCTTCTCCTCTGCAGCCCACGGAACAAGCTGGGGAAATCCCCTTGGACACCTGGGAACCCCTCTAGAGTCAAGACTCTAGCCAACCCTAAAATGGCTCCCTTAGTTAAGATATCTTCTTCCCTGCTCCCATATCCACCCTTCTTCCATCTCAACCATCCCATTCCTCCAAGCTCTCCCCAAACCCCCACTTCTCCCTTCTCTCTCCCCATCTCCCCTTCCTCAAAACCCACCTCCAACCCCCCTGCTTCCAACTTTTGCCCGGCGATCTTGTCTGCTTCCAATTTCCAGGAGGACAACTATTTGTGTTTCCTTGGGTTTACTTTCTTATTTAACCTCTCTAAAATCACAAACTATAGGCTCAATGTCCTTTGTTTATGGCTAGAGTCCACTTATGAGTGAGTAATACCATATTTCTCATTTTGGGTCTGGGTTATCTCACTCAGTAAAGTGTTTTCTATTTCCATCTATTTGCATGCAAAATTTGCATTCAGACTCTCTGAATGTGGCTGACAATGAGGGTGGACTGAGAAGCCAATGATAATGACACTGGAGTTTGATTCTACTGCATGTACTGGCCTTTTGGGATCCTAGTCTGTTTGGATGCACACCTTGCTAGGATGGAGGGGGTTCTTGGACTTCCCACAATGCAGGGCACCCTGACTTCTCTTAGGACTGGAGAGCGAGGGGGAGTGGGAGGGAAATGGGAGGAGGTGGAAATTTTAAATAAATAAATAAATAAATTAAAATAAAAAAGATTAGGTTGAAAACTTGTGAGCTTAGACATCTAAAGTAGTAACCTACTAACTTGCTGGTGTCCTAGAAGCTACACTTTTCCACACAGTCCCCAAAACAAAAACAAATAAGAAGAAAAGACACTGTAAACTTTTTACTTCCTGTCAACCAGTTGCTAACCCCACCTCTCTGAGCCCGGCTTAATTTTATTTAATTAATGCATATGCAAAACATCTTTACATAGCTAAGAAATGCAGCATAAATGAATGTAACACGTCTTTGCCTGGTTAAACAAATATTCCCCAAGAATCTAACCCAGAAGAAGGAAAGGTGCTGGTAATTATTTGACACCTGCTGCGTGCTGCTCAGAAGACATGATAGGCCACCTTCTCTCTCATGCACTCTCCAATCAGAACTGCTGTTCCTATTGCACAGCTGATTTTAGACTTAGGTTAAAGGAGGTTAGGCAACACAAGGATATACTTGCAGAAATATCACGGACGAAATGTACCCTCCTTCCCGCCATTAAAATCTACCAGCTGCAGAGAATCAACGGTGCCAGTGCCAACCTGGACTATCCACGCAATCATTCCGCCTCACCGTGATTCCCCCCACCTACTCACTATCGCCCTGTATTATTTCGGCTTCCCTCCATTACTTAAACTCCAGTGGCAAGGTGTGCAGATGAGCTAGACTGTGTGGTAATACTGAAAGCTATGTGCATTCTGGTCTTCCCAGGCTGCCCACAAGGCAAGAGAATGTGCGGAGGGGGCAGAGGCCGCAATGGGGAGGAGGGGTTGAAAATCACAGGGTAGAACTTAACTGCTGGGGAACTTTCTCTGAGCGAGTGCTTTGCAAGGACGCTTGTGAGATAAAGGAATATTAAGTAGAATAAATATTGAAGAAAGTATATGTCTAATGTGCTCATGACAAATATTTATATAAAACCCTCGCATAATACTCATGAAGGTATCTGGGTATTATACAAAATTTGCTTACTTTAAAAACCTCATTTTTAAAAAATTAATTTCTATGGAATTAGCTTTATTTGTTAGAAATTCTCTAAGGTATTAAAATATATTTACTATTGTGTTATTATGAAATTATTTTAAAAATTAGGGAAAAATGTATAATATGACATTTAAATATAGAATTGAATGATTTATATAAGATTTGGCTCTTAGGTTGACTTTATAATGGGGATAAAATAATTAAAATAACTTCAGTGCTCTATAGTTTGAGGTCAGCACCTTGTCTATATATATGCTGTGCTGCTTTTTATTTTATACTCAATTTATCTCCTTATACAAAAGCCTATATTAATTTTTCAGGAGAATATGTCCTTTTCTCAATTTCCCAATGACATGTTTTCTTTGATTATATATATGTACACATGCATATATGTGTGTATGTGTGTATATCACTTGTTTTGACATACATACATACACACATATATATATATATGTATACATACACACACACACACACACACACACACACACACACACACACATTATACAAGTTGATTCCTCCCTCTCCTGCCCAGATCACCAAAGCAGCAGGATGTGATCTGCCCCACTGAAAAATGTACTGAGCCACATGGCTAAAATAGATCAGAAAAATGGGTTAATCAAGATGTGAACGTTAGCTAGTAAGAGGCTAGACCTAAAGGGCCAATCAGCTTTATAACTAATAGAGATCTTTGTGTGGTTTTCTTTGGGCTTGCTGGCTGTGGGGTACTGGGCAGGACAAAAACCCTAACAAGCAGGCCCCCTCATGTTACATATATATATATGTATATGTATATATATATATGTATACACACACACACACACACACATATATATATATATATGTATATACACACACACACACACACATATTCTACAAGTTTTAGGAATGTGTTCAGGGTTCAGAAGGCAGCATTTATAGTTAACCTGAAAGTTCCCAGTTGCATATATAAATACAGAGCTGTTCCATTCACACTGATTGTTAGAGCTGACTGGCAAGAATGAACACTGTGCATTTCTGTCTGGTTAGTGTATTAAATCCACACAGTTTTGTCAGCTTTCTTTTATTTGTATTCACTTGACAGGACAAATCTGTTCAAATCTGTTTTAATAAGATAATTTAAAGCTTTACATAAAAGTTCACATAGATTCCCTTTGTAGTTACTTGTCTGGAAATGCAATTCTTTACTTTATTCAGGCTTAGGTTATTGTGGAATGAATGTCTGTCCATCAACATTTTGTTTCTTTGTTTAGATCAAATGTATCTTCTCTCATAAATAATTTTATTTTCCTTTCTGTAGAACTAGCGGAGTGAATATTATATTTTCAATTAAACCATATAAAAAGACAGTTGCTTACTTTTCACCCAGTTGTAAAATTTTACAATGCTGGGTTAAATATTTGTCTAACACACATTTGCTAACGATAAGTTGCAAACATATTTGCTAACGATAAGTTGGCAAGTTTTTAATATTCAAAAAATTTAAGTCAAAGGTATTACATGCTTCTCTTTTCTCCTTTTTTCTTCTCTTCCTTTAGAGAACTGTGTTCAGCTCATTCATCATTTTTTGTAATTATATTTACATTCATCGCTGAATTTCCCTGTTTGAGTTCCAGCAGGGAAGGACAGTGCCTGTGTAGTTGCTTTCTTAAAAAGCTGAAACCAGCAGATAAGCAAATCTCAGTCAAGGCTTTGAGCTTTTCTGTATGCCGAGGCTCAAGTTTAAGTAGTTGGTTAAAATAAAAATGAATGGGTTAATTTTCTCCTCATTGATTTCAGAAACATTGACCAAAGCTTGAAAACAACATCTGATTCTGCAGCAGAGGCTGACATGGACATAACAAAGAACATTCCAGACTGAATTGTGCCTGTTATCCAAACGTGAATGTCTGCAAGCATCAGCATTCACTCATCCTCACTGCTAACCTTCTGCTTTCTGTTCATCAGCTGCTTCCTATCAGACAGACTATGCTACCTCTGTAAGGAGAGATCTTAATGGAAATGAACTCGGGGCATATAGAGAAGAAACAATAAAAGGATTCTAGATATAAAATTTATTTTATCACACTAGTGTCAACTCTAAAACCTTAGGGACTACTCTAGTTTATACAATAAATTTTTTAAATCCTTAGACTGAAACTTTTACACAGTCTGTCCCAACTTTGTATTTCAAGCCATTTTTTTTTTCAACTGGATCTTTTGATCCATTCATTTACTGGATAATGAGGCAATCATGGTGGCCTCACTTTTCAAACATTGTGTTCTTCTCCTATCTTTATTCAGTTTTATTCACTAATAACACATCCCCATGCAATAGTTTTATTAACTTCTTCATAGCAATTACTGATTGGTTTATTCATTATATGTCCATGAAAAAAAAAACCATGCTGGGTACCAAGGGCCAAAAATAGCAAAACTTGTTCCTAACAAAGGGTTAAGACCCCAGGGGAAGAATTAAAATTTCAGACGCAAAGTGTTAATTTCAAAAGTCAAGGATAAGACTTGTTCTATTTTCTATTGGCAACAAATAATTAGTCTTTCTATGTAGACTAAAGGAGCCCCTTCTCCATTAAAAAGTTAGTGTGGACCAGTCAGGATAGCCTGTCTCTTTGTTGGTAAGTGTATGCCAGTCAATGTGAACAAACCTTGGAGAGTAGACTTGGTTAATACATGTTCTCAGGGCCCAGTCCATCTTAGAAGACTTTTACGTTACTTCTATCTAATGGAGTCCTAACAAAATAAATACCATGAAACTAATTAGAAACAAGGACATGGCTGAAAGACACTCAGCGGTACACACACGACACTATCTGAAGGTTTAAAAAGCAAAGTGAGATGAACTGCTTCTGAAGGTTTCAACTTTAGAAGCAGGTTTTTCATTCGCTCAAAAAAAATCTTTACATGTGAATTTATATTCAACAAAGGCGTCTTTTCTGCGGCTGTAAATTAAGAATAGGAATGTTCTCTTTGCTTCCTAGCAAGCCTGTAAGGTACATTAAACAAATAGGTAATATTCTATTCCAAATATTTCTACTTGAAGGACAAAGTGGTACTCCTAAAAGCCCAAGTTATTTATGTCTTGAGGAGCATAGAGTGCCGCAGCCTGCCTTTCTGTTCTGCCTCAAGAGCTCTTGCTGTTTGCTGCTCTGCCCGAATTCTCGCTGGAATTCAGAGCTGATATTATGATACTTTGATGGCAAACTTACCTGTCACACACATTCTTCCTCCGTCTTGGCCAAGTACAAGGCCGGAAAGCATCAGCGCATTGCATCGACTCCCACTATGCAGTAGATATCCCTGAAGATGCACGCTGAGCCCCGGAAAGCACCAGAGCATTGCATCGACTCCCACCATGCAGTAGATATCCCAGAAGATGCACACTGAATCCCTAGGCAGGAGATGGTGGCTGGGAACAGGTAACATTCTTGTCCTCACTCCGTTTCTGACACCACTTTGTGATCCAGCCACTAAGTTACCGTCACTGCTGTCACCCTGGAAAATGGTTCTCTCATCAGCCTACATGCTCAGAATCACAGAATTAAGTTACAATAAATGTAACTAACCAATTAGTAAGTATCATCCTAGATTCAGTCATTTCTCATGAGAATAGCACTTACTGCAAGCGTAGAGTCCTTCCCCAAAGTTATACGTGTTAGAGTATGTGGCAGATGCTAGAGAACTGTATAAAATATCGATTCCCATATATTTTGTAAATTTACAATCAACATATTTTCTTCGAATGGAACAAGACAATACAATTTTGTGCAGAATCCTTAAATCTATCTTCTCATTTTTCCCCCTCAAATACAAAGAGCAAAGCTGAATTTAGAAATGCATCAACAGAGAATATTGGTTCACAAAGTAAAGTGGGTCATGGTATATTATACCAAATTTTCCTATTCTCCATGCCATAGAATCTTCCTCAAAGTAGTTCATGAATTTCGGCTGACAAATGTACTTTCTATACACTTGACGGTATCCATTTTCCACACAAAACCTGCATGATTTGTCAGATTGAGACAGACATTCAAGTCACCTAAAAAGCAAATATACTATATTGGTTTCTATTGAAAATTGCCTCTCCATCTCATCTCTATCTTGTCTCTGTGTCTTGCCCCCGCCGTGTGTGTGTGTGTGTGTGTGTGTGTGTGTGTGTGTGTGAACTGTCTTCTGCTTCTGGATGTCACTCACCACTTCAATGCTGCTTTACAACGCTGTGGTATCAGTATGATTGTAAGCAGCCTGAACGCCTATTCCACACACGCAGCCTGAACTGAGCACCCTTATTGTTGCCTTAAAACCTAGACTTGTGCCTTCGCTTTGAAATGAGCATAGGCTAAAATATTTTAGTTCAATTAAAAACATATTTAATAAAATAAGGCTTGCCAAATACCCATGCACTTCAACCATAAAATATCTTCCACAAATACAAAATCATGATCATTTAATCTGACTTTTCATTTTTGAGAATATAAACTGATTTTTTTCTGATAAAAGAATTGGATATGAAATTAATTTATTAAAGCACTCTATTAAGCCAGCCTATTCAAGCATCCATTTTTACTGCACTGGGGCAATTTGTTAACTTTGGCTCTGTACCAAATTTTTAGACAATTTATTTTCTCTGTAGTGTTTTCCTTTTAATTTGGTTGAGTCAGTTATTGTTTATGTTGCGATATATTCCTATATTTTACTGGCTATGAAATATAGTAGTTTATTTTTATTATTTGATAATTAGGTCAGTTTATATATAACAATTTAGAAAATAAAATAATTAAATGCATAAATATTATGCATATATTAGATCCTTGAAACAATAGAATA
This sequence comes from Myodes glareolus, assembly GCF_982192425.1. Classification (NCBI taxonomy): domain Eukaryota; kingdom Metazoa; phylum Chordata; class Mammalia; order Rodentia; family Cricetidae; genus Myodes; species Myodes glareolus. The sequence goes on from NC_142050.1 coordinate 43,803,609, forward strand.
AGTTCTGTTCCATTTTTCATATCTTGTTCCTAGAGTAATGCTGCGTCAATGCATAACTTATTAAATAAATAGAAGGGAAGTAGGAAGGAGGGAAAAGGGAAAATAGTCATTTGAACAGCATGGGAATTTCACAATTATAGCTGTAATAAAGTTCAGATCATGATGAAGTATTTTAAGCAGTAAATTATGTCTGTTATTAGAAAGCAAGTACTATTTTTGATGTCTGTAATTAACTTACCTCTCTGGAGACAGTATTAAATATACATATTTATTATAGGCTGAAATTCTAATTAATAATATATGTTAGGTTTCTCTTGGTTCATCTGTATCCTTCCTCACTTTGTCCCCTCCTTTGTAAATCAGGGAAGCCATAATTGGCCTGCATGTACTGGAACTCCAAGCTAGCAGCTCAGAGTGCACTCCTCTAGAAATTTATTAAACCAAAAGTATCACAGTTAAATCTTCTGTGGTGGCCAAAACCAGATAAGGACTGAATAAATCTGCTTCTTCTGGACAAGGATCCTATAAATTAAGGGAAAACGGGCAAGTGTTTGGACACCATGAAATTTAAGAGAAAGTCGTCTTTCAGACTCCACCAGTAAATCGCCTTTAAAAACCTACATTGTATTCAGTAAGTTAAAGTGTATCATTTTGCCAATAATTTATGGCAAACTAATTTGCCTTTGATTCAATCAGCTAATAAAAACAAACGAATGAATGAATAACATCAGCAAACATCAAATCATACACCTATTGCCTTCAGCAGTTTTTTTATAATCCTTCTCCTCAGAAATCGCATGTCAGGCATGGCTTGAGAAAATTGAGGCAACTGTAATGTGCTCATGATATGTGGCTTGGTGGTAATGTTGTCTTTATGCGATGGCCATTGGGCAGGTGTGCACTTGCCATGTCTGTGTTGACTGAAGTGTTTGACGTACACCAGGATAACTTACAACATTGCGCTCCATGCTCAGTATGCCTCCATATTTTCAAGAACTGGCAGAGGAGCTTGCCTCCCTCAGGATTCATAACACACATTTCATCTTTGTCACACTTTTAGTTAACAGCCCTTGTTAACATGTCTGTTTCCCCCTCGCTACCTAATTAGTTATATAACTAGAAGCTGAAATAAATGTTTTCATTTTACACTTTAAAGGAAAAGTTCTTTGTTTTAAGTAAATTCTTCTCTAAATTCCAGGATTTAGAAATGGGTTCCTGGACTTCATGGATTGTGTGTATTAGTAAAAATCTAATTGGCACCATAGTTTATGGTATTGACATGCTCGATGGCTTCATTGATTCAGTTTGTTTTCCCTCTGCTGAAAACGAGAGACCCTTAGCGATGGCAGAAGGCTCATTTTTAATTTATTTTTCTTTCTATATTGCTCATTAGTAAATTATTGTTTCAAAGGTAAAAATATATTTTCCCACATGGGAAAAGTCATAAATTAGACAGTAAACGATATCATTATTGATCATAATTATCTTAAATGATACTGCTACATGCAGTGGTTCACATCACACAACTTAGTAAATAGAGGAACATATTAATCTTTGCATCTTATATTCAACTGTCCTGATAAGACTAGACACTTGAATCTTCCTCAGTAGCAATTAATTCTCCACATAAAGCCATAGACTGTCAACCACAATATGTGTAACACATGGCGTTTCCTATGCAGCACTGAATCTTGCTTTCCAGAACCCTTAATGTATGCATGAGTATGAAGAACATTTCATGAAGCGGGATGTTTCCGTAGTTTGGACTAATGCTCTATTAGAATGGAAAGTTACTTTACTCCATTTTCCTCAGTTTAATCTTGTGAAATTCTAAAGTTGCAGCTTCAGCAGGTTGTCTTGAGCATTTTTTTTTTTTATGCAAGTTGAACTTCAGCGGAGCGAGAATGTCCACCAGTCTGTGGTGACATCCGGAGGATTGTCGTCTGCACTGGGAGCTCACCTTATATCATTTAGGACGATACCCTTGACTTCCACTCCGAGTTTGACCTATACCTCTGTGGTTGTCATCAACCCCTCCTTGTCGTCAGTGACTATAAAGCTAATTTCTCCTGTTATTTCCGGGGGAATAGTTCCAGAAACCTTCACAGAAGTTCTGTGTGATGGTTACTAGTCAATTCTCTCTGTTGTCTTCCTCCATTGTCAACCAGCTCCCTGTTAAACATGGAGCCTGACTAGGGGCTGTTGCCATTTCTGTGAAGTTTTCCTTCCTGCTTTTGAAATCTTTGTCTTTTGTGCTCCGGATTGAGATTGTGTGCAGGAAGAGTTAAGCCCAGCTTTCTGGTCTGAGTCCTTCCCTAACACAAGATCCTTCCTTGCCATCTTAGAGCAGACGTTCAGCAGCACCTCTGTCACTGGAGACCTTCCATCTTGTGAAGAAAATGCTACTTATTTTAGGTGATGGAATATTTTTATTCTAATAAACAAAAAACCTGTAGTGAGACCGTAAGATGTCATATCCTCTCTTCGCTTTCTTCTACCAGATTAGTGAATAAAGACCATATTCTTTAATTAGGAGCTGTTGACTAGATGAATCCAGAAAGCACTGTTCTGTCTGCACCATTGTTTCCCATCTTGGCTATAAATCTCACCTGGTAGTTCTGTTCAGTACACTTAAGCTTTCCCAGGATTTCGGTGAATTTTAGTTGGCCATGTGGGCATCAGTTTGTTGAGGGGAGGCCACTTGTTGGTTCCTGGCCACTTTGCCCCAAAATAATCACACAGAAACTATATTATTTAAATTAGTGCTTGGCCCATTAGCTCTGGCTTCTTAATGGCTAACTCTTACATATTATTTTAACCCATAAATTAATTTAATCCATTAATCTATGTATCACCACATGGTTGTGGCTTACCAGCTAAAGTTTTAGCATCTGTCTACCTCCAGAGGGGCTACATGGTTTCTCTCTAACTCTGCCTCCTTTTTCTCAGCATTCTATTTAGTTTCCACCACTTAACTCTGTTCCCCTATAGCTCTGATATAGGCCCAAAGCAGTTCTTTTATTAAGCAATGATATTCACAGCATACAGAGGGGAATCCCACATCACAGCACACTTTCAGTCAGTCCTTCTCACAGTACTGAGTTTATAACTGCTACTTTCTGGTTGTAATTTGCTCTTTCTAGTGCTTCGCTCTATTCAATATTTGGTAGATTTTAAGATGCTATTTTTTTGTTGTTAGAACAATGGGAAGTGGGATAATAAAGCTTCTACTTTTACTTTAAAGACCCCCAAGAGATACTTAACTAGTTGCCTGCTGTATAAACAGTATTGAGAATGGAAAACATAAAGGAGATATACAGTTTCACTTATGACCACATGTGTCCTCCACTTTCTACACAACAACAGATATAATGCTTAGCCCTCCCGTGGTTACCTACCAAAACCATCTTCAGAATACTTCCATAATGAATTAGAACATAAAGATTTTTCTTTAAAAATCAAGCTGTTTAAAAATTAGGAAGCAAAGGGCACTAAGGGTAGTGACCACTGAAAGCTGAAAGACTCCTTTGGAGAAAATCTGTGTTCAGTGTGTGAGTCTGGCACCAATTCTTATGAAATTGATCCTATAGAAACACATATTTGTGAAACAGAATATTCTCAAAAGTTTTTTTTTAACAAGCCTGCTTTAAGTGGTGTTAGTTACTACTTTTATTTTATCTGAAAACTAAGCATCTGCAACATCTGCCCATTAAACATTTATGTATTTTAATCAGTATCCCCTCTGTGTCCATCCTCTGAAGAATACTCTCCTTTCTCTCAAAGACTATGGCATCCATTTTCTTTAATGGCAAAAAAATATTTTTAATTTTCTTTAAAAATTTGTAATTAATATCACCGGTTGTTTTCATTCTTAAAGGTTAATTTTTTCTGCATGAAGTTTCACAGTATGAAGGCAGATGGAACCTTTCTGTTGTTGGCATAATATGGGTTTTCTGTATTTGCTTACATTGGTAATAGCAGTTTACTTGAGAGAGAAAGAGAGAGAGAGAGAGAGAGAGAGAGAGAGAGAGAGAGAGAGAGAGAGAGAGAGAGAGATTGGCCTGACATGGGCTTTTGAAACATCTAACATGGCCACAGTTAATCAAAGAAAGTCACACCTTCTAATTCTTCTCAAATAGTTCCCCAAATTGGGAACTAAGCATGCAAATATATAATTCTATGGGGGCCATTCTCATTCAAACTATCACATTCCCAAATGAAATAATCAAAGAAAATACAAAGACCAGAACAAGAAAGCAAAATTCCATGAGAAGCAGTAGATAAGGCAGAAGGGTCATAAAACTTTTAGGCTGTTTAGTCATGCTCAGCATCTTTTATACAATGATGGAATTTCATTAGTTTGTTTTATCTGAAAGTTAAATTTAAAATGTTTCTGCCTGTTCATGTTTATTCATGATTTCTGTTATAACTAAATATAGTCAAAAATTGATTGTTGGATATCCATTGAGAAACTTGCACTATGGGTAGCCAATTTTGATCATGTTTCATGATTTTAGAAAGGACTGTGTGTCCTCTAACTGTTAAACATTTCATTTAAATATTTTTAGATCTCAGAATTAGGTCAAGTGTATGACTATAGAATCAGCCAAGCTGATTTTCATTCAGCTGCAGCGTATATGTTAGAAACTTGTAATCCTTCTGCAACACATAGTTTTGGTACTTCAAAGCCAACTTTTCCCTTTGAATTTATTTAAAAATCTACCTTATATCTTGGTCAAGAGGCACATTTTTTGGGGGAAAATAACTACATAACTGTTGGAAGGAATTCCCAGTTCAAATTTCATTTTCGTATTCGTAGAAAAATGAGAATTAGTTAAATGACAATGACGTTTGTCTGTTCCTGTTTCCTTGCCCTGTGGATGTTCTTTAGGGTCACAGCAGGGCACAGTATTGGAACTGTTGTGTCACCAGATGGCCACAGGATCTGGACTGTGTCTAGAAAGAGAGATTCTAACCGGGTCTAAGTATGAAAATAACTCACAAAATGGCTGTAAGGCCAGTCCCAGTGTGATCCGTTGCATAATTACAGGACACACTATTAAATACACAGAATACAGAACAGGAAGATGGCCCTGGGCCAACAGTGACTTGTCTGCACAGTAGAAAAGGCCAAGTAATGTCTGCCACAGAAGAGTTCTCCTGTCCTTGTGCTACCCATTCACAAGAAAGAAACAAAGGTCGGGGATTTCTCAGCGATGCTGACTTTCTCAGCTTCTGGAAACAAGTCTCATGACCCGACAGTGATTTCTAAAGGGAACACTAGTTTATTTAAGAAGAAGACAGAAGGAAAGGATCTTCCAGATGTTACTACTGTGGGGGAGCCTCTGTAAGCACTTGGCTTTTCATGCTGTGGTGCTGTGACTATGTCTTTGGTTAATTATTCTCACAGGACTATCCACAAAGGTGAAAAAGTCTCCCTGTGCCCCCATTAGTAAGACATCTACGCTGAGAATTTACCACATATCTTATTTTGTGCCTCATTATTTAGGATTACATTGTGTGGACTAGGCCTTAACTCCATGTCCAAGGTTGAACAGAGCAGACTGGTCATTTCCGTAAGGCAATTGTCTGCTGCTTCAGGGCAGAGGACATGCCACAGTAAACAAGGTATCCATAGAAATATCCTCGATATATAGTTGGTTTTATTTAGGATATTTTACTTTGTGTGTGTGTGTGTGTGTGTGTGTGTGTGTGTGTGTGTGTGTGTGTAGATCAAAGGGCAACTAGTGAGAATTAGTTTTATTTATTTTTTCCATATGGGCCCCAGGGATTGAACTTATTAGGGTCTGAGAGAAGCCCCTTAAGAAGACCAATAGTCACATATACAATAACAACAACATTAACTTCAACCATGAGGTGGCACTTAGCAACCCCCAAATAATGTCGCAAGTTCCTTTTAAGTGGAGTTAAGGGAATTCCAGAGAGGAGGGATTATTCTGGGACTGATTGGTAGAGGAATGATTAGTTTAGGGACTGATTGGTAGAAAGTCCTAGTGGTTATGGATCTTCAAGCAGCAGGATAGGGGAAGCTCTATTTAGCTTCCAGGAGACTGGGAGTGCCTGCTGAGCCAGCAAAGGGGCATTGGGAACATGCTGGGCTAGTAGAAAAAGCCATGGGGTGCCTGCTGAGCCAGAAGAAGGCTGCGGTTTTTCTGAGGACTGTCTGTTTAGCTCTGTCTCTTTTTAGTGAACCAAAACTAATGCTTGGATTTCTGTCAGGCCACTAGGAGAGCCTGGTCTGTTCCCGCCTCAATTTTCTCAAACTCAGGTTGTCAGGCTTAATGACAGATGCTTTACCCACTGAACTATCCCACCAGTGCAATGTATTAGGGATTTTCTGCCCTTAAGTACAAACAGTGCCTAATTTAGAAACCTACTTTTTTTCTTAATAGCACTTTTATTTAACTGTAGTAGAGTCTATTCTTGTATTTGATACATCAATGAAGTTCCATTCTATAGGTCTTATGTAAAGATGACTGAATTTTACTGCTTTTATTCCCAGGCCTCTACCTCTATCCATGCCTGGAAGGGGAAGAAGGAATCTATACTTAAGTTCAGGAACAGTTCTGATTATCTTGGGAGTTCCTCACTACTCACAGAATCTTCATTGAAATCATGACAGGTGCATTTTCATTGCAAGGTTCTCCTTAAGAGATAAGCTCCTAGCTGATTGTCACCCTAGTCTTTCTGAGGTATCTTTCAGATGTATCAGTGTTGAGTTTCTCTTGTTGCTACAACATCCATCTGCAAAAAACTGGCACCTCTCTACTCATTCAACTAATCAGAAACAATTACTCATCACTTACTACGTATGGGTACCAAAACGACTATTTCTGTAAAAGGAGACTGTGCTTTCGTAATCACACACATCTATATTAATTACAGCACTGTTTGGCCAATGGCTCAGGCTTTTTCCTGGCTATCTCTTATATCTTAAATAAACCCATTTCTATTATTTTATATTTTACAAAGATGCTTGTGGTTTATTACCACACACCTTGCTTCTTGGGTGGCTACATGGCATCTCTTTGACTCTGCCTTCTTCCTCCCCTCATTCATCTTATTTTTCCCTGCCATAGGCCAAAGAAATTTCTTTATTAACTAATGGTAATAAACTATATTCACAGTATACAAAAAGAAATCCCACATCATCTTTCCTTTTCTGTCTAAAGAAAAGGAAAGTTTTAACTTTAAAATAGTAAAATTACATATAACAAAATAGGTATCAAACAAGTATTACAATTACAGTATTTAGTCTATTTGTATCTGACAAAATTAAATAAAGTATCTTAACATTTATTTTATCTTTGTGAGTCTAAAGTTTAATATCTAATTTATCCTTTATCATAACTAAGGAAAACTATAATTATAACTGTATAGTTTTCAACTCTATAAAAAACCCCAGAAGGATATAATATTACCTAAGTCAGCAGGAAGTTCACTGTAAGCAAATTCAAAAACTCTAGAATAGACAGAGACATCTCACTGCCTAGGCAATTACCCAAAGTTTTTTTGTAACATTGGGGCATCCATCTTCAGTCTACAAACCCATACTATCTGGCAGACTTTTCCATGAATTAGGAAATTTGAAAGACTGTTTTGCCTACAGTGGCAGTTTATCAGTCATTCTTTCATGAAGGAGAAAACCTGAAGAACTGTCTCACCTTCTTCTGACAAGTTCATCAAACATTTTTTTGTGGATCCTGTATGTCCAGTTTATACATTATACCATCAAGCAGGCCAGGCAAGAAGAGCTTCTTGCCAAAATGGCTATCAAAATTCTTAAGAAGCCTCTTCCATACCCATCATCTTCTTGAAGTAATTAGTGCTTCCAGAAGCAGACATGTATCACTGTCATGAAAACTCTAAGTTCTTAAAACCTTTCAAATGCCATATATCTAGAAAACCATGACTACAAGTTTGACTATTATAAATGACAATCTATTAATCTTTAATTTTTAATTATTCATTCCATTTTGAAATGAGTTACATAAACATGATATCTTAAATAAGAGTAGAAATATACATATAACAAAAATGACCTTAAATGTGTATCAATAAATCAAAGTCCATACCAATGTAAAGTATTAATTTCTATATCATATTACCCCTTTCCTTTTTTTTGAAAGAGATTGACTGTGACTGTTAACCATTTATAATCAGCCCCCTGTTAATGAAAACAAACATGTGTAAACAATCATTTGGGGAATTTGGGCGTTTTCTCTAAACTGCTTCCTGCTGTTTATTGGACAAAGTATTTTTAGGATTTATGGAGACCCTTTCGGGAAGGGTATTATTCCAATAAACCACATTAGCCTGAAAGGAATCCACAGGATCGCATCTTCTATGGAAGCAAAAGCAGAACATCTTTTTCCAAAGTAACAGATCCTTAAACTCAAATTTTAAGGTCAAGATACCTTTAAAATAACTTTGTTGGTTTAGCTTGGCAACCCCCAAAGTCAAATGTTTTACAACAGTTAACTCATTAACAGTAAAAGATATACAAAGAAAACAAGATAATAAACATAATCTAGACTCTGTGTATATACCATCTTTACTTGACTTATTTTTTACTCTTTTTGCTCTATTTTTTTGCTTTTTAAAAAATATTTTATTATCTTTAGTCCTTTAAATCTATGACTGTACTTTTTGATATTACTTTTACTATCTCTTTGAAGATTTTGCTTTATTTTGTAAAACTATTTCTATAACTGTCTATACCTATTTTCTTTTTTATTTCTTATGCCTACACACAATTTTTTAAAACACATTATGACCCATCTAGATATTTATCTCTGTCTGAATATCTCTTTATTACATAACTGTAATCTTTTTTTGATCACTGTTTTAACTGTTAAGCAGGCATGGCTAGGACCAGAGCAATCACTTTGGCTATTAGTTCCACCCTGCTCAGCTTCCCCACATGGTAAAGGTCTATTTACCACCAGTTCTTGGAACTGTGTTTATCACGCCAACTCTAGGTAGCAGTTGGCCTATGCTGCCACCAAGTAACTTACAGCATGCTTCCCACAATCCCAATTCAAGTACTCCATAGCAGGACCTCCCAAAAGAGCCAGAGCCATTTGTGCCACCAGCACAAACTAGGAAGCTATCTCTTAAAGGAGCAACACAGCCTTTGCTGCTAATGCTGAGTCAGGAAGCCCTCACTTAAAGGAGCCATGGCTCTGCTCTACACCTGCAAGGAGAGCCTATCTGAAAATAGGCAGCTATCAAGAAGCTCCAACTGACTCCCGTTTTTGTGTGGCTGGGAGTCCTTTTTTTTTTTAAACTTCCTTAGGCTTTATGTGGATAATCTTACCACCATGTGGACACCATTAGTAAAAGAAACTGCGCTTTTATTTCCAGCCACTCAGACCCGAATAATCACACAAAAACTGTATCAATTACAACATTGTTTGGCCAATGGTTCAGGTGTATTCCTAGCTATCTATTACATCTTAAATTGACCCATTTCTATTATTTTATATTTTAGTACATGGCTCATGGTTTGCTACCTCACATCTTGTTTCTTGGGTGGTTACATTACCAAGTCTGCGTGAGTCCACTTTCTTTCTCCGTGCATTCAGTTTAGTTTCCCCACCTAGCTATATTCTTACCTACCGTAGGCAAAGCAGCTTCTTTATTAACCAATGGTAATAAAACATACTCATAGTATACAGAGGGGAATCCCACATTCTACTTCCAGAATTGTGATGCCCTCACTGAAATTAAAACCACTAGATAAAATACAGCAGTTACTTTCAGAGACCCCAAAAGGAATACTATGGAAGGCTAATACATTATAGTTGGATTATGCACAGGCAGTGGATCCTTGTAGAAATCTGAGAGTAAAGTCCATGTAAAATAAAATAATCTGAGAGACTTCTAATGCTTTGTAACAAAGTTCTTGAATGTGTTGGTGTATGTGTGTGTTTTAATTGCTGTAGTTGCTTTAATTTAGCTCCCCTTTCTCTCTCTCATATATATACTCTATATATGTGTGTGTGTGTCTGTGTATCTCACTATCACGATCTCTGTCCTTCTACCTCCCTCTTTCTCCCTCCTTTTCTCCCTTCTTCCCTTTCCCTACCACCATAATCTCTCCATGTGTCTCTCAAGCAACAGAACATCCTCTAAAACTCCCAAGACCCATAAAACCCAACATGTTCATAGCCAAACTCAGGATACCCTAAACCAGATCCATCTCAGTTGTTTTATGAATACATTGCTGACAGAACCACCGACCTAGATACCAGCAAAGAGGCCAAGGATCCTGGATGTCATGCCTCTCTGTCCCCTATCATGTGCATCAATCAGCAAATGTAATGAATTAAAGAGAAAGTTCTTTTTCTTTTTCTTTTCTTTAGCTTCACTAGCTTATTGAAAGAAAAGATTGACATTTTTTTTCTCTATGGCAATGTTTCTCAACCTATGGATCGTAACACCTTTGGAGTCATATATCTTCCATATAAGATATTTACATTATGATTCATGACAGTAGTGAAATTGCAGTTATGAAACAGCAAAGAAATAATTATACGGTTGGGGGTGGCCACAATATAAGAAACTATATTAAAGGAACATAGCATTAGGAAGTTTGAGATTCACTGTACTATAGAGACAGTTAAGAACTAGTCCAAGTTTTGCTAGCCATATGGTCACTATTAGAACTATTGAAGTCAACCACTGTAGCATGAAAGGAGTTATGAACAATATATTGGTTGTAGTGATTTCTTTTACCATTTATTATAATATTAAAGAGGGACAAATAAAAGATAAGAACCTGAAAAGATCATCATGACCATAACACATTTGCCATCATTCACCTCTGGACTGCAAATAGCTTGCAACTTTCCAGTCCCACTTCCCCTTCTCTGGGGTGTCACTCTTTCTCAATACAGGCAAATCATGTGATCCATCCTGATGACTTAAATGTCAACCCTGTCCCTTGAGCCAGCACTTGAATCTAATTGGATTGGATATCAGGACACAACACAGATAAGGTCCTGCAACATTCCCCCCTTTGTTTAATTAAAAAGGAATTTTTTGTTGGGGAATATAATTTTCATGTGAGTGACTTTAGTTTAGGCTGCATTTGTTTAACTCTGTGAAGCTGTGCTGCTTTACCTGTCTAAAACACCTGATAGTCCTAATAAAGAGATGAATGGCCAATAGTGAGGCAGGACTAAGGATAGTTGGGTCTAGAGGGAGAGAGTATAAATAGAAGGAAAAATGAGAATGAAGAGAGCAAGGAATATATAAAAGAAAAATGAGAGGAGAACACTAGGAACCAGCTACCCAGCTACACAGTAAACCACAGAGAAAGAAGTAACAAAAGGTATATATAAGTAGAGAAAGTTAAAGGCCCAGAAGCAAAAGGTAGTTGGGTTAATGTAGGATAAGAAAAGCTTGCAAGAAATAATCCAAGCTAAGGCCAGGTATTCATAACTAAGAATAAGCCTCCGTGTATGATTTACTTGGGAGCTGGGTGGTGGGCCCACCAAAAAGCCAAAAGAATAAAACATCATGCAATAGTCTCTAAATATAACACAGCAGCAGTATATACCATAAAATGATTTTCAGGTATGTCTAAATATAAAGGAGAGGTAATAACCTTAACAATAATTAATTTACATAACAAGAATAATTATCAAGTAATAAATACAATGTCAGAGAGACCACTCCATTAGCTGTCTTCTCCTAAAGAGTCCAAAGTTTGGGACCTAATTTATATTCTACCATGTTTTGGGGAAACTACAACTGTAACTATTTAGTTTTCTATCCTGTCAAAGTCCTGATCAGAATGTATTACTGGAGTGAGCAGGAAATACATAGCAAGTGATTTTCAAAAGTAAGAGAAATGACAGAAACAGCTGGCTGTCTGGACAGTTACCCAAAGTTTCTCTGTAATGTTGGGGCTTACATATTTGTCCTAGAGGCCTAGAATATCTGACAGACTTTTCTGTAAAGCAGGAAATTTTGAAGGGCTGTCCTACCCTGTATTGGCAGTTTGGCAGTCACTTTTCTTTTTGTCCTGCTTGTCAAGTGTGGACAACATACTACCAGTAGTCAAGGCAAGGTCAGTATCTCACAAAGAAAGCAAACTCCATGTAGAGTTTTTTTGATGCCCATCATTCTTTCTTGAAGTAGATCAGTGCCTGTAGGAGCAGATATGTCTCATTATCAGAAAAAGGCTATGGTATAAAGCATTTTAAATGCCATATTCTGTAGTTCTTTGATCATTTATCTAAAATATATTTCTGTGTGTTCTTGAAAACATACCTAACATGACTAAAAGTTTGATAGTTAGGGGTAATTATTAACTTACATTTATTTATTATCCTAAATATCTTTCAAGGACTACAACTTATTGCATAATTAAACAAACTTTATAGGTATGAGCTGCCTAGGCATAGTATCTTAAGCAAAAATGGAAACACATGTACAGTATAAAAAATAACCTTAAATTTGTATCAATATGCACATATTTTAAAGAAGAGTAGAAACATATATACAGTAAAATAAAAATACATTTAAATATATATCAATATATAAAAAGCCATACCAATGTAAAATATTTTTGAGATTAATAGTTGCCTTTGAGTTTAAAATAGATTCAATAATCTATTTTTTATTCCCTTATTATTCCTATATCACCCTTTTATCTTTTCAGAAATATATCCCCCAAATTTAACCCCTTTTGAATAGTTTTTCTTGGCCATGGCTAGTAACAACTTGCAAGCCCCCACTCAATGACAACCATCTATAATTCACTGAATAACCATACATTACCTACCCCTCCTCTTGGGACTGTGGGCATCATGTTTTCTAGACTGTTTCCTGTTGATATGTGGTACTGTCATCTTTGGGAAACTCTGAGAAAATAGATAATGGCCAGATTCCAGGGAATCCTGATGTCTTCCAGTCTGGGTGTGATGGGACAATGCAAGGCTATCAAGACCTGGTTAGAGTAGTCTAATAGACTGGATCATCTAAATAACTGTCTTGAAATTTTCCTGACCATTTTGTAATTCAGAAATGATCTTTGGTTGGTATTTGTCAATTTAGTGGCATTATCAAAATCCAGGTGGAATTGTCATTGTGGAGCCCCATCATCTTTTGAAGACTTCAGAGTTTTCTATTAGGAATGTTCATTGTTCCTTGTGAGAAATTTAACATATTAAATGTTATATGCAACAAATCTTGAGATTGTTAAAGGACCATAATTTATGAAATGCATCCAAGACACACAGGGTTGATTTCTAAATACCTGCTTCAGATTCAAGTCTGATATCATGTACAAAAAGATGCATGAAGCCTAAGATTAGAATTAGTTAGTACTCTATAAGACCATTAATATCAAAAGAGAAAGTTTAAATTTTGCAATAGTATTTACACTTTAAGGAAAGTTTTTAAGAAGTCAAAATAAATCTAAGAGATATGAGATTAGTACAGTATAATAGACACTAGACTTTGGTTTTCTCTGTCCTGTATCATTTGGCTTTTCAGATATAAGACAGAGACTTAGAATTTTTTAACAAACATAACTTGGGTTTAGAGAAGGAGAGAATCATGTTTCCATTCCAAAGCTAGTTTTAGTTTTCAACTGAGTTTGAACTACTTAAAGGCCAATTTTCTAACATGTTTATAGAAACCACCAAAAACAGACATTTTGAAAGATTTATGAAATTTTACCCTATTGGAAGTATAATATACAATTAGGCCAAATTACTCTTTTTCTTAGTATATTCTTTTCTCTGAGTGATTCTTACTTCCTCAGATGCTTTTGTTCAAAGCTAGATTCCTTAGTTAGACGTTTTCATTCTCCTGCAAAGACAAAAACAAAATACTACCCTTATGTTAATTTTAGAGAGTTTTCTTTATTGCCAGATTGAATTGACATGTTTTTGATGAACTATCAGTTCTCATAATCAAGAGGTCTTTCATGTTCAAACTGAATATTTATCCATGTTAATGTATCTTTTTCTTCTCTAATGGAAACAAAAGTAAAACCTCTTTCCAACTTAACACAAATCCTGCTCTCCATTCTGAGGTCAACACATTTTTAAGGTATACAGGCTGATGCAGGTCAATAATTTTCTTCAATTATCCAATTTCTCTCTGCAGCTGTTATACCCTTTTAATTAGCATTTAAAAACTTTAAAGTTAGTAAAACACTGTGCAATTTATCTCTAGAAGTCATTATTACCTCTTTCTGTTTATTAAGTCTATCTTGTTAAGTTTTATTAGATCTTTCTATGACTGCTTGTCCTGTAGGATTGTGTAGTATATCTGTAATAAGTTTCATATTATAATATGCAAAGAAACATGATCATTTTACTAGATACATGTCTTTCTTAACTTGTACAAGTATTTCCACAATGGCAATACTTCTAATAAATGTGTTATTACATAATCAGCCTTTTCAGAACTCAAAGCAGTTGCCCTTTGAAATCCTGCATATGTATGTTTGATATGATGTACATATTTTAATTTTCCAAACTCTGCAAAATGAAACACATCCACTTGCCAAATTTAATTTCTTTGACCATCCTTTGGGTGAAATCCTGCAGGTAGTGGAGTTTAGTTATACAAAGAACAAGTATAGAATTTCCTTGGCTTGTTGCCAAGTTATAAAAAAAATCTTTGTTTTTCAAATCCTTGATATTAACATGGTGTTTCTTTTGAAATTCTGAGGCCTCTAGCACATTTCCTTTCAATAGCTGATCAATTTCATCAGTACCTTGTGCTTAAAGGTCTGGTATATCTGTATGGGATCTGATGTGTGCTATATAGGAAATGATTCCTATTTCTGACTATTTCCTGTGATTGAATAAATAACAAAATTTTCTGAAATACTGAGAATAAGTTCAGTGGCTTCCAAATATAAAACAACTCTTTATCTATATTGAGAGTCAGTAACTACATTAAGTGGTTCTAGAAAATCCAATAATACCTTGAGAATAGCATATAATTCTGACTTTTGAACAAAAGAGCTTTGATTACTTTATTTAAATTTCCTGATTTATAACTTGCCTTTCTTGATTTATTTACATTTCTATAGAATGTAGAGTCTCTAGATATTGGTGTTCTCCATACAATGTGAGGAAGGATCCAGTTGATTCTTTTCATAAACTAAAGCATATTGCTTTTGGTGATATTAGGTATTAGTCTCTCCAAAAACTTTACTCTAAGCTCTTCCTTAATGTTCATCTTCTACTCATAGTGAAAACATTTCACAATTAGGAAAAGATACTTCAGTTTCTGTTGGATCCATTCCTGTTAATTGATGAAGTCTCAGTTTTCCTTTTAGAATCAAATCATAAACCTCTTCTACATATGTCTTTAATTTTTTACCCTATTTGTATGGCAAAAATATCCATTCTAAAATATTATCTTCTCTCTGCATAAGAATTCTTGTAGGAGAATGAGAAGAAGGTAAGATGACTAAAATAGAATCAAGCTCTGGATAAAAGTTATCCCATATATGCATCCTGTAAGAACGTTTCTACCAGAGTCAACTCTCTCTAACTTTTAGCTGTTAATTTTCTTGTACTATTTAAGTCCTTATCACCTTGTAAGGATTAAGATAAATTACTTAGTATTTGAGCTGTTAATCCAATTGTGGGCTGCAACCAGTTACTATCTCCCAAAAATCTTTGAAAATCATTAAGACTTTGCAATTGATCTTTCCTGATGTGTCCTTTTGTGGTTGAATTTTTAAACCTATTTTATATCCTGTGTAATTATTACAATGTCCTATTTGTACTTTTTTCAGGAGCTATTTGCAATCCCCAGGAAGCAATATTTCTTTACTTCTTTAAAACTTTTTTAATGTATCTACATTTGAATCAACTATTAAGATATTGTCCATATAATGGTAAATGATAGATTGAGAAAGCTGTTTATTAATTATTTCCAATGGTCATTGTATGAAATATTGGCCCAGGTTGGGGCTGTTAACGTCCCTTGTGGGAGAATTTTTCTTTGACACCTTTTACTGATCTGGAAATTACTACAAGTAGGACTGTGAAGGCATATTTTTATATCCTGTTTATGTAAAAATATAATAAAAAACAGTCTCTTAAAGCAATCTCAATAATTGAACATCCTTTAGGTAATAAAGAAGGCAGAAATTCCAGTCTGTAGATAGCCCTTTGACTGAATTACTTTATTTAAAGTTCTCAAATCTGTTAACATACTCCATTTTCTAGATTTATTTTTCATTGACAAACATAGAAGAATACCAAGGACTGGTCAAGTCTTCAATATGTTGAACATTTAGCTGTTCCTGTACCAGCCACTCCAGTATCTATATTTTTTCTGATGTTAAAGGCTATTGTTTTATCCAGACAGATTTATCAGTTAACCATTTTAAAGGTAGGGCTATTGATACTTTCAAAAGGTCATCAGCTGTTGGGTTCTTTTTATGAACAACTTGAACAGTCTGTGAACACTCTTGAGAATACACTTTCTAATATTTTTCTCAGAAGTATTCTCTATCTTATGGCTTTTTCCTGAGATTGGAGGAATGTTTATCTGTGTTTTCCATTGCTGAAATATATTATGTCCCCATAAACTCATTGCTACTTTAAAAACATATGTCATATGTATTTAATATTTTCATCTGTCCTTCTGGTCCTATGCATTTGACATATCCTGTGCTTTGTTTCACATGAGATAAAGTTATAATCCCTAGGCATGGAAAATTTACCTCCTGAAGAAGCCAAGGTGGATGCCAAGATCTTGGTGCAATTCATTTTCTCCTGTGTCTGTAAACCCTCAACTTCAAAGCCATTTATTTGTAGTTTAAACTTTGGTCTTTGATTCTCTATGAAAGTTTGCCAAAATATTTGCTTTATGGCTTCTCCTCAATTATTTGTTCTATCTTTTAAAACTACTCTATCATTCAAAGCAATATTGTTTTTCATAGTAGGCATTAGGTCCTTTAATTGCTCTGTGGAGAAGTTTTCACCATGGTGACAGGGAATGATTGAACCAAATTTAATATGGCAGCCTGAGAGAGGCCTTCAAAGGTGTTCCCAGTGGAAAAGAATTACCTTGTCTGTCCCTTATTGATCTTCATTCTTTAGTCCAATGTCAGTCTTGACTGTACTTTCTATATACTCCAGAAGGCTGGGGACTTCTGTCTAGATTACTTTTAGAAAAAAAACCAAAAACATTGTTTCTAGGCCTTTCCCACCTACCTTTTTAGATAACCTTGTTTACTACAATTTAAACATCTGACATTTTGATTTTTCTTAATGTTTTTGGAAATAACCTCTCCTATGGCAATATCATCATGAATGTGAGATTCAATATTGATTGTATTTTGGATCCATTCATATGGTAGTGCTGAACTTTCCCTTAAAAGGCTGATTACCCTTTTTCATTGTGAATTGCATTTTCAAAGCCAAAGGGTCAATTGGTATTTGTCTAGCTTCTGAATTTAATATCATTCCAATTACAGTTTAAGTCAATCTTTTTTAACAAAATAGTCAGCAAAGTCTCTTTTGGGTACCATATAATTTTAATAAATGACTCAGTTCTCTTTCTGGCTTCTTAAACTCTGTTCCAAGCATTTAAAGCGGCTGTACAGCAAAAAAACAAAAGTGTGTTCACTATATATAAACTATCTTTGCACATCAGCATAATCACCCTCATCAAGGAATCGACATTGAGAAATTCCAATATCTCTATCCCTACTTCATATTTTGATGACCCTAACCTCATTTTTCCAAGTCCTCCATTGTAACTGAGGACCAGTTTCCAATACTGCTGTAACCAAATCTTCCCAGTCTTACACAAAAACTGTTAGTAGTTGCTCATGAATTTAACATTTGCCTCATAAAATATGAATTCATAACCTATGAAACTATCATTTTCTTAAATCTTCTGTCTAACATTTTGACAGGATTCCAGTAAGCTTTTCCATAGCCTTTGGGGATATCTGTGACTTGGTGGTTGTTCCTGTATGGTGACTCAATAAATTAATATGGATTATCTGATAAACTTGGTCTGTTCCTCTTCAATTTCATAATGTAATAGTGATGTAGGTTCTGCTCTAAATTTCTCTGTCTGTGTTTGAATATTTTTATTATATGTATTAGTAGGTTTTTCCAAGGCTTGTAACTTATCAGTAAAAATTTTATTTTCAGTAATGAGTATTTCTAATTTTTGTAATTTACCAGTCACTTTTGCATTATTTTCATTAGTAAATATTTCTAAAGCTTTTATTTTAATAATACAAATTTTATCATTTTCCTTAGTAATTATTTGTAAGGCTTGCATATTATCAATGGTAACCTTTTTTAAGTTTTTCCCTATGAATAGTAAGATTTTCTCAGGTTTGTATCTTATCAATCAATTCCTCATACTTAGCATAGCTATCAAACAATTTTAAAGTTAAAATATGAACTACCAAAGCGATAATAATTATGACCAATATTTTATGGATCCTAACTATGCTGTTTATCTCATGATCTATCTTTTCTATTTGCATCCCATTCAAAGTAGCAGTAAACAGGACACTATTTTCCTGAATTGTGATATTTCCAGTTTTTAACATCAGAAAGACTTTAAGAATGTTCTTTCCCACTTTCTGTTTTATTTTTGTAATTAATTAATTAATTTACTAGCCTATTTCACTGTTTAAAAATTCCCTCTCTGCCTCCCCCCTCCCTTTCAACCCTCTCCCAAGGTCCCCATGCTCCCAATTTACTCAGGAGATCTTGTCTTTTTCTACTACCCACGTAGATTAGATCTATGTATGTCTCTTTTAGGATCCTCATTGTTGTCTAAGTTTTCTGGGACTATGATTTGTGGGGAAGGTGGATATGGAAAATGTGGTACATTTACACAATGGGGTACTCCACAGCATAAAAAATAATGACATCTTGAATTTTGCAGGCAAATTGGTGGAGCTAGAAAACATCATTTTGAGTGAGGTAACCCAGACCCCAAAAGACAATTATCACATACTCACTCATAAGTGGTTTTTAAGCATAAAGCAAGGGGAAGATTTTTTTTATATGCACCCTTACTTGCTAAATTCTGAGTTACTTTCAAGACATTCTATTTTCTGAGCAAGCACTGGACCATAGGCAGGTTGTCATACTCACCCAGCAACTAAGTGAATACTTTAGGTCCTCAGGCCCTCATACCTCTAATCAAAGAATTTTATCCTCAGAGCCATCTCTCCATATCTGATTTATTTATTTTTTCATTGATAACTTTTGGACTATGTGCACAATAGAGGCATGGCAATCCCTAGATATTGGTACACTTTATGTGGCTGAGAAGAATCACTGAATGTAATCTTTATTAATGTTCACTTGAATGAAGTAAAACAAAAATTATATCTTCACATGAGTTTGATTTTGGTAATAGAATTCTTTTATAAGAGGTTAAAGGTATGTTGAGGTGGGCTTTAAATTTTATCTGTGGTGAGTGTGTAACTGAGTGTATCCATGTGTGCCATGTGCATGCAGTAGCCTGCAGATGTCAGAAGAGGGTGTAGGAGTCCTGAGAACTAAAGTTAGAGGTATTTCTGAGCCACCATGTGGCTGCTATGAGTAACTCACCGGGAACTGAAACCAGGTTGTCAACAAGACCAGTAAGTGATCTTAACTGCCAAGCCATCTCTCCAGCCTCTACAAAGGCTATTTTCAAATTACTTTATACTCAAGTCTTTTAACTCTCCTGTGGTGTTACAAATGTTACTGTGTTACCTAGTGTTATAGTTGAAGTTTTAATTAAGCTTGTCCTTGTTCAAAGAATGTAGTTTGTGGTGTTTAGGTTTTGATCTGGTCTACCAACACCATCAAAGTGAAATCATTATAGAACCTTTGATACAACCCATTATGTGTGAGTATTTTAAAGTATCTGCAAGTGCTTTATATTTTAACAGTATATTCAAACAGCAAAGGGAGCTTAATTTAACTGGAACCCCCCTTTCTTAATGTAAATGTTTATTTGAAAACACCTATCTATAATTAGGATATTAGTAAGAGTTTTTAATTAAAATATCTGTGTTGCATAGACTTGCAATTGCTACATCGGTATGTTTCTTTTCAAGCACAATATAATTACTGTAAGTGTATCCCCATTATATTGTAAGTAGGGATCCTCTTTAATTTTTCAGGAAACTGTAGCTTCCCTTTCTAAGTTGCTTATTTGATGGACTGTTATTGATTTTTTTTTTCATTTTATATAGGAAATGTGGCCTAGTGGGGAATAAAAATAATTCCCTGCATTAACTTTCAGGCTTTGCATGGATTGTGCAAGGGACTTATCATTTTTATAAGCTTTGAAATCCATGACAATTGACCATTTTCCCTGAATTCTCCAAGAGCCTTTTCCCTTGACTAAGCTTTTTCTTTTGTATTGCTTCAGGAGCTAAAAATCATACCTTTCTGGACTCACTTAGCAGTGACTGAGGACTTGCAGAGTGTGTCTCACAATCAGAATAGTCCTAGCTTTACAGACCTTTTCAGATATTCATTTAGTGATGGTTATTTTTTTCAAAACAATGATATATCATTAATAAGCATTATGTTAGCCACATATTCAGTGGGAATACTTGATCCCAGCATGACTAAGCTGTTTTTAATAGTATTAATTATTTCATGACTAAACATGAATGTGACAAACTTGATAGGTTAAGAAATGACAAACTATGGATAAGGGATATAGGTTAGTGCTGAATAAGTTTTCACCATATGTAAGGCTATAGGTTTGACTCTGGTCAATAAAAAAATAAACATTTAGAACTAAGTTCTTATCTTCACTGGCCTACCCACTCACACACCCAAGTGTGTAAATTCTATGCATGTATGTTACAATGTATACATTTTGCTAATTCTTTTAGATACGGTTTCCTTTTATAAGCTTGGTTGTCCTCAAAGTTGCTATGTAGACCCAGAAGTCCTTGAACTCACAGAGATCTACCTGCCTCTGACTCTTGAGTTATAGGATTATATATGGGTGCCACCATGTCTTGTGGAATAGGATATATGTTTAACTATGTCAAGATTGTTGCATTTGTTTATTCTGCATTTGTTTAAATATGTAAAGATATGTTACTGCTTTACCTTGTATGCCTAAGGCACCTGATTGGTTAATAAAAAGATGAATGGCCAATAGCTAGGCAAAGGAGGGAGAAGTGGAGCTGGTGGGCAGAGAAGAAAAGGGGAGCCAGCCAGTCAGGGATCAGCCAGTCAGGGGTCAGACGGCAGCACAGAGGAAGCAGGGAAGCAGGATGGACATTACACAGATGAAGTAAATGAGCTTTGGGGTATCACATAGAAATGCATTAATTTAAGTTAAAAAAAAAGCTAGCTAGAAAAAAGCCTAAGCTAAGGCCAAACATTTATAAGTAATAAGTCTCTGAGTCATGATTTGGGGGTTGGTGGACCAAGAGAGCCTGCTACAACCACACCTGATTTTTGCTATCCATTTTGACATAGCAGCTATTGCTTTATACGTATGTACTTAAATATATATATATATATATATTATACATTAAATATATAACTATATATTATATTGCACGTATATGTGTGTATATATATATATATATACACGCACATATATGAGAGACACAGAGATAATTACTAGAGGTCAGAAATTTGTGAGGTAAACTACATCCCTACATCCTCACTTCACTGCTGTTTGCAGAAACTGGGAACTACTTTCACACTCCAAGGTCTCTAAGAGGACACAGCTCTCTGTCAAAAGCATTCCCAGGAAATAGGAGACTCGGTTGACAGTCAGCTGAAGGACTGGACCATCTCTATCACCCAAGAGAGGGCGTTGTGATCCGGCTGTCGGTCCATGTTGGAGAAACAGCTCGTATTTTCATGCATCATGCCCTCTCAACTCAGCTGATATGCTCTTAATCCTGAGAAAGAAAGCCTTTGGGAGGCTGACAGAATGAATCATTCAGTCTGCTTAGAGTGAAAACCACTTCCCATGGTGGCGGGAAGCCACCACTGAAAAATGGCGAACATCACCTGGAGAATAACATGGTAGGCAGCAGTTTAATGTTCTTTTGGCATCTTTTCTCAACATTCCATTTTTCTACCAAGTTCTTGGCCTCTGTCACTCTTTCTCCCATTCAATTTGCTATAGGCAGTGTGCATTCCTCAACTCTAACCTGGGCTTTTATTTACCCCGAAGAAAACAGGTTGGTTTTAAGTCACCTAGAACCATGCAATATTGAGTATCATTGTTTATGCCCTGTGGAATCTCTTCTGCATCTCTGTCTAATTCTCTTGGTGCACCTGATTTCAATGGACTGATTTCCCCAAAAGTTAGTGGAAAGTTTTAGTCAGATATATGATCTTTGTTAATGGAATCACAACAGAGAACTAGATATGTGCTTCTCCTTGATAAAGGTATCCTTGACTCAAGCAAGCTGAGGTTCTGCTACCTCGTAGTTGGAACCAGGAGTACTGGCTGGACTCTCCCAAGGCTCCCCCTTGGGGTGCAACCTACTAGGCCACATCTTCCCTTCCCCTGCACAACTCCTCTTTTCTTCTGAGCTTCCCTGGCTGATTAGGACTCCTTTAGCTCCCATTCTTCTTGGTGTGTTCCCTCACATGCTGGCCTCCCAGTTCAGGACTGCGTTCTCTCCCAACAAATCAAAACTGCCTCTAAGCATTTAATGGCACGTTTAAACATTCTTGCTCAGAAAATACACTTGTTTTTTGTTTCATAAGAATATTTATATTAAGGAATCTTTTGTATTAAGAAAGGATTCATGGACTTAACACAGAGGATTCCAAACTGTAACCCCTGATATTGGTAGTCTTGGATTGCTTAGCCTCAAAATTCAATGTGATCCAGGTCAAAGATAATGATACACCATTTCCTATGATTCATATTATCCAAAGAGAAAAAGAAGAAAACTATTATACTACTTTTGTTCATCATGACAAGTCATTGGGGTCTTTAAAACTTTTTATTTGTTAATAATTTATGCTTGTGCATGTTTGCCTACATATTACTGTGTCTGTGACTGGTGAACTCAGAAACCAGAAAAGGATGTTGGATTGCCTAGAACAGGAATTACAGTTGGTAATTCCATGAGCTGCCATGTAGGCCCTGGGAACAAAACCCTAGTCCCCTGCAAAAACAAGTACTCTTAATGACAAAACAATCTCTCCAGGCTAGACTGTAGCATCTGTAAAATCCCTCTTAACTGTAAAGTTGAGATAAATACACAACCAACTTTAAATATTTTTAAGTAAGCTCATCATCAAAATTCCTTTTGACAAATGCAGAAAAGATGTCTTTACTAGCATAATATCTTGACAAATTACAGCCATTGAAAGAATGTAGGTCTTTAAATTTTAATATTTTTTAATAAATTGCCGAAATATTAGTCATTGGTACTTATTTTCCATAAGACTTCTCTGGGGGCTGTTTCTAGGCAGAAGCAGCAGACAGAAGATGCAGTAGACAGAAGACACTCCGAGTCTTCTAGATTTGTGTAAATTGATTAATAGGGTAGGGAACATTTTAGTTTATTGGACCCAAGCCCTGTTTTGTTTGTTTGTTTGTTCTATTTTAATATCTTCTATTTTTTGGTTTAGTAAGAGATTGTATTTTCTTTGGCACATTTTTACATGCAGAAGATGTACATTGGAGATAGAATAAACATATTTTTTAAATATATACTGCAAATATCTCCCTAACATTTCCAAACAACAGACTTGGGATAGATGCATTCATCAAAAGGTGCATGCAAACATAGCCTGCAACTCCAACTCTGTTCATGTTATATGCCTCTCTAGCAGGTGACAGAAGTTTAGTCTAAATAATGGAACGTCACAATGACAATAAACCCATTCATGGAGATGAATTTCAAATATTCCAATAGGATTGAATTTTGCTAGGAAGCTGTAAACAGACTTTCAGACTTGAATTCAAATTTTATTATTTCTTAGTCTAACATGCATATATTTTACCCTTGTTCCTCCAAAAATCTGACAGGAGATGTAAAAATCAGCTTACGTTATAGCTTTCCTGTGATGGGATTCTGCTCTTTAGGGGCTCAGCTAAATGTCTCCTTTTCTATTCTGAACATGATTTCCCACTGTTACAAGGAAAGATTTATTTATAAGCCTCGATGGGTGTGTTTTTTTTTCTCTTCTTCCTAAATTTGAGCACACAGCTTCAAATCTTGCCCTCTATTGTAGTCATTTGAAGCCAGTGTTGGCTTTCAACAATTCAAAGGTATATGAGCTATTCGTCACGATGTGATCATATAGTAAAATCGCCAATGGCTGTCCAAGCACTTAAAAGAGGTCATCTTTAGGAGAAGGTTGCTGACTAATGTCTGTAACTTCAAGGATCCATGGCTACTATTGGTGTCTTCCTTGGGACACTTCACATCTCCCGGGGTCTTTGTGTTCTGGAAGCCTGGAAGGGGAAGAACCCTGAGTATTCCACTCGTCAATGTGTAGTAGCCTTGGTAATTGTTCTGTTTTCACCGATACAATTTCAGACATAACCACCTCCACCATCGCTGACTCTAGCTGACCGTCAAAGCTATCAGGGACATTTTTGCAGACTTGTGTGGTGTGGTGGTTAGTTTTAAAGGTCAATTTGTCACAGCTCAGAATATTTAAACTGGCAAGAGACAGGCAAATAATTTTCTTTATCAGATTAGTCTAGGCAGAATTGCCTTGACTGATCATTTATGTAGAAAGACCCAGTCCATTGTGGGTGGGACTATTCCCTGCTTTGGTGTCCTGAACTATGAGGGAAAAAAATCTGGCTATGTAAAGTGAACCAGGCAGGCATAACTAGAGCACTCATTTCCTTCTGCTCTTGACCGTGAATGTCATGTAACCTTGTGCTTTGAGTACCTGACTTGGTTTCTCCATGATGAGAAGTACAACCTGGAATTGTAAAGCAATAAATCCTTTACTTCCTTACATTTCTTTTGGTCAGGTATTTTATCACAGAAACATAAATGGAACTAGGAGAGCAGTGCAGGGGACAGCAGTCTCTTTCCCAAATTTAATGCATACACTTCGTTCCTTTGTACCAGGTCAATCCTTAACCGAGAGTCTTGCTTGTGTTGAGCCATGCCGTCTGGCTCACATCCTGCAAATACCTGAAACAGCATTTCCATTTTCATCTACTTTGCTGTCTTTTAAATCTTCACTGAAATCTCATTCTAGCATTGTGCCCCAGCTCTTACCCATTTCAGAGTTTGTACTTCTTCCTTGTGACTTTATCGTCATTTAGGTGAGTCTGCAGAGCACAGGAAGAATTATGGTCCCCTGAGCCAGCATTAATGTGGCATTTTATAAGGAATTAATGAAGACTTCTGCCATGGGCTGAGAGCTAGTGATGTTCTGCATAAGAAAGGGCTGCACATGTGGGAGAGAGGAAGTATGATGTATAGAGATTTTATACATATACAGAAGAATTTAGTCTCTTTTGGAAAGACCTTGGAAGCTCTGTCTATTTAAATCTTCCTTTTCTACAGCATCTGTGTATTAATCATCCAGGACATATGCTTGGGAAGCTTACTCTGTGTTGTGTCTATAGCTCAGTGCTGACTACTGAAGGCAAGCCAGCATTCAGGGAGCTTCTAGACAGTGTAGAAGGAAAGAATGGGAATCAAGGGATTATAGAGACTTGTGGATTTAGGATGTGGGAGAAGCAAAACATGGGGCTCTTATCAGGAGACAATTTCTAGAAAACTGTACTTGAATTTTTTAAAAGATACTTTACTTGGATACTATATCACAGAGTGAAAATATTTTTAAATTATTGTAGACTTTACTTTTATCATTAAACATTTATCTTTTTATTAATCTATTTATTTTCTTGTCTTTGTTGTGCCTTAAAATGCACTTCACCACCTCACAGCCCTCAGGAATGGTGTTGCTGTGTGCTGGACTCTGTGTTTTGGGATTTTGCACAGTACTGCTTAGTGCCCCCTCAAATCAATGCAGTGAAACAAACCTGTTACTGTATTTTCTTTTATTTTCAACACCTGCTCATTTATTTGTTAAAGATTTATTTTTGACTGGATTTAGAGGTAGAAGCTCTCGGTATGGACAGCCTATGCTTCTTGGCAATCTGTTCCCAGCATTTTTCTTTGACTTTGTTCATTCTCTTGGATAAAAGTCCACAGTCACCTCCTTATTTTCGTTAGTGCATTGTTTCTTCAGAACGATGTGTTGCTGTTTGTGTTGCAGGACACACAGAGTAACAAGATGCTGATTCATGGAATCTTGGGTACTTTAGTCCTCAACTTCTTACCTTTTTCATTTAAGAGTTATCTGGCAACATGATTGTGGATATCATCTTCTTTAGAGAGACTGAAAAGCTTTCAGATCCTATTAACTCTTTGGAACCCAAACCACTGAGGCAGAGTAGTATCTGCCAGTCCAGGCATATACTTCTCTCCATTTTTTTTTTACAATACTTAAGTTGAGAACACTCAGTTTGATATCCCATATCTCAGTGCATACTGAACAGAAATGCATTTCCTCTCTCCAGGTCCCCTCATTCTATAACAAGAATGTCCCCAACTCATCAGTAGATGCACTCTTGACTGTGGGTCAAGACAGCTTGTTTCATGGGAAAACATTTTTTTTGTATTTTACTGCTGTTGATGCTTAGTACTCTCAGTATTGCTGCCCAGACTAATCTTTATCTCTTGTGACTTTATGTTTCTTGGTGATCTATGTTACTAATGACAAATTATCATTTTTTCAAAATAACTTTCATTTGAATTTGTTCATTGAGAAATTCAGTCTATGTGATAATGCTGGTTAACATCTGATTAAATCTTCCTCCCATCCTTATTACCCAACTCATTTTTCCTAAAATATTTTAAAAGACATTTTGTTTCAGAATTATTATTCACCCAGAGTCCACATTTTTAACAGTCCTGAAAAATTCCCAGATAATATCTTTTAATGGCTTTATCCTCATTTCGCCCTTTCCTCCTGAAATTCCACATCTGTATGTTAATATTGATTTTCATTCTCTAGATTTCAAGTTCCTACGTAATGTCTTTAATCACTTTTAATTTTTAACTACCTTTGTGAATCCTGTCTTTGCACTCCCAGTTTTATTCTGACTGTACCCCATCTGTTAAACACAGCCTATGACTTTTTATTTATGGAAATGTACTTTTCAATTATATAGTAGCTATTTGACCTTTAGTCCGAGCTAAGTAGCACTTCTTTTTTTAAAAAAAATATTTTCTCATACTCATATGTTTGAGTCTAGCCTTTAAAGTTGTTTTAAATCATTTCGAACACTTTACACTTCTGAAAGGTGTTTGACATTTCTAGGGGCCAAATGTTTCTTCTGACACTTTCTCATTATACAAATGTACCCTCTCTCTGTTTACATTTTGATAAGCACATGAGCAGAAACTTCTGCGAATGTATTTAAACTCCAGGCCTTCCTGACCTAGCTCCAGGGCTCCCACTGGAAGGGTTCTCTGAATGGGGATGGCATGGCTGACAGAGCTGTGGATCTCTACCTCTGCCCAGCAAGAGACAGAGTACCATACCTCCCATTGCTAATGTTAGGAAAGAAAGGAGTCAAATTTTGAAATCCAGCTTCTAATAGAGATCACTTTTATTTCATTATGAAGTTGAAGATTCTGAGTAGAACCAGTTTAAGCAGGAGACTAATTCTACTTCTTCTCCGGTGTTTTGTACTTTGGGATTGCTGGTCTAAATGTCTCAATTTTCTCTTTAGGAATCCTGAGCTTCTAGAGTTAATCTGAGAAAATTTACACTTCACTTCCCATGGTAATATCCTGAAATCACTTACTTTCTACAGTAACTTCTTGATTTGAGTGCCATACCCTACAGTTAGTGCGAGTTTGAAAGTCATAATTTAGTTCAGTAACTCCATATTTTATGCATTCTTGAAGAGTAACTTTTTCTTTTTATAGACTAAGCAAAGAAGACACTTTTTCTTGTCAGCTCTCTTTGCTGACTAGTATATTGTCTCTAGTATGTACTTCTCGAAGATCTTAGCAACTTTGGGTTTAATGTGCTACTGATACTGCGATGTTCTGATCCCCACACAGGCCTACAGCCTGATTTCTAGTCTGCATGACTTTTAAAACCCAAATCCCTGCATTATGAAGATGGGAAGATGCTTTCTAAATATAAGCGACTCAGCATCATCTAAGGCCCTTGATTTTCCATTCTCTTCTGGAGAGATAATGTAAAGAATGCATGCTGCTTTTTACCTAGCTCTGAGTGTTTCAACTGGCAGAGTTTCTAGTCTTTCACATTACCTTTCCCTGGGGAATAGACTTCTTCACCTTATATTTGGCTTTTCTCCCATTATTCCTAAAGGTACTATCATTGCATGATAAATGATCTCCTGTTAGAAGATTTATATATATATATATATATATATATATATATATATATATATATATATATATACACACACACACACATATATATGTGTGTGTGTGTGTGTGTGTGTGTGTGTGTGTGTAATAGTTGACCTTTTAAATATATTTGTTATAGAAAAAGCCATTAGTAAAAATAACCTGAAATGGTATAAATATATATATATATATTTATATATATGTTTGTTGAATAGTTTTATGATCGAGCAATAACATTTATAGGCACACTTATGGCCTGCTATCTTCATACTCTGGAGCCTAATGTAATTAACAAACTGTGTGATCTCATAAGGAAAAATCAATGAGGCAATATTACTTTATGATCTGATCATGTGAACAGATCTGTCTGTGTATTAGAAATACTAGCAACCTCCAAGGAACTAAAGCTGAGAGATCTACTTCACATTTCTTCTTCCTTTGAAAGAGCAAAATGTTGTAAAATCTTTATGAAAATATCAAAATATTCTATTTTCTTCACTCTTCTTTCCACGACTTTTATGCCCAATTTTAAAAATGGCTTTTAAAAGTACATTATAAATTCTGCTTCATAGATTTCTAACTATCCTATTTTGACAAATACTAGTCTATCCCTTGAATTTCCTTTCAATTTTCTACATTCTTACAAATTTCTTTCTGTTTTCTGAAAAAAATCTTCTCTACTGTCTTTGTATATTAAGCCAACTTAATGTAAATATAATTTATAATTTCGTGTATTATATGAAAATAGAAAATAAGACTCACAATAATTTTATGAAAGAAAGTTTTTTCTCAATGATGAAATAAAGTTAGGATTGAAAATATTTTATAATATCATACTTAACCTCATATATTTAGGATATTCTGGCTGAAGCATATGTTTAAAGTATGATAACATCATTAAGTGACCCTCATTATATTAAGTTTAATTAAAGTAAATAATCCAGTACATCTCATTTGGAAATGTAAGCATTTTGCTTTTCAAGTATATAACCTCATGATCTGTAAATCTGTACAAACTTAACTTTGTGTCAAAATAGCAAATCACTAGAGGAAAAAGAATTTCACAAGTGCTGTGAAAATGTTTTCTGAGACAAATAATTCCATAAGAAGAGAGAAACAATCTTAGATTGTTGTGTTCAGAAGAGATCCCTTGGACCAGCACCGGAAATGGACTGGAGGTTTGACTTGAATGGTCACACAGAAGTGAGAGCCATGGAAAATGTGCCAGGTACCTCAGATGTTCCTGCTGCATGAAGAAGAAATGAGGCTGGAAGCTGAGCTGATTGGCAGACAAGACTTACCAGTGAATAAACTGAAGTTGAGCCTTTGGGGGAAGTCAGCTGGTAGGGATGATGACAGAATTCCAGCAAGGGCAGGAAGATGTGTCTGGAGTTTTGAACACAAACAGGCACTGCAAAGCAAAGCCAGTGAAGTATTGGCTCAGTTAGTTCTGAGCTGAGACAGATGCACTTGAGGCAGAGGTTTGGATGGGTCGTTGTGAAGGAAGGAGAGAACCTACCAGAAACCCATATTCAGCCCAGGGCCAGCTTTGAGGACCTCTCCACTTAACTCACCAGAAAGACATCAGCATGAGAGACCAACCTGGGAAGGCCACGAAAGAAGCAGGAAACCCTGTGACAGCCAAGCAAATAGGAACTCCCTAGAAGAGAGTGACACCCCCCCCCCCATTCTAATACTGACATATTATTTATACACTCAGGAGAAATATTTTGTTTTTTTTTAGATCACATCTATCTATCTTCTTACATTTGAGACTTTCGTCACTAATGTGGTTGTCACATTCTTCAAGATATAAATATCCCATCATTAGGTGTTTTATAAATAGTAAATGATAGATTGCCTAAACAATCTGTAGAAAAGAAGATGAAGTAAGGTGTGCTAGGGCCCTTTGATATGTGCTGCCCACTCTAAACTTCTGAATATTTGTTTTATAGATATATTTGTAGTTATTTTTCACAACTCATCATGATCCCAATGATAGTTTGGCTGCTTTTCAAACTTATAATAAAAGAACACAGAATTTAATCAACTTATAACACAAAAGCATAAGTGCAAAATTCTTGATTTTGTACCTTAAATATTTTCATATAAAGAGGTGTCAAACATTAATATAATATAAAACAAATAACTTATAGTAGACCTGGAAAAGGCAACAGATTGATTTTTCTATTCCATCATCAAAATTAACTGATAAAAATTACTTTTAAGAAAATTGCCTTCTAACTTCTGACTACTGTTCAAGCTTAAATTTATTTCCCTTTTAGCCAAATGTAGATGCAAAGAAATGCTAGAATCTAAAACTAATAGGAGATATGTAATCACAAGGGTCACCATGATCATGAATTTAAAAGTCAAAACTATAGAAACCTAACCGATAAGTATAAGGAAACCACCTTTTAGAATAATTGGTCTTGAAGCGGATGCCACCTGTGTTGCAAAGGAAGAATACGTGGAATATTCACTTGCCAATCAAGCATCAATGATATGGAAAGGTCTTTAAAAAACATTGGATGATGGAATCCACCACTGGCTAAAGGAAAATAATTTTATTGAAAAATCTATGGATATTGAATACAGACAGATTAAGATGGAATAAATTTAATCCGGAACAGGCTATCAGTTGAGACAACATTTTAGCATAAGTTTCTGTTTCTAAAACACTTTGAAACTTACCAAAAAAAATTATTGGAAGAACGAAAAGACTGCCAGCATAACAAGTGCAAGTGTGGGTTTGCCCCTCCTCTAATAATGTCTGTTATAATGAAGAACCCGTGTCAGGGCTGCCTATTTCACCCATCCTTCTCCTTTTCTGCTCCCTGCTAATCAGAACCCGATCCTCAGCTGACTGCCCGAGCCTGACCGTCGCTGGGCATCTCAAGTTCTCCTTTTGCAGATGGCATCTGTTTGCTTTGGTCTGATATTACAAAGGGAAGCACATGTATTTTTGCAGAAACATTAAAGACCATGTTTTAGTTTCCTATTTTGCATTCTGTCAGGGGATCCAGGGTCCATTGGTCCTGCCACTGTAGTAATATTTGACACCTTGATCACACACAAATCATGTCGTTTCAATAATTAGGTTTTCTTTTCTTTTTTCTTTTTTTCTTTTTTTTTTTTCTTTGCCAGGGCTCACAATGTAGCCCTGGCTGACTTAGAACTTTCCAACTAGACCAGGCTAGTCTTGAACTCATGAAGATCCATCTGCCTGCCTCCAGAGAGTTATCTCTGAGACAATGGTGTGCACCAACATGGTCAGCTCCAATGACTGTTTGGAAGAGATCTTTGAGACTGTGGTCCCCATCAGGCTTTCATTTCAGCTTCCACTGACATTTACTGCCCAACTGGCTGCTAATAGAAGGCTCGTCAAAGGATGGCTTTCAAACTCCAGTATCCCTCTTACACTGCGGGTTACCAGGAAGTTACAGGAGAGCTCTCTCTGATCTGTTCCACACTGACTTATTCACTTTACACACACATTTACATATGGATTCACATTATACTTAGTATTTCCCATCATTTTTTTTAGCAATGAATGAAATATAAATTTTTCTTCTCAAATTATAAAAGAAACTTGTACTCCAGTTTCCTTGAATTTGGACAGCAATAACTACTTCATGTCATTCTGACGCAATTCTGTCACTCTTCCGCTATTTCCTACCATGTCATTATCTTTTAAAACAACACACAATATTCCAGACTCACTGTATTTCTGCTCCATCCAAACCCCCGAATCTGTCATTTCTCTTTAGGGTCCTGGTTTGAACAAACCAAATCTGAGATGTAGGAATATACACTCTTTGCCATATGACCCTGTACTCAGACTGTCCAACTTAGATGGTAGAAACCAACAGTGTACAGTGTTTGGACTACAACCACACATATCTAAATTGATTACCGATACAGCAAACCACAAATTCACGCTTAGGGTTTCAATTCCTGCCCCAGCCCACAGAGTTCATTCAGTGTTTCTTGCATTCTGTTTTTACAGCTCTGTCTAGAAAATTGAGACTGGCTTTCCCTGGCCTCTGTGTATCAATATTCTGGCTCAACTGACCTCTGTCCTTATCAGTCTCCCAAACCTGCCAGGTGGAAGGCATTTTGGCACACTCTAACTCCCTGCTCACTTGAAAACAGCCTTTCCCACCGTTGCTGCTGAATATGTTGTTGACTGCTTTATTCAGAAAGGTTGAGTAGGTGGTGATTACTAAATACTTGATTCACTCTTTCAAGGCTTCATTGGAAACAAAATGCTGAAGACTTTATAGCACGCTGTCAGCCTCTCTCTGAGCTTCTAACATCCCTTGACTTTAAAACAAACAAAATAAAGAAACAGTGTTCTTCAGCTGTTTAGATTCCCAGCCATGGTGCCAACAGTCTTTATTTTTCTTTAAGTTCTGTTCAACTAGATTAACTATGACTATTAAGTAGGACTTGCAACTGTTTAGATTGGCATTCTGAAGTCAGAACAAATGTCAACTTTTTTTCCACTGATGTATTTCTGAATCAAAAAAATTTAAAACCTTGAAAATGCACAGAATGGCTTTGTCAGCAAGAAGAATAAACTGAGTGAATTTCAAGTAAGATAAGGAATTTTATCTGCTAAACCTAGGACAGAAGTCTAAGTCTGAGCATAGAGTAAAGTACCAACTAGTTAGAGAACAAGGTGTGTGTGGGGGTGGGGGAAGCAGGGCTTTCCCTCACAACTGAGAGTGGAGCTTAAGAATATCTACATACATTTCAGCAACCGTAACTCATATTTAAATATTTGGCAGTGTTCTAATGATTACACACAGGTAGGCGCTGGTTCAGTGTGGGAGGAGAGTATAGTAGGGTTAATATAATTATAATGTGATGATTGATAGCCATCTTGCAGATAGAGTTATGGTTTATGATTATTTATGTCTTGTCCATGTATAAAGTCCACATCTCTTCTGAAATTTGTTTCTGAAGTTGTTGATCATTAGAATATCTGTGTGTGAGCTTCAGAGTCTTGCCAATGTCAAGTCAGACTCAAATCACTGGGCAATATTGTTTCAAGAACCAGGAGAGGCAATTGTTGTCAATTCCATTTTAGGATTCAGACCTACTGATTTTCCACAACTTGTTCATCTTCATTTCTTCGTCTTGCCATCCTGTGTCGTTTTCATCTCCTTCCTCCCCAACTTCCTTTGGTCATAACGTTTCATCACAGCAATGGTAACCCTAACTAAGACAACCACAACATTGATAAAGTTTGGCCTACAACTCAGTAAGGATCCCAAGTGCTTTCATTCCAGGACCATTTCGACTCCTTTTCCTTGTATTGTTAGTGACTGCCTCCCTGAGAGACATTAGGCTTCTGACCAGCGATTCTCTGAAGGCACATTAAGCTAACTTGCACTTTCCCTGGGGACGTTATTGTAATTTGTTTCCAGATAGAGCTTATTTACTCATTACTTTGTTGGGTAACAATAATTCACTCTTCATCCACCCCACTAATGCCACGCAACATGTTTTCAGTCATGGACGTCTTCCACAATCTCTCATAGGCCTTCCGACAACAATCCCTGCTGGCAAACATGAGCACTTGTACATCCCAGTAGAAATGGGCCTTGAAAGTCACAAGCTAATACCACTTTCGCAGTTTTTTGTTGTCTACAGAAAAAAAGTCAAACTCAAAGTCCAAGATGCTACAGAAGAGTGTGGAAGCTTGCACACAAGAGCAAATAGGATCCCTCTTAAAAGCGTTAAGGATAATACAAGACTCAGGACTATTTTCGATGGCTATGTAGTGATTATTCCTATAATTATCTTCTCCTAGAATACCTCTCATGTAAGAGCCTGAATAGACTTGACAATTTCAGACTCCAAAAGTATCAAGCCCAAACAGAACATTGTTGTGCGTGGATGCTGTCGTCTTGTTTTGGGAACTTAATCACACCCCGCTGGAAGCGAGGAGCCTTTGTGCAGCTGCTCTGATTCACAGGCGTTCTCACTCATAAAGAGAATTACTCATTTCAAAAATCTTTCCAAGTGAATGTGGATGTTTAGACTCCTAAGTATTCACAAAAGCTGAACCCAATGATAGCTTTGCTAAGAGCATCCACAAAAGTTACAGCTGCGTGTTTTCTGTCTGCTAAGTTTAGCCATTAAAACCTACTCAGTTTTATCATGATTAGTCAAGTGGAAACCACATTGTGTGCATACAACCATTCTGAGTAGACAAGTTATCCAAAAGTCAGCTTTTTTGTAAAGGGGCTAAGTCAATGCCAATGAAAATGCATAGTTTAAAAACACATGAGTACATACATACACAGGCATTCACATGCACACTCATACACACACATACACAACCATGAAACAGTATTGAAACAGAACATGTCATTTTAAGTTAGGATTTAGCGTAGTCTTTTTTTTCTAGTGCTATATTGGTGGAAAATAATGTGTACCTCTTAGATGATACCTTAAAGGAACTTCAAATGACAGTTTTCAGAACTTATATATTGAAACATATTAAGGAAATGAGGAAAAGGGTCTTTATTGTAGTCAACTATTACTACATCAATCAAAATAGAACATTTAAAAAATCACTTAATGACCAAACTCTGATTATTTTCTAATAAATATTAGTATTTACTTGTATTCATTTAATGGCATATGTTCATTCTCCTGCTTTTGTATGCATTGGTAGTCAATTGTCAACCATACAGTATTGAAAAGAATGGATTAGCAAATAATTTAAGATTAATGAGTCCAGTTTAAATTGGCAAAGTAGGTCAATTCGGATTAGGGAACACCCAGAGCCATACCTACTTCAATAAGGGTACTCTCCTAATCCTTCCCAAGTAGTTCCACCATCTGTGGAAATGAGCATTCAAATATGTGAGCCTATAGGGGTAATTCTCATTCAAACCACCCCCTGAGCCTGACTCTTGCCTAAAGTAAATTGCATATTTTCAAGAGGTAGCACACCTGTACTATGTCAGCAGGAATCAAAGGAATGCCAATATTAGTCAGATGGCTGTGTCTACTCAAATACTTGGGAGGCCTTTAATAAAGCTTGCTGGATACTCATTGTGTTACTTCTTGTTCCTTCTGTTTCACAGGATTTTTGAATCACATGAACAATGCCAGTCACTCTGCCCTTCAACCATCATTTCAAGGATGCATGCAGCTCATCCAGATAGATGATCAGCTTGTAAATTTGAATGAAGTGGCACAGAGGAAGCCAGGAAGCTTTGCAAATGTCACCATTGACATGTGTGCCATAATAGACAGGTAAGTCATCTGCTGTTCCTACCTTGAGTGCTCCAGACATCACAGATTCGTATTTCTGCTTCTTGACAAGGAAAGACAAAAAATAAAAAGATAAACACAAATGTAAATACTGGGCTTATGAATGGTAGCTATTTGGGATGCCTACTTAACCTAGTGTTTTGTGTTGTCAGCAAAGACAACATTTATATATGTATATGTATATGTATAGAATATATTTGTGTGTATATAGGTTTGTGGATGTGTGTATACACACACACACACACATATATATATATGTATAGTTTGCTTGGTACATGTATATGTGTGCATGTATATGTGTGCATATATCTGTATACCTGTGTTTATGGAGTATATGTGTGTGTGTGTCTGTGTGTGTATACATATATATGTATGTATGTATAGGGCATTACATATGCATATGCAAATGTGTATAGATATATGTGTACATATACATATGTGAGCAGAGAGATGGAGCAGTTAGTAGCATCACATTTGTCTACTAAGTTTGTCCAGGGAATGTGGGCATTGTGCTGGTAGTCCTGTGAGCAACAGCTGAACAATAATGGAAACCCTGAATTCTCAGTGCTCCCTTTCCTCCTAGCTCAGAAGATTCCCACCTCTTCTCAGCCTCAGTGTGTGGTCCCTTCTAAAGACCACTTGGTGCTAGATTTGATCACAGGACACTAATGGCAAATGAGGGTTAACTGGGACAGACACTTGGAATAATTCTACTTGCAAAGCACACAAAAAGGAATATTAGAAATTAATGTTTATTGGGTTTTGCAAACCTAGGAAGAAACTTTGTCTTTCTGGGTTTGACACTTTCATGAATTATATAACTTAGCTGTTTGCTCCCCACACCTTCTCTTCTCCCACTTCCTGTCTCACTGAAGCTCTTCCCCGGAAGTCCTCCTCCTAACATGCCTTCCTTCTGTGTGTGAATTCACACAGACTAGAAAGGCAAAATGCCTCTGTAAAATATTGTATCATATATAATTTCCTAAATCTTAAATACTCTAATTATAAAGTTTGATTTTTATAAGAGTTTAATAGGTTTCATTGTGAGATATTTTGTCTTTGGAAAGTACATGAAACTACAAGTTGATGCTAACCTAGCGAACTGACTTAGTTTTCTCAGTCAATTTCACACATTATAATGAGGGATTATCTTGCGCTGAACATTAATTGAATTCATTTCATATTTTGTAAAATGAAAGTTCATGAAAGTCACTTTACAAATTTGATATAAGACAGGCTGTGAGGGATGACGCAGCAGTTAGGAATCCTTGCTGCTCTTGCAGGAGACAAGAGTTCCGTTCCCAGTACGCATATTGGGTGACTCACAGTGATTGCAACTCCAGCTCCCAGGAGTCTAATGCCCTTTTCTTACATACATGCATGCATACAGTCACAAACACATATAAATAAATAAACAAAGGAAAGATTGCCTGTGTGCCTCAGTCTGATGTCCCCCATAAGCAAACTTCAAAGTTTCTAAGTTGTTTAGTGGAGATCCACAGGCAGCCACTCAAGACAGCTATATAGCTCATGAAAAATGTTCTATCATGAACAAGTTCATTTCCACATCATCTTAATAAGTTGGCAATCATGTAAATGGTATCTTACAGTTCATAGTGACTGTAGTTTATGCTGGCTATGGTTCATAGGGGCTACAGATTATTAGTCTTGTTTGTTTGTTTTTTGACACAGAGTTTCTCTGTGTAGCCCCTACTGTGCTAGACCTTGCTCTGTAGACCAAGCTGTCCTTGAATTTAAAGATCTGAGTGCCTCTGCTTCCAGAGTGCTGGGATTAAAGATGCATGCCACCACTGCCCAGCCACAACATTTTAAAGTCTGAATATGTTTACAACAGAAGAAAGAGGAACATCCTGTTCATTTCTGTTACATCTTTGAGAATGTTGTTGCTACCAGCCTACACAGTTTATATATAAATAGAACAGTAAACAAGTTTGACAGATATACCCCTAATTTTAGAAACATTTATAATATATTAGCCACCATTTCTTGTTGTAAGGAGGGAGGCCACTTGTTGGTTCCCAGCCACTTAGCCCCGAAATAATCACACAGAAACAATATTATTTAAATCACTGCTTGGTCCATTAGCTCTAACTTCTTATTGACTAACTCTTACATCTTAATTTAACCCATTTCCATTAATCTATGTATCGCCACATGGCTGTGGCTTACAGGCTAAAGTTACAGCGTCTGTCTCCAGCAGGGCTACATGGCATCTCTTTGACGCTGCCTCCTTTCACCCAGCATTAAGCTTAGTTTTTCCCATGTAGGTCTGTTCCCCTATAGCTCTGCTGTAGGCCCAAATTAGTTCCTTTATTACCCAATGGTATTCACAGCATACAGAGGGGACTGCCACATCAATTTCTGCCAGAAGTGCATGACAGTGATAACAAGAAAAACTAAACTATGAATAATTCAGAGACCTTGTCTCTGATAGGAGATACTATGTACTGCTTTCTACAAGGTCACATTTTATTTCTTCTCGTTACAAGAATATGGAAAGCCTTAGAACCTGGTGGTCTTCGTATGTCAGTGGCTTTAATGAGACAGTAACTTCTGTTGAGCTGTCCACTGACCTCACTCGGCTCTGTACACAAGCAGTATTGTTCTTTCATTTCAAATATCACGTTCCGAGCTGTCCTGTTTGAAGTGTTTCTTCCAGAGGAAGGACAGATGATGTTGAACTTTTTATGCAAGTTTGGAGACAGAAGGGTGTTGTTGTTATGCAAAGAGTAGACGAGGTCTGAGTAAATGAAGAGAGCATATGGTCATGATCATGGGTCTTCTACTCCAGTTAACCCAGTCCATATCTCATCATGACAATTTTCTGTCCCCTAGCATTTTTAAGGACAAAACTGTGTGCTCATCTCATGATAATTGGTGAGACCAACTCCTTTGATGACTTAAAATGTTCCCAGTAAAAAATCCTAAGCTATAGTATTTCGTTTATATTTTATGTATTATATAGGCCATGCACATTTCATTCAAAATCATTGACAAGATGCTGACAGAGTGACCCACGACCTAGATGAGCTATGGAGAGTCTTCGCCTCAACTTCTGCAGCTGCAATGGGCAAATGCATCCCTGTAACATTTGCTTGCTAACAGAAGCTCCACAGCTTCCTGCTATGCACCAGTTTATCTTCCATTTGCCTGAATTCTCCCAAAGGAAGTACATCCTGACTCATGCTTCTCCTTCCAAATTTCAGCCAGACTGAACAGTGTTATTTTTAAAGGGTGAAATAAAAAATGAGAACAGAGAGTAAGAAAATAGAAGAGCTGCATAGTCTCACAGGATTTATAAGCTCTCTGTGTGTATTAGCAGCTGCAGTGATGCAATGAGAAGTCAGGGAAGGAGATAAGGAGGATGAATGAATGTTCCGGAAATTTCTACTCAATTTTCTTTCTTCATGTATATATTTACATGTGACTCTGTGTTTTCTAAACAGAATGTTGAGTCATCGAAATATCGATTTGGCCAGGTTATAGGCCCAGACGGTTAACACATATTTTCTGGCCCTGTGGAATGTCCAGTCCTATTCTCTGCACTAAAGGAAATCAAAGAGCAAAATGGAAGTCCATACATATTTGAAACTCACATTCCAGAAGAAGAGAAGAAGGATAGACTAGGGGAAGAGCTATAAGTGTAAGCTAAAAGTAAACACTAAACTTAGAAGATTCTGTGGTGAGAGAAAAGAAGAGAATAAAACAAAGCAAGGAGCAAAGGCGTGTTAGATACAGGTTGTTTGTGAGCAGCTAAAACAGGAAGTTCAGAGAGAACCTCACAGAAAAAGAGGATCAAGAGCACGCCATCGCTTATCCAATACCAAATGATCAGCCCTGAAAACAGTTACATAAAAATAACATTATACAGATGGAGAAGATTGTGTTTCTGTATTTAGGAATACACACACACACGCAAACACACTCATACACACTTACACACACACACACACACACACACACACACACAGTATGTAAAGGTGGCCATGAAATGCTAAGTAGGCAAGCAGAGCAGTGCATGGGAGGGTTTGGGAGGAGGAAAAAGAAGGGGGAAGTTGTAAATGTAATATAATTTCAATTAGTTTAAGACCTTAAAAAGTTAATATTACTGCTTTGAGGATAAAGCATCCCATGCAGATGAGAGTTAGGTCAAGCAAGATACCTGTCATGATAATGGATCTCAAGTAAGCTATGGTGACAAATTTGAAAGGGTGGGAAAGTTGAAGAAAAAAAAAAACCAAAACACAGAGCACTCCTGGAAAACACCCCCTTTCTAGGGTGGTCCTGCTTGCTTGTAAACCCAAAACTCAGAAAATAAGGAAGAAGAAGCCTGAATTCCAGGCCAGCTTCGGCTGTAGAACAAGACCCAGTCTAGAAAAATGAATATTTAAAAACTAGTTTCTGGAGGCTAATGATTTATTGTAAAGATTTATTTTTTTTCTGAAGGAGTTAGGGAGCCATTACAGGGTACTGAATAGAACAATGAGACACTTATTAATTTCTACTATAAAATGATGAATTTGGGAGTGAGAGGAGAAAATGTAGGTGACAGGAACCCAATTGGAAAACCATTTTTATGATACAGTAAGTGATGCCCTGTGCAAGGGATAGCAAGAAGTTCTCATTTCTGAATATAGAACCAGGTAGAGTCAGAAGGGTTTGTGGTGGAGTACATGTAGAGTATGAGAAAAAAAAGAACATGTCCGGATCCTTTGAAAGCATTACCTGGAAGAAAGAATTTCCATTACCACCAGGGAAGAAAGTTCATTAAGGAGAGTAAGGAGAAAAGTCAGAACTCCAGTGTTGGCAGACAAGGGACATGTTTTTTTTTTTTTTGGGGGGGGGTGTCTAAGTAGAAACCTAAATATTACAGTTGTGCATATTTATGTAACAGATATGTGTAGCAAGTATATATCTTCGAATTGCACAGTAAGCCTTGGTGACAGACATTATCACATTAACTACAGTAGGTCTCTGATATCTTTGCCTCTCATTTTAACCATGTTTGCAGGAATGAAGATATTCTCAAGAGACATTAGTGTATCCCTTTGGCTCCCAGACTATAAAGAAATTGAAATTTCTCCACTAACATCATGCTGGGTAGAAGAAAACACTATAGTCCATATGCTGGCCCAAGGGTGAACTTCATCTCCTGGGAAGAATGTCTACAGTCTTGATAACCTGTCAGAGTTCATTGGGGGAGAGGCTGTAACTCTGACAGCAATGGGTCAGCGATGGGTAGGGCCACTGTCTGACTAAGACTCGTGAGTTATAAGTACCTCTTGTCCTCTATTGAAACCCAAATCTCATGCCAGGTCCCCAAAGATGACCTTGGGGGGAGGCAGTCACTGGATTTTATCTTCTTTATTAGTAGTCCATATTGAATAATTTTTTTTCTTTCAACCAGATTTTTGATTATTTTGTTTCCTTAATTAGCCTGTCCAAGGCTTGTGTTCTAGCATGGCTTATGAGAACTGGTATGTCCAAATCCACAAAGTCCTTGCAAAAGCCAACAAGGAGACCTACTTCTGTATGTAAAAGCAAAGAGCCTTTATTTTATACAAGTTTGCAAACTTGGTCTCTCCGCATGTCCAACGTATTGGAATAAATGGAGAGTCTCGAGCTCAGTTAGAATACGATTTTATAGTAGTAAACGTGGGGGTGAGGGGTTTCTGAGGTTTTAAGACCTCTGATTGGCTGACATTTGTCTAGGGGTGTCCTGGTGAGTGTGTGTTGGCAGCTGATCCTATCTACTACTATGGTTGGAATGTTAGGTATTTCCTTTGAATGGTCTGTTCTTGGGTAGTGGTAGGGTGATCTCAGCTTGTGGGTCTTCCAGCAACCAGGTTTTGCTTCAGAGTAAACTCCTGAGACTCAGGCCTCCATTTCAACTTATCAGTGGCTGTTCCCTACTCTGGCAGGTGGTAACGGTTGGAAGTAAAGAACTTCCTTTGGGTGACCTGCGTATACTTAGCTTATCATGGGTAACTCCCGCAAGAACTACCCACATCCTGTCCCTAAAACTTCTAGTGACATTATGGCCAATCAGTAAGCACAGGAAAAAGTAGAGAAGTAAGGACTGGGTAGGATTTCTCCAGGGACAATGTGAACCTCTGGGATTTGCATCTCCTTGATATTCAACTTTCAAGGAACAAAGCTTTGCTCACATCTTTGGTTGCTAAAATAATCCCTGACACTGTAAACTGTATATAAGAAAGCCTTTGTTCTTGCTTATATTATTAAACCTTCTATTAACCCTATAGTTTTTTCTATCACTGGCTCCTGATAGTAAACATCTTTAGCTGTCTTACTAGCTCCTATACTCAAACATTTTCTTTCCAACCCTTAGTAATAACATAAGGGCAAGGACATCCTGAAACATTAAGAGTAAAGTCGGTTCACTCATTGTCTCTGGTCAGGGGGAAACACTAAGGAACCACAGAGCATTTCAAAATGGGTGAGCAGACAGGTGGAAATCAGAGCTGTCCAGGTGTGGGGAGAAACTAGAGAAAGCCCTAAAATGTCCTAGGCAACATTGGCTAGTGTTGGAAATCCGGAAAGTTGCTTCAGCGTACTATTCTCTCTGACTTGTGAATACATGGGGAGTTACTGTTGCTGTGGGCACACTGGTCGGAAGAAGCTGCTGTGAAAGCAGTTGCTTGGAAGGAGGTGGTGAGCTTTGCTAGGCTTGGCAAATGGATCTGACTTGTAAGCAGCAGTGAAGTGCAGGTTTGGGGTGTGCTTTCCATCCGGAGCCTCCAGTCTCCCTTCAGACCAGCTTTCAGAAGATGTTTCACAACCTCAAATACTGGAGCCTGAAAGTGGCACAGCTGGCTACCAGATCAGCAGGGGTTAGCAGTGGTGTCTTGAAAACCTTTTTGTTTTCCTAATACAGGTGTGGTATCCTCCTCTCTGCCATCCTTCTTTAAAACCTCCCATGATGCTTCAAGCTAAATGGCAAGAAGCCTCAGGTCACAGTGCAAATTTATGTTCCTTTGCCAAAAAAAAAAATACTCAGTCCATGTTTGTTTACAGCAGTATGAATCAGGTTTTATTTTTCTTGGCTCTCAAAACATCTGTATTGGTTGCTTTTCTGTTGCTATGATAAAATACCCTGATACAAAGCAGCTTTGAAAAGAGGGATTTGCTCTGGCCTCTCTTCCAAGAGAAGCCAGTCTGTCATATTGAGGGCAGACATGGCTACAAGAACATTGGGCCAGCTGATTTCATTTCAGCTGCAAGCAGATAGTTGAAATGGAAAACGGGAACTGTGGCCTCTCTATAGAGCCTCAATGGTCACCACAGTGGCAAGCTTCCTGTAACAAAGCCCCATAACTTTCCTAAAGGTTTAATAACTTTTGCAAGCAGTGCCACAGCTGGGGACCAGTATTCAGCTTTGTGAGCCTGTATAGGATACATTTCTCACCAAAATACAATTGTATCTGTCTTTCCTCCGCTTTTCTGGTGACCCACAGTATCATGCTAACTACAGTAAGCCCCTGATGTATTTGCATCTCATCGTAACCATCACAGGGACAAAGACATTCTCAAGAGACACTAGTGTACCCCCTTTTGCTCCCAGACTATAAAGAAATTGAAATTTTTCCAAGATTGTCATGCTGGACAAAGGAAAAGGCTAGGAACTGTATATCAGCTTAAACGCTTACGCTTATAAAATCTATGTTTATAAAATCAACCCCACATCATCCTTCTCAAAGAGCATGTTGGAACAA
The DNA here is from genome assembly GCF_982192425.1 of Myodes glareolus. Classification (NCBI taxonomy): domain Eukaryota; kingdom Metazoa; phylum Chordata; class Mammalia; order Rodentia; family Cricetidae; genus Myodes; species Myodes glareolus. The sequence goes on from NC_142050.1 coordinate 43,847,076, forward strand.
ACTCACAAGTTTCAAACTGATGAAAGCAAAGATGATGCATTTTGAGAGTCTGTTAAGGGCTTCCCATTAATGTCTCCTAGAGGCTGGGAACTGGGAACTAAAAGGCCAGTTAGAGGCCAAATCAAATTTATTTTGTTACAACCAATACCTATCTGTAACAGAACTGTAAAAATGACTAAAAATAATACAACAGTAGAATGATGTTTCTTCTTTTCAGTCTGCTACCCTCACATAAATAAGGAAACAAAACAAGTAACTACTCTGGATGGAAAGGGGAATGGAAGGAGAGAAATGAATGCCCAACTTAACTAAAACTTGTGAAATTACACTCCTGCAAAAGTGAAAAATAGACTAGATCCTAGTCCTGAGTTAGCAATTTAAGTCTTCATTATATTTTTGGATAGAAGAATATAATCATATACCCAGCACTTACTTTCTTTTTTTGGTTCAGTGCTCTCTTTTAAAGAACATCTACCCAATTAGATTTCTTTCCTCGAAAGACAAGAATCAACATTTATGCTTAAAACGTATGTCTGTTTAAGTATATGCATATGTGTGAGCCCGCTTACATAAGCAGAATCCAGAGGGGGTATACGGCATCCTCTTCTATTCTCACCTGTTCTTTGAAGGCAGAATCCTCCTCTGCACCTGGGGTTTCTGGTCTCTTGGCTTGGCTGAAAGTCAGCAAGCCTCATCAATCCTCCTGCTTCTGCCCACGATGTGCACCAGGTGATGAACTTAGTCTGTGGGTGCTGGGATTCAAGCTCCCACCCTCATGATGTACAGCAGTAGCCATTCACCACTGAACCAGCTCGCCGACCCAATCTAGGAATTTCTCTAAGAGATTCTAAATGAGGGGTAAATACATACAGTGTGAGAACTCTCCAAAAGTCAGTTGGAGCTCCCGGACAGCTAATGAACCCAGTCTAGAAAGAGATGATACAATTCTTCAAAAGTACAAGTGCCATCTGTGGCCCTGGCTATTGGAATGGCTCAATGGTAGGGTGCTTCACCGAGGGCTTGGCTTTGATCCCTCACACAGCAGCAAAGTAAATGCTTCATGCGCTATCTAACTTAGATACCGAAAACACATAGCATTCTGGACCAGATGTAAATTTCCAGTCAACAAGAGACAAACCCTTGAACAGATACTTGCAGATTCCATAATCACTCCCCTTGTCAATGATATATTTGGTCAATATGGATTTGAAGCTAGGTCAAATTAAAGTCCCGTTGCAGGCTACTGCCCTACTTTAGTCTCCTTGGATCCCCCAGGATGGCTCTTGAGTCAAGGCCACCCTGGACAGAGCTTCGTCCTAGGAATGGTGGTGTCAGTAGAGAGGTTGCAGAGATGCCTCCACAGTACCACCCCCAGCAGCCTGCAGAGTTCTCTTGGATACTTAGGGACTGCAACTCAGACCAAACAACATTCTGGGGTTCTGATGCAAAAGAACTTTGAGATTAGTCATTTTGTGACAAAGCATGGTTGGGGTTAATGTTTAAATGTAGGTTTAAGCACAGGGTTTAGAAAAATGAGGGCTCAGAAAAAGAGCATGGTACAGCAGCATGGGCCCTGGTTCCTCAAGGGAGCGTCACCCTTACCTTAGCCACATATTCTACGTTGGTGGCTGTTAAGTTATACGTTCAAGGATCGCCAAGAACCTTTTCATTTTATCTCTCTGGATAAGTGAGGTGGCTCTGGAGATGCCTTGGCTGGCATTACAAATGAAGAGGTGGCTCCCATTTTCACACGGGTTGAGAACCCATCTTTTCCCTGTACATGAGACTCCTGGGGAGGGTCCTAGAAACCTGAGGGAATGGAGCCATCCCTGAGAAGTCATTAATTGTGCTTGGATGGCTTGTGAATATTATTACTGAACATAGATGACTGCTTCTGCGTCTGCAAGGGGCTTCAACCAGATCCCAGAATTGGATTTCTTTTTTCCCAGTACATGAGATTTCTCTAGTTTTCTCTGAGTAGTAGACGTCCTCCTGGGGTTCTCCACCTCTGTTCCTTCCAGGAGCCCCCGAGGCTCTGCAGCCTACCTCATCTGTTCTATTCCTGGTGCCCATAACTGGGCCAACTGTTTTTTTCTGGTTTGGGGGCTTGTGGCATGGCTACTTCTGTTTGGGTTCCAGGATCTCTGTTGGTCCCATTTCTTCCAAGAGAGTCTTGGCTTTAGCACTGAATATGCCATGTCCGGAGAAAGCACCCTGGAAAACCAAGGGTGGTTTGTGACCCTAGAAGCACAATTCTGTGCTTGCTTTCTTCTGAGTCCATTACATGTCTGACTAGTCATCTCAGCACCTTTGTAGTCTCCTTAAGTACATGTGGTAACTCCTGCATCTCTTGCAGATGACGTTCAAGCTGAGCTTGATTAAAGGGTGAATATGGAAAGGATGAGAAGTTTACCATAGCCATTTCAGGCTTCTGCTCTACCTGAACAGCAGCTGCCTTGGACCAACCTAAGGCCTCCAATCCTCAGGCTGAGTTGCATCTTTCTTTCTTAGAAATGGGAATGCCCTCAGTTAGGTCAGTGGCCAATTGTGGAAACACGTCTTTCATGACAGGAAACATTTCACCCTCCCAAAGGCTACTTCCTGTACCACTCACTCAATGTCTTCCTGGGTGTCTGTTAGGTTCACTTGGAGCAGTCACACAAGAGGGCCCAGGGAGGGAGGCAGTCTCTCTGATAAGTTTTGTACTGTGAGAAACTTTTTACTACCTTTAGTCCTGAGGGGAAGATGACTTTGACCTCATCTAAATCCAAAGCTACCAAATCAGGTTGGCTGGAACTAATTCTGGCTGAATTTGAGCCAAGTAGCAATTTTCCAGAGGGAGAAACTCGATTTCATTTGGGAAACGGCCTTCAGAAATCCTAGAAGACAAGTCACCCAGGTCCTGAAATCTGAGCACCAGCTTAAAACAAAAACTCAGTTTGGACTCTCAACATAACCCAGCTTTGATTTTTTTTTTCATTCATAGTCTTCACTTTCTGTATGTCCACTCTTGCTTGTTTCTTGCTCTGACCTCCACTGGGGTCCTCAATCCACTCAATTAACTCAAATGAAACTAATGAAAAGTAACACACTTGATACATAAAGATTGTCCCACAGTATCACACTCGTGAGGGAAGGGCAGCAAGTGGCCAGAGAGACCTAAATGTAGAAAGAAAGCAACCCCAAAAGCCAGAGCCCTCAAACAAGGTCAAGGTTCCAGGAAATCTGCTGATCATGGAATTCCCAGGGAGCGGCTAACACCCCACTACATTCCCAGGAGTGCGGGGTTTGCAAAATCAGACAATTTCATTTATCTTACACCCAGGAGTTTCGAAAAGCAGTATATCCAGGAAAGTGTCTGGGTCTGGAGAAGCTTATGTCCCTACCTTCCTACTCTGTGCTATAAACACTGCTCTACAACTCTTGCTAGGTTCCTTCTCCTGCACCCTCTCTTGAAATCTTGGGGTACCACCTCTCAGATTAAGTGAAACAGGCTCTCTAGCCAAAGACAAACTGAGTTTCTATTCTTTATTTCCCTCTACTCATATGTCCTTCTATTTTATTTTTTTCACAAGGCAGACCTTTTTCAGGTAGACCAGATACTATTTTCCAAGATCTCTGAAATAGACAGCTTCCTGGGGATATTTTCTTATGTAAGTGATTGACAGGTCTACTTAGACTGATTCTTAAGAGAGCAGGGAATTGCATCTTTGTTCCTTGCCAGAAAGCCTCCTGCTAGATAATGAACTTAGAATCTTCTTGGCAATTCAGAAAATTGTGTCTCCATGGAGGGTCAGAGATACAATTCAGATCACACTCATTTAACCAAGAATTATCTAACAGGGTAGATTAAAAAGAATTGAAGAAAAATCAATCTCTACAATAGTCAAACGTTAGTAGGGATAAATACCCTTCTCTAAATAGGAGTCAACAAAACCTTGCTCCTCCACCCCACCCCACCCTGTTTCACATTGCACAGGCAGACAATGTGATGGGATTTCCAAATGGTATTCTCAAATCAAGGCAGTGAGCCAGGGACAGGACACATGGATAGCTGTACAAACAGGCAGTTTACTAACAAAAGGGGGCACGTCTGTCAATACAAAAACCGCAGCTCTCAAGGGAATGAGAGATAGTTTATTCTAGAGCCATTTTGAGTGGCCATGGCCTGGGAATTCTGATTTAGGTTGTCTCAAATTTCATGTTCCAACATGGAAGCCGTTTCGTGAAATTTTCTAGTTTAACAGAACAAAGAAAGTCGTAAATGAAGACCGGGTGATGATATTGCACACCTTTAATCCCAGCAGGGAGGCAGAGGCCAGTGGATTTCTGCATATTTGAGGCCAAACTGCTCTATAAGAGCTAGTTCCAGAACAAGTAGGGTTGCTACACAGACAAACGCTGTTTTGAAAACCAATTTAATAATAATGTTAAGGAAACTCTTGATAGGGGAGTTCGGCCAATCACATACTGTCTGTGGAGCGTGTTGCCCTGAGGCAAAAGTTTACCTATAAACCTGGAGGGTGCATTTCCCCCGCCCTCCCACCCCCACTCTCTCTCCTTCTGGCCTGGATGCAGCGTTCCGGACGGTTGGGATTCTGGTGTAAGTTTTTCCTTCTGTTTTATTAAAGCTGTATCTTTTGTAAGATGGTCTGGGGACCTTTAATTACCGATCGCACTGCGTCTTCAAACTCTTATCTCAGTCATGCATAAATATGCAGTGATATGGCAGAAGACACCAGAGCAGATACAGAGAGCCATTCTGTGAATGGATTGGATTATTTAATAACATTACCTTACTGTGGAGGAAGGATTGTAAAAACGCCTTTGAGACAGTTTCTTAGCTTTTTAATTGTTGTTTCTTTCCAGTGGTCTTTGTAAGAGTGTAGAAGCATTCCTTCTTTGAGAATGTTAAATTTGTAAGTTTCAGGTGACATGTGAAACCTTTTTAAAGATTTTTCTCAAAAGTTTTGAAAAGCTATTAGCCAGGATCATGGTGTAATAAGACATAACGTTTTTTCTTTTAAAATATAAGTGCATGTGTAGAGTTAAGAAGCTGTTGTACATTTATGATTTAATAAAATAATTCTAAAGGAAAAAAAACTATTTAAAAAAAATGCTTTGGTGGGTACATGAGAGAGGCAGGAACAATGAGATGGGAAAGTTTTCCTATAGGCCCAAGATTCTATCTGACGACATCCTTAGCTTTGGGGTTGGTGGAAGCCAGAGGGTCCTCTAAGTCAAAAATTCTAAAGAATTTTATTTATTAAGGACAGGATATTAGTTCTGACACACTAATATGTGGGCAAGAAATGACTGTTTTAGGAGGTAAAGTTATTCCGAGGTAGGTAATTGACCCCTGCACCTGCCCATTCCAATCTCCCCCCAGTGCTGAAATTCTTGTCAGTCTATCTTCTTTTCAGGTGTTTCCTTTCACACTTCCAAACAACACAGGTGGCCACAGAGCAGGGAAAGACGTCAGAAGCTATATGGCACAGGGCTGTGTGTGTGTGTGTGTGGGGGGGTGTCATGTCCCTGATAGGTCATCTCCTTAGTACCTTTTCTTCCATATCTGCACATTATAACTTTTCTCGCCCTAGTTCCTTTCCTGCACATAGCCTTTGGTGGGCATTTGTGGGGACCGATCTTCTGTGCAGTTAGTTTATTTCATATGCTAAACTAGAGAACCCCTCCTGCCACAGTGTGCTATTTTAAGTCTGTAGGTCCAGTGATTGTAATGCTTCCTTCTTCTTTAAAATTAGTGGGTGACTGGGAAAGCAGGAGGTGGGGCCTGAAATAGCTTGTGCATATTTTTTTTTTAATTTTTATTTAAACTTTCCACTTCCTCCCATCCTCTCATTTCCCTCCCCATCCCCCCACTCCTCCCTCCCCCTCCCTCTCCAGTCCAAAGAGCAGTCAGGGTTCCCTGCCTTGTGGGAAGTCAAAGGTCCTCCCCCACTCCAGGTCTAGGAAGGTGAGCATCCAAACAGACTAGGCTCCCACAAAGCCAGTACATGCAGTAGAATCAAAACCCAGTGCCATAGCCCTTGGCTTCTCAGTCAGCCCTCATTGTCAGCCACATTCAGAAAGTCCAGTTTGATCACATGCTCCATCAGTCCCAGTCCACCTGGCCTTGGTGAGCTCCCATTAGATCAGCTACACCTTCTCAGTGGGTGGACGCACCCCTCGCAGTCGTGACTTCCTTGCTCATGTTCTCCCTCCTTCTGCTCTTCATTTGGACCTTGGAAGCTCAGTCCAGTGCTCCAATGTGAGTCTCTGTCTCTGTCTCCCTCCATCGCCAGATGAAGGTTCTATGGTGATATGCAAGATATTCATCAATGTGGCTACAGGATAGGGCCAGTTCAGGCGCCCTCTCCTATGCTGCCAAAGGAACAAGCTGGGAACATCTCCTTGGACATCTACCTGGGAACCCATCTAGAGTCAAATCTCTTGCCCACCCTAAAATGACTCCCTTAATTAAGATATTTACTTCCCTGCTCCCATATCTACCCTTCCTCCATCCCAACCATCCCATTCCCCCAAGCTCTCCCTATCCTCCCCTTCTCTCTTCTCTCTCCCCATCTCCCCTTACCCCCATCCCACCCCCACCCCCAAGCTCCCAATTTTTGCCTGGCAATCTTGTCTACTATCCAGGAGGATAACTATATGTTTTTCTTTGGGTTCACCTTTTTATTTAGCATCTCTAGGATCACAAATTAAAGGCTCAATGTCCTTTATTTATGACTAGAATCCACTTATGAGTGAGTACATACCATATTCATCTTTTGGGGGCTGGGTTACCTCACTCAGGATAGTGTTTTCTATTTCCATCCATTTGCATGCAAAATTCAAGATGTCATTGGTTTTTATCGCTGAGTAGTACTCTAATGTGTATATATTCCACACTTTCTTTATCCATTCTTCTATTGAGGGGCATCTAGGTTGTTTCCAGGTTCTGGCTATTACAAATAATGTTTCAATGAACATAGTTGAACAAATGCTTTTATAGTATGATAGGGCATCTCTTGGGTATATTCCCAAGAGTGGTATTGCTGGATCCTGGGGTGTGTTGATCCTGAATTTCCTGAGAAACCACCACACTGATTTCCAAAGTGGTTTCACAAGTTTACATTCCCACCAGCAATGGATGAGTGTTTCCTTACTCCACATCCTCTCCAGCAAAAGCTATCATTGGTGTTTTTTATTTTAGCCTTCTGACAGGTGTAAGATGGTATCTCAAAGTTGTTTTGATTTGCACTTCCCTGATCGCTAAGGAGGTTGAGCATGACCTTAAGTGTCTTTTGGCCATTTGAACTTCTTCTGTTGAGAATTCTCTGTTCAGATCATTGCCCCATTTTTTAATTGGGTTAATTAACATTTTAAAGTCTAGTTTCTTGAGTTCTTTATATATTTTGGCGATCAGACCTTTGTCTGATGCAAGGTTGGTGAAGATCTTCTCCCAGTCAGTAGGTTGCCTTTTGGTCTTAATGACAGTGTCCTTTGATTTACAGAAGCTTCTCAGGTTCAAGGAGGGCCCATTTATTCATTGTTGCCCTTATTGTCTGGGCTACTGGGATTCTAAGTAGGAAGTGGTCTCCTGTGCCTATGTGTTGTAGACTACTTCCCACTTTCTCTTCTATCAGGTTCAGTGTGTTCAGATTAATATTGAGGTCCTTAATCCATTTGGACTTGAGTTTTGTGCATGGTGATAGATATGGATCTACTTCATTCTTCTACAGGTTGACATCCAGTTATGCCAGCACCATTTGTTCAAGATGCTTTTTTTCTTCTATTGCATACTTTTAGCTCCTTGGTCGAAAATCAGGTGTTCATAGGTTCGTGGATTAATATCCAGGACTTCTATTGAATTCCATTGGTCGACTTCTCTGTTTTTATACCAATACCAAGCTGTTTTCATTACTGTAGCTCTGTAATAGAGTTTGAAGTCAGGGATGATAATGCCTCCAGAAGATTCTTTTTGTTTGGAAGGTTTTTCATGACAGCTTCTATTTCCTCACAACTTATATGTCTATTTAAACTGTTCACCTGGCCTTGATTTAATTTTGGTAAATGGTACTTATCTAAAAACAAGTCCATTTCTTTCACATTTTCTAACTTTGTGGCATATAAGCTTTTGTAGTAAGACCTAATGATTCTCTGAATTTCCTCTGTGTCCGTGGTTATGCCCCCCTTTTCATTTCTGATCTTATTAATTTGCATGTTCTCTCTCTGCCTTTTGATTAGTTTGGATAAAGGTTTGTCGATCTTGTTGATTTTCTCAAAGAACCATCTCTTTGTTCCATTGATGCTTTGGATTGTTTTCAGTGTTTTTATTTTGTTGATTTGGCCCTCAGTTTGATTATTTTCAGTCTTCTACTCCTCCTGGGTGAGTCTGTTTCTTTTTTTTCTAGAGCTTTCAACTGTGCTATTAAGTCACTAACATGAGCTTATATATATATATATATATATATATATATATATATATATATATATGGCACTTAGAGCTATGAATTTTACTCTTAGCACTGCTTTCATAGTGTCCCATAGGTTTGGGTATGTTGTGTCGTTATTCTCGTTGAATTCAAGGAAGACTTTAATTTCTTCCTTTATTTCTTTCTTGACCCAGGAGTGGTTCAGTAGATGACTGTTCAGCTTCCATGAGTTTGTAGGCTTTCTGGGGATAGAATTATTGTTAAATTCTAACTTTATTCCATGGTGGTCCGATAAAACGCAGGTGGTTACTAATATTTTTTGTATCTGTGGAAGTTTGCTTTGTTACCGAGTATGTGGTCAATTTTCTAGAAAGTTCCATGAGATGCTGAGAAGAAGGTATATTCTTTCCTATTTGGGTAGAATGTTCTATAGATGTCTGTTTAGTTCATTTGATTCATTACCTCCAATAATTCTCTTATTTCTCTGTTCGGTTTCTGTCTGATTGACCTGTCCATTGGTGAGAGAGGAGTGATGAAGTCTCCTACTATTAGTGTGTGGGACTTGATGTGTGCCTTGAGTTCTAGTAATGTTTCTTTTACGTAAGTGGTGCTTTTATATTAGGGGCATAGATATTCAGGATTGAGACTTCATCCTGATGAATTGTTCCTGTTATGAATATAAAGTGTCCATCTCCATCTCTTCTGATTGACTTTAGTTTGAAGTAAATTTTTTTAGAAATTAGTATAGCCACACTTGCTTGTTTCTTAGGACCATTTGATTGAAAAAACTTTTCCCAACCCTTTACTCTGAGTAGATGTCTGTCTTTGTGGTGAGGTGTGTTTCTTGTAAACAACAGAATGTTGGGTCCTGTTTTTACTTCCAATCTCTTAGCCTATGCCTTTTTAAAAAGATTTTTTTATTAAAAATTTCTACCTCCTCCCATTTCCCTCCTCATACCCCCACTCCCCCTCCCTCTCCAGTCCAAAGAGCAGTCAGGGTTCCCTGCCCTGTGGGAAGCCCAAGGTCCTCCCCCCTCCATCTAGGTCTATGAAAGTGAGCTTCCAAAGAGACTAGGCTCTCACAAAGCCAGTCCAGGTGAATTGAGATCATTGATAGTAAGTGTTATTAATGACTAGTGGTTGTTAACTCTGGTTATTTATTTATTTATTTATTTACTTAATTTTTGGTGGTAGAGTTTGTGTGTTTCCCTTCTTTGAGTTGTGCTGGTGAAGGGTTGCTAGATGTCTGAGTTATTGTGGGCATTGTTGGATTCCTTGGGTTGTGATTTTCCTTAAATTACTTTCTGTAAGGCTGGATTTGTGGCTACATATTTTTTTAAATTTGTTTTTATCCTGGAATATTTTGTTTTCTCCATTGATGGTGAAAGAAAACTTGGCTGGCTATAGTAGTCTGGGCTTGCATCCATGGTCTCGTAGTTTCTGCAGCACATCTATCCAAGACCTTCTGGCTTTCATGGTTTCCATAGAGAAGTCAGATGTAAGTCTAATTGGTTTACCTTTATAAGTTACTTGACCTTTTTCCTTTGCAGCTCTTAATATTCTTTCTTTAATCTGTCTTTTTTTGTTTTGATTATTATAAGGCAAGGGGATTTTTGTTTTTTTGTTTTTGTTTTTAGGAATATCATTCTTTAGGTTGGGAAAGTTTTCTTCTATAATTTTGTTGAATATATTTTCTGGGCCTTTGAGCTGTAATTCTTCTTCTTCTTCTACCCCTATTATTCTTAGGTTTGGTCTTTTCATGGTGTCCCAGATTTCCTGGATGTTTTGTGATGAGAGTTTGTTGGATTTGCTATTTTCTTTGATCAGTGCGTTTCTTTTTTCTATAGTGTCTTAAGCATCTGAAATTCTTTCTTCTATCTCTTTTATTCTGTTGGTTATGCTTGTCTCTGTAGTCTCTGTTCATTTACCTAGATTTTCCATATCCAGCCGGTCCTCGGTTTGTGTTTTTTACATTGCCTCCATTTCAGTTTTCAAGTCTTGAACTGTTTCCATTATCTATTCGATTGTTTTTTCTTGGTTTCCTAGGCTATTTTTTAGGGGTTTATTCATCTCTTCAAACTTTTTGTCATTCTTTTCATCCATTTCTCTAAGTTTTTCATCTCCTGTTTAAGGGACTCTATGCTTTTATAATGTCTATTTTTTTCTACTTCTTCTGGATTAGGGTGTTCAAGTCTTCCTGTTGTGTGTTCCCTGGGTTCTGGTGTTTTCATGTTGTTTTTTAGATTGCTGAAGGAATTCTTGCATTGGCGCCTGCCAATCTCTTCCTTCAAATGCTCTCTGATGGGTCTTCTGGTACAGGATCAGGGCCCCTTGCTGGCCAGGGACTTAGCAGACAAAAGGACTAGCTTGCTGCCTGCAGGCTATTGAAACAAAGGAACTCCTGTCTGGTTGCACTCACCACCCCATCCCAGCCCCCAAACAGGCTTAGCTGGAGGAACTTATGACTCTGAAGAAGGGAAGGGGTGCTGGGATGGGATAGGAAGAGAGAGGCAGCAGCAGGGGAGAGAAGCCCCTGCAGAATGACCAGAAAGGTTAGGGGGTTGAGGAATGTCTGTGCTCCCTTTCCTGGGCTTCTGCCGGTCTGTCAGGAACACACTCACCCCTCCGATTGATCTTCTGGTACCACTTGTGCACATTTCTATCTAGTTGGCTAAAACCTTTTGCCAATCCTTATGTTGTATCTTATTGGTTTTTATATTGCAAAAAAACCCAATTTCTATCTTAATTCTGGAGACATCAAATCACTAGAAAGATTCTAAGAAGCCCTGTTCCCTTTATGCCATAAGAATTATTTCTAGTATTCGATGTACAGCTGTCCATATGATCTCTTTTAGCTTGATTTACTAAAGTCAGGCTCTCCACCAAGGTCATTTTGTTTAGAAGTCATAAATAAAGTTCCCAGGAAGAACCCACAGCTCCACTGATCTTTTCCTTTCAGCAGGGCCTGTGAACTTGTTTAGAATTCCATTAGTGTGAATAGGGTTCACAGTTAGATTATCTTGCATCTTACCCATAATAGTCATTTATCACCATTGTCTGTATGTTACCTTTATAACCATTAGAGACTTTGCTTAAGATGTTTGAACAAATCCTATGTTTCAAACTTGTAGACAGCTGGGAAAACAGTCAGAATCTGTGGCCTAGAAGAGGATGTTCCCTGCTTTTCCATGAGCTACCTAACTAATATTTCCACCAATATATTTGAATAATGCCTTGATTTTTATGACTTTCTTGTTCTTTCATTATGAAATATTCAAAGTATCACTGCATTGGAACATGAAATTTAGGGTAATAGAAATCTGTGTTCCTGGGTCTGGTCATACATGTTTGACTCCAAAATAAACTCTTTTTCCCTTTGGGGCAAGCTCTGTGTTTATGCATTGCAAAAGGATTTGGGGCGTGGGGGGTGTTTCCTGTTTACACTTGATTATTTAGTCCATGATCTTCTGCCACAAAGACATGAGTTCAGTGACCTAAACATTTCATAGGTCTAGACTAAGAGCTCTTTTCAACCTTCCTGATGCTCTGACTATTTTATACATTTCCTTATGTTGGGGTGATATCTCCAATCATAAAATTATTTTGTTGCTACTTCATAATTGTAATTTTGCTATTATTATGAATCATCCAATCATATAATCCTTTTATAATATAAATATCTGTGTTTTCCAAAGGTCTTCGGTGACACCTGTGAAAGGGTCATTCAACCCCCAAAGGGGCGGTGACCTATAGATCCACTAGTCTAGGCAAACCACTGTTCAAGTCAGTTGCTATGTCATGCTGATATGATTCCAAAGTGATAACATTTTTAAGTATAAATAGCAGTTATTTTATTTTTATTCTTTTGAGTGAAGAAGTACCATAGTAGATGATCTCTCAAGAGGGGAGGGAGAAGCTGAGTTAACAGTCTGAGGCCTGAATTGCGTACCCAGTTTCCTTCGGTGCATTGCATGGGTTAAGACAAGGATAAAGTCTGTTTGCCTTTGGTGTGCCATATAGCTGTGCTTTGACCTTTAAATGCCACAGAGGGAGGTCTTGGGGCATGAAAGTCACGTCAGAGAAATAGCTATGGGTTTGAAGGTGAGGATGGGGAAAAGATAAATAACATGCAGCAAAATCAACTAAGAAAATTTTAAATAAGCCACTTAATGGTATTTCTTGGACTTGGTATTATCTGAGATGTAAAAACAAGTACAAATAAAGACATTTAAATTATTATTCTGAATATTTTCTTAAGAATCTTGCTTTGACCTATTCTGTAGTTTTAATCAGCACTAAGAACTCAGAATATCCCTCTCCTAATCCATTTCTTCAGGGAAATACGAGGTGGGTAGACAAAGAATGGGAGTCACATACTGTCTTCCTTTAGATGTTGCATGTTCCCATCATGTCATGTGAGAGTCCACAATCCATTCTCAAATATGCTTAGGCAAGGCATAGTTATTGTAGCTACATGGAATCATTAAATACTAATTGTATGTTAAGCCAGTAGGGGCAGAGAAATAGTTTACCATAAAACAAAATGGAAAAAAAAATTGCAAAATTAAGTACTTAGAGACAGACACAAATCCACATGCTTAGAGGTGGAGAAGGTAACTATTAAAACCTGCAGAAATTTGTAAAACTAAGGACTTTATTCTTGCCAAGTCATTAGTGGCTTTAGTTTTAACTAGGCACTGTACAGCCAACACCGAATATTAAGGGTGATGTTTTGTGGAAACGGCTTTTCCCAAAGGATGACAAATTAGAACTGGAGGCTTCTGACATAAACCCAGAGAATTCACAGGCCCTCTCTCCAATCACTGTTTGTGTAATGATTTTTATTTGTTTATCCTTTTGTTTCTTTTCTTGTTTGGGGGGGTTGTTTCTTAAATTGAAATGGCTAGAATATAAACCTTTTTAGCAATCTTGTTTACTGAAGTCTGTTAGACTCAATGTATTAAAGATATAAAAAGATAGACATTGTTCTTCGATCAACAAAAAATTCAAATCTGAGTTTTCATATTTTTCATTCTGCTTTCTCTATGGGAGAAGTGTTTATATTAAGAAAGAGAGAAAAGGAGGAGAAGGAGGAAGAGGAGAAGTGGACAGTAGACAAGGGAAGTAAGAATGGACTGAATACATCACTATCAGAATGGGAGATATTTTACTTTTATTAAAAGTTGGAAAATGTCAAAGAGAAAGGGGGGATGTGGGAAATTGTTGTTTAATGAGCACAGGGTTTCTGTCTTGCAAAAAAAAAAAAGCCTGGCGCTGAAAGGTGGGGATGATTACACAACATGAATGCCTTTAGTGTCACTAAATTGTGTGATTACAAATGATTAAGATGGCAAATAAACTCTGTTCTGAGTGTTAGCAAACAAAAAAAAAGTCATTGAAAGGATAAAACAATAAATAAGCAAGCAAATACATAAATGAACAAACAAAAAACAAACAAAATAAAATAAAAAGCTCAGGGTGACAATTAAGAAGGTGTTTATCACAGCACTTTAGAAAGGAAATATTCTTTGTGTGTTTTTTCTTTGATATTTATAAATAAATGTTTTAGAACATGAAAAACTGGGCAAATAATGTCACAAATATGTCTAAGAAAACACAAAAAACAAAAGAAAATCCATCAATTTTATGGAGACTTGGGGACTTGCCATCATTTTTATTTTATTCCTTAGTTGGACACATGTATTCCTTTTATGTGGTTATATCTACCTCTGTCTACCTAGAAACCAACGTTATAGAGGCAATAAGCCTGCTTTTTGTTTGTTTTTATCTTTTTTCTTTAGTATCATTGTCTTAAATTCTGAAAATACCTATAGTCCTAAGAGGAAAGAGGCTCTTAGTCGGTGCCTCTGAATTCACTGCAGAACTTTAATAGAGCTGGGAGCTCATTTTATTGTCAAATCTGTCTCAATCAAAAAGAATGTTACATGAGGCAGAGAGGAATGCAATGGACGAGCGGTGGGTGTGTGGATGTGTAACACTGTAGAATCTGGGTCTGTAGTACACATAAATGGCAGCATCTGACAGAACTTTGTTAAGCAGGAAGCAAATAGGTCTAAATTGACCATTATCTATGCTTGGGATGAGGGTGAGCCCTCTAAGTACCAAGCTACATTTATTTATAGGATTAACTTTATTTTCCTTTAACAAGTGGTACCCATTTCACATTTACTCAGGAATTTTAATGTGCTCCTTTTGTTATCTCAGCTTAGTTCAGAGATGCTTTCATCAATATGAAATTATTATCATGGACCCACATATGTGATGGTCCCTCTGGGTGAATAGAAAGACCTAATATTAAGTGAAATGTTTTTTTCTTTCTTTCTTTCTTTCTTTCTTTCTTTCTTTCTTTCTTTCTTTCCTTCCTTCCTTCCTTCCTTCTTTCTTTCTTTCTTTCTTTCTTTCTTTCTTTCTTTCTTTCTATCTTTCTCCCTTTCTTTCTTTCCTTCTTTTATCATGAAACTTCAGGCATTTGAAAATTAAAAAGAACTGAATTTTTTGAAGTTAGATAGAAGCTCCATACAAGGAAGATATTATATTGTATCAACTCAAGGGAAATCGTTAATCTCCTATGGAGGTCAAGGGACCAGAAGGTCTACAGAATGGATAACAAAGAAACAAAACCTACGAATAGACTAGGTCCTCTTCCCCCAGGAAGCATCAATTCAGAGAGGAAAAAATGGGAACCATTAATAAAAAGCATTGGAATACCAAGAACCATGCACTTATTAGTCATCACAGAGGATGATTTCTGCAGGAAATCAAAGAGCGAGTCATTGCAGGTTACAGGAGCTTTGAAGAAGAGGACCTTTAAACTTTGGAGGAACTTCAGCCTCAGATGAGTGAAAAAGGGATAATCATGGACAGGATTTACAGTCCTGAGTAATTGATTTAAATTACAGGAATCCTGCATAGATGAGGTACAGCAAAACTAAAAAAGATGGGTTTTTCATGCATTTGGTGATTTAATCTTGCCCCAACCATTTCATTGTTCTTGCAGTGTCCTTCTTGATGAAGAGGATACAACTTTTTAGAAAATTTTATTTTTTAGTTACATTTGTTATACTTGTGTGTGTGTGTGTATGTGTGAGAGAGAGACAGAGAGAGAGAGCACATGCATGCTATATGACACATGCATGCGTGAAGGTCAGAGAACGTTCTGTAGGAATCCATTCTTCCTTCCCACTTATGGGTCCTAGGGTTCGCATCAGGTGGTCAGGCTTGGTAGCCAGAGCCTTTACCTGCTGAGTCATCTGCTGATTGTGTAACAGTTTTCTCTAGATCAAAACAAGTAAGAAAGTAAAAAACACAAAATACCTTCAGTAATCCCTGGGACTGACTAGATTCACTAAATCATGGCCTCTGCAAGAGTATCTAAATAGTAAAGACTGCCAAGAGTCACTCTCAGACAAATCAAGCCGCTGGAAGCAGTGACCAGTTAAATAACCTGAAACAGAGACCTGATGGAGGAGGGTCTTCTGTCTATGGGCTACTTTCATTGGTTAATAAAGAGACTGCCTTGGCCTTTTTGATAGGCCAGCCCTTAGGTGGGTGGAGTAGACAGAACAGAATTGTGGGATAGAGAAAGCAGAGGCAGGCAGTCGCCATGACTCTCCTCTCTGAGACAGATGCAGATTAGGATCTTTCCTGGTAAGCCACCACCTCGTGGTGCTACACATATTACTAAATATGGGTTAAAGCAAGATGTGAGAGTTAGCCAATAAGAGGCTACAGCTAATGGGCCAGGCAGTGTTTAAAAGAATACAGTTTCCATGTAATTATTTCGGGTAAAGCAAGCCTGGTGGCGGGAAGCAGCTTGCCATTCCTTTTACAGAGACCAGCGTAAGCTGCATAAAAGAGACAAGTTCAGTGGTATCCATGGACAAGGCTCAGACTAAGTGAGCTACCTGGAAAGGCTTTGCCGTGTTTTTCAGGTTTCCAGCTGTTGTGAGCTGTCACCCATGCTGAAATGAGCTTTGGAGATATACAGTAGTCTCTGAGTAGTTTTTGCTCCTATAACCCTTTACCCATGTTTCTGTAAGTAATCCCAAAAGAATTCAATTGTTTCACCAAGATGAACGTCAGTGGTATCCCTACTTTTGTCTGTTGTCCATTTCCTGTGTAAGATGAGTATATGGGGTAGGATCTGCATTTGACTGCAATTTTTGCAGTTGTTTACGAAGGAGCAGATCACTAGCACAGAGCAAAAATATGAGAAAACAATGAAAAAAACAGGAGAGAGACATGAGTGTAAAGGGCTTCTCTTGGAAGGAGGATAATTCCGTCATTATCATGAGTTCTTCCAGAGATTGCAGCTAGCAGGAAGCGAAGATATATGGCCAACAATTTAAGGAGAACCAGAGGGAAAAAGGTCTTGAGTGGTTTTACCTATGAGAAGGATCATGGTTTATCTCAAGTCATGCATGGGACGTCATGGAAGGACTTTCAGGGGAGTTGTGTTTTGTGTTATTTGTATTTTCTCCAGTGACTTTAGCAGAGGTGGTGGAAGCTGACCGTTGTAGCAGTAGTAAAAACACATGGACAGGTGAGAAGAGTAAGACCAAAGCATCTTAGAATTGGAGCAAAGAAAACACACAGATGCAGAGGGAAGAAGAATAGCAGCAGGCAAGGAAACCTGGTTTCCACGTTAGAAATGACTTTTACAAAAGACGGAAGTGTTGTCCTGACTAGTCTGTGAGCAGTGTCTTAACCGAATGATAAGACCACTTTGGGTCCTGGCTCCCCCATGGCAGCTCACAACTGCCTTTCACTCTGGTTCAAGGGGATTTGTTACATACTTCTGACTTCTGAGGGGACCAGGTACATACATGTACACAGCCATTTATGAAGGCAAAACATTCACACATACAAAATGATGAACTAAATATTTAAATTTCATACGGTGTGTGGTACAGTGTGATAGGCAATTCTGGCCTAGGATCTTTGGCTATGTGGTTGCAGTTGGACAGGATGTGGCTATAGGTGACTGCAGATTTTCTGTTGGTCTTTTCCACTGGTGAATTAGGAATCCTAAAACTTTTCATAGAGCTCATCTTTCCAAACTGTTTTATTTCTGAACAATGAGCCTTCCCAGGAGGTCTGTGTAACTGGCTTTGCTCCAAAATTCTCAGCCCCTTTTAATTAGTTAGAAGTTTCTTTAAATCAATGCCATCTCTAGAGAGCATCTTTACTGCCTTGGAAGCCAGGTATGTTGGTTTTCTCTTAGAATATTAATTCCCTATTCATTAAAAATAAAGCAAGAATTCAATGGAGAAAACAGAGGACTAAATTAAGTAGATAATATATTAGTTGCGCATAAGTTAGAATTTCATGGTTCAACGATTAATTTCTCCATGAAAATATCTGTCGGTTATGTAATTTAGGGTATATCAGCCAATATTCCTGCCTTTGAGGCTCCAGGCTCTGTAAGACATTGGTTTTAGCCCCAGTTATAAACAAAGACTCAATTATGAGTCCTTAGAGAAATCTGAACTACATTCCTTTAGGATTTGCTTTTTGGCTTGTTCTTGACTGTGTGTTCAGAGTTCCTCCAAGACTCTGAAGTCTGCAAGAATGAGAACAGACTTGAGCTTGGTCGCCACTGAGATTCAGATAACCATCTATCCCTAGTCTAGGCTGGAAGAGTGAATGAAAGTGGATGAATGACTGAAGTAGTAGCATAAGAAAGGATGCCGTGAAGTGAAAAAGAAGGAACTGAACGGTGTTTTGTGAAGGAGATGGCATTGAGATAAGTGTTTCAAGTACAGAGAAGCTGACACGAGGCAGCAAGAGCCAGGGCTGTCCTGGGAAATAGACATCAGAAAGGAAGGCCTGCAGCTTAGCCTTGCGGAGTAGCTCCAAATTCTCAGAATGCCTGAAGAGCTAAACTGTGCATTTGACTATGGTCCAGGGAGACCATTCACTTCCAGTATATGCTACATACATCTTCAGCTGGGTGCACACTGTGGGATGGCCACCAGGGGTAGGAACTCTAACTTCAACTCATTCACTCCCAAGGCTCACGTACCTATTCTTCCTCCCCCATCCTCTTCAAGTCAGTGGCCAGAGAGAGATGACCTGGCAAAAAGTACAATAGAAATGGCTTTAATGGAATTGCTTTAGAAATAATAATTTGTAATCAAGAAATGTCCCCAACTATTTATTTCCAATGACTTGTTTAGAATAGGAAAGTAGGTGGCTTATAGTGCTCTTTACTGCAGAAGATTTTCTGCTTGGAGACTTTAAATTTCAGCGGTTGCAGGAAATGGGAATGTTGGAGAAGCATCCAAGGTGGAAAGCAGCTTGCACCAATATCCCAGTTGTCTTAGGAAAGTTCTTTCTGCAGGACTCCTGGAAGTGTCAATGGGAAGAGTACAGCATAGTTCACAGATGCTAGGATAACATAGAGTCTAAAAGGCTTGCACATGAGTATCTGGGCCAAGGAGAGTCCTTTCATGTTAGGAGAATAGCAGAGGGGTCTCCTGGATATAGAAGTTGATGGCAAACACTTGATTATGGCTTGGATAGAACAAAATAGGCAAATTAAGCAGATTTTGAGGAAAGTCAGACACTTCAGGCCAGTACTTCTCATGCTTTCCAGTGCATGATAATCATATCATATTAGAAGATTACTAGATGCAGTGGATCTGAAGTGTGAGCTGAATTATATGTTTCTGACAATGTTCAGGATGGTGATGATTCTTCTGGGTCATGGGCCACACTTTGAAGATGCCAAAGTTCTAGCTTCTACATCTTGTCTGCTAATTGATGAGCAGAAAATGTAGCTAAGTTGATGGAAAAAGCTAGTGATGTAGGCTTTGACATGTTATAATTCTGAGATAAGAAGCCTATCCAAGAAAAATAAAGCAAGTAAATTTGGAGTCTGGTACAGGGCAGAGAACTAATTAGCATTTCCTCCCATCTCTAGCTACTTCTATATCACTGTTATCTTAATGTTTTATGTTACTTGTAGGAAATAAGTTTTTTAAAAATCCCCCCTTCAATAATTCACTGTTTCTACGGGGAAATGAGCCAACACTATAAAATGCACTCTAAATGGGTGGTCTTTCAAGGCCTTACTGACATGTACTTTCCTAGATTGTCCACCAACAATTAAAGAAGTTTTTTGATAGATACACAAACATCAAAAACAGAAAAGTTAGAGTAGATTGAAGGGAAAAGTGTAGTTGTCTATTTTAAAATAAAAGAATTCAGAAACCAAGAAATGGGAAGCAAAGAATTCTGTCATCTGTTCCCAGAGCACAGTGTTTTAAACTTCTTCCCTCAGCTACTTAGGATGATCTCGGTGGCACTTGAACTCTGTGCTCCTCTATTTACCTATGTATGCTTATAATTACTTGCAGGGCTTTTCCCTCATTCCCATCTTGCTCAGCAGAAAGTATCACTCTGTCTTTCACTTAGGGAACTAGCAACAGAGGTTTTTTGGGTGGGGGAGGAGGGAGGCTTGTTCCTTCTACTTAGGACACTAGCAACACAATTTGGGTATGTGTTTATTTTGTTAGGGTTCCTCTTCCTGATTAAACACCATGACCAAATAAAGCAACTCGGGAGAGAAAACTTTTTTCATCTTATACCTTGTAGTTTATTCCAGGAAAGTCAGGCAGGAACAGACACAGAGACCATGGAATAGTGCTGACTACTGGCTTACATAGCCTCCTTTCTTATACCACGCAGGGCCTCCTGTCTATGGATGGCACCACAATGAACTGGACCCTCCCACATCAATCTAGTAGGGGCTTTTTCTCAGTTAAGGCTTTCTCTCCGCCAAATGATTCTAGCTTGTGTCAAAATGTAAAAGTAGCCAGTATAAAGGAAATTGAGGCCAAGTGGAGTGTCAGAGTGTTTGAAGGCAAGATGATCAAATACTACATACAAAAAACAAATATATCCCAAAGAAGCCAACTCTAATAAGTCTACATTAAACAAAAACTTATGAATGATTTGTGGGAATTCAAATGTAGATGTTACATCAGAAAGATGACTATGTAATTTGTCACACAATTAGACAAACTTTAGCAGTGAAGGAGGTGGGGAAGACATGAATGGATCCAGTACTGGACACATTAAGATGCATAGTCACCTTATCTGATACCTGTGGGCTCTGCTGACATCTGTGCTAGAGGAAGTTCTTGATTCCAGGAAGACCTAAGGATCCACATCCATAATTCATCACCCAGATGTTCTGAATTAATGTGTCTGAATCATGTCGCTCTCCTTTGCTTTCTTCAGTCCCCAACCAGCTTGACTCCTCTTCTGCATATTGGTTCCATAATAACATGGATGTAGTAGTAGTGGGATATATTGCTTTTTATTCCCAGCAATCGGTTTTCTATTGATTGCTCAAAGTCTGTCCCTTCTCAATCTTCTTCTCCTCCTCCTCCTCCTCCTTCTTCTTCTTCTTCTTCTTCTTCTTCTTCTTCTTCTTCTTCTTCTTCTTCTTCTTCTTCTTCTTCTTCTTCTTCCTTCTTCTTCTTCTTCTTCTTCTTCTTCTTCTTCTTCTTCCTCCTCCTCCTCCTCCTCCTCCTCCTTCCTCCTCCTCCTCCTCCTCCTCCTCCTCCTCCTTCTTCTTCCTTCTTCTTCTTCTTCTTCTTCTTCTTCTTCTTCTTCTTCTTCTTCTTCTTCTTCTTCTTCTTCTTCTTCTTCTTCTTCTTCCTCTTCTTCCTCTTCTTCCTCTTCCTCTTCTTCTTCTTGAGTCCGGAAGAGCTGGTGCTTCAGTCTGTAAACAGGGGCTGCTTATGGACACAGGCATGGTAATGAACAGCCATATTAACATGACATGACTATGATCAGGGTAGTCTCAGGCTGAGGACAGAAATAAGCAATAGGTTTTTCAAGACAGAACCCTCCCTTGAACTCAGAGTAAACTCTCCTGCCTCACCCAAGCCAGGGTCTTGGTCATTGTTGAACTACTGGATCAACATTATGAACACTCAACATTCTTTGACTTGAACCATTTAATTGCCTTTTCAGGAAGGTGGGCTTGAGTGGGTTTTATTGTTTCCTGGTGGGTCTAGCTCTCCATCTTCAGTTCAGTTTCCACAGTGCTTGGCCATTCTACTTGGTCATTGAGAGCTTTCTTGAGTATTTACATGATGCCGCAGGGCGATCGGTAATGAAAAGTCCTCAGACTATCTTAATACAAAATATACAGCTTTAATAAACAGAAGTAAGACTTACACCAGCTTACACCAGAATCCAAACGATCCGTCCTGACGCAGGAGCCAGGTGAGAGAGAGAGCTAGTGGAAGCGCACTTGCCAGGTTTATAGGTAAACTTTAGCCTAAGGGCGACACGCCCCATGAACAGAATGTGATTGGCTGAACTCCACTATCATCTCCCCCTTTTTTCTAAAATAAGACAGAACCAAACTAAATACAACTATATACAATAGAAGCAAATAATAAATATAAAGTTACAAACAATAAACAATATTAAGCAAGAAACATATAACAAAAGTTTTACTAAACATTCTATTTCAGGGAGTCTAAATAATGTAGATGGTAACTACAACTATCTAATCTTCAACTCCATCAAAGATCTGAGAAGGGAAATAATTTTACTCAAGCAGCCCGGAAGTACAAGCGGGAAACTTCCAAAATGTACAACAAATGGAAGAGACAACTGAATACCCAAAGTCTCGCATGCAATGTTGAGTCAACCAACTTTGGCTAAGGCCTGATGTAACTGACATGCCATTTTTCAAAGGCAAGAAACTTTTTAGGACTCTCACCCTGTCTTGACAAGATAAGACAATCCTGCTTTTATCCATTTACGGATATTCTGTAATTCTGTCAGTGGTCGAGGTATGGGCTTTTTCCTTGCCCAAAAGCCAGCTCTGCCAGGAAGAAGACAAGCTCCAGGTGGAGTGTCTTTGGTGCTCAATGTTCTCTCAGGAGTAGAGCGGTGATGCCAGGAGCAATTGTGTCTCACTACTATAGAACTATGAGTTAGATTAAAGGCCATTTTCCACAGTTCTTCGAAGAGGTTGAAGATTATACTATCTATACTAAGTATGATCTCTATGCACCTAAATAACCTGATTAGTCTAAATATAAATATAATAAACATATATGACTATGGATTTCTATCTATCTAACTTGAAGACTAAGAGAATGAACAACTGTGCAATGAGTGAGGACAATGACCTCCTAATGTAAACAATGTATATCATTACATAAATATCTTAATCAGAGGTAGGAATGTAAATATATATATATATATGTCAATACAAATAGAGGTAGAAGCATACTCACATACAATATTCAATATATCAATGTACAAAAATCAACACCAATACAATTTTCTAAAAACAATAACTCACAAATACCAATATATTATTATCCCAATCATTTACAAACACTACACCCGCCATCTTGGTACGCGGATGTACTGTATCAGAATATCACACACCAGATAGCTTATCAGTAGTAATTGTTAATAGTAATAACAAAATAAACAGAAACAGATGCCATGTGATAGTGAAGACTGACGAAAAAGGACCATGGCAGGGGCAGACTCTGTGGATCCTCCTGAATAGGAATTTATTTTCTCACTATCCCCACATGGTAGAATTATCAGGGCAGAATTCTGAGGTCTCTTGTATAGGAGCACTAATCCCATTCATGTATTCTCTGCCTTTACAATTTAGTCACCCTGTATAGCCCTGCCTTCACACACGCACACACTGAGGGCCAAGCTTCAGTGAATGAACTTTGAAGGGGACACAGCCATTCTCTCGATAGCATTCATCTTTTATCCATAGACCATTCACAGTGTAAAAGTTAAATTTAAACTTTTGGAAAACATCTCTTTCATTCCTTATTTTTATTCATTCTCTTTGTAATGTAATTATTATTACATCAACTCCTTATCTGATGCTGTTGAGTTTAAATGAATCAAAACCATTGCTTTTTAAAAGTAACATGGAAATCTTGCAAGATACATTGCATGCTAATTAAAGTTCAAGGAGCCTGAAGCAAGAAAAAAGAGATAAGCAGTTTCTTAAGTTATGCAAAATTATTAAATATTCAAGATTAATTAAAATCGAGGAAAAGATTTTTTTAAGGTGCCATTTAAAGTTTACAGAGAAGTTAATGCTTTTGTTATTAACTGCTTGGTATTAGACTAGCTTGATAAATTAAGAAAGCCCTACTAGAAAGAGCAATAAAGGCGCATTTCAGAGGAGGACATGATCAAACCACATTGTACAAAGTTCTTAAAGAACTAATAAAAAGTTTATTCAGGTTACTCTAGTTGTTCTGCAAAAAATATCCATAACTACACACTACACCTTAGTGTCCACTCTCTCCCAAATGATGGGAGGAATGGGTAGGTAATGCAATGACTTCACGAATAAAAACATCACACAGATGGATGAAGAAAGCCATTCAAATGCTTCTCCAGTCACAAGCTATACTTCTCATTCAACTTCTAAGCAGCCTACTTTCGTGCTATTTACATATTTTATGAAAGGTATGGATAGTATTCTTCTAACACTCATCACTGGTATAAAATCAGGAAAGTTAGTGGACATGGTGGTGCAAGCCTGTAATCCCATCATTCAGCAAATAGAGTCAAGTGCCACACGGTCAACCAGAGCTACATTGTGAGACCCTGTCTCAAAAGAAGAAAAAATCAAGAAAGGGGTTTCTGGTACTTCTATGTTGGTGAAGGAGAAGAAGCACAGCTTTGGGAATGGACCTCTCTTCCCCAATTCAGAACACAGGGACCACTGTGTTCTTTTTCTTATCGACTTTTAGATATACCCGAGGAGCCAAGTCCATTATGTCGTCATCCATCTGAAACAATCCATTATCTCGAGGCCAACACTAACAGGAGACAGGTTTTCTTAGCACTTTGCTGGAATTAAGAACATAGTTCCCCATAGTCTAAGCACTGGGGGAAGTGGCTGTTAGATGGGAACTGGCATGGTAATCTGGTTTGGAAAAGTTCACACAGAACTCATTTTTTTTCTATCAGAAAAGAAATTTAAATATGAATTTCAAGCAACATTTTGACTGACTCATGGACTTTTTCAACGTCTGTTGTAAATAAGTGTAGCATAGGACAAAATTTAATTCCTCTCAGAAGAAAAAGTGGGGCAAAAGAAGATGGTGTCACTTTGCTGTTAGGGTACTACCACTGTAGACAGTGCTGAGCCATCAAGCCATGCCTGCCAGACTCAAAACCCCAGCTTTATCCCCATTACGTAGTGAAGCCCAAAGCAGTTTTCATGACTACTGCTATCACAGGCGTGTTCCTTTTCCCATTCTTGTGGTCAAATGCCCATCATAAACAGCTTCTGAGGAGGAAAATTCATTTTGGCTCATAAGTTCATAGATTCTGAATATTGTTGGTTCTGTTGCTTTGGGCCTGTGGTAGGAATGGACTACAGTCAAAAGGTAAACAACAGAAAATACCAGGGTTCCTAGGGTCCAAGCTTCCATATCTCCTAAAGGTTCTTCCTCTTTGCTGTAGTCACACATACCCCCTTTAGTACGGAAGTCTTTGGGGGAATATCCCCGACCACAGCAGGCAGTGCATCAAAATTCTATTAACCCAGAAGTGAAAGTATGTAACCCCTAGAAGGATGAGCCTTAAAGCGTGTCACCTAAAACATCTGACATGTAACCTAGGAGGACCAAATTCCTGTCAGCACTAGTGTCCCTAAACATTTCCAGCAACTTTCGAACATTGAATCTGCAACCATTGTATGCAGGAAGATGTAAACAAGCAATTATTCTTCCCCAGTGAACAGACTCAGAGTGAATGCTTATTTTCTAGGTAGGAGAATCCTTGCCATTTGTCTTTGTTTTACCTCCTGCCTGCTCTGCCCTCTCCCACACTGCAGGCAAGCTCCCCATGGCTTATATTGTGCAGACAGCAATAGCAGAAGCTTTCCAGTGGAATCAAATCTGGGCACCACAGGAACCCTGATGATGGTCTGACAAGGGCTCCCACTATTCCTGGAAGCATTTTTAGCTGAGTGGACCACAGAAGTGTAGAGCAATGGCCAGGTGTGAGATATATTATTTTCTTGATATAAAGTTGGAATATTTAAAAGTATCAAGAGAGATGAACTCCATGTTGGACATTGTAATATACTGTCAAGATAAGTTAGTTTTGCTTAAAGATTTTTATTTACTACTAATTTTTTTCCAATTAAGATAAAAAAAAATGATGAAAATGAGAAATGAAAAGGGCAGAAGTTACTATAATTCCTAAGTCTGATCTTGAAATCCCTGTAATGTTCTTAGTTGCTTCATGATACTTGCTGGATGCAGCCGATGACTAAACATACCCTGGAGGGGTTGCTGTTAGATTGCCCACCAGCGGTTACTGTGGCTATTGGCTCAGCACAGCACTAACGTTATTGGGTCAAGTTCAGAGAGTGTTCTATTCAACCTCATTTCATATGCCATGCAAAGCATCACAGCCTGTTGAATGCAGCAAGAGCCAACGCACCAAAAAAATTATTAGTCGTGACCCCTCCAAAAACCTTCTCATCAAATACCATCAGTCTTTCTGTTCCTTTGCTTTGCTACCAACTGTGGCATGTCAGACATGGACAAGGCAGTCAAATGCTGTTTCCTGTCCAGGTCACTCTTCAGTTGTATCTTAGAAGCAGAGATTTTACCAAGAATACAAAGAAACAAGTTGATTTTTGTAGATAACTTTAACTATTTGGATAAGGGAAACAAGCTTGCTAATGGCGTAACTTTATGAAGGTTATAAACTGTAGCATTCACCAAGGAGATATTGTTAGAATTGAAAGCAATAATCTGCCCTTACTCTGTAAGTTGGATAGTATAAGCAAGCTGTCTGTCAAAATGTCATCTGTATTGAGGAGCTACTAAGTAAAAATCCTCCAGGAGTGTCATTCTGAAGGGCTTGGTATAAGACTTTAAAAGTAGTCTTTGATGATCTGAATACAAAGCAACCCAAGCACATACTGAATACCCCACGTGCTGATGCTAAAGAAGCTTCTTTATGTGCTTTGGTGCTGTCCAGAGGAGTGAAACAGCTGAGCAAAATGAATTTAGGAGATAGCAGAGCCCAATCTCAAGCCCAGACTATTTCCCATGAGAAGCATCACTGTGATGCAGGAGAAGATGCTTGCTTTTATGTTCTGCATGCCTCTATAACAGGTAGCTACTCACTGCAGCAGGAGAGAGAAGCATGTGCAAAGAAACCAGAACAAGACATTATTCAACTGGATATAGTTGAGTAATATTATCGAATACTAAGAGTGTATTATTTTCTGAATTGTTTTCACATGATATCATCAATACTTAAAAAGTGTGTAATTATGGTCTATCTTAATAAATTCTCTGTTCAGGATTTTCTCTGACAGCATTCTACTTGCAAACATACTTGCAAGCATGAGTTTCCAGTGAGTGCTCTGAAACTGAGTAAATAGTAGGGATTTAGCTCTTTGAGGACACACAGTTTATGAAAACAAAGAATGTGATAAAGTGTTCCCTCAGCATTAATCCCTGATAGAGGGTCATCATAAAATTATCATTGGGACTTATGGCAATACAAGTTGCACAAGAAAACAAAAAAAATCCTGTCTCCGGTGTGCACAAATACTCTTCAGAGGAGCACAGATGGAAGCAAAAAGGTTGGCTTTGACCTTTATGAATTATATATTATTACTGTCTCAAATTAAGCTGTGCATGCCTCATTGTTAGCTCAGTGGTTAACAAGTGAGTAGGATTTTTGAAAAGCAGTGGTTAGCAGCATTTAAACTGATACGTTAAAAATGAATACTCACTGAGAGGATGGTCTAATAACCGTGTTTCCGCTGGTAACTCACCCATGCATGTACAAAGCACACTGAAATTAGAGAAACAGGGATGACCAGTAGGAGACAATTTGATAGAGAAATATTAATAGATGTAGTGATTTCTAATTGGGCTCAATAATAAAAACCCCAATACAGATATTAGGGGGTAAAAACTAAAAGATCAGAGAAGCAAAGTAGCCTGCCACTAGTTTGTACCCCTACAAAATCCTCAGAACAAATGGGGTATCCTGCTTCTACAAGTCCTCAGATTGAAGGGTTGAGCTCCTGTCTCCTCCTGCCTTATATTCCTCTCTCTTCTCAGTCATATCCCTTCCTGTCTGCAGACTCCCAAGTACTGGGATCAAAGGTGTGACCGACCACTGCCTGACTCTGTTTCTCTTTTAGACTGGATCAATAATGTGTAGCCCAAGGTGGAACTCACAGAGATCCTTTTGCATCTATCTCCTAAGTGCTGGAGTTAGAGGTGTGTGCCACCACTGCTTGGCCCCTAGGGCTAAGTAGTGTGGCTAGTTCCACACTCCGATCTTCTGGCAAGCTTTATTTGTTAGATCACAAATAAAATATCACCACAAATAGAAGCAAGATGTTGTAGATTTACTTACCAGGGATTCCGCCCCCCTCCCCGCGCTTAAAATGTACTCTACCTATCATTGTCTTAAAAATGCATGTGTATCCACAACATGTAAACTCTACAATTGAGAGCATAGCTGCTCTTCCTCAGGACCTGGGCTCAGTGCCCAGCATCCACCTGGTGTTCTACAACCATCTGTAACTCCAGGTGGTGTAGGAGGGCCTTCTGTCTTTGTGTTGCTTTCATTGGTTAATAACGAAACTGCTTTGGGCCTGTTGATAGGGTAGAACTTAGGTAGGTGGGGAAAATGAAATGGAATGCTGGGAGGAAGAAAGGAGAGAGAGAGAGAGAGAGAGAGAGAGAGAGAGAGAGAGAGAGACGCCATGGATCTGCGGCTGGAGGTAGACATGCTGAAAATTTTCTGGTAGGTCACAACCTCGTGGTGATATGCAGATTGATAGAAATGGGTTAAATAAAGATGTAGGAGTTAGTCAATAAGAATCTAGAGCTAACGGGCCAAACAGTGTTTAAATTAATACAGTTTCTGTATGATTATTTTGGTTCTGAGTGGCCAGGACGATAAAGCCGCCTCTCCTTGCAACATCCATTTCCAGAATCACTAACACTACTTTATAAGTAGAAATAGTTGTAGATACTCAAATGCCTATACTAACAATTGGATAGGGCTATCTCTGCTATTTAGGCTAAACTTTTAAGTTCACAGAAACCAAAGAGGAAGACTGTCAGATTACCTCCCATGACCTCAAACATGTTGCCAATGCAGTTTCCCAAAACGTTCTTGCCCATGTTTTTGGTAAGTTCACATAAGGTTATTTTATTATTCATTTCAAGTAGAACTTTTCAGTTGCAAAGCTTGGAATAGTGAACTTTGTGAATTCAACAAAACACAAGTTTCATAAACTTTGTTTTTTTTTTAAGTCATTTTGAGGTGAGGGTCAAGTGAGCCGCTTCTCTGAAGTGTCCTAGCATGTAATCACAGAATGTGTTTGTATTGAACTGCAGTGACCAAGGCTGTGAAGACAGCTCAGCATCTGGCTCAGCACACAGTAGGACAAGCTGAGATAGGGAGATGATTTTGAATAATGGCCTCTTCCTTGCAAGATATGAAAAATAAATTCAAACTGTTACTGCTCTTTTGATCCTTTTACCAGTCCCCCCTCTTTCTTTTCTCCTCTTTTTATCTCTCTCCCTTCCTTCCTTCCCTTCTTTCTCTCTTTTTTCCTTTGTGAAATTCTTATAGTATTTTTGAAAGTGATTGAATTTAATACAGAGAAGTAGTTTAATTAAGTTTGCTTGGCTAGGCTGATTTTTGTCCCAAAGATCATAGGATCATCCAAGCAATAATTTATATGCTCCCAGAAAAAAAAATCTAATTTAAATGCTTATAATACTGAACACTTCTGTGATGGCTTTTAATAATTACGGGGCATGTACTACTGGCGTTGTTTAAATCAGTATGTATCTCTAGGGAAGAAGCAAGTTCCTAAACCTAATCTTCATGGAAAACCGAAGGCCCTTGGCACATTGTAGCTTTCACTTGCAGATTTTAATACCTGCTGCCATATATGAAGATGTCCCCATGGAGCTAAAACACACACACACACACACACACACACACACACACACACACACACACGTCTACTCATCCCAGATAGGGAACCGAGGCCGATAAAAGTAATGAGTCTACCAGAATCCAATTTGGTGAACCAGTGAATTTATTGGGGTTACATACAGGAGTATTGGTGAGAGGTCATTTACAGGTGCATGGGTGGCTCAAAGGTAGTCACATCACCGAATGTATAACCAGCATAGTAACAGCTTACAAAAGTCATGCCCCTGGAGCTCTCCGCACATGTCTGGGCATCTGCTTTCTGCATCTGGGCTGCATCTCCTCCTATTGCAGCTGCCGATTGCTTCCATCTTTCAGAAGGACCCTGTGAATCTCCTAGCTTTTCACCTTTCCAGGATATGTAAAGTTTAATTCTCATGTCCCAGAAGCCCCTAGGTCTCTCTTCTTCGTAAAGTTAATGCTTCAGTTCAGAGGACATTGTCACACGACACCAGCTATGGTAGTAGGCTTTTATTTTAAAATTGCTTTTGTTTTCAATAACTGATGTGTGTGCTGTGCTCGGGTGCGAGGAACTATGCAGACCTTTATTGTTGTTTGAAACAAGATCTCATTATGTAGCTCTGAGTGGCCCCAAACTAGCTGTGTAGATCACACTGGCCTTGAATTCATAGAAATCCACCTGCCGCTACCTTGCAAGTGCTGAGATTAAAGACATACACACCAGACCATTCTTTCAAGAAATCTGTATCTTAAATTCAAGATCATGGGTACCACACTCCAATGTGCCTCAGCCACTCTATTATAAAAACATCTCATTTACCTCAACAAAATAATTAATCACAACCATTCCTCAATTTTGTGGCCATTTCTTCCAGTTCCCTAAATCAACTTAAACAAGACATAATTTCTCCCTTCTTTCTTCCCTTCCTTTCTACCTTACTGTCACTCCATGTTATGTCATTTTAATGACATTCTTGTATTTATCTTCAATTCCTTTGCTCCCTCGCCATCTAAATGATTTGCCAGAAAAGTACTGAGATGGCCAAAAGGAACCTTCCAGGTTCTTTGAATTTCTTTGGAGAGGAGAACGTGTCTTGGAGGCAATCACACTCTAAGTTCAATGGACTTACTCTAAACCCGTGGTCTCTAACTACAGGTGAGACCAAGGCTGTACCAGGCCTTACTGCCCTGCTCTTTCCCTCCCCCACATGCCTTCCATCTATTGCCCTCCCAACCTCACTGATTTTGTTTCCTAATTTATAAAAAAAAACTAATTTGCTTTATTTTTCCCTCAAAGTATCAATACTCAACATTGCTCCTTTGTTTTCTTCCTATTTTTTTTAACCTCGTTCTCAGTCTTCTGTTACTATCAGAGCAGTTTGCTTCAGCTCTCAGCAAACCTTCAATTGCTCATCCTAACTGGAGATTCTCCATATTCATCCCCTTCATCATGATTCAGTGATAGTATTAGACGCTGGCCACTTCCTCCTTCCTAAACATTGTTGTAGTGTCTCTCATTTGATTTTCCATAAGACTTAAGTCCCTAGACTTCTTTTCTTTGATCTTTACACTGACTAGGCGATCTCATGCAGATTCAGGAACCTTCAATATACTAATGACTCACTGTCAGGCACCAGCTCTGTTCTTTCTATTGATCTATAGACCTTACCTTCATGAACTTGTTCATCCATCTAATAAGATTCTTGAACTTAAAAAAAGCTATTATTAAAACAAATTAAATATCCTTTCTTTAATGTTCTCCACCTAAGGAAATATCAGCTCAGTCTGTTTATTTACTTAGCTAAAAATCTTAGCTTTGTGGTCATCTTTTCCTTCCATCCCTCACATTTAACATCCAACCTATACCCTCAAAATGTTAATGTCTCTGAAATCCAATTGCTTCTCATGATGATCACTTCCGTTTCCACTGCTGGACCATTAATTGCCTGGACTTCTGCAATCATTTTCCGATTGATCTCCCTGCTTCCACCCTTGGCCTGACCTCCACAGTCTAATTTCAGCTCAGCAGCCACAGTGATATATCAAAATGAAGTACTTCATTCCACCCAACATGAAAGTCAAAATCTTTACCAGCAGTTTTATTTAGAAGTTGCTTTTATTTTCAGATAATGAAAATATACATGTTTAATGGAAGTACTTCAGCACTGTGCAAACCTTTGCCATCCTTCACTTCCAAGCAATGAACACTGCCTTATAAGAAGCATGAGATAAATTTGGGATATCCAGACAGGCACTACTGATAGGAAGTGTTAGTGTTCAAGCATCTGTATCGGCCTGCCCTTGGGGTTCTGACAAGCTATGACCTCAGCTCTATTCACTTCCTGGGCACATTCGCTATGGTCCCTTTTAAAAGAACCCTGACCATCACACATCTTTCTCTCTTTCTATCTCTGTCTGTCTGTCCCCTCCCCTCTCTCTGCCTCTCTCTGCTCTTCTGCTGCTCCTGTCCCCAGAGGCTGGTCTCTACCCTCCCCTTCCCCCTTTTCACATTCCCTTTACCCTAGTAAAAACCCCTCTATGTGAACTCTGTTGCACGGTGTCCTTTCTCTCTTATGGCACCTTTTTTCTTTTTTATAAAATTACAATAGAAGGGTTTTATTTCTGTCTGTAATATCACCATGTCGTTTATTTTGCAACCTCTTTTACTATTATGAGAGGAAACCTTATAGTTAGTTGGGATATCATTGTGAAAATTCATGAGTCCAGATTCATCTTTTTCTTCCTTCCTTCCTTCCTTCCTTCCTTCCTGTCTTTCTTCTCTCTCTCTTCCTCTCTCTTTCTTTTTTTGAAGCTCTCATTCTGACACACCCAATATTTTTGAATTCTTTTGAAAAGGTACAGAATCTAGAGGTCTAACCGTCCATAAGCATCTTTAGATAGTTCCTGGCCTCAACAGCTAACCCCAACCAAAACAATCATAGACCTGTTTTCTATTTCCTTTTCAAAAGCAAGATTTAAAATTTAATATTTTTATTTTCTGGATGTTTCTTTAGTGAAAGTGTTTTGGCTATGCCACTCGTCCTAAATGCTTCTCTTCACAGTTTATTCCATACACCCTGCGTCTTTGTTAGGGTTCCTCTTGTGATATAACACCATGACCAAAAGAAAATTTGGAGAGAAAGGGGTTTATTTAATCTTATACCTTGTACCCCATCATCCAGGGAAGTCAGACAAGAAAGAGAAACAGAGCAAAGGCTGTAGGATAGTGCTGCTCACTGACAAGTTCCTGACATCTTGCTCAGTTTAATTTCTTACAGCACCCAGGATGATCAGCTTAGTGGTGGCCCCACCCACCATAAGCTGCCACATCAATCATCAAAAAAGAAAGTGCATCACAGGCTTGCCTTCAGGCCAGTCTGGTGGGGCATTTTCTCCTTTGTGCTTCTCTCCTCCCAAATGGCTCTAACTTGTGTCAAGTGGACATAAAACTAGTCAGTACATTCAATGGAATATGATTGAAAAATTTAGTGTACCAGTTGAATATGGGTTTGTTGATTTTGCTTTCAATTTCTAGTACTAATGTTGTTGATGGGGGAATATTTTTGTCTTGATTTGGTCATTTCTTACTTAATTTTAATTTTGGCCTTCAGGGATTTAGCATGGTCTTTCCAAGCAAATAACGCGTATTTGATTCACTCCATCATTATCATTCTATTGCTCAAAAGTTTCTGTATAACTTTATTTTCAGTGTTAATGTAGGAACTTCTTACTGTGAAAGATCAATAACAGCCTGTTATATAGTTCATATTCGTCCCACAACTCTGAGATTAGAAACTTAGTCATTCAGAAGTGGTAACAATTAAGACAAACTTGGTGTCACAAGCTTATAATGCCGATACCGAAGACTTAAAGGAGGGAGTTTTATAAGTTCAAAGTCAGCTTGGTGGGAATAGCTCATTTCTAGTCAAAACAAGCCAACTAATCAAAGGTGTCTTCGGACTGGGATCCAGTAACAGTCACTAACAGGGCTGAGTGTCTGATGGTATGCACACAGGTAGTGCCTATGTTACTCCTATCCTGATTAAATGTGCTTTCTAATAAGGTACTGTTGAAGTACATACAAAACGCAACTGCCAGTCATTAGTTGATTAAGCCTTTCTCGTTTATAATATTGTATAAAGATTCAAGTCCCAGGTCCGCTGACTGTGCATGCATGCATGTGTGTATATAATGATATCAAAAGCCTGTGTCACTGGGTAGGATCACTCCATGTTCAGGACTCTGTCTCCCTTAACAATGGATCCATCAGGTTGTACTTACAGTTTCACAGTAAAGGACAGCTTACAGTTAGAGCACTCAGAAACTCTTCTCCATAGAGCAGAGCTCCCTTGGTTTGGAGCAGAGGACCTTAGATTTGCTTTTTGCATAAGCTCTACAGGTCTAGTGACACCAAGACAAAGCATTGATTTGCCTTACAGAATTGCATAGAAAACTGAAAGCCACACCGACTTCTGCCTCTCCCGGAAACCATTGTGATTTTTGCATTGTCAGAATGTCTGCCTCTACATTAGGATGTCATGTTCTACTCTGGGGTGGCCTTTGTTTGTTTTTTGTTATATCTTCGGCGTCTAACTCAAGAAGAGCTCATGACTGATTTCTAGTAGATAAATGGCAAATTTGGTTAAACTGATGAAGGAATTGATTAGTGTCTGTAGAACACATTCTTTAGAATGGAATAACCACAAATAGCTATAATACCAGGTGGTTTGTGATAATAGACTATCATAGTCCATTTGGAATGATGTAAGAAAATAACGTAGCCTTTAGAAACATTTCTTTCTTATGGTCTGAAAGCAGAGAAGTTAAAAATCAAAGCTCTGTCAGGATTAGTGTCTAGAGACGATTTCTTGCTACCTCCCAAATGACATCTTCTGGCTAAGTCCTCTTGGAGGAAGGAACCTGTGTTCTCATGTGGAAAGGAAAGAGGACCCTGGTTTGCACATCATGCCCCTTTGTAAGGGGACTGATTCCGTTTGAGAGGTCGAGCTTAGTGATGTAATCATTTCCCAGAGGCCACAACCCTTCCTATTATCGCATTGGGAATTGAGTTTCAATTTTGAGGGAGATATTGGCTTCATTTAAACCATAGAACACTCTGAGGACCTGAAGTCGGTCTTTACTGGGGGAATCTGGGAAGGATTCTTCCAACAGTGCAATTCCTATCAGAGCCAACAGCGGCCAAAGAGACAGGTTGGATATGTTGGAGAAAGCTGAACAGTAGTTTGGCTAAACTATATAAAGAAAGTCATCATAATTGAATGCTAAATCAGAACTCAGTTCTTTGAGAGGACATGCAGCCAATAGGAAAAACCATGGTGAGTTTATCAAATACATAATATTCTCATTGAAAACTCCTGAAACTGAATGGCAGTTACAATAGGGTACATGAAGAGAAGCATTAATGGAAAATAGATGATTTTTCCCTCTGGGATTCTTTGACTCTTCACACATGCAGGTGCATGCACTCGCTGCGTGATTCATTTCTGCACAGGGCTCCAGGAAAACAACCTTTATCTTTTCTTATCTTCAAGAAGAGGATGAGGTTAAAGATGTATCAAAAGATAGAACAGCCCAGGTGCTTTGTTAGTAAATGGCTTTTGCTCATTATATGCAAACTTAACTATACGATTTTTAGAACTGAAAGCTGAAAGGGTGGGAAGAAGATAGGGCAATGTGACATATTTAAAAATTTTATTGCAGTTAAACAAAAAATCTCATTAATTTATATTTTCATTAACAGACAAATAATTTCAATTGCAATGCAAAGACCAGTAAATGAAATAAACATGTATTTAATTGGTTTGCCTTAACAGAAACACTCTTATAGCAAACGGACAGCTTTATTTGTCTTGGGACAAATGGTAGTTGGGAATAAAATTACTAAGATTTTAGTAAAATTTTACTTCCATGAGAGCATCTCCAGAATGATCTGTACCACAATGAACCCTTAGAACTTCCTCCAACACTTGATCATTGTGACCTGTTCAGTACACGTTTGTTAAATAGCTGAACTCTTACTAACTTTATACTATAAGACTGTAACTAGGAAGAGTAATTTGAATTACTAATTGATATCTTAATATTTCAAACCATAAATGCAAGACAAGCCCCCCAAATGTTCCTTTTGACTCTTATTCTTCTTATTTAGTGATTAAGATCAAAAATACAATTAGCATTACATAAATTAAAATTGACTGAATTGCTCTGCTATTCTACATCAGAATGCAGGATTCAGATTATAGTAGATACTTCACTGCAAATGTAATTACCATTTATTATCCAGGTTTTTCTATATAAGCTGCCACTTTATCATATGTAGGTTTCCAGAGGCCATTTATAAATCAAAATCTCTGCATTTTGGACTGCCATGATTCACATAAAATACAGACTTATGGTTTAGAAAGATAAAACCTGAAGCAAAGTGATCTCCACTATTTCATTACCTACTCAGGTGCTATCTGATTTTCTAAGGTTATACTTGACCTTGTATGTGACAGAGGGGAAAGTGGAAACTAGAAACTGACAGCCAGAAACCTCCTTTTTGTTCTCATATTTCTACCTTCCGTGAGGTCACAATCTGAAAAGAAAGAGATTCAATAATGGCAAGATTCACCAGTTTGTATATAGAATAGAGGTTTTCAGCTAATAGAATTCCTACTTAAATATCTGAACTTTCTAATTCTCTCTTCACTAAATTTATTAAGACGGGAGATGAAAGTAAAGTAATTGTTACTGACTGGTATTTTCAGGTATAAATTTAAATTTATATATACGAATGAGTATACATGCACACACACATACATGAGACAGGTTTTGCTATATAGCACAGACCATCCTTCAACTCAAAATTCTCCTGCCTCAGATACGTGAGTATTGGGAATATAGTCCTGTGCTACAATTCCTGACTTTAATATATAATTTTTTGAGATGAACCATTTTTTTCAATGCTAGATAACATTCCATTGAAAGATTTACATTAAAGCTAACATAACACAGGAAGATTAACCCCATGGTGCACACTTTCCCGTCACTTACCAAGAACCAGGAATTGGGGACACCTGTTTTGTGTACATGAATATGAGCTGTGTTAATACTTACTATAGTAATACAATATAAAATATAATGGACAAGTTAATCATGTTAATGAGCCCAGCTAGAACGTGGGGAAAGAATATGTGTTCTACCTTAAAAATCAATGAGGAACTCTCAAAAGAAAGAGAGAGCAGGCAGAGTTCAGGATGAAAGGAACCATATATATATAACAGTAGATTGGGAGAATGGGGTCTTTATTCTAATTGTCATGTGAAATTTCTGAATGGGTTGGTCAGCACAAATGTGAAGAAACAAAGGTAACCATTTTCTATTTCTGCTTAATCTGAAAAGTAAATGTTCTTGCTGCCAACTGGCCACAAATCTTGTCTACATACCGCATAAAGTCATCAAAAATGGATTGATTCTTCTTCCCTCCAACCACAGAGGCGTTGTCTTCTGCTTCTTTTGGGTCCTGTCTAGTTCTGCCCTGCACACTGCACAGAAACCAAATCACTTATAAATATTGAAGCATGTTTATGTCCATTTCACATGAACCGTGATTCCACACATAGGCCCTGATCACCCATTTTCCTTTACACTGAGAGCTTCAAGCAGGTTGGCACTGGTTCCACACTGCCTCTTAAACTTGCACCCCTCAAGCCCCTTTTCATCAGTGGCCTCTCTGCCACTTGGTGTTAGATGGACTTTCTCTTCTTAATTCTCCACTGGCGTCCATTTGATACTGTTCCTTTCCTGAAACAAACTCCTGCCTAAATAGATTTCCATGCCATGGCAAACATTTCTTCTCTTGTTTTGTTGGCTTCTTTTGTCTCTACCAGTTTCTTTCTGTCAACTCATTTTCTGTAACCCTGTGTGAGACAAGGGCATCTTGTCAATAAAAGGTTCATTTCTCTTTTGGGCAGTTTTACCCACAGCATAGATCCAATTTCTGTGTGTCTGGGTGTTCCCAAATTTAAATGTCCATTCAAGATTTGCATTTTGTATCGTGTTGTCTTAGAAAAAGAAATCCAGCAAGCATCTAAAATATACTTAACATATTTATGACAAAATTTGCCCTATTTTGCCAGTCTTCTATGTAGGGAAATGTGTAAATATCTATCTTAATGTGTTAGGTCAATATACCATGAAAAAGTTTTTAAATTCTTTACAACAAACTTAGTCTGTTTTAACACTAGGAAGCTATTCATTCCCTGCAGTGCAGAGTGCTTCCTTAGCAACCCTGGTGTGTACCCACTTGGTGGCAATAGCTCTTCCTTCAAGTGTTGACAATCAAATTGGAAGTAAACAGTGCCAACTGTAACCTAGAAAAACAGCAGCTAGGGCAGAAGGGGAACCAAATAACCCCATTTATAGTGAATCACTGGTTTAGCATCAAAACAAGTGCCAATGCTGTCTAAAAGATAGACAATCCAGAAATCATGATGAGGTTTTCCCAAAGTTATTAGAAAAAGATGTTTAATTTAGGGTAGAAAAATGTGAATTCTGTGGAATAAATTCTCAATTCAATGTCTACTTGAGTTGAGTAACAGTGACTAATATTGATAAATTGCCATAATCTCTTACTGGTGACATAACCAACATGTAACCAAGTGGCAATAGAGGTAGGAGGTTAGTAACTTCTGTTATAAACACTTATAAAGAGTGTGCATGTGTGAAGTTTCTTAAAAACCCACCTAAAATATTGCTGGAGTGAAGACTTGCTCAGTAAGAACCAAGGCACCATACTGGCCTTACTGGTGATTCCAGATCTTTCCACATCATTTCTCTTCTTGTTCTTTATTTCCAAGTCCTCATTTTATACTGTTTATTAAAGTCATATGATATTCTTGTCTCCTATGGATAAAGGCTTAAACCTTTCGCTGAGTTACCCACCATACTTTAGAGCACAGCCCAGACATCATAGACTCATCGGACCATCTCCCGAAGCCCCCAACTTCTTTTCTTTTTAAATACTTTTGTGACAGTGTATTCCTTCCTTTTGTGTGAACTTTCCTGTTCCCTATTAAATATGCATGTTAACATTGAATGCTGTTAATCATATCCTGTAATTCAGAGGGAAAATTTTAAAATTAAATTCCTTTGCAGCCACATATGTGATTGCATTTAAGGCATGAGCTACCAGACAATGCCCTGTTGGCGTGAGGTATTTTCAATCAGCCTGTGTCAAGAATGTTCCAAACAGCAGAATTTCCCCCTGTGTCACTTTGTATGTATTATAGTTTTGATGTCATCCACCATTATCCAGAATTTTTTTCAGAGTTCCTGCCTGTTCTTTGAGTGACAAGTTTACATTTGGTTTAATATGAAGTTCTTTAGCTGTACAGTTTAAGTGCGTTTTGTATTATTTTAGTCTGCCCCACACAGTGTCATGGGTCTGAAAGCAAAACTTCTACTGAAAATGATTGCATCTGGGATCTGGGTACTCACAGTTTTTGACTCGCCCTTCAAGGCACCTGGGGCAATTTCCCTTGAAGCACACAAAGCTTCATGTTTGCTTTGTGGATCAGCAAGGAGACCTTGAGGTGGGATGTTGAGGACCGATTCTGGCATTTATTCCAAGAGGTCAGGTTAGGAATGTTGTACTGCAGCTTAGCGATGCTGTAAAGTTTCCAGCCTCTTTTTAAATATTTCATATTTTCCTCAGCAATGGTAGCGTGTAGTAAACTGTTTTCTCCTCCATGTCCTACAAACTATAACTGAGTGGCATGTGCCTCTGGGTATTTCGAAACTGCCTGTGGGTAGATGGAACTGTGTTCATGTCCAGGACTCTGTGAAAATCCGACAGACTGGAAATGTCAAAATCTAAAAGCGACTTATTTTCTTTGATAAGTCCTCATGTTTTATAACCCAAGTAGGAACAATGACAAAATGGTGACATGTTCAAACATTCCAGAACCTTGAAGTCATCAGAGAGAAATGCTTTGTTGCCATTTAAAAATAATACAGGTATTTTAAAGTGTTGGAACACATTTTCTATTCTATGGCTCCACTTGTCATCAGTCCACTAAATAATATGAACCTAACTGAAAAAAGTAAAGGAGCAATATTGAATCTTACTGAGGTCACCGAGTTTTCAAGTTT
Organism: Myodes glareolus; assembly: GCF_982192425.1. NCBI lineage: Eukaryota > Metazoa > Chordata > Mammalia > Rodentia > Cricetidae > Myodes > Myodes glareolus. Next base: position 43,886,672 of record NC_142050.1, read on the forward strand.
GAACTGAGAGCAGAAAATAAAGAAATTGTTCTTGATGACTCTTAGGCAGGGTTCAAGGTTGCATCTTTGCTCTATTGCTCAGTAGTTGTGGCTTCATCTGCCACAATTTTGAGGCTTACTTTAAAACTTTCTCTTCCCGACAACAATTATTTTTACATAAACTCAACGAAAATAGAATCCTATATTTGACCACTAGAAAACTAAATTTTTTTTCCTATATATAAAGCACCTACCTATAAAGACCTAGGTTTGTTAAAAGATCAAATTGAAATGGTCCCATTTAAGGGAGAAAGTATGTATTTATTGTGTCTGAAGATTCAAAGTTTTCCTTTTAATTTCAATATTAAATTCAAATGGTCTCAAAATTTGCTAGGAAAAATAAGTGCATACATTTATGTTTAAAGGCTTCTAAGAATGCCTATCAATCTGTACTTGCATGAGTGCTTTTAACAAATATATCGAAATGAATTAATATCTGTCCTACTTGTAATCAATTGCTTTGTCTATGTTAATAAGAGCAAATGGTAAGGACAGGGGCCAAAGCTTCTGTCGGTCATCTCAAAGAGTGTATCATAATGTCGTTGGTTTAGTGCTTCCAATTTGTGGTTGCAGGTGCATACAAGGTATCAGCTAGTCTGGAAATCACCGCCCTTCAAGTAAATTAACCATAATGTTTTCTGTTTACTGTGACCAGACCTTGAATTTCTTAGGAGCTATTCTTACCCTCTTTTATAGTTAAACAACTGCCAAAAATATGTACATCTTATTTGTTAATTATACCACATGCTGCCATGCCTAACTTGTGATTCCATGTGGAAAGGGAGGGTGAAATCAGAGATTCTCTTACTGATTTTCTCAATACCTCCATTCTTGGTCTGTACCGATAGGACAGTGAAAATGGAAGCTAATTTTATCGAGTCATGTAACAGGGAGTTCTGAAGGGAGGGGCCATTTTGTGTGATTTGGTGCCTCAGTCTGTTTTCTTTGCTGTAACAAAGCACCGAAAACAGGGTAACTTATGAAGAACAGAAGTTTATCCAGTTCATTCTGTAGGCTGGGCAGAAGTACAGAAGCATGGCACCAGAGTTACATGTATCCCCAAGGAGAGCTGCCTGTTTGCCTGACAAGGATAAGACAATCCTCTGAAGATATGAGTCAGTCATGCACTGCTTCTTAATAGTTCCAGCACCTGGTGAGGACTACAGGTTGGATTATGGTTTGGTATGGGATATCACTTGGGAACCAAAGAAAGTGAAAGTGTACCATCTCAGGGCTCTTCCTCCTCCTCATCTTCCTCCTCCTCCTTCCTCTTTCTTTCTGCTTTCTTCTCTTCTTTCTCCTTCTTCTGCCAGGAATGCCAGTATCTCCTTGACTCTATCACCTCACTATTCCCAATTCTAAATCCCGTTACCACATGAACATAGAAACTCAGTTCCTGGGACATGAACTTTTGGGAACATACATTTCAACTGAAACAGCTGTTTCCAGATGACACAGGAAACATTAGAATTTCACAATGTGGATTTCATAATTTTAAATATGTTAAGATTTTTCTTATATGTAAGTGTTGACATGTATGTATGTGTGTGCACCATATGTCCACAGAGGCCAGAAGAGGGCACCAGATGCCCTGAAACTGTAGTTAAAGATGGTTGTGAGCCAAAATGTAAGTGCTAGGGACTGAAAACAGGTCCTCTGCATGAGCAGCGAGCTCTCCAAACCACGATACAGTTTCTTCTTTCTGATCTTTAAGGATAAATTCTACTCAGAATATGCAAGTTTGGGCATACTACATAGGTAGAGGCCACTGCAGATTGGAAACCTACAAATCATCATGAGCTATTATTAAAATAACTTTACATTAGGTTTGCAGTGGCAGCTCTCCCAGCAATGAGAACTCTGCCACCTTAGACTCTGAGTCTTAGAAAATTTGAACATTAGATCAATAAGACCAACTAGAGGTTTTTAATTCATTATGACTATTTCTTCTCATAACTACAATAAAATGCATGGAAGAAGTAAATTAAGGGAAGAAGGATTTATTTTCATTCAAACTGTAAGAGGCTTCAACCCATCAGAGTGGAGAAGGCAAAGCAGAGGGAGCTTGCTCACAGTCCCTTATGTGGCACCAGGCACTAATCACAAAGATGGGAGCAGAAGCAAGATTGGGATATAGCCATCAAGCCCCCACTCCCATTGACCACCACATTTACCACAGCAATAATTTGTACTTTCAATGTAGAGTCAGGTAACAGCCATATTGTAAGAGTCACCACCTAAAACATTTGGATATGGGACTATCATGCCCACCTCACCAGCAAGGAAGACGCAACACTGGGCTCTTCTTAACTGTGGTTTTATTCAGGACCTTTGAATCATCTTCTCACCCTCTCGCACCTCTCGCCCCGGGGCAAAGCCAGACTACAGCTTAAATAACCTCTGGGTAGCCAACCCCAGCAAGCCATGTGGGAAACACAGATAGGTTCAGAAATGCGGAAGCAAGCCAGATTCTTAGCGTTAGTCATATATGGAGTTGTTCACAGCTAAGGGCACTCACTGTTGGGAAGGTGGAAGGTGGAAACCAGCACCACCTTTAAGGCATGGCATCATGCAGCTCTCTACATGGGACCCCAGATCCATAGAATGTATTGAAAATAAGAAAGGACTTCATTTTTTAATCATGATTATAAACATGGTCATATCAATAGGAGGTTTGTTCTTCACATCTTAGTAAGATGTGAAGCAATTTAGTCAGAAATCTTGCTTGACTATAATTGCCATGGCCTGACCCCTAGAGAATCACTTCCTCTTGTTAGGCTCCATATCCTAAATTAAGTCACAACTCCCCAAACAGCACCACCAGCTGGGATTCAATTGTCCACACACACACGAGCCCGTGGAATACATTTCTCATTCAAACCGTAGCATGGAGGAATGCAAATCCAAGTGCAATGACATTACCTTTCCCACACATCAGGAAGGCTGTTAATAAAAGACAGAGGACAGCACTTGATGGTTAGGAGATGAAGAAAAGGGGACCCTTATTTACTGCTTACAGGAGTGTTAATGAACAGAGTCAACTCAGGTAAATGCCATGAAATTTACTCAAAAGTTAAAAAATATAGTTACTAGATGATATGATAATTACACTTCGGAGATATATCTAAATGAAATCAAATCAGGAACTCCAAGAGACATTTTTAAATATTCTTATGCTTAATTCAGTGGGATTCCCAATAGCTAAGATTTGGGGGAAAACCCTATGTAGTAATGGTGAAGTATAAAACTAGGTTCTCTTAAAAACAGGGAGAGCTGCCATTGCTGACAGCATGGAGACCCTGGAGGAGATTATGTTAAGGGAAGCCAAGCCCAGACAGACATGCTGATGATTGATCTCAACCATGTGGGGAATCTTGAAGTTCAAACTTAGAGAAACAGAATGCAGGACAGGATGAGGGAAGATGACAGTCAAACGGATAAAAATGAGCTACTGTAAGATGAAGCCCTAGAGGTTTAATAAACAGCATGGCCGTGGCTGTTAATAGTACTTCAAGCTTCACTGGCTACACAGGTGTTTCCCCCCCCCCACACACACACACAAGTAATTGTGCAAGCTGACAAACGTGCTGATTTGCTTCATTATGTAAGCAGAGACTGCACACTCTTTTCCCAGCCTCCCAGATCTGAATAAGCACACAAAAAACTATATTAATTAAAACACTGTTTGACTGATGACTCAGGCGTATTTCTAGCTCTAACATCTTAAATTAACCCATTTTTATTATTTTATATTTTACCACAAGTCTTGCGGTTTCTTACCTCCTGCTTCTTGGGTGGCTACATGACATCTCCCTGACTCTGCCTTCTTTCTTCCTGAATTCAGTTTAGCTTTCCTGTCCAGCTCTATTCTGCCCTACCATAGATCAAAGTGGCTTTTTTATTAACCAATAGTAATAAAACATATTCACAGCATCCAGAGGGGAATTCCCCATCAAGACACTAAGCCTAAAAGATGTTTTCTGTCTGTGTGTTTGCTTTTTGACAGTCATTCTTTTAAAACCCTGAAAGAAAGATATGAAAAACTCAAAAAGAGTTTAAAACTTTATTGATCTTGGACACTGATACTTTTCTTCCTGTTGAATGGATACATCTTCATATGGTGAATTGGGTGGCAAAGTTAAGGACTGTTTCAGACTCGGGAGAGGGACATTGCATCTTGCAGGTAGGATCTGGGGCCAGATTTAGACCTGGGATTGCAAACAGCTCTTTCTGAAAGCCTGCAGCCATAATTGTACCATCTACATCTCCCATCCATACAGCTATTTGGTAGCAGAGCAGCTGGCTCTAATTCTGTTCCAAGAAGACTGTCTCCTCCAAGAAGAAGAGTTACGCCAGCTATTTTTTTTTTTTTTTTTTTGCATCCAGGTTGCTGTTTGCTTTTCTCCTTTGGATCTCAGCCTCCCATCTACCATTCAGATTTTCTATTCCAACTGAAAAGCTTTTTATACCATCTTGGTTTTTTCACCCATCAGTCACACTTCAAAGAAAGAAAATATCCCAAAGCAAGAACATCAATCACTTTTGTGAAAGTCTCTGAAATTATTATTTATGTGTCAGTGGTGAATCCATTCTACCCTTTAAAGGACAGAATGACTAGATTAGAAACATGGTCAGACAAACACAGCTGTCATTAACCTTGTCACTTTTCCAGCAAAGAAAAACAGTGCCACAACTGGCAAAAGCTAGTGGCAATTTAGAGCACAAAAGATCAACAATGCAGACCCCAAAATAGGATAAACTAAGGTGCCAAGGTCTCTGCACAGGATGAAAGTAATTTTCTCCAAACAATTATCCTCTCCTAAAATGAAAATCAATAAGAGGGCTTAAGAAAACATATAAAGAATTTAAAACCTTATAATATACTCTCTTGTTTTATGAAGACAGAGTTTTACTTACTTTGGGAAACCCCATGGCTTATTTCCTTTTTTCAGACTGATTTCCTTTTAACTGATGTCTTATTGAAGAGAAAGATACCAGTCTTTAGAGAGCTGCTCTCCATAGGTCACTTAACATTGAATTTTCCTCAGATTCTTCACTCCCAGTCAGGACAGAGGAATTATTGGACAAAATGAAGAAGGAGCTGGGGTGAAGAGCCAGGGTGAACAAGGACAGGGGAGAAACACAGACAGAAGTTTGTCCAGACAGGGATGAGCAGAGTCACTTGAACGGCTCCATGCTCCCCCAAGGATACAGTCCTCTTGCTGTGTGAATATTTACAAAAAATGATACCTCTCTCTCCATATGAAATGTTGTGCATTTCAGTATTAACTTAAAAATGTGTTTATAACCTAAAGGCTGAAGAGATGGCTCAGAAGTCAAGAGCACTTGTTTCCCTTGCAGGGAACACAAGTTAAATTTTCAGCACATGGTAACCATTTCAGGGCATGTGATACCTCTCTGTACTTCCAAGGACACCATACATGCATACAGCACAAATATATACATAAAGGCAATCATTCACACATAAGAAATAAAAATACATTGTTTTCAAACCTAGTGGGGGAAATATGATCTCAATAATTGTGATATAAGAAAAATCTTGTGCCTTTGGTGTAGAAAAATTAGCAGGAAGTTAATGGGACAATATAGTACCTGAAAAGAGAAGCAATATCAATATGGCTGAACAAGAAACCCAGAGAACAGGAAGGCTTAAGTGGTGGGGGTCCATCTCTCAGCACTCTTAGATTAACTATAAGATCCCTCACTTTCTTCCAAATGCTGTAGGAATTCAAGGAAATGTATGAGAGTACAAAGTGGTGACACCAGATCATTCTTTTTAAAATTCTCCGTGGCACCTATGTAAGGTAAGATGCTTTTAGCCATGGACCAGATAATTGCTGATTATCAGTCCAGAATGCTGGACTCAGTCCAAAGAGTCAAGGAGATAGATTTCAAAAAAACTTTGGAGAATGGGTGTGTAACCAGCTTCAGCAACATGTTTTTCTGGGTTTATATGTAGATTATTTTTCCTTATAAACATACTTAGTGTGAAAGGATGTACAGTAAACTGAAATATTTATAGTGACATATTCAAGTTATTAGCTTTGGGGCAATTTTTCATTTGCTTTTCACATTTTCTCTTTTACTAATATTCTGCAATGAATGCTTATATATGCATGTAATAATAAAATATTTTGGAAATTAAATTAAAAATACAGTTTGTGCCAACTATTGCACCAAGATGAAGTACTTCTACAATAAAATTAATTAAAAATTCTTATGTTGTAAGTCCTTCGTTTGCCCAGGAATTATGCATAGATCTTAGAGAATTATAGGTATAATAGTTACTAACAGAGAGGGTCTGGTTAAGTGCCCTTTGCCTTGACTGACAGAAGAATTCAATAGTATAGATGCTCAAAGATTAAATGATTCTTGATAATCTGTGAATAGTTATATTATTTATGCAGCATTTCTCTTTAAATACCTTCACAATTATTTTATCTACATTTTCAGTTATTATTTTAAAAACGGTATCTTATAAGAATTATCTCCAACATTCTAGAATCAGGTAAGACTTACAAGTAAAACTTAAAATTCGGAGACATTTTTAACCTGAACATATGTTGTGTACTAGGCTATGTCTTTATTAAAACATTGAAATAGTATATAGCCTTCATGCTTTAGGATGAGATGCTGCATAAGGACAAACAAACCCTGGGTTACAATAGACCAATTATGAATATCACTCCCATCTCTAAGTTCCACATCTGTCCATAGGGGTTCCTCCAAGCTCAGATTAAAAATACACTTTTTAAACTTGGGCCCAACCTAGTCTCAGAAAGAGAATAACCACATAATTTCCTGCATATGCATACCTTAGCCTGTAATATATACTTTTATAAATGTAAACTAATGTGTGTGGGCATTATTAAAACATTTAAAAAGGAAAATAATAAAGGCTAATAAAATATTTTAAATATAAATGCATATTAGTGAATTATATATAATATATTTCATGTAAGTCTTTTGAATTATTTTGCAAGATATAACACACTTTCAAAATAAGGCCTGAAATGGGCTGTGTTCACATATAATTCGATAAGGGGCTTTTTACTTTACTGTGAAATATGAATTTTAATTTATTCTTTTCATTATTTTAATATTTCTGTAGGCTATTGTTTTTATTTAATACTGAGATTAGTGTATTTTATTTTAGACATGAATTTAGTTATACACATATTAGAATGTGAATATTATTAAAGTGTATTTAAAATAATCATAATTTTGAAATTTCTGTGATTTCCTGGGAACACTGGCTCACTGTCATTCATTCTTAAAGACTAACATGCTAGGAATTTTTAAATCAAAGAAATTTTCCTCTTTTTCATTGTATATCATAAAATCTTAAACTATATCATTGTTGCTGAATAAACATTCTTTTTAATTAAAATGAAAAAGAATTTGTGACTGTACTCAACATGCCCAAATATTTATGGCATAATTTCCTAAAATATGGAGTAAAATTATGAATTATGCAGCATTTATATTATGTAAGAAATATATGAGTAATCTTGAGATGGCATAAGCATGTGGGAAAAGTGTGAAGACTCATATCTGTGCTGTGAGACCAGAAAATCAAGCCTCTGCAGGTTTTAGTGTTAAAGTTTCTGTAACCATCACTTGGAGATATCAAGAGAGTGATTTTTGTAGCTCCATTGCTTAAGGGAAGATTATCACTCTTGCTAAAATACTGAGCATATATACAGCCAACAATTGATGGCAATCTTGATTCTTGGTATTCTTTGAATGATTTCAATAATGATAAAATATTATATTCTAGTGATAGAGGAAGTATCCTTATGTTTTGTGACATATACATAACTTTATACATGTGTGTTTACATATACACACATATGTTAAAGAAAAAGAAGACAGCTTTCACTTTGATTATTATCAAAATTGAAAGCTGAAATCAACAAAATAGAAGCAAAGAAAACAATACAAAAACCAATGAGACAAAGAGTTTATTCTTCAAGAAAATCAACAAAATAGACAAACTTTTATCCAAACTAACCAAAAGGCAGAGAGAGAATATCCAAATTAACAAATTCAGAAACAAAAAGGGAGCCATAATAACAGAAATGAAGGAGATTCAGAGAATCATCAGTTCATACTTTGAAAATCTATACTCTACAAAATTGGAAAACTTAAAGAAAATATACAATTTTCTGGATAAATATAACCTACCAAAATTAAATTAAAACCAGATAAGCAAATTAAATAGACCTATAACCACTAAAGAAATAGAAACAGTCATCAAAAGTCTTCCAACCAGAAAAAGTTAATGTTCAGATGGTTTCAGTACAGAATTCTACAAGGTTTTCAAAGAACTAATAACAATACTCCTCAAATTGTTCCAGAATATTGAAAGAGAAGGAATATTGTCAAACTCTTTTAATGAGACTACAATTACCCTTATACTCAAACCACACAAAGTCATTACTAAAGAAAAGAATTACAGACCAATCTCACTCAGAATATTGATGCAAAATTACTCAATAAAATACTGGCAAACTGAATCTAAAGGAAACATCAGATAAATCATCCACCATAAACAAATAGGCTTAATCTCAGAGATTCAGGGATGTTTCATCATACAAAAATTTGTCAATATAATCCCCTGTATAAACAAACTGGAAAAAAATGATTCTCTCATTAGATCCTTAAAAAGCCTTTGACAAAATACAATACCCCTTCATGATAAATGTCTTGGAAAGAGCAGGGATACAAGGAACATACCTAAGCGATATCACAGATATCAGTACAACACCAGGTTGTCCATTCTCTCCTTATCTATTCAATATTGTACTTGAGGTTCTAGCTAGAGCAATGAGACAATAAACGAAGATCAATGGGATACAAATTGGAAAAGAAGAAGTCAAACTCTTCCTATTTTCTGATGATATGATAGTTTACAAAAGTAACCCCAAATATTCTACCAAGGAACTTCTACAACTCATAAACACTTTCAGTAATACAGCGGGATACAAGATTAACTCAAAAAATCAGTAGCCCTTCTTTACAAAGATGAAAAATGGGCTGAGAAAGAAATCAGAGAAATATCAGCCTTCACAATAGCCACAAATAACATAAACTATCTCGGAGTAACTCTAAATAAAAAGTAGAAGACCTGTATGACAAAAACTTTAAATCTTTGAAAAAAGAAATAGAAAAAGACACCAGAAAATGGAAATATTTCCCATGCTCTTGGGTAGGTAGAATTAACATAGTAAAAATGGCAATCTTACCAAAAGCAATCTACAGATTCAATGCCCATCAAAATCCCAGCAACATTCTTCACAGACCTTGAAAGAACAATACCCACCTTCACATGGAAAAGCAAAAACTCAGGGTAGCCAAAACAATCCTGTATAATGAAGGAACTTCTGGAGGCATCACAATCCCTGACTTCAAACTCTACTACAATACTACAGAAAACAACCTGGTATTGGCATAAAAACAGAGAGGAGGACAAAAGGTGTTCATTTAATGACCTGGATATCAATCTATGCACCCATAGACATCTGATTTTTGACAAAGAAGCAAAAAATATAAAATGGACGAAAGAAAGTATATTCAACAAATTGTGCTGGCATAACTGAATATTAACATGCAGAAGAATGAAAATAGATTCCTATCTATCACCATGCACAAAACTCAACTCAAAATACATCAAAGATCTCAACAGAAATCCAACCACATTGAATCTCATAGAAGAGAAAGTGGAAAGTATACTTGAACACATTGGCACAAGAGATCACTTCCTAAATATAACTCCAGTAGTTCAGACACTGAGAGCAATATTTAATAAATGGAACCTCCTAAAACTGAGAAGCTTCTGTAAAGCAAAGGACACAGTCAAGAAGACAAATTGGCAGCCTAAATAATGGGAAAAGATACTTAACAACCCCACGTCGGGCAGAGGACCGATCTTCAAAACATACAAAGAACTTAAGAAATTGGTCATCAAAAACAAAAAACAAAAAAAACAAAAAACAAATAACCCAATAATAATGAGTACAGACCTAAACATAGAACACTCAACAGAAGAATCTAAAATGGCTAAAAGACATTTAAGAGAATGCTCATTATCCATAGCCATCAGAGAATTGCAAATAAAAACAACTCTGAGATTCCTTTTTACACCTGTCAGAATTGCCAAGATCAAGAACATTGATGACAGCTTATGCTGGAGAGAATGTGGAATAAAGGGAACACTTTTCCATTGCTGGTGATAATGCAAACTGGTACAGCTGCTTTGAAAATCAATATGGTGATTTTTCAGAAAATTAGGAAACAACCTGCCTCAAGACCCAACAATACCACTTTTGGGTATATATCCAAAGGTTGCTCAATCATATCATAAGGAAACATGCTCAACTATGTTCATAGCAGCATCCTTTATAATAGGCAGAATCTGTAAACAAACTAAGTGCACCTTGATTGTAGAATTGATAAAGAAAATTTACACAGTGGAGTACTACACAGCAGAAAAAAGCAATGGCATCTTGAAATTTGCAGGCAAATGAATGGATCTAGAAAACATCATATTGAGTGACGTAACCAAGACCCAGAAACATGAATATAATATATAGTCACTCTTAAGTAGCTTTTAGACATAAAGCAAAGTAAAACCAGCCTATGTTCACAATCTCAGAGAACCTAGACAACAAAGAGGACCCTAAGAGAGACATACATGGATCCAACCTACTTTGAAAGTAGAAAAAGATAATATCTTCTGAGTAAATTGGAAGCATGGTAATCATGAGATAAAGCAGAAGGAGATGAGGGAGGTAGGGAAGGGAGTATAGAAAAATACATAGTTCAATAAAAACAATAAAAATGAATTACGAAAAAGAAAAGAGACAATAAAAACACCATGAAGTGACTCAATGTAGAAGACAACATGAAGTTTTGCACTTATTTCAATTCAAATTAGGTGACACTCTGAGAGGTCAATTACTTTGTCCATGCCTGTGGTCGGCTTTAGCTATCTATGGCTACTTAAATAACGTGGTTTCCTGTAGATGGAGACTGCTCATTTGTTTCCTGGCCATCCAGACTCAAATAATAAGACCGAAACTATATTAATTACAACACTGTTTGTCCAATAGCTTAGGCATATTTCTAGCTAACTCTTACCTCTTAAATTAACCCATTCCTATTAATTTGTGCATTCCCACAAGGCTGTGGCTCATGGAGATACAGTATGGCAGCTACACAGCATCTCCCTGACTCCACATACTTTCTATTTCTCTGTTCAGATTTCCTACCTGACTTTACTCTACTAAGCCATTGGCCAAAACAGCTTTTTACATAACCAATGGTAATAAAACATATTCATATCATATAGAGGGAATCTCACATCAGTTTCTACTACACCAAGTAACTTCTTTACCAAGATTTACTGTTGTAATAATTTCATCCACTGTTACTTGTAGAGATGAGCGGAAGCACGCACATGCACATGCAAGCGCGCGCACACGCACATGCACGCGCGCGCACACACACACACCTATGTATACTTGATATCATAGTCTTTTCTATACAGGAGGACTATAAACATCTTTTATGCAAATCATAAAAACACTGAAAGGCTATCAAAACCCTAATGAGCCAGGCCTTTCCTTAAAAGCACTTTTGATTTTAGATAAGCCCTAAGAGTTCTAATGAGCAAATAAGATAATGTGTAAAATACACCTGACCCCTATAAAAGACTGACACATTTACTATGAATATATCATCTCTGGCCATCTAAAACACCTTTAAGAGGAAGCTTTAGTAAGATGTACAATGCAGTAGACATTTACAGACTATTGCTTTTCTAGAGAAAAGTGAGCACATACCACAACAGAGGACGGATCTCTTGTGTTCTTTAGCTTTAGAGAATCCCTATAAGTTTACATCATCTTAAGGCTTTTCAGTCCTGACTGACAACCTAGATCAATCTTATTTTTGTCTTGTGCTCAGTCAGTTTCCCATGGTGAGTATCCTGCTGGAAGGAGTCATGCCCCATCATCAGTAGTCTATGTAGCATTATCTGATTAGAAGTTCAGAGAGGAAGGCTGACTGTGTATCAAAACTCTACAAATCACTAGTGAAGTGTGTTACAAGGTGTCTCAGACTAACGATCTAGGTAGTTAAACCTCAGACAAAGAGATTTGTTTCAGATTAAAGAGGCTGAGATATAGCCATCAGATAGTTCAATTTTTAATAAAGAAAAAAGCTGATTTTCAGAATTAGCTAAAGACTTTAGTGGGAAGTGTTCTTTCTCACCTCAGGCTATTTGGGGTTTTTGTCTCTAAATCTGGTAGAAACTCAAGCTTGAAGAAAACAATTCCCTGTTTTTTTTTTTTTTATAGTGTTGACTTTTCAGTGACCAACCTGAAAGTCAATTGTGTTAACTCTAGCTAACAGATGTTATATGGACTTGTGCCCCACTCTCCCTGAGAACAGCTTCCCACCATGTCCAGTAAGTCTCTGTTTTCAGGCTCTATACTCCTAAGGTAGGTAGACAAAATTTCTGAAAATCTTCCAGTCAGCAGTGTTCATCAATAGGTCCAGAATGAACCTTTTGGTATCACTTCCATGATGATGCAAGTGATTAAGTTTCAAATGCATGAAATGTTATTGCATGACTCCATGAAAGCAATGAACCCTTTCTTGCTACTAAAGGGCTCTACCTGCCATCACAGTCAGAAGATGAGGAGGACCACATGAGGAGCATTCATCAAAAAGCATTCATCAAGGGATGATCAGACTCTTATAAGCCAAAAACGTGAATAATTCCAACCTGAATCATTATTGAAGTAGTTAACGTCTTTTCAAAGCTGTAAAGGCAGTACCCCTGATGCTTGGAGTTACATTGCTTACCACAATATGTTTCAGAGTTGTGACTGAAGTCAATGATGATTACTTTTGGATCATATTGATTACAATATATTACATTAAAATCTAATGTTGTTTGCTATGGTGGTCGTTGATTGTTTGGGGATCAAATATCTTCATTTTCTTGCTCATTATTTCTCTCATGGAAAGATCTATATTGTACACTTATCCAGGCAGCTACACTCTGCAGACACAAAGATTGTTTTGACTTCATAATCTCACCATTTCATAGGAGTTGGCATCAGGAAGCTTTGTGCTTTGAGACTCTCACTTTTCTGATTTAGATACGAATCTGTGCTTTGGAACAGATGCTATTGTGAGATAAATCTTTTGAAAGTATTGGATAGAAACAAATGTATTTCATATGTGAGAACCGCATGACATTAGCGATGGCAAATTGCTATGGTTTGAATGCTCTTTCCAAAACTCATATTGAAAGTTAATTGCTATTGTAATAGTATGATAAATATTAAATGTCATGAGCTTTAATGTCTATGCCCTCGTAGGTTGGATGAGTAACTTTGTAGTTGGGTGGGTTTAGTCCCCTCTTGTCCATCTACCTTCTATGAGAGTATGATGAAATAAGGTGGCCTCTATCAGAGACCCTCCCACTGAGAGACCCCTGAGTTGTGGAGAATTTATTGCTGTCCATTATACAGTAGTCAGCACCAGCAACATAGTGCAAAATGGATTGTGGGGGATCAAATCTGTGGTGTTATAAAAATGATAACATAAGCTCTGTCCACAGCTGTTAGAGACTAAGACTTCAAAAGGATTGCATAAAACTGTTTTTATTTTAAAAATCAGATATAGATGTATGAAGATAGATTTTCAAATACCTTCTCTTTGAATCCTCATTATAGCACACACTAATCCCTTAAACGTTTTAATAATTGATTTTTAAAATATTTTTAATTCACATGTATGTGCGTATGCCAGTTTGAGTACATGTCATGTGTGTGTTGTGTGCATGCTCAGAGAGACCAGAAGATGGTGTTGAATACCCTGCGCTGGAATTGTTGGCAATTGTGGGCTAAAGTGTTTAACCACCAAGCCATTTCTCCAGCCTGCTCAGTAATTTTAAATAGTATGCTAGACAAATGACTTCATTATCAAATGGTGCCGGGTTCTAACAGTACAATCAAATTCACAGCTTATGATGCTGCTGTTACTGTAATAAAGCATTGAGTCTGGGTTTATTATCAACAATGACCTTCAGATAACATATAACCAGAACATTATTTCTAAAAGTACTTCAGGAATTTTAATAATTATAATTAAAGCACAATGGCAAACCAAGCTCCTGAATATTTTTCTGTAACTCAACCTGGCATAGTATAAATAAGAAACAATGGTTGTAAAACATTTTGAGTTTTGCATATGATTGACTGAATTTGCCGCTAAAGTTTGAAAAGAGAGTTGTAGTTGCTAATTAGAAACACTAGAAAACATTACTCAGTTGTGGAATTGACCTGTAGATTCTACCTCATATCTAATATATACTTCCAAATGTATGACACAGTTATTACCAAGATTACAGCACAGATACGGTTTTTGTAGCATAGTGATTGATGTATAAGCACGCAGGAACTGTAGTGTGATACAGATATAAAGAAGGCGTAGTAGGTGAGGAGAAAAGAAGAGGAGGAAAAGATGCAGTTGATATGGAATACCATACACACCAAGTGTATTACATCTTCTTCTTCAGCTCAGTACTTTTTCTACCTGGTACCCTTATGCTCACTGATAGGAATCCCTGAAGAGTAAAGCTCGCTCGCTCTGTGCAGCCTCCACAGGACCAGACTCAGAGGGGTCTTCAGAGAGTGAGACTCTGAACTGATCTGAAGGATACAGGTTCTTGCAGTCAGCATCTCTCTTGTTTATGTGCTTCCCAGTGGTCGATGGAGTACCAGGGGCCAGAAAAGGGGTGAATTAGTTTGTGTTTCATGATCCTACCCCAGGGCTTGGTTTATGGGAAACTCTCAATGATCCCCAAAATGACCATATTTAATTTTCTCAACTAACCACCTGAATTGTGCTTTAAATTTCTAATCTTACAAGAGACTAAAACTACGTTTGGATTATTAACCTAATGTATTCTCTGTCATTAGTCTCAGTAAGCCTGAAAATAACTCTAAAAAATGCCTCTGTCCCTCTGTGATGGGATTGAGAATTCAGAGAATAATGCTGAGAATTAAAGAACTATGAAAAACCATCAACGTGGAAGTGGAAATATGATTGAATCATGCATTTTTCTTTATGATTTCTTTCAGAAATGTATTCTTTCCACAAATTCATTATGGAAAAGTCGAGTTTGTGTTAATATATGAACCAGGAACCCAAGAAACGCAGGTTTTTCATGCATTGTTTAAGAAAACTAAATTCTAACACCAAACTATAAAATAATTAAAAGAAATCACTGAAATCATTTTATCAAACAAGGATATATATGTATATACATACATACATACATGCATACATATGCCAACAAAGCATTTGGTAATGTCTGGTGTATTTTCTTAGGTTTTAGTTCAGTGACTGCTTCTCATGCATGTTTTCCAAGCACCAGTCTTGCTCACTTTTTTTTACTACCATGCACTTCTAGTTCAAATATAAATTTATTCCTATTGCTGATTTTTTTGTAGTTCTTCTTGATTTTATTTATTTTGCCAAAGGAGATCTGTCTTAAGTAAACTCTGTGTTCTTCCCAAGTTACTAATTCTTCTTCTTTCCAGTCTCCTATTTATTCAAGACTGGCCTCTTTTCTCTCGAATTATAGAATATGTTCATTATTTGTCTACAGAATTATAATGTAGGACATGTGTTAGCATATAATTCTTGTATCTGAGTTAAGACATATATATATTAAATCACAAAAGATTTCCACGTGTTTGTCCTCTAACTTCAAGAGAACAACATTTAGTTTACAGGTTTCTTATCAAAGAAAGTTTAGGAGCATTTCATATGGGATGTCACGCTCAAGATGGCCTATACACCGAATACCAGCATGTCCATAAGAGGCCTCTCCTGGAGCCCATTAACCTTCAGGAAGTCTTTGCCTCTCCTTCCTGACACAAGGAAAGTGAACAGGGTTTTAATAAAAGTCCTGTAGCACTTGCACCTGAAAGGTCAGGGATGGTGATAAAGCTACCAATCCCGTAACTTTAAGAAAACAGATCCTGACAACCTTTAATAATGTGGGGTCTGCCAGGGCTCAAGGCAGGGGATGTGCATTTTAAAATTCCATTTGAGACGGCAGTTCCGCCATTTGACAGCACCGTAGGCCTTAATCTTATTCCTGGTGCACTGCCGTTGACTAGACCCTGTGGGATCTCGCAATTTGTGTGGTTCTGAGGAGTGCAGGAAATCATTTTCTCTAGGGACAGATAAGCTTCTCTGTTCCCACCTTTGGCCTGCTGACCACCCGTGTCATTAATACTAAGTACTCTGCTTCTGCTAGCAGGAGAAGTCATTTAATATTGAAGCCGTTCTCTTCTAGTTCATGTATTTGATTTCTGTCTTTTAATATTTCTTAAACATTTTATGATTTGAAACAGCCTAAATACAGCAATGCATGCATCCATGTGGTCACCAGTAGGATGAAATTCCAAGTGGGAACTTGGCTTGCCAGTGTTATGAATCCTACTTCATGGCAAATAAACACTGAAAATGTAAGCCAGTTGCTTAGGTTAATAGAAGAAATAGACACCTGTTTCAGAATCCATTATCTTCAGATCACTTGATTTCAAATATCGCATTTCAGTCTCTAAGACATGGTGATGTATGTCTATATTTCTGGCCTTAGCATCTCAGTTTAAATCAATATAAGTGAACAAATATCTCTTTGAAGGATCAAACACCATTATGCATAACAAGGAAATCCAGATTTAAACTTTCTTCACAGCACCCTACCACTGAATAGTGAGCAGATTTCACATTCTCTTCAAAATAGTTCCCACAATGGAAAATCTTACAATTATTTGACTTTAGCAAAACAACTTTTGTTTTTTTAAAAAAATGACTTTTAATTGAGGAGTATCAATGTACAAATTTAAAAAACACTAAAAAACAATATTATCTCAAAAAAATGCTGCAGGGCTAAAGATATGGCTCAGTGTCTAAGAGCAGTGGTTGCTCTTATGTCTGAATTTGATTCCCAGCACCGATATAGTGACTTATACCAGTTCTATGAGATCTAATACTTTCTTATGCTTCTTTGAACATCAAGCAAAAGATGCATACACATTAAAATAAAATAAACAATTAAAACTAATAGCACATCATGAGCTAGTGAAAAATCCTTCCCGGAAAGCAAGGCAATTTAATATTGGGACGTTAATATTATAGCTTGTCACATTCATAGTACTAATGAGAGAAGCAGTGATTGTCTCTAAAGATATAAAAAAGGCAATTCACAAAGTTCAATTCCAGTTCTTTTTTTAAAAGTCATTTAAATAGAAATCAATAAATATACATATGCAGATATCCATGTATGCCCCCAAACCCAACATTTAGCCAGAACCTTCCTTAAAGGAAACTCATTAGAGACATTCCAAATAGAACAACAAAGAAGCTTCTCATTAATTTTGATAAAATTTTAGATTATAGTGAAGATATATTAATTTTACAAGTAATTTCATATATGTATCTTGGAAACAAAAAGGCAGAAGTGTCTGTCTTTGATGCTGATATAATCATTTGAAAAACTGAATTTTCTTTTTTATTAATTTTTATTGAGCTCTACATTTTTCTCTGCTCCTCTCCCTGCCTCTTGCCTCCCCTCCAACCTTCCCCTAAGGTCCATGCTCCTAATTTACTCAGGAGAGTTTGACTTTTTCTATTTTCCATGTACATTAAATCTATGGAAAAACTATTTTTTAAAAACAGTCAGTAGAACAATTATAGATCAAGTGTTAATAAAACAGCAAGGTACAGCTTTCACATAAAGAAATTAAGTACTTGCATGTAATTATACTAACAGGTTGAAAGATACAATGGAGTAGACTAGAAGGCCTTTTGACTCAGTTTTAGTTAATAGTGGTTTTGAAGAATTTTCTTTGGTTTGGGATGTGGTAATGTGTGTATGTGCAGAGAGAAATACAATTTTGTATCTCAGTAGAAGGAAAGAACACCAAGGATTCAATGAGGACCTTGCAGGGTCGGGAGTTCCGATTCTCTGAAGATACTAAAAAGTCATATTACAAAGCTCAATATCAGCTCCTTTTTAAAAAGTCATTTAAATGGGAATCAATGAATAAATATGTATATATTATTTATGTATAAATTATATATATATCTGTTCAATAAACATGCATATAAGTTCGATAAGCCTTATTCATTTTTTAACCATTTTTCCATGAAAAGATGTGAATTAGGACTCAACAGACACCATCGAGAATATCATTCGTTTTGGGTCAATCTAATCTGTTCTCACTCTGTAACTTCTGCAGTTGTAATTCTCACCAGTCCTTCTTCCCTGACTACCTGGTTAAACTCACATCTTCAGAGAAGTTTACCACTTGCTGCTCTGTGTCCCTTCAACCTTGGACATGCATGTACACATGCCTGTGTGTGTGTGTGTGTGTGTGTGTGTGTGTGTGTGTGTATGTGTGTGTGTCGTATGTACGCCTGTGCAAGTACATATGCACACTTAAGTGAGTAAATGTAAGATCCATAGCATACATGCAGAGATCAGAGGACAAACTCAGATGCGGTTCCTGGCTCTTTTGTTTATTTGAGAAGGAGTTTATTTTGTTTGTCTTTCTGTGAATGGCAGGCTAGCTATCAGGCAAGCTTACTTGGAGTGTCCTGTATCTCTACCCCTCCCCTTAGAAATGCTAGGATTACAGAGGTTCATGCTGTTGCATATGGCTTTATGGAGTGCTGAGATATAAGTTCAGGTCCCCAGGCTTGTACAGCAAGCATCTACACCCAGTGCACCATTTCCGCAGTCCTGTCCTGCTTTCTACTACGGTACTCAGCTAACAGATCTTCAGTTGCTTATGTTTGTCTTCTCCCTAGACCAGCACATGCATGATGCACAGTATTTTCTGTTTTACCTTCTTCCCTTTAACTCTTTCAATTCTGAGAGCACAGACATGCACCTGTTGCATAACAAACCAATACCAGAGTAAATAAATGAATAACCTATTTACTGAGCAAGTTCTAGTAATAGAAAAATGAAAATTCTTAAAGCTGTGTCTTAGAGTCACGAACATTTCGAAAAGCAAAAAGGTACTCTGAAACATTTTACCCTCAAACACTAGTAGGCAGCATCCTTGCTTTTTGAGTTAAAAAATACATAAAAATAAAAAGAACAACACTTTGATGTTTTCTTAATTCTTGAAAATCATTGTTGATTCAAAAAGGAGAGAATGATTAGAATTTTGTGTGTGGGGCATATCTAGAATTTTCTATGTATATTAGGATATTTCAAGGGGTTCACAGAAACTGAAGTGACCACCAGGGGCCTTGTATGTGTCTTCTCTAGATTCTCTGCATGTGTGTTATAGCTGTTAGTTTATGTTCTTGTGGGGCTCCTCACAGTAGGAGTCGGGGCATCTCTGACTGTTCTGCCTGCTTTGGGGACGCTTTCCTCCTATTGGGTTGCCTCATCCAGCCTTGATATGGGAGTACGTGCTTAGTCTTTCTGTAACATGGTGTTCCAGGTTTGATTGACATCCCTGGGAGACCTACTCTTTTCTGAAGGGAAAAAGAAGAGTGGATCTGGGGAACAAGAAAGGTGCAGGAAGGGACAGAGAGTAGAAAAGGGAAGGAAACTGTGGACAAGATATAATATATGAGAGGAGAATCAATAAAAAAAATAAAGAAACCTTCAAAGGCTGAAGAAATGGCTGTGTTTCCTAGCACCTACATAAAAGCTGGATGTGGCCGTGAATGTCTGTTACTCCAACTGTATATGTGGAGAGGTGTGTAGGAGGGGGACAGCAGTCCCTCTGTACCTGCTGGATAGTTAGACTAGCCCTGAACTGGCAAACTCCAGGTTCAGTAAGAGAAGATGTCTGAAATAAGTAAGGCAGAGAGAGAGATTGGGGAAGATGGCCCGTGCCCTACTCTGGCCTCCACAAATGCTCACATGCACACAACACACACATACATAGGAGCATGCAAGCCCACATTTGTTATGCCTCAAGGCCACCCAATACTCTGTAGGGAAGTAGTAATCATCAGTTCATTAAATATTTATAATGGCTAATAACTAATATGGTTTTTCTATTTAATGCTATCTGGCAGCACAGATATAAACAGCTTTTATGTTGCCCTGCACATCAAAGGTTCTAATATTTTGACAAGCTGTATGACATGAGATTAATTAAATATGCTTTAATTTCTTCACCTACTTAGTGTTCATCAATGAGTTTTATTTATTTACTTACTTATTTATTTATTTATTTATATTTTCAGCATTAGAGCAAAACAGTGTTTGTCTCTCAGGATCTAGCCTTCTTTCTAATTCCATCTTAAATCCACAATTAGTCTGATCAAAACCTGAAAATGCCCAGGGAAGTGAGCAGCAGCAGCCACTGATGTACCAAGACAACCCTACATTGAAAGCCCATGGCTGACCACTTTGTCCCCTATCTTATGACTTAATCTCCTTCCACCAGTGACCTCATTCCACTTGGTACAATCAGACAAAAAGACACATTACAGAGAAAGTTCTTCTTCAAGTCTAAAGAGAATTCATCCCATGTTGCTGGGAAGGGTTCTTCTGGGTAAGAGTACAACCAGAGAACATAGTCACTTTAGCAAAATCTTTGTAGTAGAAGCCCTGGAGACACCCCCAGCAACACTCAGAGCCCCTGTATTCACAGCCAGAAAGGTGAACACGAGATATTCTGTAGAATAGAAAGAGAGTACATCTGTAATGTTCATTCCAAAAACACAAGTACTCTGCAGCATAGGCTTTAATTTTATCTTAAAATTAAGATCACTTTAAGAACATGGATTCCTCCACCCCAAATAAACTAAAGCAGAGAAAAAAAATGTAGCTAACCCACACATTTCATGAGCTGAATGTGTATTAATACCTCACTACCATCTTTCATATGTATTTTACATGTGTGAGATATAGAGAAAGGAATTATTCTGACGGAGAGGAAATTGATCTTCCCCTACTGTGATGTACTACAGTTTGTTTACTATATTCTGTGACTAACTCCAGCAGTACTTGAAGCAATGACAGAAGTTCTGTCCCACACAAGTAACTGCAAGCTTGCTGAGCAATAGAAACATGGCCAACAGGAATGGTGAGAGCAAATGGAAATTGAATGAATTTATTTCTAATTTTAACTATTTAAATGTAAGTATTTAGCTAATGGGGCATTCCAGCCTTTGGTCCATGCTCCCATCTTTAGATTTCTTCTTTCCTCCCTCTATGGCCTTGTCTGAACAGGGCAGAAGCTGCCTTGTGCTTTCCCAATTCCAAACCGAGTTTTTGGTGCTAACAAAGAATAGATATGAATATTGCTAGGGTGGAATGAATGACCTAATCCTTGAATCCTGTCACCATTTATAAGAAAAGTGGCTATTTAGATGTGAATGAATTGATCTTGAGATGGAAAGAGAAACTTGCATTATCTAGGTGGACCCAGTAAAATCAAAAGTGAAATTCTTTGTTGTCTGGCTACTGTACTTCTCCAAGGAGGTACTTGAATTATAGATGTAGAAAGGATAGAAAGACTTCATGGACAGAAGGAGGGACACAGGGGTCAGAAGATACCCTGATTCTAGATTTGAGGATAAAAGTAGGTCACAAGTTAGGGAATATGGTGTACTTTTACAAGGCGGGAAGACAAGGAAACTAATTCTATCCCATAGGCTCCAAAGAGGCTTCCATACCACTGCAGACATCTTTTAGACCTTTGGCCTCCAAACTGATTACATATAAACTTGTATTGTTTTGTACTTCTTTGTTTGGGATCATTTGTTACAGCAGCCATGGGAAAATAATACCCAGCTCTGGAAAAGGTCATGTGGTCTTCATGACCTGTATGATGGTCTTTGGAGTCTGCCTTGTTTGTGGTGTGTGGTAATGTTAAGGACAGAATCCGAGTGGTTTTAGCATACCACGGATGTTCACTGTTGCTTCTGAGACTGATGCTATCTAAGCAAGAGGGTGTTTTACCTGTAGAAACCTGTCAGCAACTGCTGAGGCATCTGTGTTAAGTATAGGAGAGGGAGCTTATCCCTAAGCCCGGGTTTCCTTTTTACCCAACCTACAACCTAAATCTGGGACTGTGAAGGCTGATTGCATGAATAAAGGCAGTATTGCTCCTGCTTACTTTACAATGATTTACATTTTGTATTAAGCTACCTTAAATTTAAAAGTCAAACTATTTTGAAAAAGTGCTTTGAATGTACCTATGTCACTGTTGCCTCCTCTGAGGTGAGTCCAGGTACTTAGGATTTGCAGAAGGATCCTCTCATTTCATTTTTCTGATTTCACACCTTATATGAGTTTCATTCATGGGAAAAGCTGGCTTATTGGAGGATGTTATAGTTTGGGGTCAGAAGCACTGTCATCGTTCCACTGGTCACAGAAGATGTTATAGTTTAGATTAGGAAAGTCCCCAAAAGGTGTGCAATTAGGACTTAGTATTCTGGGAAGTATTTGAACTTTAGGTGTGGTTTGAGGAAGTTAGGCTATTGGGCCCATATTTTCCCAAAACTCTGTTGGAGAAGGGCTACTAGTTTGGTCCTGGCTGCCTAGCCCCGAAATAATCACACAGAAACTGTATCAATTAAATTACTGTTTAGCCCATTAGCTCTAGCTTCTTATTGGCTAACTTTTACATATTAATTTAACCTATTTCTATTAATCTGTATATGGCCAAGGAGCTGTGGCTTACTGGCTAAAGTTCCGGCATCTGTCTCTGGCAGGGCTACATGGCTTTTCTCTGACTCAGCCCTTCTTTCTCCCAGTATTCAGTTTAGCTTTCCGGCCTAGCTCTGTTCTACCCTATCAGACCAAACCAGTGTTTCTACTGAGATCCTAGCTCCTCCCTTTCTCTAATCGGCATTCCATTCACTTTGGTGTGACATGGTCACTGCCATGATGCTTGTTTTCCATCAAGCCTAAAGCAAGAAGACCAGAAAACTATAGACCTGAAGCCATGAGCACAAAACTTGCCTTGCTCTAAGTGTATTTTCTGGGTTGTCTTGTCGAGACAGTAGAAACCTAGCAAGTGTGGATTTTCCTTGGTGTTACCCATTAGGCACTGTTTGATGTCAGGGCAGTTGGGTGTCTATGGGTCTGTGGAATTTTATTTTGATGTCAGTGTTGGATATGTGGTTGGGAAAGGCAAGTAGAAATTTAGTCGATTTTTTAATATAAATCTATTCATTTATTTTACATCCCAACTACAGTTTCACTCCCTGTTCCCATGCCCTTTCCACATCTCCCCTCCACTCCCTTTGCTCCCATCCAGTCCTCCTCTGTTTCTGATATAAAAAGGGGGGGCATGCCTCCCTTGTGTATCAACAAAGCAGAGCATATCAAGTTGAGGTAGGATAAGTTTCTCCCCTTATAATAATACTGGGCACGGCAACCCAGGATGAGGAATAAGATCCCAAGAGCAAGCCAAAGTGTTAGGGACAGCACCTGTTGACCTTGTGGCTTAGCTCATTGAAATTTAGTCAGTTGTTTGGCTGTGTATATTTAATGTTTTTAGGAGATCAGAATTTCTAATTATGAGACAGGAATTTATCGTGCTATAACTGGTGTGTCACAAGCCTGAAAAACCTGAAAAAAAAAAGCTCCTTTTTATCCACTATCACCACCTGATGGAAACTTGCTACATTCCGCAAAAAGGAAGAATAGGCAAGACCTGTTTTCCATAGTGAAAACACAATCGACTCCTAAATAAACTAAATTGCACAATATTTAAGCATATGTTGCAATTAGCTGTGGGTAGTTAGGTTTGAGCATATATTTTCTTACTACTGAAGTATCAGTTTCTAAAATAATTTAGTGTATTAATTATGAAAATTCTGAGAACAACCCAACAGTTTTGACACAAATGCTAAGGTTATAATAACTTAAGGATTAAAATAGGTTCAAGATCCATTAACAAGATACAAATAAAAGCATGTGCACTTTTCTACAGGAAATTTGAATAGCTTTTATGTAAGATAGTGTTTTTGTGGAAATGAGCTGTTTGTAATTAAAACTAAGCAGGCCAAGTCATTTCAGGTTCATTTACAAAGTCAAGTGCCTGTTAGTAAAAGTTATATTTGCATTGCTATTATTGGCTTTGAAATTATTTCCATTTGAATGAATTATTTTCTTGAAAGTAGTCCAGCACAAGGGAATTCTGAAATTCAATGATGATGACTATGAAAACAAAGCCTTGTTCTTTGACTTACTTTGTTTTTTCTGTTTCTAGTAAAAGGTTGAGTGACTCCGTAATGAGTTCAGTTCATCAGCTTGACAGTGCGCCTGTGGACTCTGACACGGGTCTATCAAATCCCTGGAATACCCTTTAAGTTCAAAGTAGTTAGGTGCTGAGAGAGAAGAGCTAGAGAACGCCAATGTTTAGCTGAAGTAGAGCTAACTCTTAGAAAATCCAACAGTGCAGCATCTGTATAACATTTAAGGCTATTATTAGTCAGATATTAAATAGTTAAATTATTTCATAATTGACTAGTCTTAACTTGAAAATCAAAGAAAAAATATTTTCTTATACGCACAATTCTCTATGCTGATAAAAACCTTTGTACCTAATCCTAACCAGCAAAACTAGCCCTAATCTTTAATCCTAACCGTGGTCTGCAGCGCACAAAACGCCAATCTGTACTCTATGCGCTACCATACAGTTCGCGAGCTTCGGGCAAGGGGCTGGAGATCAAAACACACAAAGACACACAGACAGAGGGACAGAGACATGGACCTCTTGTTACTGATAAGAAGCCCTTTACTCAATAGCACCACGGAGGCTTATATAACCAACAGTCAGGTGGGCCAACAGGTGAAAACCTTATCCTCTGATCCTCAAGACAACACGTGCTCGTGAAGCAGAGCTGGTAAACACTTTGACACAGCTTTCATTAGCTCAAATCAGAAGGAAAGTAAGGGTCACTAGCAGGTAAGAGCAGCCGGAGGCCAGGACTCCCAATGGTCCCAACAGTGGACTATGATGTTCTCGTGACATAGCATATCTTCTGTACATTCTTCTTCATCCTAAAAGCTCAGTGCAAACATATCATCTATGATGATTGTTACCTTCACCCTCACTCTGTGGTATACCACACAAGCCACAAGCCCCTGGGACAACCAAACATTACTACAGTAATACTTTTATTGATTTACCAAATTCTCAGAGTCTCTGTACACTGCATAGAACATGGCAAGCACCAGATAAATATTCTTTCCCAAGTAAAGCAGATAGCACTGTTCATTTCTAAGTATGCATTACATTTCTTCAGTAGAATTTATAAACGTCTTCTCTAGAAACCACTTCATTTTCAGACCCTAGTAATTTTAGTCAATTTAGTCACAAGTCAGTTTCCTTTTGTTTTCTCCTTTCTCCTCATCCCTTCCACCGCCTTTTCCTCTCTCCCTCTGCTTCCCTCTTTCCCTCCTCCTCTTCTCCCTCTCCTGCTCTCTCTCTATTCCTGTTAAAATATGTTTCAGAGAAACCTAACAACTATTGCCTTGAATTCCACATGAAGGAGAGCAGAATCTGCAGCAACTGTGCTGAGACGCCATGGATTGGATGAGACTGCTGTTATCAACCGACCAACCAGGATTTTATTAGTGAGAGGAAAGTTTTAAACATAATGACTTTGAAGTGATATTTATTTTGCAAACCTTTGCTTAGCTTGCCATCATAAATAAACTAGGCCCTGTCTCCACAGTAGTTAGAAACTTATTCTACTCATTTTAAAAGTACTGAGAACACAAAAAGTATGAAAAGACCGTATCTGAGTTAATCCATTATGAATCAAGCAATATCTGATAAAACAAGCCTAATCTATGTTTTGATGAAATAATTCACATGTCAATCACCATGTCGGTGTCCCAGTATTACTGACTTCTATGGGATGAGATTTGTGCACAGGGTTCCTCTATCTTTCCCTAACAGATAAAGAAACAGGTGGGAAGCTGCTGGATGACAAGGATTAAGGTTGTTAATCTGAGGTTCCATCTCTGGCAGTGGGAAGCTGTGAGACCTTTGGGAAACTGTTTAGCATGCTTGGCCATAATTACGTGCATCTCTGTGGGTAAAGGACAGAAACCTTAGCCCAGCATTTTATAACCTTAAGCTTCTTTGATTTCTTTGCTTTAGGATATCTCATAATGAAAAGTTCTTTGAACTGTTTTCTCTTATTTAGTTATTAATCAGTCTGCATCTATGGAGGGGGGCACTGTCTAATGTACAGATCCCACTCTTACGTAGAAAACTTTTCCAAGGAAATTTGACTCCAACTGATATAGTAAATAATTGCAGGATCAAACAAACCCCATGTCACAAGACAGCTAATCCTCCTCCCTTGAGTCTCCTTAAACAGCCATTCCCTGCTTCCCCTCCAACAGTCTAAATCCTTCATCTCTGTAACAAAGTCTACAGTCTTTTTGTAAACAATCTTTCACAAATTGCCTCTGATAGAGAGGTTTCTAACCAGCTCAATTTACAACAAAAATTGTGTTCTAAAGATGCTGGCAGGATCTCCAAAGAATAAGAAATCAACAGTGAGAAAATAACAAAGCAGTAGCAACTGCTTAAGTAATTCCCCATGAGTTTGGTTCTGAAACAGCTGTTAGACTCATGTTAAACACAGTGGTTTCAATATCTTCTTTGTACAAACCTAAAAATTTAATAAATATAGTCTACCCATTTGGAACAAGTGTTTAAAGAAATGAAATGAGAAGGGATAAAACTGGACACTAGAAAGACTGTACGCAGCCAAGAATAATCCAAATTTGTTAGGCACAGTAGGTAAGGTTATATTTGCTGTTTGTTAGAGGTTAAGAAATATTTATGTGCCTAAGAAATTCTTTCCACAGAATTCAGGATTGTGGCTTCTTTGCCATTGTAACTTATGGGTTATCAAATGCTTATTGGAGAAAATTTCGTGCTCAGGTCCTCGTTAGATTTCAGACATGCTCTGTGCACTTAGGCACAGTTAATTTCACTGCATCACTACAATTTTTTAGCTCATTCATATGAATCATAAAGGGATGAAATAAACAAGTTTCAAGATCCTCCCTGGCTCTCCTTTTTGTTTCATCCTAGCGATTTAAATTGTTTAGAAACAAACACAAGTCAGTTCATGTTTTAAGATGTTATAGACAAGAGTGACACATGCATACATTTCATGCTAACATGACTTTTTGTTTGTTTAAGACAAAAACCTCACTATGTAGCTCTATCTAACCTGGAACTCTGGCCTCCAGAGTAGTTTGAAGGCTACATTTCTTTTAATGTGTGTGTGTGTGTGTGTGTGTGTGTGTGTGTGTGTGTGTGTGTGTGCCCTAGAGAACCTAGAAGACAGTATCAGAGTCCCTAAAGCTAGAGCTATATAGACTATTGTAAGATGCTTAATGTGTGCTGGAAACCAATCTTGGGTCCTCTTGAGGAGAAGCAAGCAGTCTTAAGCACTGTTTGAGCATTGAAGGTGATTAACCTAAGTCTAAGATAAAAATTCACTAATCCTCAACAATATTAGTAGAAATTAATACAATATTATAAACCAAAGATGATATAAAAAAAACTTCCATCACTAAGAGACAGTGACAGAAATCATTTCCTTTTAAAAATTTTATTTTTTATTCTTTGTTATCTATAATTTCTAGAATACTAATGCTATCAGAAGTAATTCCATATATAAAAACCTCTATATATGCATACAAAAAGACACAAGTTCAGATATAGCTTCCTGACTTTATAAAAAATTTAGAAAATACACACATGCTATATAAATTGTTAAAATCAATCTTAAAAGCAATGTATTGTATCATCGATGTTTGAGCAGTCTCAAATATTTTCTATGATACCACTGCAAGATTTATCACATCGTCTGGGGTTCCCCTGACTCTACCTCATGTTTGGCTATGAATCTGTCCTGATCAGTTGCTGCATTGTGCAGGTCTGATGGCAACTGGGCTAAGCATTGATCTATGAGTACAGCAGACTGTCATTCACAATCATTTTATTGAGGAGGAGGAGGAGGAGGGACTTTAGGAGCCAGAGAGTTGAGGGCACCACAGGAGAATGGCCCAGGAGCATGGCCCACAGAATCAAATAGAACAGGGCTCAAAGTGGATCAGAGAGAATAAAGAAACAGTCACAGAGACTACCTGGGCGAGAGCTAGCTCCTCTACGTAAGTTATGGTTCTATTACTATTTGTTCCTTTGGGCCTCCTAACAGAGGGGGGTGTCTCTGATTCCTTTCTGCTCCTACTGGGTTGCCTTGTTTAGCCTTCATATGATGGTCTGTGCCTCCTAACCTTGCTGTTGCAAGGAGGTGCCACTTGTTCATAATCACAGCACACAGAAGGGACTCCCACATCACCTTATTGTAAGCTTTTGTTGTTGTTGTTGTTTAAGGGAAACTAAGGAGGAGTGGATATGGCGGAGGGAGAGGTGAGTGAGGGGGAAAATAGATGGAGCAAAAACTGCAGTCCGGTGTAATGAATGAGAGAAGAATTTTAAAAAATGATCTTATCATCTGATCTGATGAAGTTGGCTCCAGTTTTTAGAAGTCTTTGACCAAATATCTAAGGCCTAGCATCCTGTATCCCAAAGTCACAGGGAAAAATAGCCTGTACCACATTAGGTAACACATGCCATTTCTCTTCCATGGATCATTTCTTCACTGGATCATTTCTTCCATGGATCATTTTTTTTATTTTTACTTTTGGGAGCTGAGGAAAAACTGTTCTGCGTCATTTTAATAAAAAAAAATCAGCATTTATGACCCACTTTAAAGGAGGAGTTACATGGAGCTTTTGTAATATTGTGTGTCTCTCTGTGTGTAATGTGTAAATATCTAAGTTGCATGGATGTATGTGTTTGGTGAGGTGTGTATACATATATATCTATGGTGGCAGAGGTTTCTGTCTTGCTAGGTCCTGTAACCATTTAGTCCAAGATAAACACACAGAGGCTTACATTAATTACAAACTAGTTGGACTAGTAACTCAGGCTTTTCTTATTAACTAATTCTTACATCTTAAATTATCCCATAATTCTTGTTTGTGTCAGCAATGTGACTTGGTACCTTTATCAGTGAGGGCTTCTCATCTTGCTTCTTCTGCATCTGGGTGACAACTACAGATTGTCTCGTTTCTCTTCCCAGAATTCTCCTGTTCTTGTTGCTCCGCCTATACTTCCTGCCTGGCTACTGGCCAATCAGCATTTTATTAAAGCAATACAACTGACAAATCTTTACAAGGTACAATATCATTGGCCTACAGCAATGGTGTGTGTTTATTGACTGGAAATAGTATTATATTTATATCTAGAAAACAGAGAGCTGGGCTCTGGAGAGAATGTTCAGCAGTTAAGAGCATTTGCTGCTCTTGCAGAGGACCAGAATTTGTTTGCCTGAACACACATGGAAGCTCATAACCACCTATACCTCCAGTTCTAGGGGATACGATAACCTCTTCTGACTTCAGTGGTCTTCTGTGCATACATGGTGCACATAAATTCATTTTGGACACACATATACACAAACACACACACACATTTAAAAAACTTAAATGAGAGAAAACATATGTCTCTTTTATAAAACATATTTCTGTCTTGGGAGAATGCCTTTCCTTTAAGTTAAAATATCCTTCTAGGCTTTTAAGAAACATTTATTTCAACCTATTTTGCAGGATGCTGGCTTCAGTTAGACTGGTATTTTTTAAGTATAATCATAGGGAAATAAAAACATTTCCACTGACCTTCATTAGTGGATATTTGAGACATTAGGACCCAGTGAAGCCTATAAACGGAGATGTTTCCATTTGATTTCAGGCTTGTATGAAATAGTAAACCAATTAAAAAAAGATATTCTACTGCAAAAAATGTAATGTACCTAAGTCTTTCTAATTCACTAAACTTAGAATGTTCCTTTATTTAAATAACTACAACTGCTTGTATGCATTTGTAATAAGCCTTCAATGAAGTCGGCTATTGCTTCATAGCCATTTAATTAGTAATATATCACTCATGGAGATAGTTAATCAAATAACCTCTTATAAAATTCAATAATATCACATTCAATAAAAGTAACCCATGCTACTATTTTATTTCATGAAGGGAATGTGTAGACCAACAAATTTTTAATTCTGCACCTGTTATTCCATTGTTACTTTTTATTTTTTTCTATACTGATTACCTTGTGAACTTAACTTAACAGGTGGATTTGCATAGGTTTCCTATTGCTTTTGTAAAAGTTATATCTGCATTAAAGGCCTTCGTTTTGAGGGCTAAGTATATGTGTTCTCGTTTCTATCAATGGAATAACTCCTGGTTGATGGAGAAATTATGTAGAGCCTTTTATTGGACAGGTTGAATTATTGTGTCATTGCATTAGAAGCATGAGATCTGTGATCAACTTGAATTGTATGGCAGATATTTGTGAAAATAATAATCTAAAAATCACATGAAATGGATCAGACTGAGACTCTCATTGTTTCTATTCAAAGGTTCTGAAAATTACTCCCAATTGTTAAAACTAATCAATAGTCACTTCCTCAAAATCCATTTCACTATTATTAATAGAGAATCTACTCAATGCCAGCTAAGACTACATAGGTAGATATTATGGACTGCAACAGAAGCAGAAAAGCCCCGAGTCTTCACAGAAAATATAATTAAGTAGATGTGGTAGTTTGATGGTTATCATAGGCTCATATATTTGAAAGATGAATCACTGGCTAGTGGAACTGTTTGAAAGAATTTGAAAGATTAGAAGGTATTGGCCTCGTTAGAGTAGGTGTGGCCTTGTTAGAAATGTGTCACTGGGGTGGGTTTTGTGTTATTCCCTGCCCTGTTGCTGGGAAAAGACCTCATAGCTAGGGCAGCTCTATAAGAGAAGGTATTTAACTATGGCTTGCTTACAGTTTCAGAGGTTTAGTACATTATAATCATGGTGGGGAGCATCCTAACATGCAGGTAGACTTGGTGCTGGAAAAGTAGCTGAGATTTCTACATCTGGATCTACTAGTATGAGGAAAAGAGAGACAATGGTCTCAGCTTGGACTTTTGAAACCTTAAAGTCCACCACCACTGACACACTTCCTCCAACAAGGCTATATCTCCCACAACAAAGCCATGCTTCCTAATCCTTCTAAAGTGGTGCCACTCTCTGATGACTAACTATTCAAATATACAAACATATGGGGCCATTCTCATTCAAACCACCACAGACTTTAAGTTTTCAAAAAGCCATGCAGATCTAGTCTTTCTGCTTGTGGAGCAGAATGCTGCTGCAGCTGCTGCTCCAGCTCCCTGTTCCCTACCGCAGTGCTAATGAATTGGCCTCTGAAAATATAAGCAACCTCCCCACCCCCTGTTAAATGTTTGCTTTCTGAGAGTTGCCTTGGTCATCACGTCTCTACAAAGAACAGGCAGAAAAACACTGAGTAAGATAGTAGAGAAGACTGAAAATAAACAAGAGTCCAGAGGGCATATGCTAGAAATTTTGATAAATATAAACATGTGTTGATGGGTTGAGAGTGGTTACTATTTCAGATTGAGAACTCAAAAGAGAAGCAACTTTGAAAAGTGATGCATAAGGTAAGGAATGAAGGACACCGAAGGACATTATCAGTGTGATAGAGATGACAGAGAGTATAACAGCAAAGGGCTCTTGAGAGAAGTGTCTACCTATTGAAGAGCATAGACAGATGCAACCACTATTGCTGATATTCCTTTTTAGGGTACATTGTCAAGCAATGTCTACCTTTCTTCCCAAGGTGCCAGTGACAAATTCACCAAATTTTACCACAGGCAATCAATGAGTTCATGTGGGCACTCCTCCCTCAGCCAGCAGGACTTGGAAAGCTTTGCCAAGCAGAGAGAAGGGTTTCCCCATAGCTTCATAGATGAAGAACCCTTCTTGTGTTCCCAGGCATGCATATATATGTATATATGCATATATATATTCCACACTCACATCCCAAGTCACATGCTCTAGAGAGAATAGCATGCCCTCTCTGTCCTCTACATGGAGGTTTGAACTATCAACACACTAAGCTGAAATGGTCTTTGGAAAGGGGACCTAGCTGAATGACCTTAAATGACAGTTGTTTGTCTATAAGGAGAGTCACTCATGACAAACACAAAAGAAGAAATTAAGAAAACAAGATCTATTTTCTTCCTCCTCCTATACTCTGTGAAATGTTTCTCATTGGCTGTGTCCATAGTGATATCAGAAGATTGATGATTTCTCTAGTTACCTGTCTCATAGAGTTCAGTGCAGAGATGAAGAAGAAATTTTGTATGGGTATCTTAGTTAGGGTTTCAATTGCTGTAAAGAGACACCTTATCCATGGCAGCTCTTATAAAGAGAAAACATTTAACTGTGGTGGCTTACACTTTCAGAGATTTAGTCCATTATCATCATTGTGTGACACGGTAATGTATAGACAGACTTGTCCTGGAGAAGGAGCTGAGGATCCTATATCTTGACCCACAGGTAACAGGAAGTGGTCTGAGACACTGGATGTAATTTGAGCATAGAAGATCTCAAAATAGACCCCCACAGTGACACCCTTCCTCCCACAAGGCCACACCTACTCCAGTAAAGTTACACCTCCTAATAGTGCCATTCTCTATGACCTTATGGAAAACAATTGCATTCAAACTACTACAAGGGACAAATGGAACTGATGGATCAACATGCATCACTAGAGTCCAGTCCTTCCAATGATCCTTCACAAGACAGTGCAATCCTCACTTAAAACAAATGGAGGCTACTGTCCATATGGATGGCTTCATCTCAAGTCTTTTTCTTGGAAATGTACCTTAGGTTTTATGTATACACAGATCTGCCTTGTCTCTTTAAAAGTTGTCAGGAGTTCCTTGCACAGACGGCCTTAATTTATCACTATGTTTCTAGCTGGTGATATCTCCCCAGGGTTTTGACTGAAACAAAAACTGTTGCAATGAACCTGATTTTTGAAACACCGTTTTGCGAAACTGTGCTCATGGAGTTATAGGATGCATTCTGGGGTGTGAAATGTCTGGGTTACAACATGTACAAATGTGAAATTAATAGACGTCACTGAGTTGCCTTTTGAACAATATGCCCTCTGCATAAATAGGTTAAAAGGCATTCTCCATTATGTGTCTGAGAGGAAGAACAAAATCTCAACATTTAATTTTTGATCCTTTGAGTAGGATTGACATTGAATATTTTCATGTTTCAAAGTCATCCATATTTTGGGCTAGGGAGTTGGTTTTGTGGGTAAAGTTTGAAGACTTGAGTTCAGTCCCCAGAACTCATGCTTTAGAAGTGATGCATGGTAGCATACGCATATAATTTCATCACAGGGAAGGCAGATACTTGGAGCTTGCTGGCCATCCAGCTGGTAAGCTTCAGGACATTGAGAGTCCCTTATCCCAAATAAAAGTAAGCAGTGTTTGAGGAATGAAACTCATGGATATTTTTAAGCCTCCATGGACATGCTCACTATACTGGCTAGTTTGGGTCAACTTGACACAAATTAAAGTCATCTGGGAAGAGGGAACCTCAATGGAGGAATTGCCTTCAGTGGATATATCTATGCTTCCATGTGGGCATATCTATGGTGGTCTTTCTTTATTATTTGATTTGGGAGGGCCAAGCCCACTGTGTGCAGTGCCACCCATATGTAGATGGGCCCAAGGCAATAAGATCAACCTGAGAAAGCCAGTAAACAGAGCCCCTCTGTAGTCTCTGTTTTAGTTCCTACATTCAGGTTACTGCCTTGAGTTCCTGTGGAGGGCCGGACCACATTCTCCATTGCTTCTAGGAACAAAGGTAGAGATTGACCTCTGTGACCCCAAGGTGTGGCGGCACACGTTGGGGTCACAGAGGTCAATCTCTACCTTTGTTCCTAGAAGCAATGGAGAATGTGGTCCGGCCCTCCACATATGTTGTCCCGCGCTACCGTCTCGCCAGCAAGAACCACACGGAACACTAGGATCCTTCTGCAGAATAGCTTTATGTCTCTTGGGAGCAGAGCATAAGCCAACACGGCCGTGGGGACCCAGATAAGATGGAACCCATCCCTTATAAAGGAAACAGACCCTGCCCTGGACGTGTCATTCCCGGATTGGCTGACTGCTCCCAGTCCCAGGTGAAACCTCGGGAGTAGGCAGGGACGCAGCGGTAGAGAGTTACAAAGCACGTGCGCTGAGATTAAAGGCGTGTGCCGCCACACCTTGGGGTCACAGAGGTCAATCTCTACCTTTGTTCCTAGAAGCAATGGAGAATGTGGTCCGGCCCTCCACAAGTTCCTGCCTTGGCTTCTATTCATGATAAACTGTGAGCTGTAAGCCAAAATAAACCTTTTTCTCCACTAGGCTTTTTTTGCCAGTGTTTTATTACAGCAACATAAAAGTAAACTGGAAAACAGACCTTCATGTGCACACATACATATACACATACATGCACACACATAATGTCATCTGTATTTCTGTATGTGAATCATCTCACGATTCACACCCTTTGCTAATATTTTAATGGAATAATTTCTAGAAAATTTTAAACATTGCACACAGCTTAAATAAGCTCTTGTATATTCCATTAATAATTGCTCCATAGTTTGGCTTGTAATTCTCTTTAGATTTGGTTATATTTGTCCATGCAACATTTAAAAAGAAATGTATTTGTAGTCAAATTTCTCCCTCAAATCCCCCACTCAAAGCTCAGAGAATACCATGGAAAAGGTAGTAGTAAGAGCCAGAGGAATAGAAGATACCTAGAAGATACCAGGAGAACAAGGCCCTCTAAAGCAACTGTGCAAAGCTTATGTGAATTCATCGAGACTGAAACAGCAAACACAGGACCTGCATGAGTCTGCACCAGTTCACAGTGTATTTTTATGGGAATCCTGAGTGAATAAATGAGTGGGTTTCTGCTTCTTAAGCCTTCTCTTGGGATTTTTTTCCTTTGGTTGGGAAGCCTTATCAAACTTTAGTGTGATGGGTTTTGTTTTATCTTATTTTGTTATGTTTGTTACTGTCTCTTAGAAACCTGTATTTTTCTAACAAGAGATAGAGTGGAGGGAAGGTGAGAAGGAACTGAGAAGAGTAGGGGAAGGGAAAACTATAAACAGGATATGTTAAAGAGAAAAAAATCTATTTTAATAAAAGGGAAAACAACAACAAAAAGAAAATATAACATATTTTGTATATGTGATATATTTTATATAAGTGATTGTATATTATGATATTTGTGGGAGGTACTAGAAACAATATTCCACAGATATAGAGGGACAACATGCTTTATTAATTCATTACCTAGATAAGAAAATGAATAAATAAAACATGTTGAATTTTAAAAAAAATGAAGCTTTATCACTTTTGGGGTCTTTCTATGACACATTTTACATATACATAGATTACAAGAATATTCTTCCATATTTTAATTTTCACTATTTGTGTTTAAATGTTTTCATATATCTTGAACTATTCAGAGGAATGAAATAGGGGACATTACTTCTCAGACAAACAACTATTTGACTTTTATGATTAATTAAGTAATCCATTTTCTCCACAGACAGCATGCCAGTGTTAGCATTTAATTCAAAGCTACCTTTAATTTTCTACTATGTCTTCAACTCCATTCCATCAAAGCATCTCTCTCCGTGTGCCAATAATAGTTTCTAATCTGTGCAGGGCTACTAATATAGTAGTTTATAATCTACAAAGAATAATTTTATACTTTTATATATACTCACGTTTTAGCATACTCTGGATCTCAGGGTTTATATTTTTCCTACAACCTGTAGAACTTGTGAGAACTTTCTAATGCCCTGTCAACAATACCTGTGGTCATCATTTCCCAAGAAGAGGCAGTTGCCTTGGTTAGTCCTTCCTCTTTCTTCCTCTTTCTGGCTCTTGTCTTCCTCTCTCATCTTCCATTTCCTGCTTACCCCAACACCTTTCCTAATTTTCCTTTGAAATTATTCATACTGGAGTAATTCAAGCTATTGCAGGTGGTCAGGGAAATAAAGGGTATGCACAGGTTAGGCACATGCCACTCAAACTTAGAGAAAATACCACTGAGAAGAAGCTCAATGCATTTAGATATTTTTCTTCCTTTTTTAATAAGCTTATTTTTTAAAAAATTATACATTAAGTATAATGTATCTGATCACACTTAACCTCCCATCCTCCCTTGTCCCCCCTCTATCTTTATCAAACCCCTTTCCTCTCTAGAGTTTCCTTTCTCTTCATATGTCTTTTGTCTTGTGACCCACTGAGTTTTACCAGCTCCCTCCTCTTGTCTGCTTGAGTATGCATGTGGGACTCCCCACTAGAGCATGAGGAACTCACTAGTAGTTTCACACTGTAGCTAATGCTTTCCCTTCTCCCATCATCCATAAACAAGCAGTAGTCACTTGGTGAGTAGTTGTCTCTGTCTATGATTGTACATTGACAGGCCCAGTCTTACTTCATGAACAGGACAGATGGCCCCGTTCAGGTAACTGAAAACTGCAGTGAGTTCATGATGGTGAGGGCCATGTGCTGTCAGGAAGTGTTTTGGTCTCCTCTCCACCACTGGACTCAGACCTTTCTACTACAGTGCTTTCTGCCCTCTTATTTAATGTTACCCTCGTACCCGTAAGCACAGGTATGCACATGTATACACACACACACACATACACACACACACATGCACACACATGGAAGGCTGAGATGAAACTTAATAACTTTCTCAGAGTTATATCTTGCACATCACTCAAAACTAAGCTTATTGGGAAAGCAAAGTAGAAGCTTAAATGTGAATGAACTATCCTAAAAGCTTTGATAGGATTTAAAAGATCCTTGTTGTACAGGAAAACTCATTAGCTCATGCTGAAAATGTCACCCGTTATCACTGGTTCCTAAACACAGGATATCTGAGGTATTTTAAATTAATTTCTCTTCCTCAGTAATGGATTAATAATGTAGTCCTTTTGTCTCTCCGTTTCTTGGCTGTTTCATCGTACTTTAGACTTTGACGTTGTTCTGCATGGAATCCTGACACAACATCTGACCTAGCATTTCTATCCCCATTGTATTCTAGGCCACATTTTTCCATATTTTAAAAATATGTATTTATAATCTGAAAAGATAACTTAGCAGCAAGGAATAGGGATCAAGTTCTGCTCTCAGTAGCCATGTACAGCAGCTCACAACTGTTTGTAACTAAAATTACAGGGCATACTATACACTCTTTTGGTCTTTGCAGGCATCCTCATGCATCTCACATGTGTGCACATTATCACACACACCCAGTATATATACATATACACACATGTGTGCAATATATGTATGTATATATATATGTGTGTGTGTGTGTGTGTGTGTGTGTGTGTGTGTGTGTAATATGTGTTAACAAGAACTTTGCTTTCAGCCAGGCAGTGGGAGTAGTGGTTCACATCTCTTATCCCAGCACTTGGGAGGCAGAGACAGGCAGATCTCTGTGAGTTGGCAGCTATTCTGTTCTACAAAGGGAGTTCCAGGACAAACTCCAAAGCTACACAGAGAAACCCTATCTTGAAAAACAAAACAACAAAACAAAACAAAACAGATTTTTAATTTTGGGTTTCATCTCATCCATGTCTCTCCATGTTTAGCAATTCTCATTAATTAAGCCATTCTATTTGTAGTCAAGATTATATAGCAGTACATATATTCCCCTAATAC
Organism: Myodes glareolus; assembly: GCF_982192425.1. Taxonomy (NCBI): domain Eukaryota; kingdom Metazoa; phylum Chordata; class Mammalia; order Rodentia; family Cricetidae; genus Myodes; species Myodes glareolus. The sequence goes on from NC_142050.1 coordinate 43,924,483, forward strand.
TCTATCATTATTTTGCCTATGAAAATATGTCAGAATCTGGGACATGAATGAGCTATGTGTCATCACAGATTTCCCTTGAAATATTGTTGTCTGCAGGTAGACTTCTGAATAAGAAATGTTGATAGATGGCAAGTGTCTTAGTCAGGGTTCCTATTGCTGCGACAAAACACCATGACCAAGAAGTAAGTTGGAGAGGAAAGGGTTTATTCGGCTTACACTTCAGCATTGCTGTTCATAACTTAAGAAAGTCAAGGACAGGACCTCAAACAGGTCAGGATCCTGGAAGCAGGAGCTGATGCAAAAGTCATGAAGGAGTGCTACTTACTAGCTTGCTCTCCATTAGCTTGCTCAGCCTGCTTTTTATAGAACCCAGTACCACCAGCCCAGGGATGGCACCACCCACCATAAGCTGGGCCCTACCCTCATTGGTCACTAAATGAGAAAATGACTTACACTGAATCTCATGGATACATTTTCTCAACTGCAGCTCCTTTCTCTCTGATGACTCTACTTTGTGTTGTTAACACAAAGCCAGCCAGTGCAGCAAGGTTCACTAACCATAGTAGGACTCAATCAATATATACTGAACTAATAAGCAAAGCTATTGTCTCCAGAATCAAAATGTAACATAAATGCCTGCATAAGATGAACTAGCAGCATGCATTCAGCTGATCTATTGGCTCAGATGTTTGCAGTTCTTAGTCATATATGGTCACATACAATTATTTGAATAGCAGCAATCTCCAAGGATTTTATGTCACAATGAGAAGCAAAGTGTAGTTAACCCCTGAGTGGAATCAACTGTGGCTCTGTTTGAGTAAGAATGGATTTGCGACTAGAATAAAAACATAAATAATAGTGTTTTAAACTGCACAGGAATGTATTTCTTTCAAAATAATATATGTTTTGGAGGACCAGAGCTGTCATGATATTTGGAACCCAGAGCACTTATATGTTATTCTTTTGCTACTCTAACATTATGGGATATCTGTATCAAGCCTAACCTGCACAGGTTGATTTCTAGGAAGAGTCTAAAAGAGATTTTTTAAAGAAGGGAAGAATAATGCATGCACTTTTTAAAATTGAACTCAGGCTGGAAGTATGCACTTCACACCCACACTGGCTTGAATTTATCCACAGGGTCACTGAATTTAAAGAAATCCTGACAAACTTTATCATTAGCTGATGGCTTTGGGTCAACAAACGCATTCTGATTCTTTAAAAGTAGTTCACACACTGAGAGGAACAATGTGCCGTAGCTTAAGGAATTCTTTACAAATCCTGGTTCCTTCCTTCTGGTCTCTTGGAAATGGGGATAATCTGTCTATCAAAAGGACCTTGACCACATGAAGAAGGCAGGGCCTGTGAGTGTAAGAAGAGTGGGACTAGGGAAGAAGGGAAAGGTGACTGTTGGGCAACACTCCAGTCCATTATAGTTTGCAATCCTGCAATGATATTCCAGTCTTACTAACCTTACCAGTTCCTGATTTCTTAGCTACACTTTGCAGTTTTCCAAGCTAGAGGTGTCCCTTGCCTTTTCTCCATGTCAAAAAGTGTTTCATCCTTCCAGGTTACCAAATCTAAGTTTTATCTCAAACACGGGCTTTTCCATAATCTTTTGTATTCTCATATGCTGGTACCCTGTTGCCCTAAGCTTATGTCAGTGTTTTGATGGTATGCTATTACCCTAAGCTCACGTCACCATTGTGAGTGCTATGCCACAAGGTAGACATCAAGGCAACCATCCAGATGGACAGATAAATTAATGATAAACAAATGATAGGTAGGTAGGTAGATGATAGATAGATACATAGATACATATATACATAGATACATAGATAGATGGAAATAGTGATAGTTAATCTTAGCTATCTGCTTGATGATCGGATGAAAGAATGGATGGATGGATGAATGGATGGATGGATGGATGGATAGATGGATGGATGGACAGATTGATGAACGGATGATCTCTTGATGAATCATCAAGAGGATAGATGATAGATGGTTGATAAATAGATAGAAGATAGGTAGATCTGACTGAGAATTGTATTTCACAAATAAGCAGTCTCCTGAAAATGAAACTCTTGTCTTTGTTTCTCTAGAAATCATTTAGAATGTCTGGCCAGGAGTGGGAAACTTACTTACTAAGAAGAACTTGCTGATGTTTATTTAGGTTCAATACAGTTTGACTTGGAGACAGGTGACGGTACTGCTGAAGCTGCAGATTCTTCTACGAGCATAATCACTGTAAAGATGTTTTATTCATAAAACCATAGGGAGTTGATTGTAAAAGAAAAATTCTAAGTGCATTAACAAAGGAAGATAAAGGGCTCTCTGGTTTATTATAATAAAATAAAATAATAATGAACAAGGCCAAGATTAGGTGCTCATTTTTAAGAGTATAATGAATGATGGGAAGAGTTCTTCTAGAAATATGTAATGGTTGGGTGGTATAGACCAAACCTGCTTGATTAGTTTTTAATGTAAACTTTGAATATAATGTAGGAAACACAATAAATATCTCTGAATGTAAGTATTTTCATAAATAAATGCTTGTTGAAAAAAACCCATCAATATTACATTAGTATTTCTACAATATTAAGCTCCATAACAATGAGTTATTAAATTGTGATCTGTGATGATTAGTGTTTCCCCATATAACTTGGTTGAATCAGTGATATATACCTCGTAGTACATATAACTTCAGCTAAAACTGAAGTATAACTATTTCAGTATAGAAATTAACATGGAAGGAAACCCTACCCAATTATTGGAGTGCCTCTGAAATTCAAAAGTGTCCACGCCAGGACTTAAACATTCAAACATTCTCGGGAACTTTTCCTTCAAAAGTTAAAATAAGACTTGGTATTTGGATAAAGGGAAAACTATACATTAAGGACGATTTACATGGGATTAATAACATATAAATCATTTAAAATAATCATTCCATGGTTCAGCAAATGGTCTCTCAGTGCAAAAAGCAGTCTTTTCCTTTTTAAATTTAGAACAAGGCATGCTAATGAGCAGCAAAAAAAATATATGAATCTAAAATCAAATCAAAAGTTTATCAGGAGTGGAGGCATGAGAACCAGGTAGGGAAACATGGTAGCTGGCTAGGACAGAGAATGCAGACTGAACTCAATGTCAAAGTGAGGCACAGCAGCCTTTACAGTAAGTGATCACCTGCCATGGAGGACACAAAGTCCACAGTCATGTTCTGGAGTAATTCATTTTAGTGAATGAGATGAGGAGATGATTGTATGCTGTTTCCAGTAGATCATTTTTTTAAACAGTAAGAACATATGTAAAAAAACAAAAACAAACAAACAAACCAAAAACCCAAACCCAAAAGTGGTCTTGGAAAAAATGGGTAAGTAGCTTATATTTCTCTGGGAGCTTGTCTCCACACCTTCTTCCTGCTTGCTCCTTTTTGACAGTGTCTCCATTTCCTCAGCATCTCCATGCTCCCTGGATGCCCTCTACTGAGAACTTCAAGGCCCTTGCATCTTGTTATTCAAAGTCAAACTTTCTGACCAATCCCAAAAACATCACCAGAGACCTTGTGAGATGTTGGGAACCTCAGACTCGACCCCGAGCTCAAGGATGACAATCTTACCTTCACAGCCACTTCAAGTTACTCTCCCACACACAAAAATTTGGGAAACACCACTTTTTAGAGCCATTGACTTAGGAGATAAGTGACAAAGCTCTCTTATAGTAAATGTTCTGCTTCTTGTTATTTCTAAGTGTGAGCATGTTTCCTGGAAGACATGTGCATCATCATTATCTGTAACATGAGGGGGCCTGTTGGGGTCTCTGTCCTGCCTGGTCCCCCAGATGTTTAGTCTCAGAGAAAAATCACACTGGAGATCTCTATAAGTTATAATGCTGATTGGCCCATTAGGTCAGGCTACTTATTAGCTAACTCTTACATCTTGATTAACCCATTTTTCTGATCTATGTTAGCCATGTGGCTCAGTACCTTTTTCAGTGGGGCAGCTAACATCCTGCTCCTTCTGTGATCTGGGCAGGAGTGGGAGCAATCAACTTCCTGCTTCCCAGAATTCTCCTGCTCTTCTTGCATCATTTCCACTTCCTGTCTGGTTTTCCCACCTATACCTCCTGCCTGGCCAATCAGCATTTATTTAAAACATGACTGACAGAATACAGACAATTCTCCCGTACCAATTATCAACAACCTACTGGGTTCCCTAGAAGCAAATGTGCCCTCAAAGGTACTGGAAAGATTTTACTCAGTTTAGATTTGACAGTGCTGAGCATTGACTAGAGCTTTGTGCCTGCGAGGCTGAGCTTCTATCACAGATCTATGCCCAGCCTTATTTAATCTTTTAAATAATATAGAGATAAAAACAAAAACCTTTAAACCCCTTTGAAGATTACCAAGGTAATTGATTTATACTGTCAGAAAAACATTTTGTTTTATACAAGAGATAAAATTTCTTCTGGCCTCTCTAGCTGATTCAGTAGAGCTCATAAACCAGGAAGCTGCCATCAACAAACAAATCTGGTACTGCTGGCTATTTCTTGGAGTCATGAATCCCAATTTCCTCAATGCTTTGCAATTGAAATCAAGTACAAAAATAAAAGAGATGTTTTGGGTGCAATAAAAATGCAACTGTCCTAATAACCCTGAATTGAATTGTTGAATCCTTCCAAAAGGGCTGTCTGTATTGATTCATTTTATATTAAGGAATTGTACACTGACTGAAACTTTAAAGCCATAGCCTTTATTTGCCTTATGTATTGGGGACACAAACAAGTTTCACTTTAAAAATGCGTTTAGCAAGCTGCCTTCTAAATCGGTTTCTCTAAGCCCAGAGATTAGTGCAGCTCTCAATCCCCATCAGAAAAGCTTAAACTTCTTTTTTTTCCCTGTGGAGACAGTTAATACAGAGACTCACAACTGGTCAGTGTGCAAAGAGGTGTCTGGGAAGGTCGTCAACCATAAATGGGATACCTGTATCATACCTTCTACCCATAGAATGCAGAGACCACTAAGAGAGAAAGGAAGTAGGAAGGTTTAATCAGCCAGAAGTCCAGGAGTGCTGGAACAGAAGGACATCTTCTAGATCGACAAGAGCACTGCACTTGTGAACTCCAAGCAGCCGCTTCACCTGTATAGTCCATGTACAAGACCAAGCCAGTTAACATCCCAGCGTGGACGGAAAACGGACATCTGATCCTCCACTCCTAGCTGAGGGCTGCTAGTGGAGGAAAAGCCAATTTTCTTTCAAGCTGTGATGCTTGATCCTTGACTCTGCTCTAAAGAATGGCTCCACACTCAATGAAATGCCGACTAGCACTTACTGGATTCAATGGATCATTAAGGAGGAAGGGGAAATGAAGTTGAGAAGAAGATGTGGGAAGGACCAGGGAAGAGCTGGAGGTGGTAAAATATGACCAAAATACATCATGTACATGTATGAAATCCTCAAGGAATAGATTTTTTTAAAAAATAGCTTAAAGAATTTAAGCATTTGGATTCTAAAGCACCTTGTAAAACTTTAACTGGAAGGATAAATCTAGCTAAAAGAGTCTGGGACAGCAGGGTGTCAGGAATGGGTAATTGCATGCACTACTTCTTCAAGAGCTTTCTGATCAGAACAAATCAACACCTGCCAAGTTCTGCCCTGCATGTCCCCAGTCCTAGGCCAAAACCTTCTCAGGTTGAAGCAGTCAAATCATTTTGATTTATTTTTGATGTGAATCAAACTTTCAAGCTAGCACATACCATGAAGAAAATTATACATTTCCTGTGGCCCACTAAAAAATGGCCTATTAGAGCAAATCTGTGTTTAAGACTAAAATCCTAGGTAAAATTCATCTGTTTTCCTCTGAATCAAGGAGATGATTGATTGCCTCTGAAGTGATTTTCATGTCCATGGTGGTAAAACTTTGGTCGCATTTCATGCATCTGTGTCTCTCTCCAGTCATGCTGAGCATGGAATAGACACTTCATTATGCGAAGAACGCTAAGTAAACACACTTTGCTGTGGGAGTATCCAGGAAGAAGAGACGGATACACCAATAACTAATTACTAGAGGACATCATAACAGTGCATTGGATACGTGAAAGTAGTTTTACAGAAATATGAGATAAGAAATGCTAATTAGAATATTAGGTTAATTTATTTCATTTCTCTTGGTAACTGGTCCTAGCAGTTTGAAATATGGTGATAAGATATTAGGTATAATATAACATATGAATCAACCTGTTTTGGAAATTGATTTAATGCCCTACCATTCAGACCTAGAATCTACACAAGGGGAACAACAGTTTACAAATAGAAACAATGAGAAGCAAATATTTAAAATAAAATATGAAAATTCTATTTAGTAAAAACAATTATTTAAAAAGAAATTCATTCTGCAACCTGGTAGGAGCACCCAGTTCTTTGCTCCTGTGATGGTCTATGTGTCTCATGGGGTTAAATTCACACTTAGGTTTTTATCATTCTCAAAGGAACATTATTTAAAGCATACTTAGTTTCCAACTTGGTTTCCCTTGCCCACTTCTGCACTGCCTTCCCCTGAATTAATTGGTATGATGAGCTGATATAAATGACTTTAACATCCAGACTGAGCTAATATTAACCCAAGAGAATTTGGAAAGTTGAATACACCACCAAAAGGGTATGCCTTTACTGACTTTCAAGATTAAGTATCAAACATGATTTTCTGTGATGTCAGGAGTTTCCATTCATTAATTTTCTCTCACGACGTGGGAAATGAGGACAGTTGCTTGTCAGCACCTGCTGTGCAGGGAGGGGCCATGCTGGGGGTCTGCAGTGTACAGTGGCTGTGCAAATGGCCACGAGGAACAAACCAGGACAGTCTGTCATTTGCTGTTATACTTCATTCCCATCACTTTCTGTCCTCTTCTGCCAGAGCCACTTTAAAAAAAAACACTTTATCATTATATTTCATCCTGTCTTTTAAGATGCAAGTAAAATATCCCCAGCTCAGTTAAACCCTCTAACTATCCTCCACTTTTAACTAACCTGGTTTTCAAATTTCTGCATCATTTATATCTGTTCCATGACTGGTTCAAGGACTCCTCACATTTTGGATGACTCTTGCTCTGACCCCAAACCTCCAACTAGACTCAGAGATTATTGGGCAAGGACCATCTGTGTGACCTCCATAAAGCCAGAGCCATCACAGGAAAAAAAAGTTGATATTGAGAGTCATATGAGTTTTCTATCCACCCAAGGTTGTGCCTTCACTTATATTCTATTTTAACCCAATAATAATGTCTTTTATTTTCTTCTTTCGTCGTCTAAATGCTCAACTCAAAGCTCCAAACTGTGCCTGCAGTGCCCATCGATGCTTCCTATGAGGTTCTATACCACTCTTCCTGCCCATTCTGTGTTGCTTCCCATTCCCACCCTCGTTAGAGTTCTCACTCACAGTGCACTTACTTTGGTAAGCAAACCCACATGTCATATTGAGCTGTGTGCCCTACTACCACAAGTGTTCTTGATGCTAAATCAAGAGCAAAGGTTATGAGGTTTGGTCTCTGAGACAAAATAAATCAGGTTGTAGCTAATACCTACTGTCTTCTCCAGCAGTAGAAGCTGCTGTTTAAATTGGGAGGGAATTTCTGTTTTGTTGTGATTCTGATTAAAATATCAAAATTCTTACTTGAATACCAATTCATAACAATATCTCCCTTTCAGATTGTGAGCATCTTAATGCTCGCTATAAAAAAGAAGATGTAGGGAACGTGTCAGATGGGCAAAGAAATGGTACGAGCAGAAAGGAAAGTGTGTCATTGATGCAGGTGTGTCTCAGACCACATTCCAACCCTAATTCTAGGGTAGGATCAAAGTAAAAAAATGTTTCAGGGAAGTGGTGATCCAGAAGGGTATAGTTCTCACTTGTTAGACTTCTAGTTCCTACTTAATAATTACCAACTTCATGGACATTTTCTCTAAAATTAACATGGTACATGTACACAAAGGAATTCTATTCAATTATAAAAAAGAAAATATTCTGTCACTAGGAGATGAGATAGATTGAACTAGAGATTATTAATTGAGTGAAAGCAAGTCAGACTGAGAAATGTAGGTGCCACAGAATCTCATTGTAATAGTTGACTTCATTAAGGGTTAAAGAATGATGGTGACCGGAGCCTGGGGATCAGAGAGGGCTCGGAAAAGTTGATCAGTGAATCAAGCTTCAGTTAGGTAAGAGAAAGAAGTCCTTGTGTGTTGTGACTAGATATAACAACCATGTTCTATATACTTCAAAGGTAAAGAGATTTTAATTATTTTTCACTGTAAGTGATAAACATTTAAGATATTGATATATTTATCCTTAATCATAACACAAAGAGAACAGCACAATTAAACGGTACACTTTTCCACTAATATGTACAATGTTCCCACTTTTGAGTATCAGCTTTAAAGTAAAATTTGAGGATCTGGATAAATGACTTGATGGTTAAGAGTGCCTATTGCTCTTGTAGAAGGGCCAAGTTTGGGTCCCAGACAGTTCACAGCCATATGAAAATGGAGCTCCAGTGGACCCTACACATTCTTCTGGACTCTGCGGGTACCTGCATTCATATAAACACAAACATAAAAATCAAGATGAATATAAAAATAAAATACAAATAATAATTATGTATTTTTAAAGTACTCACAATGTAGGTATAATTGCCCAATTTTTCAAATGTGAAAATCAAGGTTCAGAAAAATTAATGAGTCATAATTACCTTTGCCTTGTAGAGCTTTGTGTACAATTACACTTTTTCCTCCTAAAACTTATGCTTGCAGACACTTTAAGTAGGCATCTTAACTATCCAGATGGGTATAGAGGGAGACTTTTGAGGTTCCTATCAGGCTGATATATTCCATTGTTGTTTTTGTGCCATTGTTTAAGAACCACAAGTTGTTGTAGCAAACCTATTATTAGGCCCCCTTTTTAGTGCTATTGACATTGATTTAAAAAAAAAAGTAGAACAAAAAGTCAGATGGTTTATCTTCCATTTATCACCAATAGGAAAGTAAGGTGGTATCTTTGTCCTTTGTAGAATTAAACTAAAATGAGTCTGTGATATGCAAATGAACACATGAACTGTGTGATAGTGTCTATGGTTTATTCAAAAAGGGGGCACACCAGGCCTGTGATACATCATCTTTTGTGTGCCTGGCACCTTCCATCATGAATCATATTAATCTGCTTAAACTAACAAGGATTAATTGCCTCAGCAAGGCAACCTGGCATTGAAATGATATATTGCCCAAACAGCTTGGAATTTGGCCACTCGTAAATCTCATTTGCTTGTTGGTTTATTTCTGTGTCTCTTTTTCTGACAGATGTGTGCCCAATCACTGTGAGCATGGTGGGAAGTGCTCGCAAACATGGGACAGCTTCAAATGCACTTGTGATGAGACAGGATACAGCGGGGCCACCTGCCACAACTGTGAGTGCCAATTTATCTCACTTTCATCTTGTAATTGCATGGGAATCATGGTCTTCAGCTACGCTTTACAGCATAGCAACCTGAATTACACACATCTTACTCTGCTTCATTCTGGGGGAAAACAATCCTCAAGGTTGCATTCTAATTTTTCCAAAATGGTGTTCTAGTTGTCAAAATAGATTCTCCCCTGGCTAATGACTGTAAAGAGGGACAGGCATGTCCAACATTCCATATGTGAAATTGGGATGTTGAGATTGGATTCACCTCTTGCGACTAAGGCATGCTTGTCCAAAAAGATTGCTTGGGGATTGTGTTAGTTTGATGTTGCTAACTGGGTCTTCATTCATCAGCACATCAGAGAGAAGCAGGACAGAGGATAATTGGAGCATTTAGTTTCTGGGCAATGCTTGCCTCATACTTTCACCCAAATTTTTTGTTCCATTATTTTTAAAGCAAAGAAATGTGTCAGACAGTAAAAGTCCATTGAAGTTACACATAAAAAATAAAATCCTGAGAACATGATTTTTTTAAAATAATAAAGGTAAAAGGTAAGATACAAAGATGATTGATAAATGACATTTTGCTTTATTTCACATAGCATTATCTTGAAAGGTTAAAGAAAAGTTAAAATATTTAATTTAAGTATTTTTAAAGCAATTTCTAACTCTGCCATTGTAATAATAATTTCCTGAAAATGTTCTGATAGTTTATTGTTGAAAACAGATTTATCATTACATACAGTTAGGAGAGAAGGGAGTCACATGTTCTCTGACATATGGATATGAGTGTGTGTACATACTTGATTATTGTATACATTAGTGTTCACTAACATGTATGTGTTTATATGTAAAGGCGTGTGAGTATGCATGTTATATACATGTACAGAAGAAGAACAAGGAAGGTAATACAGAGATCTAACTTTGTCTCACAACTCTAAGACAGAAAATCTCAAATATAAATCCTCTAATTGTACAGATCAATATTTTTCATATCACTTTTAGGAAATAACAAGCAAAGCATTCTCAGAGTAGAGTCTTGGGGACGGTAAAAACGCAGTGCCCGTGCCTTTCCCCGTTGTTACTTTTAGTGATGTGTAGTAAGAAATTATGTTTAGATTATACTGTAAGCCTACATTCTAAAAATTCTGCTTATAATTTATTTTTCTTCACTTAAAAATTTTGTCTAATGAGATTCTAATGATCAAATTGAAAAAAAAAACTGGCATTGGGGCCAGTGGGTTGCCACAGTAGGTAAAGGTGCTTGGTATCAAACCTGAGTTTGGTCTCTAGGACCCACATAGTCAAGGAAAAACCACTCCCATAAGTTATTACCTGACTTCCCTGGTATGCACACACTCACTCGTGCACACACACGAGCGCACAAGACCACACATGCACACACAATGTAATAAAAGAATTTTTAAAAGATAAACAAGGATGTGGAGATATTTAATGATTAAATCACATGCATAAAGATACATCATTTTATGTTTATGGCTGGGGAGTTGGCTCAGAGGTCAAAAGCACTAACTGTTCTTTTAGATGATCTATATTTGTCTCCCAGCACCCACATGGCAGCTTACAACTATCTGTAATTCCAGTCCCAAGAGTTCTGGTGCCCTCTTGCCTCTGTAGATACCAGGCACACAGGGGCTAAACATACATACATACACATACATACATACATGCAAAACAATATAAACATAATATGAAAACAATTTGTCTTTGTTTTTGAGTTTCAAGACAGGTTTTCTCTGTGGGTCTTTCTGGCTGTCCTGGAACTCACTCTGTAGACCAGCTGGCCTCAAACTCAGAGATCTGCCTGCCTCTGTCTCCCAAGTGCACGATTAAAGGTGTGTACCAAAACTGCTCAGCTAAATAAATACTTTTTAAAAAGATTCATGATATATAAAGTACTCGGCACAGAATATTGTTTTCACGAATAAAAGCAATAATGAAGTTAGTTAAAAGTAAGAAATGACAACTGAAGTTACTTTTAACTTTTAACCTTATCCAAGAGTTGACTTCCAGTAGATATTCACTATATAAGGTATGATCTATAACGAAGTGGCTTTGGTCAAGACAGAAACCTTCCTTTTACCCATATAGTTCATATAGCTTCTTATAAACATCTTGTTTAATCATGAGATTTTTGTGTCTGTAATTCTATCTAGAATCAATGAGCAAGAAACTGATGTTTTGATAAATGTCTCCTCTCTCGCTGATTGTTTGATACTGAATTGAGAAGCCAATCATTTTGAGATACTTGCTCCCATCATTAAAGACCAATTTTACAAATACATACTATTAACTGAGTAATTGAATTTGAGTTCTGAAAGCAATAACTGAAAGTGTCAGAATGACCCTGGATGTGTTCATATTCGGCCAGCTCCAAAAGCGAAGGAGGAAAATAGCCTCATGCACTATGTCCTGATACAGCATCCTGCTAGTCCCCGTGTCCTGGGGTCCATGCTGCTGGTCATCGTGTCCTGAAGATCTATCCTGCTCATGGTACACCATCCTGCTAGTCCCCATATCCTAAGGCCCCATGCTGCTGGTCCCCATGTTCTGGTACACCATCCTGCTAAATCCTCAAACCCTAGTACTCCGTCCTTCTAGTCCCCATATGCTAGGGCCCTATGCTGCTGGTCCCCATGCCCTGAAACTCCATCCTTCTGATCCCATGTCTTGGTACTTGATCCTGCTGATTCCTATGCTATTGTACTTGACCTTACTGGTCCTTATGACCTGGTACTCTATCTTGCTGCCCTCCATGTTCTCCGGCCCCATTCTGCTGGCTCTCATGTCCTGGTCTGTCAACCTGCGAGTCTATGTCCTGGAGCCCCACCCTACTGGTCCCCTTGTCCTGGGGCTTCATCTTGCTGGTTCCCTGTTCTATTCTTTTCTCTTTAAAAGTCAAACTACTCCTTTCCAGAATGAAAACTCAACCCCTTGTGATCTTCTTTTGATACAGTCTGTATCTTGAATATCCAGCTAGTGTAAGAGCAGAAGTTAAAAAACCAATTTTCATTCTTCAAGACAACTTTTGTTTGGAAGCATTACCTTGTGTGTCATTGAAGGATATTTGTTTCGCAATAGCCTAAAGATTGTGGTGTGTGTGTGTGTGTGTGTGTGTGTGTGTGTGTGTGTGTATCTTAATACTCCCAATAGGGTCTAGTCAAACATTGAGATGAACTGACACATCATGTGTAGAAAATAATGTGTGTCATGAGTTGTGTTCCTAAAGGACAATTTTGAGTTGAGACTAAGTCCATGGAGTACTATGTAGCCATGTAGAATATCGTGGGGTTTCTTTGAGACTCCTTATTCCTGTGAACTAAAGGTTGGCTTGAAGTCACTCCTACTCTCCGAGGTCAGTATAATCACAGTGAAGTTGCTCGTTTGGAGCCTTTGCTTTTAGTTTCATGGAGGTACAAGTTGAGCATTGCTGACCTACAGTAACTAACTTAAATCAAAGCAGATGTTTGGTAGAGTTTCAACCCCTAAAATTAGTCTACAAAGGCCCTTTGGCTCATTTTCTACACTGGTACTGGCTTGGTGATGGAGGAATAGAAATTTCTTGATTAAGTACCGCAATCAAGCCTTTGTGCCTGATCATAATGGATGGCTTTCCACTTGTCTCCATCACGTACTTATTGCACCCTTGGCTACCTAAGCTCTTGGAGCCTCTGTATTCTGACTGGTGAAATGCTTGTAGTAACCACCATGGCGTGATTAACTAAGATGTCACCTGGGAACACTGGAAGAGCTTGCCCCCATGCAGCATCCAATGTGTTTCTTCCATTGCACTGCATCCAGAGGGACTGTGCTTTGTTTTGAACCTCTGTTTGTCCAGAACACACAATTTGCCCTTAATTTCATGCGCTCTCCATCATTGCCTGGGATGATGCAGACTGGAATTTGTGGACATGGATTGGCTTCCACAGCATCTTTCTCCAGAAGAACCAAGGGACCTCAATGCTAATTTGTTTATTCATCAAATCTTCTTTTCAGTGAGTTGTAAATAGGATTCAGAATTTGTCTTTAACACACTACTGCCTGGTGGTTAGAGTCCCATACTAGAACTGATGAAATCCTGGGATGGGAAAAGCTGGGTTTTTGTTAACCTTGACAAAAAAGAAATAGTTGGTGATAAACATAAAACACAATCATTTTATTTCTTGCCATTTTCTACTTTAATTCTTTTCTGAACATGGCCCATTTTTGGTGACTTCTCTTGCTTTTCTTTTCTTTCTTTCTTTCTTTCTTTTCTTTTTTTGAGGCAGGATTTCTCTGTGTAAACTGGAACTCACTCTGTAAACCAAGCTGACCTCGAACTCACAGAGATCAGCCCGCCTCTGCCTCTGCCTCGCAAGTGCTGGGGTTAAAGGTATGTGCCAACACCACCTGTCTTTCAGTGACTTTTCTAAGAGCTACTTCACCATAATGTGGACTGAAATCCCCAAGAAAAGAATCAGCAGATGGCTAGTGTGTGTACTTCTGATGGCTCATGTGTTTGCTTCAGATGGCTAGGGTGTGTGCTTTTGATGGCTCATATGTGTTTTTCTGATGGCTCATATGTGTTTCTGGTAGCTCATGTGGGTGCTTCTGATGGCTCACATGTGTGTTTCTGATGGCTCGTGTGTGTGTTTCTGATGGCTTGTGTGTACTTCTGATGGCTACTGTGTGTGTTTCTGATGGCTCATGTGGGTGCTTCTGATGGCTCGTGTGTGTGTTTCTGGTGGCTAGTGTGTTTGTTAGCTTATTGGTGTTGCACTGACTTCCTTTTATTTCTCCCTCTCTAAATTGTAAGAACGTGCAAAACAAAACTGCGCACTCCCAGCTGTGGCCCTCCTCTGACGACTCTCCCTACACATACTTCAGCTATCTCCGGGCTTCCTTCCCAGTACTCCTAATGCTCCTTAGGACTCCATTATCATCTCATTTTCCTACATGTGTTCCTTAAACTTTGAAGATTATAGTCCTTATTTACATAAATTAAATTCAAGAAGCCATCCCTCATCTCTGAGCTTAATGGATTTTTCTCCCTCATGCTGTGGTACTTGGTGTTCTCTTAGGAATCAACCACCCTTCTGTATTCTGTGACCATTATATGGAATTGCCTTCACTTTCCTAGACTTATCCTTAATTACACAAAACCTTTAGGCTATGCACCTAAATAGAGAAGCAAAAGACAGAATTTGGGCATCTGACAAAGATAAACAAATGTTTGGGAATGGAAATTGTTAAGAGCACTCAAATTCTAGGTACATATTCTGAGATGAAATGCTTTTATACCTAGCTATTTTTGAAGGGTCAGATGGTGACCCCGAAATACAGACATCACACTGCTGTGGGGTAATAAGAGACAAACTAAATAACTTGCGTGGGTCCTTTCCGGTTTTGAAATTGTGGCAATTCATAGATCAGAAATCTTAAAAGAGCAGTAGGCTTTCACGGTGCTGCACATCTGTGCATAAAACCTTTCCCAGGCAGAGCATTGCTAGGAAGAACATCAAGGGCGCTAAGGCAACTCTTCTACCCGCTGTTGTCGGACCAGGTACTCGAGGTCCATGTATCGTAAAACTGAATGATACCCTCTCTACCATACATTCCATAACATGTTGTTGATAGTCCATTATGCTTATAAGTAATTTTATTCAAAGCATAATATTTCAAAATAATATAACCTTACTTGCTACAGTCACGTTGTCAAATTTATCAGCACTGTGACATCTGGAACCTTTGGCTACCAGGAACTTAAACTGTTTAGGTGGCAGTGATAACAACTTGGGTTATTGCCACAAAACCTGGCAGTCACTGAGAACTTTGTTGTGTCTCTAAATTACAAGTTAGCTGTTTGGCCTTACAGAATTGGATGTATTTCCTTGGCTCCCAGTGTATCTGCTGTGCAAGGTACAACTTAGTGAGACTATGTCTACAAATACCCAGGTTTCCACCATGATTTCCTTCCCAGTCACCCTCTTGGTCCCATTCCATTTGTAAGGTGTGTGCTCTGACCTTCACCTTACTCTTGGCCCATGCCACTGACCCGGTTGAAAGGCTGTTGTACACCTTCTCCCTGTGTGTTGCTGTGTACATTCCTCTACTTCCTCTGGTTCACAGCTCAGCATTCACTGCCTTAGAGACAGTCTGAACCTGAGAAAGGCACCTTGCTCTAGGACATACAGCCCCTGTGAGTGGAAATGTTGCCTTTGTAATGCGCTTTATCAATAATGTCTTCTTCCATGGCACTATAATCGCTAGAAGAAGGACGTGCCAGGTTTTGCCACCATTTCACTCATAACATTTATTATGCATATGGGCATACATGTGTGCTGTGGATGCACTCAGACTTAAAGAATTCACAAATACTATGGAATATGTCAAGCATCTAAGGGTTGTTCTGAAAGAAAATTCTCTTTAGGCAAAGTTATGAGGATAGGCAAACAACAAAAGTGAGTCGAATATGAAAAAGAGAGAGGAAAATGGAGAAAGGAGGGGACATGTGGGTATATGGATGGCAGAGGAGTCGGTGACCACGAATCCAGGAAAACCTTAGCGAATAAACCATGGTGAGAACTCATGGGGCTTTCAGCATATCAGCAAAAGAACCTTCTGAAATGTAGGCTCTGTCATTTTTTGTATTTTGTTTTGTTTTGCCAAATCACTTTAATACCATGAACTTCAGTTCCCTCTTGAACATTCACTGGATCATTTTTCATTCTGAGATGAGATCTAACCATTTTGCTGAGGCTGCTTACAAACTCAAGGGCCTCCTGCCTGAGTCTTCTAAATGCTGGAATTTGAAGTGCTAACCCAGTGTTTGTTGTTATAGTCTGGTTTGTCTAATTTACTGCTTATGTATGCATTTATGTATGTATGTATACACAGGTTTATGTGTGTATATGTATGGGTATATACATATTTAAATATTGATTGTGAAGTTTAATAATAAATTTGGTCAAATTATTAAATTTTAATTTCATTGAGATGTATTCCTTGTACATAGTGATAAACAACATAATAATTTTTATACAAGTAGACCAAGTAATCACCTCCTATACCTGCTCCTTTCTCTCCTAATCTGATTTTAATATTCTTTGCTTGGTTTTTTTGATTCTATATTTATGTCATATGATATATGTACACATTTCATATTAACATACATGTATATAAAACACATACATATTTGTATATATACACATATAAAATCATGTATATACATAATATACACATACATGATCTTTTTATATCTGCAAAATCTACAGTCCACAAATGATAGTGGAACCCATTTTTGCTTTCTGGATATGGTTTGTTTTGTTTAAAACAATCTCCAGTTGCATCCATTTTGCTTCATGGTTGAGTAAAATTTCAGTGTGTGTGTATGTGTATCACATTCACTGCATCTGTTTATCTGTTGCTAGATACCTAAACTGATTCTGTACCTTGACTGTTGGGAATGGTGCTGCATTAAACATAACTGTGCCCCTGCTGGCTACGATGTGGAGGAAAGTGTTGGCAAGAATGCAAATTAGTCCAGCTACTATAAAAACGAATTTGGAAATTCCTCAAGAAAATGAAGCTAGAGCTGCCATATGACCCAGCAATACGTTCTAACTTTTAAGGACTTTTACTAATCCATTAAGTCTCAAAACCAGCTAGCCAAATTCTGCACTGATTGTAAATTGCATGAGGATAGAAGTTACACTGCCAGAGTCCTTGTTCAGTGGGTTCACCTGATTTTCATGCCAGTGAGTCACAGGGGAAGAATCACAGGTTGTCTCAATATTGAAGCCAGTACCCTCTGAAAACACAGAAGATGTCCACAGCTTATCAAAATGTTATGCTGGCCAATTTGTAAGCATGGGTTGAATATTCTAATCCTGACATGATATTTAAGTAGCTAGATTTGGCTTCCCTGCTTCCCAGTGTACACCACCGAATTCTTTTTCCTCCCATTCCATTAGACACATGGCCTACTTCAGATGGCCATTGCGTTCCTGTTATTAAACACAGCTGCAAGATCATGAATCCCTATCAACTCATCAGCACACTGCAGCTGACTCTTTTATCCCTGGAATGCAGAAGGGTGGAGCTGCCATGGCAATTAAACAGCACCTCCCATGGAGGAACATGTTTTCAGTAAAAATTAAATGCTTATGACTTTAGCTCATTCCCACAGCTTTATTGTTGGGATTAAGAACTGTGGATAAAATTGAACCATACACTGACTTTTTATGGTCTGGGTTGTTTCTTTCCATATTCATAAAATATTTTAAGTACAGAGACATGGGGAAGAGGAAAATATTTAACTTTTTATCACTTTGCTTTTTCTAGTTTAATTTGTACTACTTCCCAGATTGGTTTTTAATTGTTTATCTTTTTCTTCTGTTTTGTACTTGTTTTAAGATCTCCTTAGTAGTAGAAACACAATGTATACAGAAGTTTCTGTCCCATCTGGTCCCACAGCCATTCAGTCCTAAATAAACACACAGAGGCTTATATTAATTATAAACCGTTTGTCCTATTGCTCAGGCTTATTACTAACTAGTTCTTACAACTTAAATTAACTCACAATTCTTATCTATGTTTAGAGGTAGCTTGGCACCTTACTCAGTGAGGCATTCTCATCTTGCTTCCTTTGCATCTTGTTGGTGACTACTCTCTGTCTTTTCTCTTCCCAGAATTCTCCTAGACTGACCACTTTACAGTGGCCCACTTTACAGTGTACAAGAACATTATCCCACAGCAGAATGGTAGCAAGGAGCCTCAGCATGGCGCCAGAGATTTCAGCTCTAATAAACTATACACACTTGAAATTTTAGTAAGGAACCTGGGAGATGAGTTGAATGGTTCATGATAAAGTGCCCTCCAAAAGCGTTAGGACCTGAGTTCAGATTTCCAGAACCCACATCAAAAGTCAGATGTAATAGAATGCACCTCTCATTCTGTTTCTGGGGAGACAGAGGAAGGGCGCCCCCATCCCTGGAGGTTTCTGATCAGCAGTCTTTCCAAATTGCTGGGCTTCATATTCATTGTGACTCTGTCTCAAATTAAGGGCAAAAACCAATAGAAGAAACCAAACTGACCAACATCTGGCCTTCACAAGTATGTGCATACACATGTGAACATACTTTCACACACCTGCACAGCATATGAATACAAACACATGCATAATAAGCATACAAATGCAACGAAATTAAAATGTGTTAATGACCCTTGCTGGGTTGCATGTGTTCTCCAGGCCCAAAGCTCGTTTTCTCACGAAAGATGAAGCACTCAGGCAGAGGGAAACAGTGACAAGGGAAACACTTCCCACAATCACACTTATTACAAAAAGAAGCAGTCACCCTAAAGTCCTTTCCTCACCTTGTCACCTGGTGTCTGCAGATAACGTGAGTGGGAAGAAATGGGAATGCGCCATCTTTTCAGAATGGCAGGAGGCACTTTAGGGCCATTTTGTCTTTCAGTTACAACCAAATAAATTACACCGGATTAAAACAGTATAGGACATTTGCAGAAATACAACCCAAGGACCCTTACCTTACTAGAACAGCCCGCAGTCCAAATTAATCATTTTTTTATGTTTTGCTTCAGAACTCTGCTTAAGATTAAACATGGAGCGGAATGATTTAATTCCAGTTGTACAAAGATGTGCCATAGTTTTAAGGATTTTTTTCTCTTTCACATTTAAAAAGGAAAAAAAGTTGATCTGCAAATACATATTAAAAAGCATTGTGCTGGAGAGACAGGCTACGATCCTGTGAACTTCTGAAGTGCCAGAGCTGGGTCTGCAGGGAGCTGGTAGTGTTCGTTAAATCCCCCTGTAGTTTGGATCTCAGTGACTAACTTATCCTACATCTGAGAGCAGAAAGGAATACAAAACACCCATCTCTACGTGTCTGTCAAGCTGACTTATGAGAAAAGAATAGAAAGCAAGAAATAAGCTTAAGATGAAAATGGCCAGGAAACCTAGAAAGGCTTTTTTTTCCTCTGTACAGAGAGTGGGAAAGAATTGGAATTGAAAATAACATATATCCTGCTGTAAATCTTTTCAACTCCCCCTCAGATCAAAGTATCTTTTGTTTCTATGTTGACATAAGCCACCAACTTTTTTAAGATCCAGTTTCATTTATTCTTTGAAAATTCCATGCATATACACAATGCGTTTCGACCACATCCACATCCTCTTCCTCTCCTCCAACTCCTTGAAGACAGCCCTCCCACCTTGCTTTCACTTCCAACTTCATGTATTCTTTTATTTTTTTTTAATTTAAAACCACTGAATCTAATTAATGCTACCAGTATGTGTGTGGATTTAGATCATTTGCTGGAGCATGGTCAACCTACAAGGGGCCACATCCTTCAGGAAAATAGTTCACTTTCTGCAGCCATAAACTGTCCTGGTCAGAGATGTGACTTTGGGAGCCGCTCTCCTAGCCACATTAGAATTTTTTTTGCCTTTTTTTGTTTGTTTGTATTGGTTTTGTGTTGTTTCATTTTGTTTTTGAGACAGGGTTTCTCTGTGTAACAGTCCTGACTATTCTAGAACTTATTATATAGAACAGACTGGCCTTGAACTCACAGAGATCCACCTATCCAGGATTAAAGGCCTGTGCCATCACACCTGGCTGCTGCTTTAGACCTGTGACTGGCTTAGTCTTGTGCAGGTATTATGAAAGCAAGCCCAGCTGACTAATGTGGGTTCACATGTGCAACAGCCCTGGCCTCACTAGAAAACCTTGTTTCGTTTCCAGTCCTTCAGTTGCTAAAAGCTTTATGCTCTCTCTTCCAAGATGATCCCTGAGCCTTGAAACCACCAACTTTTTATTGCAGTTCTTCACAAAATTAGAGTATATGATTATCATAATTCAGATATAGTTACAATTTGTTCAGTAATTTGTGTTTTGTGTAGTGTACAGCATGGTAGGAAAATACAGAAATCTAGACACATGTCTTTCTCCTTCTGAAGTAGTTAGGAAAGGAAAAGGGGTAAGTAAGAAATTTTAATATGCTATTAGAATGTAGAAAATGTTTGTTTATAGGCCAACCTGATATGAGAAAGTGAACATATGGCAAGGTAGCTGGAGAAAGAGTCAAGGGAGAAAAGAACTCTTAGGTAAGTTTCTTCCAGGACTGAGAGAAACAGAGCTAATTTTTAAATATTTAAGAGTTTTATGAGCTGATTATTGGACTCTGCTGAATCTCAGTAGGTTGGACCTGGCCACAGTGGGAGAATTTATACCATGGTGATTGGAAATTCTTGTCTATGAATAGTGTGTTTGAGTAGTACTGGTTTACCAGCATGCCACTGTCCTGGTACACTATTCACAAAGCAAGAACCGTCATCTGTGCCTACCACTAGTGTGCTGAGGGGTCCTGGTGAAGTATGAAACATTCAGCATGGTATCCACACTCCATGGTAAAGAGGTGGGTCCTACAAAGGAACAGCAAGTGCCCAGATGAGCAGTAGGTTGAGTAGCTGGTACACAGTACTCTTTCCGTATCTCAGCATCCAGCGTTGACTTAGATGAGCTTCCTCTCCAGGTGTGTGTGCTCCGCCTGTCTTGTGGGATACTCTTCGCCTCACCTCTTATCACTGGGTGTCTCTGTAATCCATATCTTGCTCCCTCCCCAGTCTTATCCTTTAGCTTCAGCTACACTTTACAGTTTTATGTTACACATCTCTCTACTTTCAGGCTAGACTTTTCCCCCTAGCCCAGCACATCTTCAAAACGGCAACAAATTTGTCCTTTGATCTATGGTACAATTATTTTTATTTTTGTTACAAATCTATGACAAATTGTTAAACTTCTCTGTGCATAATAATGAAATAGAGACAGTCACACACACACACACACACACACACATATAACTTAGGTGTGATTTTTGATAATTCACTTGTACCCTAAAACAATTTACAGTTGTTAGAAGAAAAGATATGCCATAAATGGTGTTAAAGATTCCCTACAATAGGCTGCGGTTCTTAATCATCCATGAAAAACGCAAGAACTAGGTGAAGGCTCTGAACAATACTTAAATAACATATTAGAAAGGATACAGTTATTTGATGTCACTTTAACTTTCAACGATTCGTTTATTGAATATGAGCTTTGGTTTTAGTCCTTTACCTTAATTACTAAGATAGTTCTATTACTCTTATGTAACAGAATTAATTCTAAGATTGTTTTTAATTGTTAATCCAAATCTGACGGCAATGTTTTTTCCCTTCAGCACCTCTTATAACTGGGAGTCAGGTATATGGAGTTTATACTCCACCAATTAAGTGTACAATTTGTTTGCTGAGAAGCTACTCAAGTAAGTAATAAATTTCACATGTTTAAGCATTCACATGAAGAAAACATAAAGAATGAATGTGTATTTTCATTTATTTCACTTTTTACAAAATCAAGGCAAACCTTAAGTTGTTGCTGGTGCACATTCATCTTCTCTCTACTTTCTCTTCATCAAAACCAAAGATCAGAGATATTGGTAGTTCTTGTAATTTACAATCAGCCATTTGATCCATATAAAGAACTCCTATTAAATTCACTGAAAATATAAATCATGTATCCTGTTTTAAATCTTTTTAACAGAAAAAAATGCCTTACTAAGTGTATGAGTTTCCAAGAAAATTCTAAGGCTTAACATCTGAGGTATTTTTGAATTTGACATCTTTCAATTTTGTGAAACATTTGGTTTGAAAAGCATTTAAGTTGGTCAGAAAAACATGGCATACAATAAGTCAACATGGATTGGACAAAAAAAATACAATCTTATTTTCACGTAAAGTAACCCAATAATTTTCAGTCCCTCAAGCTCATGATATTCATCCAAAGTACTCAGAGTAGCTACTGTTTGCAAAATATGCCTACCCTACTTACCAAAGGCTCCTCTTTGTCATCACAGATGCCAACCCCAAATGCCAGTGTTGGCACCTCTAAAACTGTTGTCATTGCTCATTAGCAGGCATCAAAATGCCTTAATAATATTCTCTGTCATTATCTGAATCTGTTGATATATCAGTGAAACACATCCTTCTTGCCAAGTCACAAGACGGACTTGTGTTTTGCTGCCCAGGGCCAACATCGGCTATCCAACTGGACGTACAAAAGCAAGAGCTCCAGCAATGTGGAGGCAAGAGAGCATTCTTTCCATCTAACTGACAGCATGAAACTCATGACTTTAGAAGAGGCAGTATGCATGTTTTACTGAGAGGACAGTCAAGTATCTAATGGAAAATGTTCCTGTCCTCAGAAGTACTACAATAAAGTCTTCATTACAATGTGAGTGGCATTTATATGGACTTATCAAATTAATAAAATCTGAATTTCATCATCCCAGATAGATTGCCCTGCAAGTTTCTACACTACCCAAAGGTAGATAGGAGCGAAAATGTTAATAATTTATTGTTCAAAAGGGCAATTTTTAAGCCACATACTACATTTAAGCATATTGCAAGTATTTGTAAGTGAAGAAAATAAAGCATCCGGACCCTGTGGGGTGAGGTTTCAAGTGTCAGTTCTCTCCTGGTCAGAAAGGAACAACTGAAATTACGCATTATGAACTAAGAGAAGTTGTAAACTCTAGGCAGCTGCCCTTGCTTCATGTCTGTTTGTGCAATCTGTGATCACTACACCTAATGAGAAGGCCTGGGCTACTGCAGAGAATCTCTCTTTGTAGCCAAGCATGCAGCCAATAAGCTATGAGGCACCATGCTGAATGGAATGGAAGAAAAATAGAGACTTGGAAGGCAGTGACTGGCAAGCGACTGTTCTTCTCCCCGCTGCAACAGTGTTTGCTTATTTCTGATGTCACAGTTACAGACGAACATGCATCCCAGCCTTGCCATGCTTGCTTTATCTCTATAATACCATTGCAAAGAGATCTTTTTTACTAAACTGTGTTTCTATCATTTCCATCGTCAGTCTTAATGGTCAACTTGATGAAATCTGGAATTGCTTGGGAGACAAGTCTCTGTACATGTCTATAGGAATTTATTTTGATTAGGTTAATGTAGGCGATAACATCTGTCCACTGGGAGTAGCACCATCCCCTGGTGTGGTACTGGGACTTCAGTAAAAAAGAAGAAATGGAACGAAGCACAGGCATTCAGTGCCCTCTCTTTTTGGACTGTGGATGTAATGTGACTAGCTACCTTAATCCCCTATCACTTGAATTCCTTGGCTGTAATGGATTGCAGGCTGTAATGGATTGCACACTAGGGCTGTGAGACACATAGACCCTTCCTTTCCTAAGACAATAAGACAATTTTAGTCAGGGATATGTTTCAAAACAGTAAGAAATGTGACTAATGCAATTTTTGCACAAGGAGGGTGGCCCTTTGTTCCCTCCTGGCCACCTGGCTAGCTTACACCTGAAATAATCACACAGAAACTATTCATTTAAACACTGCCTGGCCCATTATCTCTAGTTTCTTATTGGCTAACTCTCACATCTTGATTTAATCCATTTATAATAATCTGTGTTCACCAAGAGGTTGTGGCTTACTGGGAAAGATTTAGCATATCTGACCTGGTGTCTCCATGGCGGCTCTCTGACTCTGCTTTGTTCCTCCCAGAATTCAGTTCTGTCTACTCTGCCTACCTAATTTCAGCCACATCAGGCCAAGCAGTTTCTTTATTGATTAACCAATGAAAGCAATACATAAACAGAAGGGCATTCTATACCATGCAATAACTTGAACTAGCTTTTAAATCAAACACAAGTTTGGAAATAAGCATCATGATACAGACTTATTTGCAGGGCAGAGGTAATATGAAAAGGAAATTACTGAATGTTCCTGGTTTGATATTAGCACTCAGTGAAGAGCATTTACTACAAAATACTTTCAAGGGTCTCCTGTACAAAGGAATTAGATGTTGAAAGACTTCAAACAGTAATTGAGATCACATACAATTTATTTATAGTACTCAAAACTAATTCAGAGGGATTTTTGAATTAGGGTTTTAAATAGAACTCAGATAATTTACTCTTCCTCCTGTTGTCACTTGGGTTTCCAAGACACTGCCTCTGAGGACAAGAGAGCTGAACACCAGGTCTGAACAAATCATACCACCCGTGGTTACCTATCTATGGAATGGGTTCCCTCCCACACTTTATCAACATCAATTTCACATATGGGAATCAAAAAATCAAAATGAATCTAGGAAAAGCTTCAGCTTTCATGCTGGGATCATTTAGACTCCAGCAGTCTTCCTGTTTGTTAGTTTAAGATAGCTGTGTTTTCTTAATTAGGAAACCCAGCAGAAAACAGACTTGAAACTTGAGATTCTCATCCTTAAAGGTAAAATAAATGGAACATTGATCACTAGAAGGATGAACTTATTGTCCATACACTTGCACAAAACTGGCAATGAACCTACAGATATGGAGGAGTGGTACATTATTGAATATAATGAGCTACTTACTGTTAGTGTGATATATAAAGGCTAGAAGGTGTGTTTTGCAAAAAAAAAATTCAAAACACTGAAATGATACCTTTTCAAAGACATTGTAATGGGGTCTCTACCACATTCCCAGTTTCCTAGACTATCCTCAAGTATATAGCCACCTAGGATGTGTAAACCAAGAAAGGAATACTTTCAGAAGGGGGATAAGCAAAGATCAATACAGACAATGAGTTGGCATAATGAGTGGGGAATTGTGGTGCATTTTAGCCTTTGAATTACAAGGTCAAATACACCAGAATTTCAAGTTCTTTGTTGTCCATAGTGAGGCTTGTAAAAAATGAAAAGATTTATGCATCTTTCAAGTTGCCCTAAAGATCTTGGAAAGTTTCTCTAAAGAAAATGAAATATACATTAAGGTAGTTTTACTTCCTGCCTTCAATAATCAAGTATTCTTAGGGTTAAAAGTAATTTTGAGGTCAAGTTAATGAATAGTGGTTTGGTTTGATATTGTCTTGTAGGAAGACCAAGAATAAAGTTAAAGGAATGGTGGTGAGCACAGTGACTATGGACTCAGGAAGAATATTTACTGAGAAAGAAGAGGTTATAAATTAAAGGCTCTGTAATTTCTCACTGGCATTTGTTCTTTCTCCTTCCCAGTCTTGAGAAATAATGAGGAAGAATATAAGCCAGTTCTTAAAGCCAATCAAAGGAGAAGGCATGAGTGTTTTTATATTAGAATAATGTGAATATAGACCAGTCAGATTTTATACATCACCAACAATGTGAAGACAAACAGTTTAACAGATCTTATTTCTAGGCTAGATCCCCAATAAAACTTTTGTTACTTTTATATAAGTGGATTTTATTTGTCTGTTTTTATTATATTTTTATTATTTAAAATAATTTTAAACTTTAAATATATTTTATCACTCTTCCCTTCTCCAAGCACTTCCAGAACCACTCTCCCTCTCTACACAAAGAACTTTAGGTTCTTCCACAAAAAATTCAAATAAACCTTAAACAAACCCAGAAGAAAACCTAAACGAAGAAAACAAAATAAGACACCCTACCCACAAAAAACCCACACCAAAATTGTAATCAAATAAAATCACACACACACAAAAAAACCCAGTAATAACCTCTCTGTAGTCCATTATATGTAAAGTTTTCCTTAACATTTCTGCCCTAAAGTGGTTGGTACACCCAGTGTCATTTTGTTCAAGAAAATTGATTTTACAACCCCCAATAGGAATAAGCAACATTTCAGTTTTTAACCTTTAATTTAAAAACATAGATTAATAAAAACCCAAAGGCTGGATTTTCATTCACCCATTCATTCATTTTTTTAAGTGCAGTAAAATAAGTTAAAATGAAAACCATCGCATGGCAGTTGGACAAGACAAACCAACAAAAGGAAAAGAGTTTGAGAAGGCACAAGAATCAGAGTCCCACTCATTCGCACACTTAGGAATCCCTAAACTTGAGGCCATACATATACATGCACATAAATAGATGTATATATGTACACACAGAAGATCTGGTGTATTTCATGCTGTCCATGTGCATGCTTATTCAGTCTCCTTGAGTTCATATAAGCTTTGTTTATCCTAATTTAGAGGGTCTTGTTGTCTTAGTGTCCTCCATTCCCTCTTACATTCTTTTTGCCTCCCCTTCCTTAGGGTTGCCTGAGCTCTGTGGTGAGGAATTTGATGGAGATATTCCATTTAGGGCTGAGTGTTTCAAAGTCTCTCACTTTCTGTATTATGTCTGACTTTGGGTCTCTATATTTAATCCTATCTTCTTCATGAGATAATTTCTCTGAAAAAAAACTTAACAAGGCACTGATCTACAAGTATAACTGAATTTTATTAGGAATCATCTTGTAACTATTTTTTTCCACTTTTTAGACCAGTGTTATTTGATATTACCATTGGTCAGGGACCTAGGGACCTAGGGTTCTTGGTCACCCAAGCAGTTTTGGGTATTGATTCTATCTGATATTTGCATTTCTCTTTTGAGTGTATGCAGAGTACATACCCATAGCAAAGATGCTAGAACATAGGAATGAATTTCTATTTAAGTATCAGGTCAACATTTCCATGTTCAATGAGTTGCACAGGTGCTGTCTTCCTCAATGGGGTCTTGCTGTCAATTTGCAGAAAGTCTTGGCAACAGCCTTGGTTGTTGTATACCCAATAAAACTTTAATTATACATACTTACGGTATACCTCACATAGGCTTCTTTTCTACATTATCTGAACCTGTAAAACATTACATTCTCTAACCACTGTTGCAAGTCAACTCATTGAGTCTGACTTCATATCTTTTAAAGCAAACTTTTATTTCCAATTTACTATGTGTAAAGTATTAAATACATTTGAGTAACTGAGTCATAATTGTTGTCAACAGACATACTCACAATAACAATAAATCCCTGAAACGTTGCAAATGTTACCTTTAAAGCTAGGTGTGCTGGCACATTCTTATAGTCCCAGTGCTTGGAAGTCTGAGCAGGACAGTTGTGAATTCGAGAACAGCCTGGACTATAAAACAAGAACCTATTAGAAAGAAATAAACACAAAATACTTTTACCAGACCCTGAAAATTTGAATTCCTTGGCTACATCTTGAGCAAATATCTCCTTCTTAGAGGTCTTTGACAGCATTTGTCAAATAAATAATTTGACTTGATAATGTTATGGCTATTTTGTACACCATTTAATATGTGACAAATCTTGTTCTGTAGAAATATCAGGATGCTTCCAAATATAGTTTAACATACCACTGGAAAAGAAAAAAATCACAGACAAGGGTATCACAACAAAAGACATGTGTAGACTAGTATCCTTGATAAGAACAGTATCAAGAATCCTCAATAAATCTATGGCATGTTAAAAAAGATTACACACCATGGTCAAGTGGGATTTTTGGTCAAAAAGATGATTCCACATGTATAAATCACTGTGTTTTGTATAGCTTATTAACACAATTAGGGATAAAAGTATTTGATCATTTTAACAAAAAGGTACTCATCATAGTTTAACACTTTTTCATATTAAAATTTTAATAAATTAAGTATAAGAGGAATACAACTTAGCACAAACCTACCACTGAACCTTGTTCTGAGTAGACAAGAAGCTGAAAACCTTGCCCCTAAGTTAAGGCAAGGATGCGCACTCTAAAACTTCCTATACTGGAGATATTGGAAATTCTTTTCAGAAGTTGACAAGAAAAAGAAAAAAAAGACATCCAAATTATAAAAAAATGAAATCACATTATCTCTTCTTATAGAAACATGATCTTATGCTTCAAAACTATACCAAATAACTATGAGAAGTATCAAGAATATTCCCAGAAAAGTTTAGGATTAAAACAACAACATGAAGGCTGACACCATAGTGCAAATAGAGAAACAAATTATGAAAGTTGTCCTCTGACCTCTATCTACATACTATGTCATGTTTGTGCTCATACACATGCATACACACATACATACACCCAAATGCAATAAGGTGTATATTAATAACAAAGAAATTATAGATATTTCTGAGAAAACTGAATATCCATTTAGGAGAAAACTAAAATTCAAATGTGTGAATCCTTATATCACTAACTAAACTTAGTGTAGTAAATTCACACATAGCATGATGGCTAAGTACTTTCCCAGCATATGTGAAGCCCTGGGTTTTATCCCTATTACACAAAATTTATTTTACACAATAAATAGAATACAATAAAAATGGAATCACTCCCAATGGGTTGACGAATTATAGTCTCAATGGAAGACATAAAGCCCATAGATGTCGATGTCAAGGAACAGCTCCTTAATATTGCTTGGCAAGGACATTTTAGATATGAACCTATGATGGTAATCTTGATTGTCAACTTTGTGAAATCTAGAATCTCCTAGGAGACAAAGAGACTGGCTTATTTAGACAAGATTAATTGAAGTCAAAAGACCCACTGTAAATGCAGAAGGCAGCATTCTGTGAGGTGACAAAATAGAATGAGAAAAGGGAACTGAGCATGCGCACCCATCTCTTGCTGATTCTTGCCTGTGGATGAAAGGTGATCAGCTGCATGCTCTGCCATTGTCATCTCCCTCGACAATGAGCTACGCCTGCAGACTGATCGAAATAAACACTTCCTTTGTTAGACTGGTTTTGCCAGGTATTTTCTGAGAGTAGCAACAGCGACAAAACAACTAATCCTGACCCTAGAAGTGCAAACAATAAGCAGTAAAACAAACGGGAAAGCTGTTGCACAGCAAAGGAACAACCGACGAAATAGGGAAAGGCAAGCTGTGGATGGACCGGAATGATCATCCACATCGCATGTCTTATAAGGAGTCAGACTCTAAAACATACAAAGACCAGTTCACCTCAGAAACAACCACAGCATAAAAAAAAAAAAAAACTAAGCAAGGTGGTGGTGCACACCTTTAATCCCAGCACTCTGGAGTCAGAGGCAGGCAGATCTCTGTGAGTTCGAGGCCAGTCTGGTCTACAGAGAGAGTTCCAGGACAGGCTCCAAAGTTACAGAGAAACACTGTCTTGAAAAGCCAAATAAATAAATAAATAACTTAAGAATTAAATGCATAGTTTATTGGAGTTAGAGAAACATTTATAGTATTGGAGCTGTATGTATAAAATTGAGCTATATATTCAACTTTCCATGTAAGAAATCATTACTATCCTACTTTTCAAATTAAAAATTATTGGTTCAATGTGCAAGACATAGCTGTTCATTGTTTAGTAAATTTTCTGATCATATAGCCTTCCTTCTGATACAGCTTTTGTAACTCCCAAAGCACTAAAAACTTGTTCAGCCAAAAGACCATTTGGAGAAACATCCTATGAAATATATTTTATATTGGAGGGTCAGGTAGATTAGCCAGCCACATCCTACATGCCCAGCCTCACTGATACTCCTCCTCTGAAAAACAGCTGCTTTTGGGCATGAGTTTAAGGATTCTTTTGGAAAAGCAGGGATAACCATATTCTTCTAGATGTTTGTAAAGTTCCAGCTCTCAGGGCTGCCAACAATCATGTATTCCAATCACCCTGTCTTACAAAGACAGTATAAAACCATTAGGAAAGTGGTAAAACTTCAAAAACTTAGGACTAATGAATAAAATTTAAACCTGTAACTATGTGAGTATGAGGAGTATTCATACATATATATGGAGGTTTAATTATAAATTATAATTTTTATAAATATACTAGTTAATATATACAAATTATAATTATAATCCCATTATAACATATAAATTATGTAACATATAACATAATTTAAATAATACTTTATATTTATATTATGTATATATTATATGTTAATTACGTTTATCTCATACATAGCATGTATGTTTTTATATCATGCATATTTATATATTGCAGGTATAACATATATCTCTTTATCTTTAACAAATTAGAGTATTACCTTTGGAATTAAAAAATTCGTTTGCTTGTGAAGGGTCGCTAGATGTCTGAGTTATTGTAGGCATTATTGGCAATGTTGGATTCCTTGGGTTGTGATTTTCCTTCTAATACTTTCTGTAAGGCTGGATACATTTTAGTAACTAGAAAAATCAATAAAGTTCATTTTATGTTTATCCATCTAAAAAAAAAACTTGGTTTGCCAGCTTCTTTGTAAGTGTCTTAGTTAGGGTGTTCTACTGCCATGAAGAAATAACATGACCACAACAACTCTTATAAAGAAAACATCTAATTGGGGTAACTCACAGTTTCAGAGGTTCATTCCATTATCATCATGATGGGCAGCATAACAGTATGCAGGCAGATGTGGTTCTGGCTACATCTTGGTCAGAAGGCAGCAGGAAGTCAGCTGATTGTCACACTAAGTGAAGCTTGAGAAAAAAGACCTCAAAGCCCATCCCCAGAGTGACACACTTCCTCCAGATTACCCACACCTACTTCAACAAGGCCACACCTCCTAATAGTGGCACTCTCTTGGGGGTCATTTTCTTTCAAACCACCACTCTGAAGGATAAAAATCTAGTCTTTGGTACCCTAAATATTTTTTGCTCCTTCTATTCACATGTGTACACACTCCTGCTTATAGATGTATTTCTTTTTCTTTTTTTTTTCAAAGTTTATTAAATTATAAAAGTTTCCATTTCCGCCCCCCTCCCAACACCCTCCCACTCCCCCCACTCCCTCTCCTCCTCCCTCTCCATCCCTAAGAGCAGTCAGGGTTTCCTGCCCTGTGGGAAGTTCAAGTTCCTCCCCCCTCCCTCCAGGTCCAGAAAGGTGAGTATCCAAACAGACTGGATCCCAAAAAAATCCAGTATATGCAGAGGAAACAAGTCCCAGTGTCATTGTCAATGGCTTTTCAGAAAGACTCCGGGCCAGCCACATTCAGAGAATCCGACCACATTCAGAGAATCTGGTTGGATCACGTGCTCATTCAGTTCCAGTCCAACTGGCCTTGGTGAACTCTCATTAGATCAGTCCCCTTGTATCAGTGGGTGATCGCATCCCTCGCAGTCCTGATTCCCTTTTTCATGTTCTTCCTACTTCTGCTCCTCATTTGGACCTTGGGGGGCTCAGTCCGGTGCTCCAATATGGGTCTCTGTCTGTATCGCCATCCTTCGTCGGATGAAGGTTCTCTCTGGTCTTGCCTTCTTTGCTCACGTTCTCTTTCCTTCTGCTTCTCGTTTGGACCTAGGGAGTTAAGTCCAGTGTTCCAATGTGGGTCTCTAGAAGTGACCAGAGGCTCCTTTTCATCAATGACCGCTCTGAGATAACTGTGCTGTGGTGGTCAGACCACATATTCTTCTTCCCCTGAAAGCCTGGCACTCTGGAGACTGCAAGTCTCACCAAGGGCTCCTGATTCAGAAATCCTCCTCTCAGCACTCTCCTGACGTTATTAATGGCCCTGATGTACAAACCTAGAATAAAATAGAATTAAAATCCAAAGTTAATTTCAAGCTCCATTAGAAATTAAAGGTGTTGGGAAAGAAATCAATATTTGCCCACTGCAAAATGACTAAATTCAAAGCAATTAATTCTATTATTTTGTAACTTCTAAAAACTATAAAGAAAACTCGAACTATAAAATGTTGCACACTCACACACATACCCAACGTGTGTGACTGCAAATAATGTGAATGAATGTCCAAGTCAGCCAGCAAAAATCTGTTTTATTACTTTATAGCTACAAGTGTCTTAAAATAGGACCAATTATTCTGCAAAATTCGTAGTTCTTTCCAACAATTATCAACACACTGATGTAAATCTGGGACAATTTAGGGGCAATAGAGCAAAGAAATTTATTTAAATGGAATAAATGTATCTTTTCCCTTAATTTTACTCTCTCTTTTCTGGCTTTCTTTAAGTCTTGCTATACATTACCAAATAAACAGTTCTGGAACACAGCATTCCCAGCTAGTATAAAGTATTCTGCAACCTGTGGACTTGTGGGTCACGGGAGACATAAAAGCAATGCTCAGTGAAAAGCTTTTTCATGTCAGAGCCCATACCACTCCTTCCCGTATTGTCTTTTGGGGAAACTCTGAGTTTACAAATGGACCTTTTGCAGGTCCAGAAAGATCAGAGTGAAAAGGCTCTGAGTCAGACCTCGTGATGGTAATGTGTCACTCATTCCCTTCCAGTCTCAGGGCGGGTCCTCATGGGAACCGGCTCCAGCCTTGCTCCTCATGACAGCAGATTGGGGTGAACACTGGGAAAGGATAATAACGGGTCGCCTCAGCTATTGACTAAGGAAAGGTCATGTCCTCCAGCCTTGCCTTTGTCTATTTGTGACAAAAATGGTCAGTATGATTAAGGGTGAATGCAAGAAGAAAAACATTCCATGCACCAAGAGTGCCCTTACACTTCTCAGGAAGTGAACAGAGCAATACTCAATAAAGATTTTTGTCCTTTGAAACACATTTTGATAGAGCTGCCCAATGACTAGCAGTTGGCCATTTAGCCTCTTTACAACGGTATCTTTAAAACTTCTACTGGATATTGTTTCTTTGATGGTGTGACTTGTTCGACCTAAGAGTAGAAAGCTGAGCTTTGTGGGAAGCTTCCTGGACCACCAACCTCTCTACTCATTGTCTTTTTGGCTCCACATTTGTTTTGAAAAATACCTGACTGACTAAAATGACTTTCAATGTCTTTCTCCAAACCACATGTTCAACGGTCTTCTTGTGACATTTTAAGTAAAGATATATGTTGGAGATTAACAGACTTTGTCCTTATCTCCTTCTTAGATAAAATGGAGATGAAAGGTTTTTTTTTTTTTACATTGAAAGTTTTTCTGCTGGATCTCAGATACTTATGAGATGTGAAATGGATGTTCATTGTAAGTTATATATAATAGGCCATCAAAAAGCAATGGCCATGGAGTGTATCAGTCATTCCTGGCACTCCCAGCTACAGAAAGTTTCTTTCCTTTCAGTCCAGTCTACCCACAGGAAATCTTAGATGCCTCTCATTACCAATTGATATAGAAAGAGGTCAAGTGAGAGAAGGCAGAACACAGATTGGTAATGCCAGGGAGTCACAGTGTACTCCCTGTTGGTAACAGTCAACTCTACCTTGTGACTTCCCTGTTCTTCTTGTCAATTTCCATTTATACGATGGAGATTCTTACATCTTAATTTGGAGCTCATAACATTCCACTTTACTGGGAGTCCAGAACACAGTTGAAATTAAATATAAGTAGTTGCTGATGACCGTCTCCAGATCCCACATGTTATGCTTCTACAAATAAGCTTAGTGTGCTGGAATTCAGCCTTTGGTTCTCCCAGTTCAATACTTGCTCTTCCATAAGGCAGCATGGTCCATTAGGAAGAAAAGCAGCTACTGAAGGCATCATCTGAAAACTTCCATACTCTATGACTCACCCCACCCAGCATCTTCCATGCCCAAGGTCATTGTATTCCACCTTCCCCTTTAGTCCTGCCCCTCAGGGCAGGGTCCTTATATCCGAATTCCTTCAGAAACCTTCCAAGGTCTCATTTGAAAACCTCTAGTTTATTCTTCATAGATCTGCAAAAAATAAGTATCAAATTCAATCACTTCTCTGGTTAAGACCCTTCAAGAAGCCACCAAGACTGTCAGATAAAATATCAGAAATATCCATCTCCTCACACTTGACTGCACCCATTCATCGCCAACACTCGCTTGCTGCAGCTAAGATGAACATCATTTGATGCTGCCTACAAGCTTTTGCAAACACAATATTTTCTATTCTCTTTCTAATTAGTTAATTCTGACATGTTCCTCATTATGCGGATAGTCTCATATATCACAGGAAGTGTTCTAAAATCCCCCTGATTCAGGACACCATTCTATGTTTCCTATAGCAGGGAACACAGATGTTGTCAGTGAGAGAGCAATGCAGATTACCAATTGATTTTAAACCAGAGGGTAAGATAAATGCAATAGGCACTCAATAGATGCTCACTATATGATGAAAGTGGGGTTCGTACACCCAGCTTGATAGCCCCAAACTACAGCAGGAATTTTTGTTAAACAATGGATCTGAACTTGGGCTAATTCCTCACGCTTGCCCTCTTCTGTTTCTTTTCTCCTCTGTTCACTGGTCCCCTATATTCTGTATGAAGTGAAAAAAAAATCCATTATTAGTGAACATTGCAAAAATCTTTGAAAGGAATGGAGTTTAATCCCCATCACTGTTCCTATCAGTTCCATGTTAAGATGGTTTCTCACTTATGTCAGGGGACAGCATTCATGAATAATTTCATGGTTAAAAACATTTCGGAGAAGGAAAACCACCTTCTTATTGTCATACCAATAAAAACTGCCCCTATATAGAGTTCAACACTTTAGTACTGTATAGAATGTGTTCTGAGATTCTTCTCCGCAGATGTTTTAATCTAGAGATTTATGAAGTTCAGTGTGGAATGTGGATACCATCTTCCAATATATCAGTTCCATATCAGTTCCGTGTCTACCTAGTTTGAGTTTTCATATTTTTAAAGAAGTGATTATTTGTCTGTGTCTGGGTAGCTACCTAATGGAACAAATAAGCATACAGATTCCTGATTGCCATCCCACAAGTTTATGGCAAGGTCTGATATTTTTAGATTCATGGTTTTTTTCTTGAATGAGTATTTTTGCCTGTGCATATAACAAATGTTTGCCTGACATGTAAGGAGAGCAGAGGATGACATTAGATCTTATAGAATGGAGTACAGACAGTTGGTAAACAGCCATGTAGTTGCTGGGAAGTGAGCTTGGAAGTTCCTCTGTAAGAGTAGAAAATGCTTTTAACTGCTGGTCCATCCCTCCTTCACCCTCCCCACTGAGTCTGAATTTTAACAAGAGTACTAGAAGAAAGTCCAAATTGGCTAGGCAGGTGAATTTAGCTCTCTCCTCTGTCCAGAGTACTCAGAGTTCTCCTGACTCTTGCTTTTCTTTCATTGACTTCATGTTTGCTAGATTCTCAGTGCTATGACATCATTAAAGTTCTTTTACCAAGCCTCTGCTCTGCATTAGCCTTTGCATGTATTTCCAGCTTCTCCCCTCATGGCCCCTTCATGAGCTCATTAGGGAGTGGGCGATCACTTCATCCTCTCCCAAAGTAAAGACATGACAAGAACACTACATGAGGATAGAGAAACTCAGGGTTCTCAGACCCGCCATAGGGGCAGCCCATAGGTGATGTAAGGTAGGTCTTACACCCCAAGTCCATCATTCAGATTCTTTATGTTGAATATGTTTATGGTTACTAAAACAATGTCAACCAAAGAAGTTCTCCTCAGGGTTGGAGAGATGTTTCAACAGTTAAGAAGACTATGATTGTATTCTCAGCATCAACATGACTGTTCACAACTGCTCCAGTTTCAGGATTTCAATTCTCTCTTCTGGCTTCTATGGGCACTGCATATCCAGGGTACACAGGCATATGGAGAGACATGACACCCAAACATACAAAACCCCTTTTCTTAAGTCCTTCTCAAGTGTGTGACTTGTGCTAACAGAGTTAAGATTTTAAAAAAAAAAATATATAAATTTTTTCATCAACAATGTAAAAGTAGCACTCACAAGTTTTAAGTTATCAGTTAAGTTCTAAACAGTTTAACAAAGGGTGCAGGAGATTTATGTCCAACATAGATGGCATTTTAATTTTATTGGAATGCTTAATTTGTTTTAATTCCATAGACGGTTCAATAATATGCCCATCACGTACACACACACACACAGACACAGACACACACACGTACACACACACACACACACACACACACACACACACACACACACACATAGTAATATTGTTTCCCGTGGTACTGAATTCAGACCAAATAAGGAGCACCGTGTTCTGTATAAATATAAATGACTTTGGTCCTGCTTAGTTTTTCACCTCCTGGCTACATTTTTTTATGTCAGTGACAAAATGTGGTGCCTTTAGTAGATTTTGAATACAAATCCATTGCTTCTTTGAGCACTGTCTAGCACTTTTCTTTTGTTCTGATCCTTATACCCTATTGAAGAGCTGCACCGGCACCAAGAATTCACAGGGTAATGACTTCACTTTTTAATTTCACAAGTCTTTGAGGAAAGGGTCCTTTCTTCTTCAAGCTGGGTTTTTTTTTATAATGAAAAAGCTAATTATCCCTTAAAACAACATTTTTTTGCATCTTGTAATAAAACTAGGATGTAATTTAGTAAGTTTCTAATAGTAAGTTAATGAGTTTCATCCAAGAGCTCACATCAT
This sequence comes from Myodes glareolus, assembly GCF_982192425.1. Lineage (NCBI taxonomy): Eukaryota > Metazoa > Chordata > Mammalia > Rodentia > Cricetidae > Myodes > Myodes glareolus. The sequence continues at coordinate 43,961,063 of NC_142050.1, forward strand.
GTGGTGCATATTTTTTATGTATACATAATGTTTCTAATCTGAGCATGCTTGAGTTTTTAAAGTTGTTGTCAGCAAAAAAAAAAGGGAGGCCAAAAATAGACTTACAGCTTCCTAACATGCTGAACCCAAGGATTTAGCAGCATCTGATCATACAAAGTCACGGTGCACAGGGTAAGCTCTTTGCAACAAGATGATAAGGATGAGAGACAAATTGCCAAGGCCGACATCAGAAAAGCATCTCTGTCTCACGTTCCGGCTCTGCTGATTTCTCTTAGGTTTGACCTGACCTATTTTCTTGACCTCGCATGAAGAAAGCACAGTGCCTGTAAATGCTTTGGATAGTGAGAGGTCCCGTAGTGACGGGAGCCCAAGTAATAGTTGTTTGTTGACTGTTAATTGCACTCAATAGTTTATAAGTGACGATATCAATGGATGTATACCAGCTAACTTTATTGTCTTCTAGGAGACAAGGGAAAATACATACAAGGCAAGTTATGGAGAAAAGATATAATGTGAGTTGGATGACAAAAATTATAGGATGGGATACCGCCTATAGACCTTAATCTATGTTAATGGAGAAAAAAGGGTTTGTTTGATTTTTTTTCACCACCCTGAACGCACCCGATCTCATCTGATCTCCAGAGCTAAGCAGGGTCGGGCCTGGTTAGGACTTGGATGGGACAAAAAATATTTTATCTACAGTGTTAGCGTACATAATGTCATAGCAAAGGCAGTGGTCAGGGGTGCATCAGGAGGTTGTGAGCTCACATCTTAAAGCGTAAACACAAAGCTAGGAGAGGAAGGGAAAGTGTGAAAAAGAAGCAGGAGATGAATGAGGGAGCAGAAGAAGAGGAGAGGTCACAAGTGCCCTGGGAATAGCAGTGGGGGGGCTTTGATGTACTTTGATGTACTTTCTCTAACAAGGTTGCACTAGTTAAATCCCCCCAACTGCATTCCCAAATGGGGACCAAGTGTTCAAATACCTGAGCCTATGGTGGGCATTCTCAAGCACACCACCACACCTGCCATGCTTCACTGCCCACAGATCTCAAATGTGTATGTTGTGATGGTTTGATAGAGTCCCCAGTGTAACGGATTAAGTAAAATGCTGCAAATCTCCAAGTGGCTGCAGTGGACAGCGACCAGGCCACAGGTCCCCAGAGTGGCTGCAATAGAAATTAATCCATTTCTATTAAACTGTGTAATGCCACAAGGCTGTGACTTAGCAGGTAAGGTTTTGACATCTTTCTCCTCAGGCAGCTACAAGGCATCTCCCTGGCTCTACCTTCTCTCTCCCTGCATTTAGCTTAGTTGACCCACCTACCTATATTCTGTGCTGCCATAGGCCAAAACAGTTTCTTTATTAATCACTGGTATTAAAACATATTCCCAGCATACAGAGGGTAATCCCACATCATCTGTTCTTTCCTTGGAGACTGTTGGGTTGTACTCACATTTCTGCTTCCGTGTCTCTCTGCCTTGATGGACTGCATCCCCTCTGAAACTGAAGGGAAGGTTGACCCCCTTTCTGTCATTTAGCTAATGCCAGGTATTTTCTCACAACAACAGAAAACAAAACTAAAACACATGTGTCCACAGATAACTATGGCACTGCATCCAAATATCCAAATCCATTTTCATACAGCTTCTTTTGAAATATTTTTTTTGTAATCATCTAGAAATACTTTTCTTTGGGTGAGGAGATTTGTTGTTTTTTTTTTGTTTGTTAAATTTTGTCTCCAACTGACTTCCATGGCATTTCATGGCCTGAGCAGAACTTAAATTCATGGTTCCTGTACCTCAACCACCTAACTTCTTAGAGTATAAAAATATAAAAATTCTTAGACTATCAGAATATAAGAGTACACCACTACTCCCAGCAAGGTTTGCTGTCTTAAAATAGAATCACCAAAATACCATTTTTCACTCAAAACCAAATAGGAATTAAATTATCAGTGGCATTGAGTACAAGCCTCAGTATCTCTTCGGGGCTCAGAATTGGATATGTATAGCAGGAGAGAATCTGAGGGTGAAAGAAATTAACTAAAGCATATTACCTCATCATCTTCTTTATTTTTTGTGCAAGGGGAAATAATGAAGTGAAGGGGGCACAGAAAAGAAGAAGGGGTAATCTCCGTGAGGTTTCTGGTTTTTACAGACATAGTTGAAACACATCATAGGTAAGGACAATGATAATATGCATATCAAAATCACAAGAAGGGCAGGTAGAATCAGACAAAGCAGCACCCAGAATAGGTGACACCACCCACGAAGGAGTCAGCAGTCGGGAGAAGTACCTGACATTCCAAACTATTAGATAAAGTTATTAAACATCCCTGAATCCTAGATTCACCCATTCTCCTAATCTAACGTGTTTGTTACCAAAGGTGTGGCATGCTGCTTTCATGCTCAGTGCCTGTCTTCTACAGAAATTTCTTTGTGGTCTATTATCACACACACACACACACACACACACACACACACACACACACACACACATATATATATATATATATCATACCTATTATATATAATTTTGGAAGGAGATTATATTAATCGTTTTTAAATATTTTTCATATTTTTGTTGAAGTAAACATATATTTTTAAATTTTTACTTTGAATTTTTGAAATTAGAATACATTACATTTCCCCTTTCCCTTTTCTCTCTTCAATACATCCATATGCCTCCTTGTTCTCTTTCAAATTTATGGTCTCTTTTATCATTAATTGTTGTTGCAGTCATATATGTATATGAATATATATATATATATATGTGTGTGTGTGTGTGTGTGTGTGTGTGTGTATTCCTAAATTCATAGAGGCAACCTATTCATTTTGTACAATGTCACACGTATGTTGTTCTCATGGTTGACTAGTTTGTCCTGGGTAACCATCTGGAGTGCTCTTCCCTGGGAAGACATTTCTCCTGCTGCCAGATTTTCTTAGTTGTCTCTGGTTCTTTGTGTAGCATTGGCACCTCCTATGCTCTGCCCAGTCCACCTTAGCTTGTCTATTGTTGTTGCTCATGTTCATCTCACAGTTATGCAGTCCTTTTGTAACAAATGATAATATTATTTTTAGTAAACAGTGTTGTGCAAAGATAAATAGGCATTTAAAAGACCAGATTCTTAGTACTTTTGTACTCTAAATTTCTATGTTTAAATATATCTATTTACTTGCTCACATATCAACTACACTGTAAACTTAAGCAAAAAGACTCCGCTGACTGTTTTATTTTCTTTTCCTATGACTCTCCTTTCCACCAAGTTAGTAGATGCATGGTAACTATGTTCTTCCTCTTTGAGGTCTGTTTCCCTGTCAGTGAATAGCAAGGCTCTCTAGTCACCTTATTGTGGTTGCTATCAGGTGGAAATAATAGTAAATAATTGCTTATGTGTGAGGGAACATTATTGTTTATACCCATAACAATCAGTGTTGAATGCCCACCCCACATTGACTCTGGGCAACCTTAAGCAGCAGAAACACCAGCTGCTCATGTGTGGCTGCCTTCCTCATTGTAGAGGCTTCTGATTCTCTCAGAGGACGGGAACCATCTTGTTCTATCTTCCAATATTATTTAATTATTCATGGTTCTAAGGGAGCCTTGTGTTTAATTTGGCACCCAGTGGAACTTCTGGTCTCATTAGAAATGAAAAGCCATCAGGCACATGGTGTTGGTTTATTCCATCCTGACGGACACCTCTGAAAACCAGGAATCTTGAGAAACACAGAAGGCTTCGATATTTGGGATCCTGGCTCATATGTGCTGGGATCACAGACCTATCATAGCCCTGATTAGGTAAATTCTATACATGTTTGAAAAGAAGCATAGTAACAAAGCTTTGCATCCCTAAGAGAAATCCCCAAAATTTTCTTCACAATGCTTTGTTGGGTACTAAGAACAAGGAAAGACAAGCACATATTTCTTTCTTTTATTGAGACAGGGTTTCATGTAATCCAAGGTAGCCTGTAACTCACTATGTAGCTGGGGATAGCCTTAAACTACTGAACCACTAGCCTCCACCTCCTAAGCCATGTGATGCCGTGTCTGGTTTTATATATTGCTAGTGATTGAACTCAGGCATTCATGCATGTTGGACAAGCTTTATACCACCTCCCCAAGTCCAAATACATTTTGTATTTGGACTTGTGAGAAGATTATAGCTTTTTTTGGTTAGTGAAGAAACAAGATTATTAAAATATCTAGATTTATTGATATTGCATATTTTATGAATAAATACAGATAGATATTTGTCCCGCGCTACCGTCTCGCCAGCAAGAACCACGCGGGACACATAGGATCCTTCTGCAGAAAAGCTTTATGTCTCTTGGGAGCTAGAGTATAAGCCACATGGCGGAGACCCAGATAAGATGGAACCCATCCCTTATAAAGGAAACAGACCCTGCTTTGGACGTGTCATTCCTCGATTGGTCAACTGCTCCCAGTCCCAGGTGAAACCTCGGGAGTAGGCAGGGACGCAGCGGTAGAGAGTTACAAAGCACGTGCGCTGGGATTAAAGGCGTGTGCCGCCACACCTTGGGGTCACAGAGGTCAATCTCTACCTTTGTTCCTAGAAGCAATGGAGAATGTGGTCCGGCCCTCCACATATCCCCCTTTTTTTACTTCTTTGCAGAAAGGCAACTCCCTAGGAAGGTAAAGATAGAGGTCGCACTTCCCAAAATGAAAACATTAAAATGGGCTTACACGGAATCTGTCCCTAGGCTCATGACACCTGGAACCTATCCGGCCTGCCCTCTGCCAATTTTCTGGGAAAGGGAATATATGGCAGGAAACCCTTAAGCAGAGCGACTTATCTCTCAGAGAGGGCCATTCTCTGTGCGATGCTCTTCAGCTCGACAACCTTCAGGGCTAGCTAAGCCAAGCACTCCACCCTGTGCAATGGACCACAGTCCTAGGGGTACAGGAGCTGGTTGGCTTAAACCTTACTGCTTTAACATAAATAACCACACATCAGTAGAGGCCCCCTCTTCTAGGGCAGCCAGCGCTGAGCAAAAACCACTTTATCCCTATGGCTTTGGGATTTGAGTCAGCAGACCATCCAGAGGAGAAACACTAATCCATAGCATAGGACTGTTCCAAAACATTTCCACCCCCACCCACTCTTTGAAGTAGGGGATGAAGGACACGATCCAGGACTGGAATTCTTCGGCCAAGCTTATGTCCACTCGCGTGGAGTTGATTGTCATGATGGACCGTCTCAAGGAGGACAGCAAGTCATCAAAATTCTCCTGCAAGATACAAAGACAATTCTCGGGACAAGTTAGCCACTTTTATAAAGTTCTCATATGGTACACTGGTCACACAAAAGGCTGGAGTTTTCCATACATAGCCCAACTGGGCAAGCTGCCATAAGCTATCCACCTGTTCTTTATTTTACCTCTAATAGATGTATCTATGGTAGCCTGTTGATCCAGGGCTGTAGCCACTGTGGTAGATAACTGATTGAGGGTCTCTGTTTTTCATGGTATAGGCCGTGCTGTCCCAGTGGTGCCTAGGAAAAACCCAGGCCCTGTTTGTTGATATAAGGTTTAAGATTTATTGGCTCCCGTATTCCTTGCCAGTACGGTGGCCTCGGGTTCCAGAGCCCGCCCGCCATCCAAGGGCTGTGTGCGTGTGCGGCCCTGGGCCTGCTCGCTGCGTGGCTCCCCGTGTCCCGCTGTGCGGCTCCGCCTGTCCCAGGCCAGGAAGTGGCGGCTCCACCCCCAGGCACCCCTGCCTTCCTCGCGGGGCTAGCCTAGTTCTCTGAGGCTGTGTTGGTGGCGGAGTGTGGCGGGAGCCGACACTCAGACCGAGGCGGCACAGGCGGCAACATCTCAAGGTCCGCGCCAGAGCCGCTGCGGCTCAAGGGGCCAATGGGAGAGGCGGCGAACAGGGCCGCTTCCCTACTAGCAAACTCTCAACACCTGTGCCACAGCAAAAGCAGCTGTAAACAAACTCTCACAGACCCAGCCAACGACCCAATCACTTTAAAAATCTAAGGGCTTTTTGCATCTACCTCCCTGTGGATCCTGAAACATTAGATTTAAAACCAAATAGTTGTAAGCTGCCATGTGGTCACTGGGGAATTGAACTCACGACCCTTGGAAGAGCAGGCAGCATTCTTAACCCCTATGCTATCTCTTCAGTTCCTTATTCAGATGGAAAATCTCTCGGGCTAGTAGCCAGCATTGTTCGCCCCGCCCGTTGCCCCAGGCTGTTACCTAGGATCAGCACAGCTTAGCTCAGCCAAGCAGAACAGAAGCCACTCCAGCCTCAGAGCCCCTCACAGTTTCAGGCACATTGCAAGCCTTCTGGCCTGGCAGCTTGTGGCACCGTTCTCATTCTCGGTACTGCTGTGATACCCTCCAGGCCAGGCACCAACTGAGCCTGCGCAATATGCCTCCCACCACAGCCACAGAGCAAAGCTCCGCTCCAGCCGCCCTCCAGCCCCAGCCGCACCCACTCCGAGCCCAAACCGGTGCACGGAGCAAAGCTGAACTCAGAGAAGCAGGCTTGAAAGGACCTCATTTAATCTTTAAGGGAATTTGGGCGTTGTTTAGTCTCTTTGGCTGCTTCCTGCTGTTATTGGGCCGCTGCATTTTAGGGGTATACATTACAACATTTCAGGAGGTCTCGGTGATTCAAACCACGTAAATCCCAAGTACGCCCTTAGGCTCTCCCCCTCCGTGGGGACGAAAACAGAACCTCCCTCCCAAAACACCACATCCTCAGCAGTCTCCAAGTTCAAATATCCCTCTCCCATCCAGTACACAAAAGACAACATGAACAACACAACATAAAGCTTTTGACCCTGCAAATCAGCCCTCTCCCCCATCCTCACTCTCTTTTAAAATCACTGGGGGGTCCTTTTTAACTTATTTTCTTTTCTGTCTCCCCCATTCTTTACCGGAGGGTCCTTTTTAACTTATCTGGGTGCGCGCACAACCTCCCACTGCTGCTCAGTTTCTGATATGCTCTCTGGACTTTAGAACGTACCTCTCTGAGCACGCATGCCTGCAGTTCTGAATCCTCCTTGTGTCCAAGGGGTCTCCGGTGGTGCAAAGTTCTTCTTTTTCCCGGGTTTCGGCACCAGATGTCCCGCGCTACCGTCTCGCCAGCAAGAACCACGCGGGACACATAGGATCCTTCTGCAGAAAAGCTTTATGTCTCTTGGGAGCTAGAGTATAAGCCACATGGCGGAGACCCAGATAAGATGGAACCCATCCCTTATAAAGGAAACAGACCCTGCTTTGGACGTGTCATTCCTCGATTGGTCAACTGCTCCCAGTCCCAGGTGAAACCTCGGGAGTAGGCAGGGACGCAGCGGTAGAGAGTTACAAAGCACGTGCGCTGGGATTAAAGGCGTGTGCCGCCACACCTTGGGGTCACAGAGGTCAATCTCTACCTTTGTTCCTAGAAGCAATGGAGAATGTGGTCCGGCCCTCCACAGATATTTACATATATTTTATTTTATATGTAAAATATATATCCAACAATTCTTATATTTATAAGTAGAATTTGATTAATAAGCAGAATTTAGTTTTCTAGATCTGAACATCGTCTGCTTAAAATATCTATCACTCTTACATATATTTCTTTCTTAATGAATAATTTAATTTGACAATTTCATATATTATACTTGATATATTGAGAGTAGTCTCTCTCCCATACCTCTTCTTCTCTCCCTCCCCTCCCTGTTAATACTCCCAAACCTCTATCAGTCCCTTTCTTAGCCTCATGAATTTTGGGTTGATTTTGTTACCCAATTAGTTTAATCAGGTGCATCTTGTGAATAATGGACTATAAATGCCCATAGTGTCCTACTGAGGTCATTGGTAGGTATACAACTAAAGGTCCTTTCTGGAATTTTCTCCTCTCCTTCTCTCTCTCTCTCTCTCTCTCTCTCTCTCTCTCTGTGTGTGTGTGTGTGTGTGTGTGTGTGTGCGCGTGCGCGCGTGTGTGTGTTACAAAGCTTAAAGTCTGGAAGTCTGCTTAATCAGAACCAAACACAGACAGAATAAACCTAGCTACCTGACAAAACAAGTGTTGTTTAATGGCGTGTTTAGAATAGTCTGTAGTTAATTAGATTAATGGTCTCTGAAAGTGAGACTGGAATTACAAAGAATTAGCATGTGACACTGATCGACGTGAAATGATCTAGCCTGATTATAACAGAGAAGATAATGAACACATTGTTCTAATTTCGGGAGCCAAATTCCATCTTCTTTGCTAGGCTATATTCATTTCATGAGCTATTTCTGTTCTACCACTCTGCCCTGATTCCAGGTCCTTGGCCTGTATTTACAGTCATCTCATACTGGGTCTCCTGTCCCACCTTTGTCAAACCTTGCTTTATAGCAGCCAGAGGAATCCTGATGAATTCTACTTTTAATTCAATATAGATCACTGACAATGGCCTCTAAAACTCTAAACTGCATGTCCCTAAAATTGGCTTCTCTTTCTTCTTGTCTTTGCTGCCTCAATCAGTCCTTGTCCCACTTTAAGCTGAACTGGATTTTGTTGTTACCCCATGATTATATGTGATCAGCACTTCATTTGTTCTTCAATTCATGTACCTATCTGCATGACACATTTCAGAAGCTCCATGGAGTCATGCCTCAAATGCCACCTTCTTACTAATTCCTAGCTTGACAGCCATGATTAAAAATGTAATTGCTTCATTTCAATTCCCATTTATCTTTATGCTTTATTTATGCTTTATTTTTTCCTGGTATTCATCTCTTTCTAACATGTGGTCATGTAGGTATTCACATGATTTATTGTCCTGTGTGCTTACCATGTTGATTACAGGAGTAGAGTGGTGTTTGTCTGTGTTCTCGTTTATTCTCTTTATTGCTGTGAACCATATCCAGTGCAGATAATTTATGGATGGCAACATTGATTTCTGTTTCCCTTGTCAGGGTGTTCAGGCCATGGTTACATGGATTGAGGTGTTGAATGCCATTCACTGGCAGTATGGGAGGTTCTTCATTGCATTTGGTATACAGGAGATGGAGGGTGCATGGAGGGATCCGTAAACTATAGCCCCAAATATTCACCTACAACTACCTACTTCTGTTCACTAGACTCACCTATCTGTTTTTAATTAGATTTTTCTTACACTATAGTTTGATCATCTTCTGTTTTCTCTCCAAACTCCTCTGAGAACTTCCCATCTTTCTACATACCTAACATCATGTTCTCTCCCTAAATACGAATATCACCTGGTAACCACCTGTTCAAAACCCAAGCTTGTGAAGACATTTCACATGCAAACTGTAATGATCTTTTAATGCACATTGTGGTCTCTTTAGTATCCAAAGGACACTTATAAATTTTTTACTGGTTAAAATAAATTCATTTGTGCTGGGGATAGCAAGGAAATAATCTGGAGGAAATGGGCTAAAACTAAAGCTAAGAAAGGCTTATTTAATTTTTCTCTGGTTGAAAAGCATGAAGGATTTATATCAAGATTATAGTAGTGATTGATGTAATAATCGCATAATAATCTATATAATCCAGGTAATGTAGGGGAATGAGAGAGACATAAGTAGCCTAGGAAAGTAAGAACAGGCTTCCTATGATGCTGTCTCATGTTCCCACATGATCCTGCAAGAAACAATAGCTAGGAGACATGGGGGTAGATAACTAACCAGGACCAAGAGAGGAAAGGGAGGACCCAGGGGCCATATAAAATGCCTAAGCCAGTATCCATTTAACAGACTTCCAGTCTTAACCCTCTTCCATTCCTTTTGCTATCTCGGTGGCTTGGCCCTTTCATCTTTCCAGGTCCTTCAGCTCCATGTTAATGACAGAGACTGAGCAGCAATCACTGGTGCCTTTGTAGTCACATAGAAATATAGGCCCTCAACTGAATATTCCCAAATCATGTCTCCCTAGAAAACCAAAGGCTGACCCTGCTCACTCTCTTACAACAAGTACACAGGGTTTAGAAAGCTAGGTGAAATCAACACATGACTGGAAGTTGCTGGAAATGTTAGTGGAATATGAGTAGAACCTTTGTAATGTAAATGCAAAAGTTGCACAACTAAATATTTCCAGGGGCTGATAAAAAGTATTTACTTCTAAATACATGTTTCGTATTTTTTGAAAAGTTACTCATGTATAGGATAAAAACTCGACAAAATTAATTATAGGCACAGAATGATTCAGTATGCAGGGTTTACAAATTAATTAACTTTCTTATAATCTTCTCAATTAAAAAAGTGTTAAAGCATTAGTTTACTGTTAACTTCAGTGTTAAAATGCTGGTTAATTGTAAAACATTATTAGGGGCCAATATGAAAAATCTACTTACAAGTGTCAGGAAAACAAAACACATTTACAGTTGACTTGCAAATTCAGTCTGCCTAAGTAGTATTGGTTTGAAGCTATGCTGTGAAAGTACACAGCTAAACTCCAGGACATTATTGTTAGTGTCTCCTCTTGGATTACACATGTATATATGCATACATATTTGTACCTGTGTGTGTGTTCATTCCTGGTAGCTTGGGATTAATCCTAATGTCATCTGATAGAAAGAGAAAAATAATACCAATCGTCACAGTTAGAAAAGCCAAGGTTTTACATTTCAGGTGTGTCCTTTGTTTTAGTTCTCTATATGTGGCACACGGCTAGTTTGAGTCCACAAACATCTTTTATGCAGAACAAAAGTTGTAATGCATTGGGTACTGGGAATCAACACTGCTAAGATATTCAGGAAGATAATTGTGAATTAGAATTTGAAGATAGTCACAGGGAGATAGTCTCAATGAATGCCTCAGAAGCAGTCTTGGTTGTGAAGGGTGTGTCCAATTGAGGTAGGTGAAGCCCTTTTACCTGTACAGTTGATCCAATGGGCAAAGGGAACCAACATAACATGCCCCATTTTCAGTGTGCACTGGAAAGACTAGTGGGTACTTTGCAAATGACTTTGGAACACACACATTATGACAAATGGTGAATGTGGCCATTTGTGAGTACGGATATTCTAATGGGAAAGCAGAGAAGCCACATACTGATGCCACAAAAGCTGCGTCTAAAATTGCATGCTAATTATGGAGCCCTGGCAGTGGCATATGAAGTTTAAGTCAAGTACAGAAAGCCACATGCAAACAAGGAAAACCACAGTCAGGAATCTAGTTTGTGCAAGTGTATAGAATCAAGTGCAGGCCGAGTAATGCAGTTTCTTTCAACATCATAGGGCTCTGCTTGTTCAATTGTTAAAATGTTTTATTTGTGTGACAGAAACTGATAATTTCAAAATGTTAAAAGGTACTTGAGAAAAGCTGCGGGAGAATTATCTGTATTCTGTCAATCATATATTTTAATAAAACGCTGATTGGCCAGGCAGGAAGTATAGGCGGGTCAACCAGACAGGAAGTAGAGGCAGAGTAATGAGAATAGGATAAGGCTAGGGAGGAGAAAGGTTCCTCAGCCACTCCTGCGCAGACCACCGAAGAGGCAACTCACTGAGAAAGGTACTGAGCCCATATGGCTAACATAGATAAGGATAATGGGGTAATATATGTTATAAGAGTTAACAAGAAGCCTGACCTAATGGGCCAATCAGTGTATAACCTTGTGGAGTCCTGTGTGTGATTTTCTTTGTTGCTTGCCAGCTGTTGGGGTACTGGGAGGGACAAAAACCCCAACAAGCTGGCCCTCCATGTTACAAAAAGCATCAAATAATATTAAATTGCTTTTTTGATGAAATAAATCTCTTTAAAACAAAAAGATTTTTTTTATTAATTTATAAAAATTTCCACTTCCTCCCCTCCTCCCAAAGCCTTCCAGCTCCCCCCACTCCCTCTCCTCCTCCCTCTCGAGTCCTAAGAGCAATCAGGGTTTCCTGTCCTGTGGGAAGTTTAAGTTCCTCCCCCCTCCCTCTAGGTCTAGGAAGGTGATCATCCAAACAGACTAGGATCCCAAAAAGCCAGTACATGCAGACGAAACAAGTCCCAGTGCCATTAAAAAAGTGCTAACACTATATTTTTAAAAATATTATTAAGATGAAACAATATGGAAAAGTTAGAATAAATTTGAAAAGGAAATGTCTAATGCTTTCTCGATATTATTTGAGATCATAGATTTTTGGAAAATTTTGAATCTCTCCAGGCCTTTTTTTAAAATCCTCCTATGTGTGCAAGTTTATGTGTGTGACAACTTACATGTGGAGACTAGAGACCAATCATCATTTTGATCCTCCTATTCCACTTTTTGATACAGTTGTCTTCTTATTGTCATTGCATATGCGAGACTAACTGGCCAATGAGCTCCTAGGTATTCTTCTGTCTCCACTTCCCATTTTTCCATAGGAATTCTGGAATTACAGATGTCTACAATCATAGCATTGATCTTTATTTGAGTTCTAGAGATTTAAACCTAGACCTTTAGGCCTTTCTGGCAAACATGTAAACCACTGAGCCAGAATCTGCTTACTCTTAAATAGTTTATCTCTCTTGCATTTAATTTCTCTCCAAAGACTAGTAACTATCTTTGGGGAAAACAGTTTGAGAAGCCAGAGCACGAAAATTCAGCTAATACCATCATGAACTCATGCACTTGGCAGCCCCCAGGGAGGCTGCAGACACATCTAGAATGTAATGTCTTTCCATGACATCTCACATTAATGTTTCTGAAAGGATAGCAAATTAGAAGCAGAGAAACCATTGAACCAGAGAGGTGGTTTTGCAGTTAAGAGTAATTGCTGCTCTTTTAAAGGACCCAGGTTTAGTTCCCAGCAACAATATCAGTTGGCCTTCAGCCACTTAACAACTCCAGTTCCAGGAGCCAACACCATTTTCTAGCTACTGCAGTCACCAGGCATACACATGGTGCCCATTTATACTTAGGTACATACCCAAATACCTATAAAACAGTAGATAGATAGATAGATAGATAGATAGATAGATAGATAGATAGATAGACTGTTAAATATATATTTTAGATAGATAGATAGATAGATAGATAGACTGTTAAATATATATTTTAGATAGATAGATAGATAGATAGATAGATATAGATAGATAGATAGACTGTTAAATATATATTTTAGATAGATAGATAGATAGACAGATAGATAGATAGATAGATAGATAGACTGTTAAATATATATTTAAGTTTAAAAGCAGTGAATCAAACCCTATAAAAGAGACAATTCTGGAATTTTTCTCTGTCAAAGATTTTATTTGTCATGTAAGCAATATGCTTTGAAGAAAGCTACATACAACTTTAAATGACACCTCTGAACCATTTCCCTTTTGCAAGAGAGAGGTGGCCCCTTGTTTATCCCAGCTGCCCGGCTAGCTTACATCTGAAATAATCACACAGAAACTGTATTTATTAAAACACTGCTTGGTCCATTAGCTCTAGTTTCTTATTGGCTAATTCTTATATCTTGATTTAACTCATTTCTATTAATCTGAGTATCGCCATGTAGCTGTGGCTTACCAGGAAAGATTCTAACCAGTGTCTATCTTAGGCGGAGGACCCATGGCTTCTCTGACTCTGCCCTTCTTCCTCCCAGCATACAGTTCTGTTTTCTCTGCCTACGTAAGTTCTACCCTATCATCCAGGCCAAGGCAGTTGCTTTATTCATTAACCAAAGAAAGCAACACACAGACAGAAGGACCTCCCACACCATTCCCCGTTTCAGCATGGGCTTCATCCTACGCCCATCAGGTAAATGACTCACAAAAATAGTTTTCAAGACATAGGTAATCACAGTTCACTATTAAGGAGGAGAAAATGCAAACCAACATGGAAAGGGCTGTATTTTAGTGTTTATTTTCATACAATCCTAAGAGAAATTTAAACAATCTTATTGTTCCCAGAACTTAGGAAGAGCATTTGGCAATAATGAACACTGCAATTATATCTGGTCAAAACTTTTATTCCTTGCCACTATTACTAACACAAAGACTCAAGAGACAAGTCATGAGAGAAAAAAGAGCCTTAAAAAGTGACCAGACAGTATAGTAGGGACTCCTCTAGAAACTTGTCAATCAGTTTTTCTCCTCAGAGTGAGAGGAAAATACAGATTAATGAAATGAAAGATATTCTTGTGTTTTGAGGGAACAGACAGAGGTTTTCTAGGAACTCAAGGATTCTTTTTATCACCCAGTGTTTGAAGTCATAGCAATCAATGCTATCCCAGAGGAGAGAGACACAGCATGCTCAAGTCTCTCCTGTTACAGTCAGCCTGTCAGAAATATGCTGGTCCATATGATGAGTCAGTGAAGGATGCCTTCAGGCTCCTTAAATATACCTAAGCCACTATTATCATAACCCACATAGAAGAAAGAGCTGGATTCACAATGCTCTCAGGAGACTAATAAAACATTTCCCAGCTGTGGGTTAGGTAAAAGGAAAGTAAGCTACAGGGTACATTTACAATGTTCCTAAGTAACACTGCTAGGGTACAGTATACACTGCTCCTATAAGTTTTAATTTTTTCACTGAATTGGAATCATTTCTTCTCCTATCATGTCATTTTTACTCTGTATAGTCCCAAAGATCCACATCCAGCTTTCTTGTGCTCTGTGGTTATGTGAATTCACTGGCCACTATGTGTTAATTATTACTGGTTTTTTGGTATCTCCTCTGAGAGAATATGCCTTATTTGTTGTTACTGACCAGCTCAATATTTTCTTAATTGCAGCATTAAGGTAGTTTTATCTGACCAAATGAATATGTGTCCCTTTATGGTCAAAATGTCTTGATTTTTTTCTGTCTTACTTTCCAAGTGAACCTGAGGTCCCTAGACTAGATAAATTTGGGGTCTATCAGTCCAAATTGGTGGAGTCATTTTCCATTCTTCCTGTCAGTGACCACTGTGCTCACCAAATGGAACTGCTCCTCATTCCTGGAACTCCAGAACAAAACACATGTTTTAGCTTCTATGGTGTCTTTGTTCACACAGGTCTGCCTCCTTAGTAAACCATAAATCTGTTGATTATTTTGCTATAATTTAAGGAACATACGCACAATTTTGCATTCTTTTATAGAATTTGGTATCAGTTCAAAAATAATTCACTTCATGGGGAAATCAGATTGATGTCTTCTTTCATTCTCAGGGAAGAGGCATCACTACCCTCGCCCTACTTCATTCCACAGGATCGGTGATAGGGAGATGGTTTGAGGGTCAAGTGGAGACTATGGAGGTAGACCAGGACTCTTGTCCTACACATAACCTCTAATCGTAGTTTCTTTATGCATTCCCAGATTAAAATATTTGACAAGACAATTTAAGGAAGGAAATACATGTTATGGCTTAGCATCAAAATGACACAGTCCACCATGACAGGGAACATGAGGCTGATAGGGGAGGGGATGTCTGATCCCCTCACATTCATTATCAGGAAGCTGAGAGCAGGAATGCAGATGCCCAATGTGCTTTCTCCTTTTTATACAGTCCGGGAACCCAGCACATGGATATTGCCCCTACAGTTAGCATGGACCATCCCACCTCAGTTGACCCAGTTCAGAAACTACTCCCTCAAGTAATGTTTACCAAAGTTAGTATTCTAAATCCTGTCAAGTCATTATAATAACTATTTCCCTTCGTGTGGAAAAATGTACTTCTTGGGGAACTTCCTTGAGCTTATTTATAAAAGCTTTATGTCTTTCCTTTGCCTCCCCCAAACTGTATGTTGTGTCCTTTTTATAGTACAGGGACTTAAACAGAAATCACTAAGGACTTCTGCTTACTGATTTGCTCACTCTGGCTTGCTCAGCTATCTTTCTTATACAGCCTGGACCCACCTGCCTCGGGATAGCACCACTCACAGTAGGTTGGACCCTGCTGCATAGTTAACAGTTAAGAAAAACCTCATAGACTTGCCCAGAGGCACATTTGCTCTAGGTAATTCTTCAGATGAGGGTTTCTCCTCCAAAGTGACCCTGGGTGATATCAAGTGAACACCTGAAGCCAACTATGCTGCTAGGATACCCCATAATATCCATAGGAGACTAAGATATGTATTCTAATATGGGAGACATGGGTTTCCCATAGCAAAAACTCAGTTCCAGACAGTATTTTCTTCTGATTGAGTTAGCCTTCAGGAGCCCATGTTGATGAGATTTCATGTGTGTAGCTTCTCTCATTTCTAGGGTTTTTTTTTTTTGAACTTTCAGTCAACAACGGAGACATTACATTAATTTATTTATTTCTCCATTGAATGCTTTCCAAGTTACTTGCTTATTCCTGTCTTTCTTCTTTTTTTATTTTTATTAAAAATTTCCACCTTCTCCTCTCCTCCCATTTCTCTCCCCCTCCCTTCAATCCTCCTCCCCCTCTTTCTCCAGTCCAAAGAGCAGTCAGGGTTCCCTGCCCTGTGGGAAGTCCAAGGTCCTCCCTCCTCCATCCAGGTCTAGAAAGGTGAGCATCCAAACAGACTAGGCTCCCACAAAGTCAGTACATGCAGTAGAATCAAAACCCAGAGTCATTGTCCTTGGCTTCTCAGTCAGCCCTCATTGTCAGCCACATTCAGAGAGTCTGGTTTGATCACATGCTCGTTCAGTCCCAGTCCAGCTGGACTTGGTGAGCTCCCATTAGATCAGTCACACTGTCTCCATGGGTGGACACACCCCTCGGGGGTCCTGATTTCTTTGCTCATGTTCTCCCTCCTTCTGCTCTTCATCTGGACCTTGGGAGCTCAATCCAGTGCTCCACTGTGGGTCTCTGTCTCTATCTCCATCCATCACCAGATGAAAGTTCTATGGTGATATGTAAGATATTCATCAGTGTGGCTATAGGATAGGGCCAGTTCAGGCACCTTCTCCTCTGCTGCCCAAGGACCTAGCTGGGGACATCTCCTTGGATACCTGGAAAACCCTCTAGAGTCAAGTCTCTTGCCAACCTTAAAATGGCTCCCCTAATTAAGATATATACTTCCCTGCTTTCATATCCACCCTTCCTCCATCCCAACTGTCCCATTCCCCCAAACTCTACCCATCCACCCCTTCTCTCTTCTCTCTCCCCATCTTCCCTTAACCCAACCCCACCCCCACCCCAAGGTCTCAATTATAGCCTGGCAATCTTGTCTACTTCTAATATCCAGGAGGACAACTATATGTTTTTCTTCGGTTTCACCTTTTTATTTAACTTCTCTGGGATCATGAACTTTAGGCTCAATGTCCTTTATTTATGGCTAGAATACACTTATGAGTGAGTATATACCATATTCTTCTTTTTGGGTCTGGGTTACCTCACTCAGTAAAGTGGTTTCTATTTCCATCCATTTGCATGCAAAATTCAAGATGGCATTGATTTTTCCCACTGAGTAGTATGCTACTGTGTATATATTCCACACTTTCTTTAACCATTCTTCCTTTGAGGGGCATCTAGGTTGTTTCCAGGTTCTGGCTATTACAAATAATGCTGCTATGAACATAGTTGAACAAATGCTTTTGTAGTATGATAGGGCATCTCTTGGGTATATTCCCAAGAGTGGTATTACTGGATCCTGGGGTAGGTTGATCCTGAATTTCCTGAGAAACCGCCACACTGATTTCCACAGTGGTTGCACAAGTTTGCGTTTCCACCAGCAATGGATGAGTGTTACCCTTACTCCATATCCTTTCCAGCAAAAACTGTCATTGGTGTTTTCGATTTTAGCCATTCTGGCAGGTGTAAGATGGTATCTCAAAGTTGTCTTGATTTGCATTTCTCTGATTGCTAAGGAGGCTGAGCATGACCTTAAGTGTCTTTTGGCCATTTGAACTTCTTCTGTTGAGAATTCTCTGTTCAGTTCAGTGCCCCATTTTTAATTGGGTTAATTAGCATTTTAAAGTCTAATTTCTTGAGTTCTTTATATATTTTGGAGATAAGACATTTGTCTGATGTGTTGGTGAAGATCTTCTCCCAATCAGTAGGTTGCCATTTCGTCTTAATAACAGTGTCCTTTGCTTTACAGTTATTCAACGTTGCCCTTATTGTCTGTGCTACTGGGGTTATATGTAGGAAGTGGTCTCCTGTTCCCATGAGTTGCAGACTACTTCCCACTTTCTCTTCTATCAGGTTCAGTGTGTTCAGATTAATATTGAGGTCTTTAATCCATTTGGACTTCACTTTTCTGCACGGTGATAGATATGGATCTATTTTCATTCTTCTACAGGTTGACATTCAGTTATGTCAGCACCATTTGTTGAAGATGCTTTCTTTCTTCCATTGTATAGTTTTAGCTCCTTGGTTGACAATCAGGTGTTCATAGGTTTGTGGGTTAATATTCAGGTCTTCTATACGATTCTGTTGATCGACTTCTCTGTTTTTAGGCCA
The DNA here is from genome assembly GCF_982192425.1 of Myodes glareolus. Classification (NCBI taxonomy): domain Eukaryota; kingdom Metazoa; phylum Chordata; class Mammalia; order Rodentia; family Cricetidae; genus Myodes; species Myodes glareolus. The sequence goes on from NC_142050.1 coordinate 43,979,344, forward strand.
ATACCAAGCTGTTTTCATTACTGTAGCTCTGAAATAGAGTTTGAAGTCAGGGATGGTAATGCCTCTAGAAGTTTCTTTATTGTATAAGACTGTTTTGGATATTCTGGGTTTTTTTGTTATTCCATATAAAGTTGATTATTGTTCTTTTAAGGTCTGTGAAGAATTTTGTTGGGATTTTAATGGGGATTGCATTGAATTTATAGATTGCCTTTGGTAGAATTGCATTTTTACTATGTTGATCCTACCCATCCAAGAGCATGGGATATCCTTCTACTTTCTGGTGTCCTCTTCAATTTCTTTCTTCAATGCCTTAAAGTTCTTGTCAAATAGATCTTTCACTTCCTTGGTTAGATTACCCCAAGATACTTTATGTTATTTGTGGCTATCGTAAAAGGTGAAGTTTCTCTAATTTCCCTCTCTGCTTCTTTATCCTTTGTGTATAGGAGGGCTACTGATTTTTTTGAGTTGATCTTGTAATCTTCCACATCACTGAAGGTATTTATCAGCTGTAGGTGTTCTTTGGTAGAGTTTTTGGGATCACTAATATACACTATAATATCATCTGCAAATAACAAAAGTTTGACTTCTTCCTTTTCGATTTGAATTCCTTGATCTCCTTATGTTGTCTTATTGCTATTGCTAGAACTTCAAGAACTATGTTGAAGAAAAATGGTGAGAGTGGACAGCCTTGTCTTGTTCCTGATTTTAGTGGAATGACTTTGAGTTTCTCTCCATTTAATTTGATCTTAGCTTTTGGCTTGCAATATATTGTTTTTATTATATTTAGGTATGATCTTTGTATCCCCAACCTCTCCAAAACCTTTATCGTAAAAGGGTATAGAATTTTGTCAAATTCTTTTTCTGCTTTTAATGAAATGATCATATGGTTTTTTTTCTTTCAGTTTATTTATATGATAGATTATATTGCTAGATTTTAGTATACATCTCTGGTTCTGCTTCTAATGAAATGATCATATGTTTTTTTTTCTTTCAGTTTATTTATATGATAGATTATATTGCTAGATTTTTGTATGCATCTCTGGGATGAAGCCTACTTGATCATAATGGATAATTTTTTCAATGTGTTCTTGGATTCTCTTTGCCAGAATTTTTTCATAGATGTTCATGAGTGAGATTAGTCTGTAATTTTTTTTTCTGGGTTGGGTCTTTGTGTGGTTTTGGAATCAGGGTGACTGTAGCTTCATAAAAAGAGTTTGGCAATGACTCCTCTGATTGTATTAAGTGAAACACATTAAGGAGTATAGGTATCAGCTCTTCTTGGAAGTTCTGATAAAATGCTGCATTAAAACCATCAGGTCCTGGGCTTTTTTTTGGTTGGGAGGTTTATTATGACAGCTTTTATTTTCTCACGACTTACAAGTCTATTTAAACTGCTCACCTGGTCTTGATTTAAATTTGGTAAATGGTACTTATCTAAAAACAAGTCCATTTCTTTTACATTTTCCAACTTTGTTGCATATAAGCTTTTGTAGTAAGACCTAATGATTCTCTGAATTTCCTCAGTGTCCGTTGTTTTGTCCCCCTTTTCGTTTCTGATCTTATTAATTTGCATGTTTTCTCTCTGCCTTTTGATTAGTTTGGATAAAGGTTTGTCAATCTTGTTGAATTTCTCAAAGAATCAGCTCTTTGTTTCATTGATACTTTGGATTGCTTTTTTTATTTTTTGTTCATTATTATTATTATTATTACAAATTTTCACCTCCTCCACTCCTCCCATTTCCCTCCTCCTCCCCCCCGTTTCCCCTCCCCCTCCTTCTCCAGTCCAAAGAGCTGTCAGGGTTCCCTGCCTTGTGGGAAGCCCAAGGTCTGCCCCCTCCATTTGGATTGTTTTCTGTGTTTCTATTTTGTTGATTTCAGCCCTCAGTTTGATTATTTCCAGTCTTCTACTCCTCCTGGGTGAGTCTGCTTCTTCGTTTTTTTTTTCTAGAGCTTTTCAGCTGTGCTGTTAAGTCACAATGTGAACTTTCTCCATTTTTTTAATATGGGCACTTAGAGCTATGAACTTTCCTCTTAGTACTGCTTTCATAGTGTCCCATAGGTTTCTGTATGTTGTCTTTATTTTCATTTAATTCAAGGAAGGCTTTAATTTCTTTCTTTATTTCATCCCTGTCTCAGGGGTGGTTCAGTAGTTGACTGTTCAGCTTCCATGAGTTTGTAGGCTTTCTGGGGGTAGAATTATTGTTAAATTCTAACTTTATTCCATGGTGATCCGATAAGACGCAGGTGGTTACTAATATTTTCTTGTATCTGTGGAAGTTTGCTTTGTTACCGAGTATGTGGTCAATTTTCGAGAAAGTTCCATGAGATGTTGAGAAGAAGGTATATTCTTTCCTTTTTGGGTAGAATGTTTTAAAGATGTCTGTTAAGTCTTTTGATTCATTACCTCCATTAATTATCTTATTTCTCTATTAGGTTTCTGTCTGATTGACCTGTCCATTGATGAGAGAGGAGTGTTGAAATCTCCTACTTTAGTGTGTGGGGTGTGATGTCTGCCTTGAGTTCTAGTAATGTTTCTTTTACATAAGTGGGTGCTTTTATATTAGGGACATAGATAATCAGGAGTGAGACTTCATCCTGATGAATTGTTCCTGTTATGAGTATAAAGTGTCCATCTCCATCTCTTCTGATTGATTTTAGTTTGAAGTCAATTTTGTTAGAGATTAGTATAGCCACACCCGCTTGTTTCTTAGGTCTGTTTGATTGGAAAACCCTTTCCCAACCCTTTACTCTGAGTAGATGTCTATCTTTGTGGCTGAGGTGTGTTTCTTGTAAACAGTAGAATGTTGGATCCTGTTTTCACATCCAGTCTCTTAACCTGTGCCTTTTTATAGGTGAATTGGGACCATTGATACTAAGTGATATTAATGACCAGTGGTTGTTAACTCTGGTTATTTTGGGGTTTTTTTGTAGTAGGGTTTCTGTGTTTCCCTTCTTTGAGTGTGCTGGTGAAGGGTCACTAGATGTATGAGTTATTGTGGGCATTGTTGGATTCCTTGGGTTGTGATTTTCCTTCTATTACTCTCTGTAAGGCTGGATTTGTGACTACATATTGTTTAAATTTGTTTTTATCCTGGAATATTTTCCAAGACTTTCTGGCTTTCATGGTTTCCATAGAGTAGTCAGGTGTATGTCTGATAGGTTTACCTGTATACGTTACTTGACCTTTTTCCTTTGCAGCTCTTAATATTCTTTCTTTATTCTGTATGTTTTGATTATTATATGGTGAGGGGATTTTTTTTTTAGATCCAGTCTATTCTGTGTTCTGTATGCTTCTTGAACCTTCATAGGAATATCCTTCTTTAGGTTGAGAAAGTTTTCTTCTATAATTTTGTTGAATATATTTTCTGGGTCTTTGAGCTGTAAATCTTCTTCTACTACCCCTATTGTTCTTAGGTTTGGTCCCAGATTTCCTGGATGTTTTGTGATGAGAATTTGTTGGATTTGCTGTTTTCTTTGATCAGTGAGTTTATTTTCTATATAGTGTCTTCAGCATCTGAGATTCTTTCTTCTATCTCTTGTATTTTGTTGGTTATGCTTGTCTCTGTAGTCTCTGTTCGTTTACCCAGATTTTCCATATCTAGCCGGCTCTCGGTTTGTGTTTTCTTCATTGCCTCCATTTCAGTTTTCAAGTCTTGAACTGTTTCCATTGTCTGTTTGATTGGTTTTTTCTTGATTTCCTAGGGTATCTTTTAGGGATTTATTCATCTCTTCAAACTTTTTGTTATTCTTCTCATCCATTTCTTTAAGGGAGTTTTGCATATCCTGTTTAAAGGATTCTATCACTTTCATAATGTCTATTTTTTCTACTTCTTCTGTATTAGGGTATTCAAGTCTTCCTGTTGTATGTTCGCTGGGTTCTGGTGTTATCATGTTGATTTTCAGATTGCTGGAGTAATTCTTGCATTGGTACCTGCCCATCTCTGCCTTCAAATGCTCTCTGATGATCTTCTGGTATAGGATCAGGGCCCCTTGCTGGCCAGGAACCTCGCAGACCAGAAAGGTTAGGGGGTTGAGAAATGTCTTTGTTCCCTTTCCGGGACTTCTGCCGGCTGGTCAGAAACACACTCACCTCTCCAGTGGATCTTTGGTTGCTTCTCTCATTTCTAAGAGAGGAAATCACATGGCAAACTCCCTGTTCCTGTGGCTCATACACTATGTCTACCCCTTCTTGTGCTCTGACCCTGAGTCTTAAGAGCAGGAGTTGGAATTTAGAATAGAGATAGATGTTTTAGTTGGGACTGTGTACCACATGGTAACTGCGTTTTGGTTGCCTGTGGTTTTCTGTAATGATCTCCATCTCTTATAATTTTATTTATGAGAGGTAAGACCTATGCATGTCTATAGGTATAAAGATAAATATTTATAATGTAGTTAAGAATTATATTGTTTTAGTAAAGTGGAAGTAGTGGGTACTCCTCAATGACCCATGACCTCATTAGCCCCAGGCAAGAAATCCCAAATAAGTTATCTAAAACCATGTGGTCAGCCATGAAATCATGCATATAAATGACTTCATGAGAACCTATTTGGCTATATTTACATATGTGGGAATATAGGTAGGTAGGTAAATATGCGCATAGACATAAATGTAGATATGTAGACATAGATATTGGGTCACAAATTTGAGAGAAAGAAAGGAGGGGCTGCATGGGAAAGATTAGAGGGAGTAAAGGGAAGATTGAAAGTGATAAAATTATTTTTTAATTTAAAAAATAAAATTATTGCATAAGGATTTATTCAAAGCTGGTTTTGTGTCATAAAGGGAAATTAGAAGAACATTTTTTAAATTTTTTTGTGGGCTCAGAGAATCTGAAGACTATTTGTACTGCATGGCTCACAAGTGCACACCTGATCCAATGTGGATACTCTGTGCAAAAGTCAAGCCCAAATCTCAGTTGCAGGTTGCAGCGAACCATGGAGTACCCCCAAGTTCTTCCAGTACAGAATAGATACCCTGTCCCCACATTCATCTCCTAAGTGGATCTTTAAGGGATAAGCAGAAAATGTGATAAAAATACAGGAAAACCAAGCTACAGTGACTTAATGATATGAATGAGCACATTAACCCATGTCACACAATTTCTTCTAATTCCCAGAACATGCAAACTCATGTGCATGGTTGAAGTCATGAGAGTGAGGGGCATTTCATTCTGTCTTGTTGGTAGACAAGAAATGAAGATGATATCAGCTGTTGCTGAGATTCTGACAGCCAGGAGCATCATGGGTCAACAGTCATGCCTGATAATTCTTTCTGCTGGAAGTTCTGTTGTGACTGGAAGAACAAATGGGGTAGAATGTGCTGAGGCAAATCTGCACGGACACTATTTCTACATTACATATTCATTTTTATTTAACGTTTGTATTCATTATTAACTAGGGAATCATGGGCATATCTGAAGGTATGTCTTCTTGATCAAAGAAACAGACAACACATACTGGCATCAGCATGCTAGATGTCAAGGTGTGTGTGAGTGTGTGTGTGTATGTGTGTGTGTGTGTGTGTGTGTGTGTGTGTGTGTAATAGATAAAAAGTGAAACTGGCCAAGAAGAGGGTATTGAGTATCGAGGGTTTTTTTTTTTTTTGTATGTATGTAATAGTGAATAAAGAGTCTGGCAGAGGAGAGGCGAATGTGTCAAGTGTTGTGTGTATGTGTGTAAGAGAGAAAAAGAGAGATTAACAGAGGAAAGGTTTTCGAGGTCTCTATCTCTCGTGTGTGTGTGTGTGTGTGTGTGTGTGTAAAAGAGGAAAAGAGAAGAGGGTAGAAAGCAGATGCCATTGCTTTGAAATGCATTGCAAGTACATACACTAGAGCATGTGAAAGGGGAAGGAGCAGTATCATTTGCAGAAAACTGGAAGAGGCAAGAGGCTGTGGATGGCTCCAACTCATCCACGGCAGGCACAGGACAAGTGAGTGGCAGATGAAAGCTGGAGATGAACTCAAGTCCTTCTTAATTGTCCTGAAACATTTTGGTTGTATGGGAGTATACACTTTAGCCTTATAAGAAAATATTACATTAATAACCTATAATATCACATTCAATGTTGTAGAAAGTGTGAAGTTACAAATATTTAATAAATAAAGGAAAGATATCATCTGTCATATAGGTTACTTCAGCAACCATACTTTTTAACTATCATCTATTATTTTCAGGACTTTTTAACATTCTACCATGTGCTCGGCTGCCTGAACTTAGTTTACAGCAGAAACCTTTATCTTAGGGGCATCAGTACTTTCCAGTTCCCAAAGGAATCAACATTGGAACAAATATGCTTTATTAAATGCTATTTGAAAATGGCAAAGAGATGCCAAGATTCTCGGTATAGCATTCTCCTCCTCCTGCTAGTGTGACTTTGGGCAAATAACTGTTTCTTTGGAGTTTTACTCTTTATTTGTGAACTGAGGAGGTAGGAGAAAATGAAGGAGTCTCTGTAATCCCTTCTAGCACTAATATTCTTCTGGTCTATTGGAAAGACACTGTAATCAGCCTGTCTGGAATACAGATATGAAGCTTGGGGTGAAGTTTCACTCATGAGGATTAAATCAGTGACAAGTGACATATTTAGGAAAAATATATAATCAGCTTGAACACTTTAATGATGAGTTAGTTCTCATTGCTTGAAGGAACGATTTTTAACAAGGTCATGATTTTAAAGGCTAATGTTCATTTTTGCCTTAGCGAGAAGCAGGAGCTAGAACCTGGAGTATATAGGTCAATGCATTCCAAGATGTATTTCAGTGGGAGCTCATTCAATCAATTAGACTTTCTAAGTGAAAATGAAAATCTCTCTAAGTTCAGGCAGAGTTGATAAAATTAGCCTAGCATGTGAAGATGGAAGAATCCTATTCTTAGGTTTAATATTCTCCAACTATAATGTCAGTGTGAAGAGAGAGAAGACATTTTCAAATAACTTGATCTTTTAATTGTTTCACTTGATTTGTCATTGGATGGATTGCCTTAAGATATAAGTCATATGCTAAGCTTTCTCTGTCTTTTAAATACTGTCCATTATTGAAACAATAGAACATTGTAAAACTTTTTTCTCTGAATAATGCAAGACAGAAGAAATATGTGCTTTATAGTTCAAAGAACCAAGGTCCAGAGATCTGAGAAATCATACTCAGAGTCCTAGAAGTGTGGAAGTCCAAAGTTGGGAATGCAACTTAAATATTCTCAGTGTATTTCCATTTTATTTTCTGAAAAAATAACCACAGCACTTCTCAAGGAAGCATGTATTCTGCGTGAAAGCCAGTGCCTACCAATGAAGCAAATACTCAATGTAAATTTAAGATGTATTCCTGGTGTCTTGGGATATGTGTGTGTGTGTGTGTGTGTGTGTGTGTGTGTGTGTGTGTGTATACCAACTAACATTAAAAGCCCTGTTATTTAACAAATGTAAATCCTAATGGCTTAAGTCACTTATTCTTTGGGAACGAGAATTAGGTTCTTGATTAGGTTCTTGATGAGATTAGGTTGACTCATGACTAAACCCTTTTACAAGAAGAAAGTGTGGGTTTCCTGAAAGCAGATCCAGTGACCAAAGGTATAGCTGGGGCAAGTTTGCTTGAGAGACTGTCTTCAGAAATCTAGTTGGAGGAGTAAAGATACAGACAAAAGGAGAGAAGGTCATAGAAGGCAGCTGAGCAAGGGAGTAACTGTGGATACCAGCTCTACCCAATCCCACCAAAGATTTTGAGTGATCCTTTGATGTATGGGTTGAGAGGCTATTGATTCACCGACACCTGCATCTGAATTGATCAGAGCAACTCGAATTAACTCTTACCCACTTCATCGATGTACCTGTACACGCCAGTGTGCATTTATGATGCCAGTAACCTGTGTGGGGAGCAGTTTAGCTTAAGTGAGAGCTGCTGCTGGTGAGGCAGCAGTCAGCTGTGGGAATTAGAGGCACGTCAAGGAGATAAACAGAAAGTCATGTCTTGCTGTTGATAGCTATCAAGTTCTCGGGCAGACTGCCTTAGCCACAATAGTGCGGACCTCTGTGCCTAGGAGTCATTGTGTTCAGGTGATCTTGATTTGTTCCATAAGAACGTGGTTTGACTTGTGACATGCAGATCATAAAAATCATGGGAACATAAATGACATTCACTCTATGTCTAATCGACTTTCTTCAGTGTGCAGCCTTATGACCTTCACCTGCTACATACATATAATCAGAGAAACAGACCACACACACACAAACACACACACACATACACACACACACACACACACAGATGCATATAGATACAGACAAACTCCATCACCACTCCTTTTAGTACATCTTTGATTCTCCTGGTCTAATTATGAGAAAGATGGCAATAGTCTTCTAATAATTGTTCTAAATTCCTGGTCGATGTACCCTACTTGGCCCACATGACGGGGAGTGAGGACAGTAGAAAGTGCAGCAGCTGTAGAAAGCCACACTTAGAAGAGCAAAGTGTTCATGGCACACATAACACAATACCAACCATACCAGATTAGTGCTTTATCAAACCATCAAATTCAGGGCCCAGGATAGATGTCTTCTGCACTTCTGAAAACACAACACATACTGGTTGAGCTTGCATATGTTGTGGGGAGGCTGCTTGTTTTTCCTGGCTGCCCAGAACAGAAATAATCACAAAGAAACTGCATTAATTAAGCAACTTCTTGGCCTATTAGCTCTAGCTTCGTATTGGCTAACTCTTTCATTTTAATTTAAAGCATTTTTATTAATCTTTTATTAATCTGTGTATTGTCACTTGGCTGTGACTTACCGGCTAAAGTTTTGGCATCTGTCTCCAGGAGGGCTTCTCTCTGACTCTACCTCCTTTCTCCCAGCATCCAGTTTAGTCTTCCCTGCCTACCTAAGTCCTGCCCCATCAACAAGTCCAAAGCAGCTTCTTTATTAACCAATGATATTCATAGCATACAGAGGGGAATCACACATCAAGCAAACACTACAAAGCTGCCTGGAAGCTAATGGATAGCAGGACCGAGACAATTAGGGCACAGGTCTGTCTTTATGACAGGAAATGAAATGAGATGTAAAGAAGTTATGCAATGGGTAAATGGGGAAGGGCTTGTGTGCCTTTTGAAATCAGACAGCATGGAAAATGTGTGTGCATGCCAGCAGCCTCCGTCTATGCTAGACTCATCAAACCTATATATTATGTCTAGTGTCCCTGTATCATGACAAATGATCTTAAAGATTTGGGACTGATATTTTTCACATTGTTCTCAAAACATGCTATTTCCCAGAGAGAAATTAATGAACTTATTATACAAATATTGATGTGTGTGCTGCTGATCCATTCTGGCTTTTGAGCCTGAATCCTAGCACACGCTACAGAAGCCAAAGTGCCTAAGTCCGTTCCTTCTTTCTTTTCATCACTCATTCATTTTTTTCTTCATTCATCCATTTATTAATTCATAGAAGCATTCATTTGCCTGCATTGTAGGCATTGTGCCACAGATTGTGGATAAAGAGATGGCCCCAGAAGTAAGACTTGTTTTTCCCTCTTGGTAATAATAAAATTGAGGCTACAACATAACATCATGGATCTTATAGACAAATCTCATCACAGTTATATATGGAGCAGAGCCCTCTCTTCTTTTCTCCCTCCCCGCCTCTCTCTTACCCTCCCTTCTCTCCTAAATGAATTCTTATGACTATATTACCAACGTTTTACAAAACAAAGACCAGGTAATCAAGGGTGTGGAGATTTCATTTTTAAAGTATGTGTCATGGTCTGGTGCCAGCCCAGACCATAAATTATTTCTCCGGACCAGAAGGGAGGTATGGGATTAAAGACACCACTCACATGACTTTATCGGGATGGAGATTTTTAGTGATTCCCTCATGAAATCCTGAGTTTACATCCTGAAAATTCTCTGCATTTATTCTCCAGTCAGCCTTATATACCAAAATATAAACTGAGGGAGAAATTTATTAGCATCCTGTTTTTTAGGTAACCAGGTAAATGGCTGTGGCCACATCCACTCCTCTACCTATGCCTTCTCTGTCACATCTTCCTATCTTTTTGCTCTGTCTGTCAGCTCTGTCATGAAGGCTGAATTAGCATCTCTAGCCCAGGCATCCTCCAAATTTTACAAAGGAGCAGAACAACATTAGCATATCCTGACCCTGGCAACAGCCTGCCTGTAGTTGCTAGGTGGCCACCTCCTGTGCAGCAGGTGCAAGCTGTGTCCTGAGATTTCGGTTGCCATACCATGTATGTGTTTTTATGTTTTACAACCACGGGTTTTCATAAAATAAAGCTTTCATGCCTAGACAGTAGTATCATTAGTGCTTTCAAAGTGGATGCATATTTACCTGTTTCTGACAGAGCATGAAATGATATATGCAGCCTACAAATATATTTTTTCTGAGTATTTTTATAATATTCCATCCTGTTCCTGGGTCCAAAAAAATTTCTTCCAACTGATAGAAACCTGCAGGACTTGTCTAGGGGTAATGAGGTCCCTGCTTGATCAGAGTGCAGCTGCCTTTCCAATTATTAGTGTTGGGCTATTTACTTAACAAGGTCCAGAGTGCCATTCAGCATATCAGGTGTATTAATACTTTTAATGGGAAGGTGGAGGCTGCAGTGACAAAGACCAGAATAATACTTTCCTAGGTGTTATAGCGTAGTAGGCTTTCTGAAGTAATTTGCCACATACTAATTCATTTGTTGTTCATTATAATGCCAGGAGCGGGGAAGGTTCTCACTTCTGCTTTACTGATAGGGAGACATAGTGTGAAAGAGCTTGAGTGGTTTCTCAAACATCATGGGGATGATTGTGGTAAAGTCAGAGGTAGAATCCTGCTGGAATTTGGGGGTCTTAAAATGTATTGGGGGGTGTGAGGATGGCTCCGTGGTTAAGAGCACTTGTTATTACAGAGGTGGATTGCAGGAATCAGTTCTCACAACTCAGATGGTGGCTCACAACCATCTATAACTCCAGTTCCAGTACTCAGTACCAGTACTCCAGTATCCTTTCTGGTCTCTATGGGCACTGCATAGATGTGAAGGGCACACACACACACACACACACGTGCGCACGCACAAAGGCAAGGCACTCATATACATAAAAATAAGAATAAATACATCTTTAAAAATGTCAACATGAATATAATGAATATTCGTCATAGACTCACTTTATTCTTACTGCAATTCTTAGAAATAGTGGGCATCTTTTCGTGATCTGAATGTGTTTACATAGTGTCCAATTTTGATAATTCTCACAGATGTGGTGGCTCAAAGTAAACTCCTTCTAGAATAAATTTCCAGGAATATGAGCATGAAGGAATACTGAAAGGCCAAGAACCCTGTATGCGTTCCTTAGAGATGCAGAAATAGGAATGAAGCAGGAGACAGAATTCAAGCTGAGTCTTTCAAAGCTGCTTTCCAAATCAAAATGGAGATAATGTTTTAAGTTGCATGCTGATGCTATTTTGCGCATACTTTTAAATACTTCTACCTTTCCCATTCCTTCAGAGGGCCACAGGGCATGGGACACTATTAAGCTTCTAGGATGAGTTATAAATGTATAGTCACAGGCATACTAGTTCCATGGACAGTAACAATAGTTGTTAATATTTACTTCAGACTCAGGAAGTGCACTGTAAGTATAAGTCTCGTTCTCTGAAGCCATGAGACTTGGAGTTATACAATTTCATAAATATATCCATGTGTAGGTAAAACATTAGAGTTTCAGGGAATTTAGCAACATAGCTATGAAATCAACCAGCTAAATGCATGTTTCAAAGGGGTCAGAACTTGCTATTAGGGTTTGGGCTAAAGAATTAGGCAGGTCCCTGTCAATGAAGATGCTGCACTTGACTACCAGACCCTGCATTCCTACTGTCACTTCAATATCATAATGTGATTTTAACCCCTCAGAGAGTCTGAAAACATCTGGAGAAGTGACCACTGCCTCATGGTGGGGTGCTACTGACTTCTGCTACTGGGTAGAAGTCAGTGTGACTCCTAGGTATTTTACCAGATCCCCAGGCAGTCCTACATTAGGAGTGGTTCCAGCCCCAAATACTAGTCTTGTTCAGAAGTCCAGGTATTGTCCCCAAGACTGAATATTAATGTGATCTTTGGAGTCGGTTGCCCTGGTTCCTTTAAAATTTACTTGTTAAGGAAACAGGGCTCAGTTCCTTCTGGTTTTCTTGCAGGAAGAGGGGAAGGATCCAGAAAAACCCGGGTTTTCTCACTGTTCTGAAGGACAAATGAACTTTGGGTTGGTGACTTGGTAAACTGACTGACACCTCTGACAGTTGCAAAGAAAACTGTGAAACCCAGAGGTTCTCCCTTGCCCCCTCAAAGCAACCTTTACTTCTAAGACTAGACATATTATTACATTTTTAAAATTAAGATTTAATTATATCATTTCCCCCTTTCCATTTCTTTAATTACCTCCCACGTACCCCCTCTTTCTCCCCTATCTAAATCTCTAAATCTTGCCTTTTAATTTGATCTCTCTCTCTCTCTCTCTCTCTCTCTCTCTTTCTCTCTCTCTCGTATGAAATCTTTGTAGATTCAAGAATTCAATATTCCCATTTTATTTAATGTTGTTAGGCTTTATATTGGATATTGGATATTGAATAGTCAATTGGGAATTCATCACTTGAAAACACTGTTTCTCCGGTTCTCAGCATTCCTTAGTTGCCTGTAGTTCTTTGTCTATCAGTGGGACCCCAAGAGCTTCCATGTCAGCATGTTGTGCTTCTTCAGGTCTTTTTTTAGGAGCCATGTTGTTAGTGAAGCATCATTGTGATTCCTAGGAAACAATCCAACAGTGGACCCAACTTTTAGTTTTAGGTAAAGTGGTCTTCACCTGTGTGTACAGAACATGGGTGTGGCAACAGCAATAATGATCTGACACCCACAACCTAGGTGAAGCGCATGTGTGATAAGCGTTCAGTCCTGCTGTCCTCCCCTTGAAATGTACCAAGTACCTCTCCATGGCTCTCCTTTCTCACAATAAAATGAGTTGAATGTGTCGGAGCAATGAACCAGACAAAGATTTCATCTTGCTCATTTAAACTCAAGAGAAATTTCAGTGACGGAAGTTCCAATAGGAAGAATAAAAAAAGCCATAGTCTGATACCAGACTTGAGTCACTTAAGTGACCCCTCTTAGTTTCCCACATCCACTCATTGCCTGGCATTTACCAAACATCCAGAGATAATATACCAAAACACGTCCAAGGTAACGGATGGATGGCCACAGGTGGCCAGCAGCTCTGTCACAGTCCACTGGGTTTGAAAGTGATGATCAAAGTCTCAGTGGAAAAATGCTCATCACTGGAAATGGAGCTGAAATCTGACTTTACCTGCAATTGCATCTGGAGTAAATGAGCGGCCGTCTGCATGTCACCGGCCATCGCCTTGACGGTTTCATTTCCCCACCTAGAAAACGAGGAGCCAGACAGAATTATTGGGAAGACTAAGATATCTTCCTATTTTAATATTCTAGAATTTCTAAAGGGGAAAAGAATAAAAGCTTCCTCAAATCCAGTATGGCTGCTATTAAATCATTTTCCAATTTCTTTGGTGTTCTTCCCGTGGATGGATTTCTTCCCCTAAAGTTTTAATCTTATAAGTGCCTAATGAAGGTGCATTTTTTCCCGTGAAATATCTTAATGTACTCAAGTCCGTCTTATCGCTCTGTAGAACTTTCTTCTGCACTTAGCCCACAGCAGCGATCTGTGGTTGAAAGACGGCAGAGGCAGAAGTTTGAGCTACCACAGTAGGTTGCAGACAGTAAGGGCAGATTCCTATTTACCCTCTGTCTGCTCTCTGATCAACAGCAATATACAGTGGCAGACTTCAAGGCAGCCTTGCCCAAAGAAAGGGATCTGACATCTTTTATCTTTTCATTTCACACATCAAGAGGCAGCCCTGGTGCCCTGATCACAGCACTTCTCACAGAGGGGAATAAGCACACAGGATGAAGAGGAAGAGGAAATCCACATATACTAATCCTAACAGGGGAAGGGTTAGACATGTAAAGTCTAGGCTTTCCTATGACTCAAGAAGTCTGGAACACGGCCATCTAAGCCCGCTTTAATAATTGCATCTCACAAAATTTCTCATATTACACTAATATTGAACCTTCAAATCATTATTTCAGAGACAAGCTTTGCAGTTACAACACATCTTTGCGTTTTTCTACTTCCATAAAATGACAGGGAATGTTTCCTATGTTTGCTTGTTCTTCAGGTGCATACTGTACCTCCCACTCCAGGGGTTGTGAAGGCTTCTTATGGACTCCGTGAGCACCGACACTCACGTGTTCATAGACAGATATGTACACAGCAATAGAAGAATACTTAAAACTAAACCCCTACTGTGAATCCAATAACAAAACGCAGAGACAACTTTCCTGACAAAGCACAAAGTGTTATGTTCCATTGGACAGCAGTCAGTACTAGATTTACATTGAAAACACTTTGTTTATGTCATGTGTGGAATCAAATTAACGTCTCCTTCAATAAATCCTCAGAGCAGGGGCTGAGGCTGTGACTTATCCCATAAGGGCATTTGTTGCTCTTGCAGAGGTCAGGAATTCAGTTCCTAGCAGCCATGTTGGACATTTTAACCACCTGTAACTCCAGCTCCAGGGGACCCAGTGCCCTCTTCTGACCTCTGTGGGCACCTGCACTCACATGAACATAATATATAGTACACAATAATAAACATATATTTAAAAAATCCCCAGTGCAAATTCAATACAGTGAATCATTTCTTTACAGGATGGTGACATAGAATCTTTTGAGTTTTCATTCAACTAAAAATAAAATTAGGTACTTTAAACATTTTAACAGATATATGTGTATCTTTTAAAATCTTTTAATCAAAGAGTCTGGGAATCTATTTGCATACCTCTATACTAACTTAGTTGTTTAAATGTGTGTGTGTGTGTGTGTGTGTTAAACCTTTCTGTAACTGTTTCTATATAAAAATAAAAAAGACTGACCTGAAAGACCGCTTTTAAATTTCTTCGCTTTTTCTTATAGAATCTAAATCTATGAGCAGACCACAGGAGATGGCTAAGAAAAAGACTCTTTGAACATGTTTCTATATTTTCTGCTGATATGAGTACAGGAAGTTTATCTTCAATTATTTGTTTGTATATCATAGAAGATGTTTTGGGGGAAAATCCTCATGCGGCCCTAAACTCATCATTAAAGGCCAGGAGGAGACTTTAATGTTGATTGGTCATCCGCTCTTATCATAGAAGTGAACAAACCGCTGTTCTGTGTTTCAGACACGTATGTCAGAATTACATGGTACCATTCTGACATCTATGGCTCTACTGCCCTCTCGTAGTCAGCCTCACACCAGAGGCAAACATCTTTGGATAACATTTCCTTATCTCCTGTTTCTTTAGGTTTCTTCCAATCATCCTGGAGATAAATCAAAGTTAAACTTTTAAAAGTATATCTTGGCCAATTCTTTGAAGATTTGGTCTCCGGTTGTTTCTGATTTTATTTACTCAATTATTGCTTAGTTTGAACTCTTAGCTCTCTCTCAATGTTATTTAAGATATTGTCATGCCCTAGAACTTAACACTCTCATTCTTGAAGCCATTCACCTCTTCCCTTATATAGAATTCTTCCCTCTGGCCACCTCTACTTTGTTGAAATATAAGTTAGATAGCTACTAACGCTACACTTATAGCTTATTTAAAAAAAATTCAAGCATTCAGATTCGAAAACCCTGCCTATATTGTTACAAATTCATCACTGATGTAAATAACAATTTATAGTCTATGCATTAGTACAAAAATACATGTTGTTAGAATTTGCACAATAGCTGTCTGACATTGCAAGTGACACCATAAGAAGGACTTAGCAGTTATAAAAGGGGAAATGCAAAGTTAATTTTCTGGGATCCTTTGGAGAGAGTATGGTGTTTTGGAATATAATCCGATGATTGATGTAGGTGACTGTGAAGCCCGAGTCAACAATAAATGGCAATTATGTTTAATGAATTAACTTCAGTGTAATTTTCATTTAAAAAGCTTAAATAAAGATTGTTTTAACGTTTACAGAAAGGAAATCAGTGCATTTATGCAACAGATCTGCTTAGACAAACATCTATATGAGCTGACGAAATAGAAGAACAGTATATTGGAGTCTAGTCTGGTTGAGATGCTTAGTAAGTAAATGACTTTGAAAGAGTGATCCAGAGGACATCTGTGACTCAGAACAATGCAGATGCTTAGAGCAGATCTTTGAGCTCAACCCCAAGGCTGTTGTGTGGCTTTGAGGTTATGTAGCCTTCTGTTACTTTCATCTCCCTAATCCTCATTTTCCTTCACTTTAAAATGGAAAGAGAAGTATCTACCCCATAGGATTACTCTGAAAACCAGATGGCACGGTGCTTGCAAAACACTGGGAATGGAATATGAAACACGGGGAGACTTAAACAGCTGTTGCTGTTGTTGTAATTATTATAATTATTTACAATGAGGGGCCTAGATTAGATAATCTCCAAGGTCTTCTCCAGCTCTGAAATTCTACGGTCCTATGAGCAGCTCATTCCCAAATGGCGTCAGATAAATGAGGTCTCACCATTTATTGGGCAAGAAATCAATATGACCAATTTTCAATTGTATCCAGTAAGGTAAGCTGAGCAGAGCATGAATTTTTCAGAAAACTTTGGTTACACTCAATATAGTTCCACTTGCTCTTGGAATGCATAGAACTGTTTAAAGGAATATTTTCTATTCTTCTTATATTATGTTTAATCATTGAAATGAGTTTGGCCTTTCTCTGTTCACTGAGGGTGAAGCAATAGAAGCTGTTAGATGTCTTAAACATGTTATTTCATTTAGTGAGCAGAGACTTAGCTGAAATCATCCAACTACCTATTGGGTAATAGAAAACGCAAGCAGGGTGACACCACCTTGGCTCTGATAATGGACATGCCTGTGACCAAGCAGCTTGCCTTCCCTTACAAAAACCTTTCTAGAACATCAGGTAGCTCGGGTCCACTTGGGCTTTGACATTCTAAGAGTGAGAAGCTGACTGCAGAGTGCAATTCTGCTGATAACTTAATTTCCAAAATTGCCTCAGCACCGCAGTGATACCTAATTATAACTCCCCAGCACAATGGCTACTGCCAGACACTACAATAGTCTAATTATCTAACCTCCCATTTATCATTTAAGACTGCTTCCTAACCTGTCATATGCTTCATCTTTGAAAGTAAAGGTTCTTTTCTTTTCATATTTTTCCTCCTTTATGTGCTGCTCTTTTTTATTTAATAAAGGATTTCTTTAGGTCATCACTGTATTATTCAGAGGTAAATAACCCTGTAAAAGGCAGGTGAGACGGTAGGCATGGTACTGCATGTAATAATTCTTGCAATGATGGAGTACCTGTTGGGAGACAGATTTCCACCATAGGATGGCAAGCTGGATTAAAGAATACTTTGGAACATTAGTTTCATTGTTTATAAGCACAATTATCAGAGAAAATTGATTAGAAAATAAATATTTCATATAAAGATGCATTATCAAGCAGACTGTGAGTGTAGAGTGGTTGATACTCAGTCCCATGGGAAATCTGAAGAGCATCATGAAGCACTGATCATTCTGCCCAAAAGTCACACTTATATAGTTAATTCTCATATATTATGTGGCTGTTCCTGAGGCATTGCTTGTTTCATTTCTCTCATCCATGTGCGAAAGGTTGGTTAGATCGCTGGGGGGACCTTTATACCCAGCATTAATGAACCTTGAGAAAAAAGCAAGGACAACATGAGAGTTACTGTATCTGTGAGATTATGGCTCAGTCTAAAGAGGAACTGTAACAACAGAACAAAGAATAATAAATAGTGTGACCTAAAGAATATATTTGGGTCCATAGTGGACTCTGGTAGAGTCTACCCATACAAAATATTCTCACTCATGTCTTCAGTCTAGCCAGATTTGTCCTGAGGTCACATTAAAGGCAGTTCCGGCACTCTCTGTGAAGATTTGGTACAAAGTATTTGTAGAGTAAAGCCACTATGCACTGTGGCAGCTGAATTCAAGTCAATAGTTGATATTGATTTGTTATGACCCAACTTTCCACAAATTCACCCCCAGTCAGCATTTCAACTAGTTGGGTCTATGGTGCTTTATTTAGCCTCCAAGTGACTGACAACCCACAAATGTTCCAAATTTCCTTTCCCATATTACACTTATAGTCCTGTACTCCAAATATGCTCCTTGTACCCCCAACTTGTATTTCCTATCCATGACCCAATTTTAATGGGACACGATCTCAATTCCATGACCTTAATTTTAATCCCTTGGTGAATATTCTCTGCTATCAAAATCATTTATATTTAAGCCTTACTTTAACTTTGAGAAAAGACTCTAAAGTCCCCATTCATATCTTTTTATATATAATTTATTAATTCTTTATAAAAATTTCATATACTGTATTTAGATTATATTCAGCTTCCTCCTCCATCTCTTCCCAGATACACCTACCCCATTCCATTCCCACTCAACCTTATGTCTTCATTATATTTTAAGACTGAATCAGGATAATGTTTCCTATACACTCCTGGGTATATGTTTACCCACCAGAGCATTTTGATCTACTAAGGTCACAGATTTAAAGCAAACTAACTCTCCCTCTCCGCAGATGCTTAACTATAATGAAGTCATGCTTTCAGGTCATAACATTACAGTTACACATATGAACTCACAGTGGCTGTGCCATCATGTATAAGACCTCTATAAGTTTGAGCAGGATAAACAATGACTTAACCATTATTCCAAAGCTTAGGTAATGGATAAGGCACAGTAGAAACTAATCAAAGATTCTTCAGGTTGGGCCATTTGAAACACTGTATGAACTCAGATAATCTGAAACTTAAATATTACCCTGTCAAATACCTACCCCTTAGATGAGAAATTCTACGTGATAAAGTGCCCAATATCCTGACCTGCAGAGCCAGGAAATTACAGAACAAGGACACAGCATAGGAATTGTGATGCTTAGTGAGATCTTCCCATGGGGTTACTCTTTTTTTGCTGCCCATCTTGGGGAAGAGGACAGTTGATTTTCCTTTTAGATTTGTTCACTTTGCATAGAAGTTCAGACACAGCCCTCTCTGCTGTGGGAAACCACCTGTTCTGCATTGTTTCAATGGTCACAATTTTTTCTTTTTCTACTGCATTCAAAGGTTTTAACATTTAAAATTAGTTATAATGATTCATTCATTAGATTGGATATATTATAATAGAACACTTTAAAACCATAAATTAGAATTCAAATATAGTTATAATTTTTATGACTTGAATCATCCCAATAACTTTATTCAAAATGACTAACATTCACATTTGAAATTAGCAGTTTCTAATCAGAAATAGGTTTGATTATTTTTAATTAAATTAACTGCATTTTTGTTACGTTAAAAACTACTGAGTAATTTTCCCATTCATTCCATTTTCTTTTCTCAACACAAGTGAACATATACACAAATATATTTTTTTAAAAATATCTGTTTCTTCAAAAACCATTTTCTCAGGCTTTACTCTACACTACCCTCCAATGTTAACTGCTAACTGGTCCTCTTCCTCAGTGACATTGGAGTGGACAATCATTATGGTGTTTACAAGGAACGTACAAGGCCTGGCACTACCTTTTCCTAGGCGACTAGTCACAGACAAGGGAGCTAATTGTTCCGAGCAGATGGCAGAGCCTTGAGGATAATACTCCACACAATGGCTATTTGTAGCATGAGGGTCGGCTTGTTGGGGTTTCCGTCCCGCCCAGTACCCCAACAGCCAGCAAATCCCAAAGAGAAATTACACACAGGACTCCATAAGGTTATAAACTGATTGGCCCATCAGATCAGGCTCCTTATTAGTCCTTGTAACTTACATTAATCCATTATCATTATCTATGTTAGCACATGGCTCCGTACCTTTCTCAGCTGGGCAAGTTACATGCTGCCTCTTCAGTGGTCTGCGCAGGAGTGGCTGAGGGAGCTTTCTCCTCCCTAGCCTTATCCTATTCTCATTGCCCCGCCTCTACTTCCTGTCTGGTTGACCCGCCTGCTATTTCTCTCTCCCTAGAATGAGAGTGGCGGCATGAATCCCCAGAAAGGGTATCCAGGGGCAAAAAGAGGTCAAGTATGAAAGCATAGGAAGTGTGAAGAAAGGGAGTTCCATTAAGTAGTGGTGGCCAACCGTGGCCATGGTTGTCAAAACCACAGAGAATGAGGACTTAGAGAAACCCAGAGGCAGATGCCTGTGGTACATATGAAAGGGAAATAGTGGTGATACCTGTCTCTCTGAAGGTCCATGAGACAGTGGGGCTTCCCAGCATCCCTGAGGATGCAGAAGGCAGTGGTGATGACTAGCAGGTACGGAGTGCTTGCTACAAACACTTGTTCATCACCTGAGGTTTAGCTCACAGTGATTTCACACATAAAAGACCCTTTTTATCCCAGTCTGTCCCACATCAAGACATCTGATCCTTCATCTGAAGTTTCTGAGTGATTTATTTATGTCTGTTTATAACATTTAACAAATCTTACACTCTTCTTGTCAATGCTCTATTCCACAGATCAGTTAGAATCCATGACCTATTTCTTTGCTTTCTTTCCAATACAACAAATGAGGACCATATTAATAGGTTTTCAGTCAATCACTTAATTATCAAAAAGAAAGAGTGGAGGACGTATTCACTATAGAGTTACTCCAAAGGAAGTATACACAAGTACTGACCTCATTTAAGTTAGGATTCTTGGCCTCACCATGCATGCCTACGGACAATGGGAGTAAAAAGGCAAGAGATGGGAAGGGGAGGTTTTGTTTGTGGAGCAAGGTGACAGTATGAGCAAGCTTTGTAATACCTTTGAAAGTGATGAACAGCATCTGAGCTCTCTTGTGGTAACCAAGGAAGCATGAGTTTGTCACATTTTCATTGGGTTTTGTAGGTTTTGCCCACACTTCTAAATCTTCTGTATTGTAGCAATAACAGTAAATTAAACAACCAGATTGGTTCAGGTGTGGTCATGAAATAAAAGAGAAGTCAGTGCTTTGTGTGGTAAAGCTAGAAGGATATCAAGAATGGATATTGATGTCACCAGCAAAGACAGTATCTACAGTGACAGAGACAAAAAAAATCTGTTTTGTACTCATTATCTTTGAAGTATGGATTGTTACTTTCAATTAAGCAATGTTTTGGAGCCATTATAAATGATTGAGGGACTTGGGGCCAAATCAAACAAATGGCAGAAGTCAAATAGCATGTGTGGAAGGGAAGAATAGCAGTAAAATAACAAAAGTAATGTTTGCTTTGATTTCAGAAACAATTTCTGTAGGACTTACCAACTAAGAGAATAATAATCTATTGTTCTTCTGATAGAAAATCAAAAAAAATGTTCAGACTCTTTTATTATTCTCTAAATTATAACCTCCCTCTGAGACAGGTATGGGGTAATGGATCCATTAGGGGGCTAACATGAATAGCAACTCGGACATAAATTATATCCATGGGAATATCATGATGTAATATTAGCAAGCAGAATGTATGTGTAAGAGTCCATACTCTACCACCTTCTTCAGCTGGGTGTCAATAATGAGAAAATATCTCCTGGAGGAAATCATGTGGTTTACTCAAGGCATCATTCATGGCTTTAAAACAAAATCCAAAGAGACAGAGAACATACGAGGTTAATATTGAAGTGTTAATGGAAACTTAGCTATCGTGAAGCTCACATTGTACTAATTAAAAATAATTGCATGGTCCTAGAATTAGAGAGTTTGCATGGAGAGAAGTCTCCAGGTCATTGCTGCTTTTCTTGATTTCCACCTTGGCTGCACACAAACTTCAATAGTTACCTTCACGGACTAATTGGGCTCTGTGATAGCTGGTTTCTCTAACCAAATCTGAGCGAGAAATATCTTTTCCCAATAGAGAATCTGTTTTGAAAAGCAGATTAAGGTCCGCTAGTTCTTAGCAACTGAAATGAGTTAGAAAAGGAAGGTGCCCAGAGACCAAAGGACATTGACATCACCCACTCCAAAATGTCCCGCAGGAATGGCTTTCTAATCGTGCTCATATTTTCCGTGAAAAGTCTTTATTTATGTAGGAATAATGTAAATCTCTCCTTTCAGAACCTTTGAGCCAGATTCCTAGAGCACTGTGCATGTGCTTACATGCAGGAAGCCTGTGACCACTCTTGACATCAGATAGTGGGAAAATATGAGAATTCACAGACTGTAGCTATCTAAAATGTCATGTCGTAAAAGCAAATATATCAAGTTGTTTCGTTTTCCCCCAATAGTCTACTGTTTTATCAAACCTTGTCAGAAGTAGGTAATGCTCTAATCTTTACAACCAGGAAATTTTGCTTTATAGTATTCCACAGCAAACCCGTACGGCTAGGTGCACTCTAGACTTGGGATTCATTTCTTAACATTTTTAGTCCATGCCTACTGATGACCTGTATGGTTTTCAGAGCAGTGACAGGAAGGAAGTGCATCACATGCTCAACTGCGGGTCTCACAGTATGCTTCTGAGTGAAGGGCCAGAGCCTGCTTTGCTTAGCTCATTTGTCTCAGGGCTGGATCAGCTGTCCTTGCTCTTCCCCCTCACCACCACTCCAACACTAATTCTTTATTAATTGATGCTGCACTGCCTACAGCTCTGGGCCTGCTGCACGTCTTTGTTAGGAACTCTTTTGCCAGCCCCTTGGCCATTGATATGGCAATCCTGCTCAGGCTCTTGCCACATCTGAGGTCTTAACAGCTGTTCTCTCTGCTTGTCTTGGCTAGGGCTGAACAAACAAAGGATGCACTTGGTCAGGATTCTCCAGATGGCTATAACTTCCAAGGCCTTATGGACCTTTAAAGTCTGAAACAAACCGTGAACTTTGTTCATCTATATTTCTTCATTGTTTTACTTAATATTTGATGGGGTGATTTTCTTTCACTGAGAGCACATTGGTCGCTTAGTAAAAGTTATATGATGGTGTTAATTACTTTTTTTCATTCATTGCTGAGAAGAAGAACCTTGAAAAAGAAACTTAGCAGAAGAGTGTTTACTGTGGCTGAAGGTTTGCGAGAGCCTCAGTCCCCCAGAATGGAGAAGGAAAGGCAATAGGAACACCAGGGGGCTATGGCAAACGCATGAAGTAGGAGAGGTCTGACTACGTGGAGCCAGAGTGAAAACACTAAGACTTATTCCCGGTGACCTATTTCTTCCAATTAGCCCTAAAAGCTCAGTGACCTCCCAAACAAGGCTATCAACTGATGATCAAGCATTGAAACACTTGAGCCGGTGGGAGATATTTCACGCTCAAAGCTTAACAATTGTGGTTGAAAGAACAAGGCGTGCTCCTACGGGATGACCATGTTCTGCTCTGTAGAACCTACGGTTAAACTACCTAGGGCCAAGAGGCTTTGTAAGGGGCTTTCTCAAGCCTTCCCTTAGTTATTTGAATAGGACTTATGCTATCACAGGGCTCCTGACAGCTGGAGGAAGGGTGAGACAGTAAAGGTGAGAATTGGCATGAGGCGGCACAAGAGTGATCCCAAAAGGAGACAATGACTGAGAAGACGGGGACAGGACTGGTAGTCACGTGACCTATCGCTATGACAAAATACCTGACAGGAAGCACATTTAAGGGAGAAAGTATTTGCTGGAGCTCCCAGTTGGAGATTGCAGTCTATCCTGGAAATCTGAATTAGTGGCAGCAACTCGTACTGTGTCTAGAGTCAGAAAAGAGAGGGATGAATGTCTGTGAGCAACTCCTTCCTCCTTTTTCTATAGTCTAGGGTCCTACCCTAAGGTAAGGTGCCACCTGCATTGAAGTGGATCTTCCCACTTTAATTAACCTAATCCAGACAGTGACACGCATATGAGCCTATGGGGTGCATACCTAGAGGCTACGGTAATCTAGACAATTACTCACAGGTATGCCTGAGGCTGTCCCCAAGGTGATTCCGGATCTTGTTAGGATGACAATCAGTGTTAATCATCATAGAAATGTAACATGAGGGCTGGCTTGTTGGGGTTTCTGTCCCGCCCAGTACCCCACAACCGGCAATTCCCAAAGAAAATAACACGGAGTCTACATTAGGTTATAAACTGATTGGCCCATTAGCTCAGGCATCTTGTTAACCCTTGTAACTTATATTAACCCATTATTATTATCTATGGTAGCCATATGGCTTGGTACCTTTTTCAGCTGTCAGCTTCCATGTTGCCTCTTTAGTGGTCTGCGCAGGAGTGGCGAGGGAGCTTCCTGCTTCCCAGAATATTCCTGTTCTCATCGCCCCGCCTCTACTTCCTGTCTGGTTGACCCACCTATACTTCCTGCCTGGCCAATCAGCGTTTTATTAAAATACATGATTGACAGAATACAGACAATTCTCCCGCACCATAGAAATATGCACTACAGAGTGTTCCCAGCCTCTGGAAACTGGTAAAAACAAGACCGGAGCTCCCCGGAATCCTCAAAAGAGTCCCTGCCAGTATCCTGAATGTGGCCTAATGAAACCCCCTGGAATCCCTTTGCAGTCCTGTGACCAAGGGCACATGATTATTATTAGCTGCACTATTATCTCTAGCATTTAAGATAATAAATAAGTGTAGCATCAAGTCAGTAAGAGGCCATCTGTTACATCAGCTATTGCAAACTAATGAGCAATCTCTCCATCCTTGTCCACTACAAGCAACACGGTGTTACAGAAAGCTATCTGTAGCAGCCATTGGTCTACGAACATGAATACAGTACTTAGGACTTGTCTCTCCCAGGTTTCCCCCTTGCTGTGAAATTCCATCTGAGGTACTTAATAATCGTTTTTCTGAACAACGGAGATTTATTTATGAATATATAGAATAATATGAGGCCTATTATTTGGCCCTTGGAGTTCCAACAGAGAAAAATGACTTCCCCGATAGATCGATAGACCTGATGAGTCTATTTGTTTTACCATCAGCCCCATTACCTTCCTGCTCCGCAGCGGCCTACTTGCAGCATTGATTATTGTTGATGCCTCGGCTGCTGCTTTCTGGGCAGTGGCCGCTTCCTTCGCCCCATGCTTTGTTGTCTCCTGCAGTTTGATGGGCAAAAACCATCCGACCCAGCTGGGACTGGAGCTGGCACAGAACTCACAGGCTGAGACTTGCCACCTAAAAGTTTTTATTTGCGTATTCCTGGCATAACCCAACTATGCACCATGCTCTTTAGTTTATGAAGGCTGTGGTTTCATTTCACCCCACATTAAGGATGCATTACTGTCTTTCTTTATACTTGGGAATAATTAAAGATTAAAGAGAGGCTCCAGCAGAAAATTACAGAAAGATGTGAATGAAAATGTCTTAATTACTTATGGAGATTATAAAATTAATGAAAAGTTTACTACATCACAGCTGTTGGGCATTTTATCTCAGTGTCGTGAATCCAGATGCCCATTTTTAAAGTTGTAAATGAAAAAAAAAGATAACAGATGCATGGGGACTGGAGAGATGGCTCAGTGGGTGATGTGGCTGCTGCACACCATGAGGGCTTGAGTTCAGATCCCATGACCCAGGTAAAAGATGAGATATAAGAGGTTCGACAGGCCTGTAGTCCCAGTGCTGGGGCATGAAGATCCCTGGTGCTTGGGGAAACTTGGTCTAACTGAACTGACTAACTCCAGTTTCAGTGAGAGACTCTGGCAAATAACAAACAAACAAGGGTAGAGAGTGATAGAGGAAGACATTTGATATCAATGTCTGGCCTCCTAATGCACATGTAAGGGCACATGTCCATCCCCACACATGCGCAGATAGGTGTACGGCACACCCACATCTGCATAAACTTACAGATACATACTACAAAATAATTTGGGAAATGCAGAAATGTTATAAAATCTCCTTTAATTTTGTTGTTCAAAAACAGCCAAAGTATTTCCTCCCAAACGTTTTTTAAGGGCATCATACAAGGCTTTTATTTGTCATGATATGATAAGTTTTATTTATAAATGTAAGGTTTCCCTCCCCACAAACCTACTGTATTTAAATTTTATCATATTGCCTGTCAACAACCTACATTGACTGTATTCAAGTATAAAGGAAAAACCAGACCATACTTTCTGAGTTCTGATTGTCTCAAGATTAGGCCAATGCTTCTCAGGATGTCCTCTGAAGACCTGTGGTGACAGCTCAATTGAAGCCTCTTACAACTGCAAATTCTCTGCCCAGACAGGCTCCTCACAGTGAGGTCAGAGGTCCCATTGCACTCAGCTCTCTGTAATTTTCACACATGCAAAAGTTTGCAAAGGTCTTGGCTTCTGCATGTGTTGATGAGCCAACAGCAGCCTGTTCTGTCCTGGGCTACAGATAAACAGAATAATTACTAGAATTGAATAAAATAAAATAAAAAAACCAGAAAGTCTTCTTGGTTACCAGAATTCCCCACATTCAAAGTCTTCAACATTTACTTCCCATATATTGTATATTGCTTGAACAAAGTTCTAAACCCATGGTTCAAATTTCTTTATAGTTATCTATAAATAGGAAAAATAGTTTTTCATACATGTAATCATATGCCGATTTTGTTTTTCTATTAACTTTTTCATATTATTTTTTTTTGAAAAAGAAAACAAACTATCTTTTTTTCATTTTACATACCAACCCTAGTTCCCACTCCCTCCTGTCCTCTCATTCCCTTTACCTCCCCCACACCTCACCCCCGCATCCACTCGTCAGAGAGGGTAAGGCACATGGCTTTTGGGGAAGGTCCAAGGCCTTTCCCATCATATCTAGGCTGAAGTATCCATCCAAGGAGAATGGGTTACCAAAAAGTCAGAACAAGCAATAAAGATAAATCCTGGTGACATTGCCAGTGTCTGTCCCAGTCATACAAATGTTACTTATATTTAGAGTGTCTAGTTTGGTCCTCTGCTGGTTCATTTTCCTCTCTGGCTGGAGTTGGTGAGCTCCCATTAGCTCAGGTAAACTGTTTCAGTGAGTGTCCCCATCATGGTCTTAACCTCTTTGCTCATATTCTTACTCCTCCCACTCTTCAACTGGACTTTGGGAGCTCAGCCCAGTGCTCCACTGTGGACCTCTGCCTCTGTTTCCATCAGGTGCTGGATGAAGGGTCTATGGTGAAATTTAAGATATTCATCAATCTGACATAAGGGCAAGGCCAGTTCAGGCACCCTCTCCACTATTGCTTAGGCTCTTAGCTGGGGTCATCCTTATGGATTCTTGGAAATTTCTCTAGTGCCAAATTTCTTTCTAGTCCCGTAATGGCTCCCTCAATCAAAATATCTCTTCCCTTGCTCTCCATCTCTGTCCTTCCTCTATCTCAACTATCCCATTCCCTCAAGTCCTTTCCCACCTCCCCTCCTTCCTTTCTCTTGCCCTTCTGCCCTCATTTCTCCCACCACCACCATGCTCCCAATTTTGTCAGAAAATCTTATATATTCCCCTTCCCAGAGGGATCTATATATGTTTTTCTTAGGGTTCACCTTGTTATGTAGCTTCTCTAAGGTAGTGGGCTAGAGGTGTATTATCCTTTGTTTTACAGCTAGTATCCACTTATGAGTGAGTACAGACCATGTTCACCTTTCTGAGTCCAGGTTACCTCACTAAAAATGATTTATTTATTTATTTATTTATTGACTTATTTATAAAAATTTTCACTTTCTCCACTCCTCCCAATACCCTCCCACGTCCCCCATGCCCTTTCCCCCTCCCTTTCCAGTCCTAAGAGCAGTCAGGGTTTCCTGCCCTGTGGGAAGTCCAAGGTCCTTCCTTCTCCCTCTAGGTCTAGCAAGGTGTGCATCCAAAAAGACTAGGCTCCCGTAAGGGCAGTCCATGAAGTACAATCAAAACTCAGTGCCATTGTTCTTGGCTTCTCAGTCAGCCCTCATTGTCAGCCACATTCAGAGAGTCCAGTTTGATCACACTCATAAGCAGATTCTAGACATAAACAAAGGACATCGAGTCTATAGTTCATGATCCTAGAGAAGCTAAATAAGAAGGTGAACCCAAAGAAAAACATATATTTATCCTCTGGGATATTGGAATTTGACAAGATCATCAGGCAAAAGTTGGGAGCAGGGGTTGGGGGTGGGCTTGGGGGAAGGAGAGATGGGGAGAGAGAAGGGAGAAGGGGAGGATTGGGGAGAGCTTGAGGGAATGGGATAATTGAGAAGGAGGAAGTGTGGATATGGGAGCAGAGAAGAAGTTATCCTAACCAAGGGAGCCATTTTAGGGTTGGCAAGAGTCTTGACTCTAGAGGGGTTCCCAGGTGTCCATGGGGATTTCCCCAACTAATTCCATGGGAAGCAGAGGAGAGGGTCCCTGAACTGGCCTTATCCTATAGCCACACTGATGAATATCTTGTATATCACCATAGAACCTTCATCCGGCGATGGATGGAGATAGAGACAGAGACCCACACTGGAGCACTGGACTGAGCTCCCAAGGTCCAAATGAGCAGCAGAAGGAGGGAGAACATGAGCAAGGAAGTCAGGACCACGAGGGGTGCGTCCACCCACAGAGACAATGGGACTGATCTAATGAGAGTTCACCAAGGCCAGCTGGACTGAGACTGATGGAGCATGTAATCAAACTAAAAATGTTTTTTTCTAGTTCTGTTGACAGGGTTTTCTGTCCTACCTGGTTCTACAGCCATTCAGTCCCAAAGAAACACACAGAGGCCTACATTAATTATAAACTGATTTTCCTGTAACTCAGGCTTCTTATTAACTCTTACATCCTACATTAACCCATAATTCTTGTCTGTGTTAGCCATGTGACTTGGTAACTTTTATTAGCGAGACATTCTCATATTGCTTCCTCTGTGCCTGGGGTGACAACTGCAGACTGAGTCTTTTATCTTCCCAGAAATCTCCTGTTCTCATTGCCCTGCTTCTACTTCCTGCCTGGTCACCTTGCATTTATTTCCTGCCTGGTTACTGGCCAATCAGTGTTTTATTAAAGCAATACAAATGACAGGATACAAGATCATTGTTCCACAGCATAATTCTGTCCATTTGCATGCAAATTTCAAGATTTTTTTTTCCTGCTGAGTAGTACTCCATTGTGTATATGTACCACATTTTCCTTATTCATTTTTTTTTTGTTTAGTGGCATCTAGGTTGTTTCCAAGTTCTGATCATTACAAATAATGTTACTATGCACATAGTTGAACAAATGTCTTTCTAGTATGATTGAGCATCATTTGGGTATATACCCAAGAGTAGTATTGCTGGGTGCTGAGGTAGCTTGATTCCAAATTTTCTGAGAAACTGCCATACTGATTTCCAAAGTGATTGTACAAATTTGCATTCCCACCAGCAATGGAGGAGTGCTTTCTTTACTCTGCATCCTTTCCAACATAAACTATCACTGATGTTTTTGATCTTAGCCATTCTGACAGGTGTAAGATGGTATCTCAGAGTCATTTTGATTTGTGTTTCCTGGATGGTTAAGGATTTTGAACATTTACTTAGGTGTCTTTTGGCCATTTGAGATTCTTCTGTTGAAAATTCCCTGTTTAAATCTGTACCCCGATTGTATAATTAGATTATTTGGAATTTTGATGTCTAGTTTCTTGAGTTCTTTATATATTTTGGAGATCAGTCCTCTGTCTGATGTGGGGTTAGTGAAGATCTTTCTCCATTCAGACATTTTTGTCTTATTGACTGTGTTTTTTGCTTTACAGAAGCTTCTCAGTTTCAGAAGGTCCATTTATTTATTGTTGCTCTCAGTGTCTGTGCTACTGGGGTTTTACTTAGGAAGCAGTCTCCTGTGTTCATGCATTGAAGGCTACTTCCTATTTTCTCTTCTATGAAGTTCAGTGTGATCAGATTTATATTGAGGTCCTTAATCCATTTGGACTTGAGATTTGTGCATGGAGATAGACAAGGATCTATTTTCATTCTTCTACATGTTGACATGCAGTTATTCCAGCACCATTTGTTTAAAATGCTGTTATTTTTCCAATGTAAAATTTGAGCTTCTTTGTCAAAATTCAGGTGTTCATAGGTTTGTGGATTAATATCTGAGTCTTCAATTTTATTCCATTGATCAACCTGTCATTTTTTATGGGAATACCAAGCTGTTTTCATTACTGCAGCTCTATAACAGAGCTTGATGTCAGGGATGGTGATGCCTCTGGAAGTTCCTTTATTGTACAGGATTGTTTTGGCTATGCTGGGTGTTTTATTTCTCCATATGAAGTTGAGTATTGTTATTTCAAGGTCTGTGAAGGATTGTGTTGTGATTTTGGTGGGAATTGCATTGAATCTATAGATTGCTTTTGGTAGGATTGCCATTTTTATTATGTTGATCCTACCTATCCAAGAACATGGGAGATCTTTCCATTTTCTAGTCTCTTCTTCAATTTCTTTCTTCAAAGACTTAAAGTTCTTGTTAAATATGTCTTTCACTTCTCTGTAGTGTTACCCCAAGATATTTTATGTTATTTGTGGCTATTGTAAATGGTGATGTTTCTCTGATTTCTTTCTCAGCTCTTTTGCCATTTGTATATAGGAAGACTACTGATTTTTTTTTGGATTGATCTTGTATCCTACTATATTACTGAAAGTATTTATCTGTCTTAGGATTTTCCTGGTAGAGTTTTTTGGGTCACTTATGTATGTTCTCATACCATCTGCAAATAGTGAAAGTTTGACTTCTTCGTTTCTATCCTTTCTGAGGATAGGAGGGTTTGGGAGTGGAGTGGGACTTTTAGCTTACAGGGTCCTATCAATGGGGTGTGTGTTTTGGAGCAGCTTTCTTCCAGGAAGCTTTGCCTGGTAGCTGGCTAGAGAAGCTGAGGCAGGTGGAGGGCCTAGAGAGTGGGGTGCCCCACTGGGTGGGTGGTCACTCACCTCTTGGTTCTCTCTGTGTAGTTATAGCCTGTGTTTCAGAGTTCCCCCAAAGTTGTGGAGGATAGGAAGGTTTGTGGGCAGAGTGGGACTTGTAGCTTTCAAGGTACGGTGGATGGAATTGGGGGGTCATACTGATGTTTTAGTAATCATGTACTTCTGATAAGCCGCCTAACACTCCAGTATCAAATGAAATTAGAGCAAGGAATTAGTAAATTTTAAGTTCAGTTTCTTCTTTTTTTTTTCTTTTTAGCTTTTTTCTTTCCAGTAAATTATAGATATGGAATAGAAGAAATAACATTTTCCAATCACACCTGTAGCTAAATGGTTTTCTTTGTGTTGCTTAATCCTGCTGGACCGGTTTCTCTCCCATCTGTTGCTCCCTACAGCTGCTTATGAAATAATCACTGAGAAGCTAATATTAAATATAATTGCTTGCCCGATGGCTCAGGCTATTACTTGCTAGCTCTCTTATAAATTAGCCAGTTTCTACAGATCTGTGTATTGCCACACGGCCATGGCATTACCTCAGTTCTGTCATCATTCTCCTTAGGCTGATGCTGGCATCTCTCTTCTGCAACAGCTGGCTCACATTCCTCTTGACCCTGCCATTCTTCACCTGTATATCTGTTTGGATTTCTCCCTACCTATATTCTGTCTTGTCATAGACCAAAGCAGCTTTAATTATCAATCAGTGGAAGCAACGTATACTCATAGGAAACAGAAGGACATCCAATCTTACACGCCGTTTCAGGAAAGGCATTTTCCTAAAAAGGCATCTTAAAGAAGCTGATAAATTTCTGAGTCACCTGCATGTGGGAATTAGTGTTCTGGGGTATTACAAAAATGCACATGTTCAGTTGGGAGACCCTCCTTAAGAAGGAAGAGTTTGAGTGGCAGACAGGAAACAATCTCTAGTTTAATGATATATATTGAGCTTGTGGTACTATCCATTAAAAGTTTGCCATGTATCAGGCACTATGTTAAATGGCAGATGGGGATTATTTTTTCCAGCCTTTATAAGACCACTATAACATATCTCTTCAGTTAACATGGATAAATGAAGTTAGCTAATCCTTCCCACAGCATTCTTTCTCTCTCTCTCTCTCTCTCTCTCTCTCTCTCTCTCTCTCTCTCTCTCTCTCTCCTGCCCTCCCATATGTGTGTGCTTATATAATGTTTATCTAAGTATTTTTAACTTCAGATCTGTATTTCTTACTATTTCTTCCCAAGCTGAGAATTCAACTCTAGACACTGTAGACATTATTTAGCTTGAGAAACACACTTGTGGATATTACACATGAAGTCAACCCCAGAAAAGCTTTGCATGGGCCGCTGGAAGCTGTGTAAAGAGTCCGCTGGATCAGAGTCCAGGGTTGACATCGGTGAGTTGCTAAAGCGAAGGAAGACCTATTGCAATTATAGCAATTGACATTTTCATAGGAGATGGCCTGTCATGTGATATGATATAAATTGATGAAACATATCTTATATGCTTTAAATTTTAATTTATTCTTTGCTGGTTTCATATATGTAGATGAGGTATTCTAGTCATACTGACACTCCTGCCTCGGTGATCTTCTTCCCCCTGCCATGGAGACATCCCCGTCTCACCTAATCTCCAGCATACTTTGTTGTTGGTTTTTTTTTTTTTTTTGGTTTTGGCTTTTGTGTGTGTTTGCTCTGGGACTGACTATGTTTAACTAAGTAAGTTTACCTCTGTCTGCTTTGGCATGGATGTGGAGTAACTCACCAGTGACCACACCGCTGAGGACAATGATTCCATCTCTCCCCACAAGTTTTAACTGACATGAGCCCCTCCCCTCTCTGTGAGTGGATGTTTATGGGCTTGGTCTCGTGAAAGCTCAATGAAGCCAGTTGCCACTGCCGTGAGTTTACAAGTGCCAAGGCTATGTCTGGCCCATAAAGACAGGGTATTATGGTCTTCATCCCTATTTTCTTACATTCTTATATTGGATCATCTGTTCTTTCTACTGCAATATTTCCTGAGCTTTGGAGGGGCTGATGCAGGTATTCTATTTAAACCTGAATACTGTTTAAGGAACACTGTAAGTTTTTCCAAACAACTTAACCAGTCATGGTTTCTCCATTAATGACCATTCATTGCAAACAGAAGGCTCTTTGATAAAGGCTGAAACAGGACTAGTCTATCAGACAAACAAAAATATTAGGCAGTTTGACATCATACCCATTTAGCGAAACAAATCTAGTAGATTTTCTCCTAAGGCATACTGCCTACCTAGCCATTGCCTTTGACTGGTCTATAATACGGTACTGTATCTTTCTTAAAGACCTCAGATATACTCAGAAAGAAGATGTTAATCCCCATAACATGTGTGCCAATACTGTGCCAGTGGCCACATATTGTCTGGAAACTTGGTATTACAGTGTGCAAGGTCCAAAGTCGGGAAGGACCATTGCTAGCTTTCCAGCCCTTCCCTCTGTGCACAAACTTCCATACTATGAAAGCTAGACAGTATGGAGGAAGCTTCCAGATTAGCTCCAGCATGACCCCTCTGTTTTATCCAACCAAGGAAAGTACAACACACCTTTCCATTTTTTAGCAAACTTCATACATGTACACAGAGCTATCTCTGTCATATCTCCGACTCACTCCATACCTTCAGCTCACTCGGTCCACCATGTATTAGTCACTTTTTATCGCTGTGATAAAATACCATGACCAAAAGCAATTAAAGGGAGGGTTTACTTGTGGTTCTAGAGTGTTATATGTTCATAATAATGAAAACTTCTTGGTGACAGGAAAAGGAAGCTGAGAAGTCAAATTTCAACAGTAAACAGGAAGCAGAGTGAGCAAGGGGGAAGCATAGTCATAAATAGACAGCCGCTATGCTTCCCAGCATAATGTCTTCACAAGAACAAGCCAGAAAATATCCTACATGGACGGGCATATCTCCAGGCCCCACCAGCTCCTATTGGTGTGGGTCATTTCTGAGTCAGAGAGAACCATTTCTTATTAAGGACAAGGTCACTGGAAGGTTTTCCATGCTCCAGCGAGTGTCCCAAATCCCATGCATATTTGGACAACTCTAACTGGATTTAGTAGGTTACAAAAATAATTGATGAAGTTGAAAGAAATATTGGAGAAAACATGGAGGGAGTTAGTTGGAGTGAATCAAACATAGATGCAATAATCCATTGTATACATGTGTGAATTTTTCAAAAGTAAGGATTTTATTTTAAATTTTAACCTGGAGAGATTCTGTCACTAGCCAGGTGTCTAGTTTGTCTTCAGAGATTGTGATTTTCGTTCACCCTTCAACGGCACTCATTCCTACTCACTTCTGTTCAGTTGGCCTCCACGTTGTCTTGACCTCGGAACTGCTGCACTCAGTCCTGCCAACTTTATCACTGGCCACATTGCTTTAGTTCAACTGCCAGTCATCTTCTCGCCGGCCAGTAGCAGCAACAGCCTGATGGGCCCCTACAATCTACCCCTTACTACATGGAGTTCTCATTTTTAAGTCTATATCGAATTATAGCATCTTCCTGCTGGACATTTAGAAAACAATTTCCCTGGCCTTTTATTACGGCATTTTACTTAGCATGGCATCCACAATTAGAGAGAACATGTAGTTTACTGTGTAGACACTTAAGAGATTGAAAGTGGCTGTATTAATGGTTACCCTGGGGCAAAGATTAATGGGTTCCGCTTACTTTTCTAGCCACATCCTCCTTCAACAATACTTGAAGCATAAGCAATACCCACGTAATCAACAAACAAATCCTGCTCCAAAGGTCTTGAGTCTGGATTGTGTCCAGTTAGATCTGCATAGACAGATCTATGGTGTGACATGTGGCAGAGACTCTTTGCATTAACTCTTTTCAGAAGGAAGAAGGGAGGAGTCAATAGAGGAACTGTTGAAGCATTTGACTGAGAGTGGTAACATTGGTATAACCAAAGAGAGCTGAATATGTACCCTGCTTGGGTAGAGGGAGCCATGGGCAGATGAAGAGGGGCAGAAAAACTTGATAGAGGATAAAACAAGGGAGACCTGAGACGCCAATGCCCAAGCTCCTGATTTAACACACAGCAGGCCCTAGAAGCCCTGCACAAGAAAGTCTGTGCGGGTGAAATCCGTTTTCACCAACAATGCTTCCTTGTCCTGAGCTGGGATGATTCACATTTCTCACGAATGTCAGTGTGAAGCTGCTGGAGGAAAGAAAAACAACTTGACTTAATAGCTTCACAGCCAAGGAGATATGTAAATATCCATCTTGTACTTCTGAAAACAGGTGCAGCCTCTCAAAAAAAGAAAATGTGTCATAGATGTGAAAAGAAAAGGAAAACAATGGAAAAGAACCTATAATTTAATTATGCAAATGCAGGCTTTTTACGCAGACTAAATTTTGGTGTAGTTAAAGCACCTGTAACAAAGTTAGTCAGGAAACTGGCTTTCCTTATGCCCGAGACACAAGAAGATTATAAATTCCACACAAATTAAAGGAAATTTATATTAGGGATACAAAAATTGGGAAAGAAATTTTATCTTAGTTGATAGTTCAATTATTTACAATCTTTCAAAATAAAGTGCCTTATAGGAAGAAGATGATTGCTACAAATGAGTATGAATTAAAGGGCCATGTGTTCCAATAAAAACACACATTACGTGTGTTCTTTAATAGTTTACTGATTAGATCTACCTTTTCCCCGACTCATATAAGTAGCTTTTAGGGTCAGAAAGACTTATAAAGAAAGAGCTACGTCAGGAATTTAAGTTTGGAGAAAGAAAGTGTTCGTTCTAGAAAGAACTGTTTCACACAGCAGTCTGCCTGCGCTGGGCGTGTGAGGGGGGCTCTGAGCTGGGGAGCCGTTTGTTCTGTACTCTGCTCATGTGGATATTTCATTCCAGCCATCTACGAGCCCTCCTGTGAAGCATACAAACATCTTGGCCAGACGTCAAATTACTACTGGATAGATCCTGATGGCAGCGGACCTCTGGGGCCTCTGAAGGTTTATTGCAACATGACAGGTAACTGTGTCACGTTTATGTTTTATGAAGATGACTTTTCTGTATGCTGGGAATAATAGTCCCCTGAACTGTTTGTTGCCCTGCTGTTGTATTCTCACCACACCTCTGACAAGTTAAATCTTGCTGGGCCTGTTAAGCTAGAATATGCCATGAAAACTCTGATACAGTCACTTGAAAGTTTGCCTTTGGAATCTAGAGACATGGCCCAGCAGTTAAGAGCACTTGCTGCTCTTGCAGAGGACCTGGGTTCAGTTCCCAGCACCTACATCATAGTTTTCACCTATCTCTGATTCCAGTTCCAACAGATATGATAGACTCTTCTAATCTCCATAGGTATCAGGTACACACGTTGTATATATACACACACATGTAGGAAAACACTCATGCACATAAAATAAAATAAAAATAAATATTTTTAAAATTGTCTATCTTTGACTTAAACAATAGATAATTAATATTTTTAAGGAAAAATCAACATGTAAGGGAAAACCAAGAAAGTAAAATTGCAAAGTTTAACTTCACAGAAAAAGTGGAATGTGAAGTCACCTCACTTCGTGTCCTAGGCTGGGTAAATGTATCACTGCCCAGTCTTCCCCTGCTTATATTTGGGGAAGGCTTATGAGTCACTGCTGACCTTCCTCTGTTCTCCTCTACACAGAGAAGGGTATCCTCTGTGTATTCAGATCCCTTTCTGGCAATTGCGAAGATTACACACAGCTTTCGTGAAATTTGTTTAGGAAGAGATCCTGATTTTTCTTCAATTCCATATTAAATTTCAGGCCAGTGAAATGAGATTGTAGATTCTTGCAAACTCCCAGAGCAAGGTATACAATGCACAACTCTCTAAGATGGGAGAGAAATTTCTAACAGACATTGGCAGCAATATTATGCTCCAAAAATCCAGAAGGGACTTTGAGCCATTCACCATTACTGACTCCAAGAGATGACCAGCACTCAGTGTGAACTCCTGACACCTAGGGCACTACAGGATAATGACAATATAGTGAGCTACATAGTAGTGTGTTGATGGCTACATGTGGCTGCCCTAACAGTGTGTGGGATTGTGTTCTGGCCACATTATGCACCATCTATGTAATCATAGGCACCTTAACTAGCATTGCTAAACTCATTAAGCTTCCGTATTTTTATCTACCAAGTGAACTATTTGGTAGTGATAATATTGCTTACAACCATGATTATTGTACAGAAAAGTAATAGAATCCCCAGAAAAATTTTAATATACTGGGTTCACAAAAACCAATTGGGTAAGATATTCCTGTTTCTTGAAGTTCCAAGATAAGTAGTTTATTCATATTGATTTAAAGCACTCTAATTGAAATCTATTTGAGACCAATGATCCTTGGATCTGTGTTTCAGAGTCCTTTTTGGATTTCTATTTTTCTTTTCTTTCCAAACAAATGTCTTGTCTACATCTCTAAGGATTTCAAGGGGAAATACGTTTCTACCACTAAAACTTAAATCTGCAAACAGCACCATGGGCAGCGAGGACCCAGTGGGGAACTTTTTGCAGTATCATGAAGCAAGGCATGATACAGAATCGAAGGGATAATGGCAGGGCTGGACATGACCTCACTGCGGAAGCCCTGCAGAGAAGACCGTAGAAGGGAATTCGTGTTCCCTAAATTCCCTCCTACACCAAGATCTCTGGTGTGTACAAGAGAGGGATCAGCTTACAGGAACTTTTAATTACCAACTTGCCGATGTCCTCTGACCTTTTCTCGTTAAACTTCATTTTAATCTTACTAGACCTTAGCACAGTTTGTGAGAACTTTTTGTATATTGATCCTGATTTCTCCTAATCAGTTTGTGGCACAGTGAAGTTCAAATGACATTCTGGCTGAGATTGCAGTTCCTTTGGTTTCCATCTGCATTTAGGAAGGGAAATAGCAAAACAAAAGAATGATACTTATAACCCACATACATGAAATGAAGGACGGGTTTAATTTGGAAAAAGATGCTTTGCCGGGAACTGAAGCATGGTGTTCTTCAGAACTACAAATTCCACCTTATCCATATCTCCCTGATAGAGAATCATAAGGATAAACCCAAGAATTCTAATACAGCCGAGCAGTAAGAACAATACAACTTTCTGAACTTGACAGTTATGAACATAGATGTGTCCGAGACACTTGAAAAATCTTGACTTACAGGGTTTTTTGTTGTTGTTGTTGTTGTTGTTGTTTATTTGTTTGCTTTTGACACAAGGTTTCTCTGTAACTTTGGGACTAGCTCTTGTAGACTAGGCTGGCCTCAAACTCACAGAGATCCACCTGCCTCTGCTTCCCGAGTGCTGGGATTAAAGGTGTGTGCCACCACCACCCAGCTGACTTACAGGTTTTGAACATGCTGAACGACTCTAAAAAGGCCATTTAGCTCTTTGTCATTCATCGTCTGTTCTTGAAATACAATGTTCTATATGGTATTTAAACGGTATGCATCACCAAACATAATACCATGAAGGGTTGCTTGTGCTTTTCCATATCCAGGGACTGTCGAAAAGACAAGGTAGGGATGACAGGCTGAGCTAGCCTATAAAGTCTAGGTATATCACTTCATGCCTTGAGAAAAATGGTTCCTGCTACACCAACCTTAAGAAATAAAAGGAGATAAGGCACTAAAAAGGTGAGGAAAGAAAAGAGCCCCACAAATCAACGCCCCACGGCATGAAAGGACTTCAGGATGAAGAACTAAACTCCTAGTGGGTTAATGAGCTGGAGAAAAGAGCTAAGAGGTGGGGGACAAGCAGGGTCACAGCAAATAAGCAGGCAGGATTGTCTGGCATGTGTGATTGTGCGTGTGTGCCCACATATGAACACATATGTGTAACAGAGAAAAAGATGAGAGAAAAATCTCTGACCGTGTTGGGGGAGGGAAGTGGGGGGGTACCCTGTAGAGACTGAAATGGAGGTCAAGATTCTAGAGAACGATTTCCGTGTGGAGGGCTACGGAGTGATTTTTGAATCACGGTGAAGTACACACTGGATACCGTGCTGCAATGGAAGTGTGGCACAGAATACCTGCTAGGACTCTGGAAGTATGATGGCATAGGCGAAGGAATGGGCGATCTAAAGATGCCGCATAAATACATGGAGGAAACCATCACTTGAGCTACCTCCCTCAGAAGTTAGAGAGGGTCCTGAACGACAAAACCCTTCGAGTGCTGCGGAGCTGACGTGGAGGAGTGATGTTTTCAATAAATCGCTTCTCAAAGAACTCATCAGTCTGGTTTCCGTGGGATTTTATCCTCTAATCCATGTTGTATATCACCCTCTCTGAGACAGGGTCTCTTTGCCCTTGCCTTCGCCAGGCTGCCTGCCCTACGAGCGTCTAGAGAGGCACGCAGGGACTACAGGTGGCTGTGATGTTGGGCCCAGCTTTAATGGGTTCTAGGGATCTGAGTGCAGGTTGTCAGGATTGCACAAGCCTTTTACTCACTGAGCGGTCTCCCGCACAGTCTCCATACTAAGCTTCTTATTTCTTTTTTAATTTGAGAAAGAAGCATCTGTGCTCTGTGCTTGAGGTTTAGAGTCCAAAAAAAAAAAACCTCCTGCATTCTTCATACAAATGGCTTTGTAGTTTTATCAAAAAGCCATTAAGCTTGTTTACATAATTTGTGCTTTATAAAGCCCTGGGATTTAGCTGATCAAATTCTATTACGGTCTATAATGGTAAAAGCCGTTCATGTCTCTTTAATCTAATATTTATCGAGAGTTCCTTGCCCAAGTCCCCACGCACAGGCACTGGCAATATTATTTTCTTTGTCTTTACTGTGCTTCTCACGTATCTCCATGGTGCGATGTGTGCAGGGGGTGATGAGTCACTAGGTGACAGACGTAGGTCCTAGCGACAAATGTCTTGAACCTGTGCATGCCACCTCACCTCAGACCCCTTCCTTTTCTTCTTTCATGTGATACTCATCTTCTTAGCTGCTTGTGGTGTCACCAGCTCACCATGACTATTCTGTGTGATTGTCTGGCACAGGTGAGCTGGCTACAGTGTGCACATTCTGAGCAAACTGGAGAGCCAGGAGGCCAGTAGGGCTCCGATTTTCTCTGAGGATTAGAATTTTCTTAGAAGTTCTTTCAAGCTTCTGGGAGACTTCATTCTTTATAATTTTAAGGCCCATGATCCTGTTTTGTTTTGTTTTTTTTCATGCTTATTGGTCATGGGTTCCTCTGAGCCCAGCAGGAACTCTGATGTGCAAATCATCCACTAGCAAATAGCGGGTCAGGCTTAAACAGGACAGTTACTCCCTTGATTCACTACAAGAGCCAATTTTATCTGCAAAGTCTTCACCTGGGCTATGTCTAGTGACCAGTCTTTGGAATGTGTTGCGTCATATTTGGTGTCCCCACTCACCTTAGAAAAGAGGGCATCCTGCATGGAACATCCATCTGGTGCCTGTGCTCCCTAAGGCCTCAGAACTCTGGCTGCCAATGTCCCTCTTCATATTGTTCCTAATTCTAGAACATAGGATCCTTCCTGTGTGTAGAACACATGGCCATGATAAGTTTATGAAGTATTGCTATTTATTAATAGTTTTGAGGGGTTTTTAATCTTAACATATTCCTCAATAAAAGAAGTTTGATTATATATATAAAATAAAGATTAAAATTAACAGTTGCAAAGAAAAACAAGTAACATACTTGGAAATATAGGATAAGGATTTTTATATTTTATGCTTTCATATAGACAGATAGAAGGTGGGAAGAAAGAAAGAAGAAAAAGAAAGAAATATATTAAGGACAAATGAAATGTTAAACATTTTAGAACATCATACATAAGTCTTCTAGTCACTAAGATCACAAGGTAGCTAAACTTACAATCATTTTCTTGTTTTTAATTAAAAAATCTCAGAGTAAGTCCTAGGCCACATACATTGTCAGCTATGGGGACTGATAATTTAACCAGACTTATGTGCTTAGAAATAGACTGTAGTTAACATGTGTGTATGTATATTTATGTGTATGAATGCATGTGTGTGTGATTGTGTTTATGTGTGTGTGTGTGCATTAATATGTATATATGTGTATGTGTGTGTTTGAGTGTGCAAGCTCATATATATATATATATATATATATATGTATGTATGTATGTATTGTATAAACAATATTCACTTGGGATCTGTGTTACAATCTAGAACATGTTTTCTGAAATAAGCATTTCTTATCAGCATCTCATCAGCATCTCATCATCATCACCAAAGCTTCCTAACTCATTACCTATGGCTTAGATAATATGTTGACTATAAACTATTTATTTCTTAATTGTTCCACCGATGCCTTGGGGTTTTTAATCAGAGAACACATTTAAATGAAATCAACACAAGAACAATGAAGTAACTGTTACCGGTTTTAATTCATAATTAATCCAGAAGTATTTTCCCATGGGTAATTTTCAGAGGACATTCTAGGATAGCTCTTATACTCCCTGCCTTCAAATGTGCTCTCTGTTCCTAGCATAGGCCACCACCGTAGAATTTCCATGGACCATGTCTGGATTTATTCATTGAAGAATCTCCTGCCAAGTGTTTCTTAAGATGTTAGTCCAATTTTTAGGATAATTTAAACTTGATCCCTAATACCCGGTTGATTTTGAGTGAGTAGTCCTTAACCTGACTTGAACACTAGCTTGTTTGAAAATATAACAGGATCATTTTTATTTAATTTGATGGCAGCCTTTCCCTGGGAAAGACGTGAGGACACAAAATTCTGTTCTGTGTGAGGAGGGTTGTTACCCC
Source organism: Myodes glareolus (assembly GCF_982192425.1). NCBI lineage: Eukaryota > Metazoa > Chordata > Mammalia > Rodentia > Cricetidae > Myodes > Myodes glareolus. The sequence goes on from NC_142050.1 coordinate 44,020,992, forward strand.
TGAAAGTGGGGACTTCATGAGCTCTTAATCCCTTCATGGTCTTCTTAGTCAGTATTTCCATCTTTCCACCTCCCTTTCTGTGTGTGTGTGTGTGTGTGTGTGTGTGTGTGTGAGAGAGAGAGAGAGAGAGAGAGAGAGATATCCTGACTACAAGCCCTGCACACTGACTTCCATTTCATTCCCCTCGCTCTATTTTTTCAAAGGCACTTTCTTTCCATTTCTGGCTCCTAACCTAGTTTACCTCCTCTCTAGTTAACCTATGCGTAGACTCACTCCGCTCTGTCTTCCCTCGGCCACATCGTCTCCTCTCTGTCGACCTCTCATGAGCTGTCTTTGTTATAAACCTTTGTAATCACTCAGCAACCCCTGCCTCTCACGTTCAGCTCTTTCAGTTCCTCACAATCAGTATAAATCTTTGAATTCAATTCTCTTCATACAGCTTCAATTGAAAATCTGGGAAGCAACTCACTGATCAAACACAGCCGGGAAGGACTCTTACTCTGACTGATTACCACTCTCATGGAGCACTTTCTTTCGGATTCTCGCTTAGTCTATACATGGCTTCTACCTGCCAGGTTTTCTTTGAAATCTCTTCCTCATTGTGTGTCAGTCACGGTGATAGGTTAATACTACAAAAGTTCTTACATGGTTTTAAAACTTGAAGTCAAGAAAGATAGAGGAAAACCCTGAAATGAACTGTGAGACCCACATCACAGGCCAGATGACGTAAAAACAAGGTCAGTCGGCTTTGGAGTCTATGGGAGCCTCCAAAATGGAACCGAGATGGAAACTAAACTGTACTGGAATATTTCTACACAACATGGCCACAAAATACGTTAACTATATACCTTTTTGTGAGGTTTCTCTATTCAAAAATCTGAGGGTGACCTCCCATTATATATGGCCAGAGATGACTGTTTCATTTCCTCTGATGTTTGGAGCCTTTATCTCTTGTCCGGTCCACAGTAATCAAATGTTCACTGGAGTGTATTAAATAGGAAAAATAACTCTGGGAAATGTAATTAGAGCCCCATTCATTCTTTCGTTATCTAAAAAATCCAAACTCTTTAGGAGTAAAGTCATACTTTTAAATTGGACAATTCTTTTTCTCCCTGCTAACCAGCAAGGATGACTTGGGTTCTTTTCTTGTTTGTTATTTTGATATTTATTTTTATTGTATATAATTTTGTATTAGGCTTAGAACACTCTTATTTAAACAAAAGGGACAGGTGCTGTAAGAATTTCTACCACCCATAACCTTTAAGTTACTCGCCCACTTGGGTGTGGCTTCTTATACTATAAATGCTGATGTGAAGTACCCCTCTGTCCTCCTTTCTGGCTGCGGGATTCAGTGGCTGTTCCCTGTTCAAGCAAAAGATTATGACCTGTGAGTCTACCCCTAAATAAATAACCCATTTATTATACTCAATTCTGAGCTAGTGTGGGATTTCTTTTGAGCGTCCGTCATCAATTGTGAATTACTTTTTAAGTAACTTACAAACTTACGTGGCATATGAATTGATTAACTACATTATCAATGTTTTACCACCTGTCTGTCCAGAAAACAATACCAACATAAAGCACTAAGTTTGGAAATCATATCTAAAAAATGGTACATGGATCTCCCATGTTGCTCAACAATGTTAAGGCACAACAGATATACCTCCTGGAAGTAGTAATCAATGATGTTTTTAGTTTTTATTAATAACGCCACTTGGAGACATTTTTGATTGAAACTGTGCAACTTGTCTCAGTTTAATTGTGTGACTTGTCTAGTCTGGACAAGTTCCCTGTCTATTTCCCCTTGCTGCTTTCTTCAATTGCTTGTCCTTATTGTGATAGGCTATTACTTTCTTCAATTGCATGTCCTTATGGTTATAGTATATTAGTTTTCCTCTTGCAGTGAAAATACATGCCTGAAATAGTGTCCGGGTGGAAACACTTATTTTTGATCACAGTTCCCAAGGACACAATCCACCATGCGGAGAAGAAGTGGCAGATGAAATGACTTGGTCCATGATGTTAGGAGCTTGGGATGTGACTTGTTTATATTTTAGTAGATCAGGAAGTAGAGACCTTTGACTGATAGCGCAGATGAGTTAACACCTTCAAAGCCTTGTGGTCCAATTTCACCAGCCATGCCCCCTACTTTAAAGGTACCATAGCCTCTAAAAATATCCCTGCCTGTGAGGGACCACGTGCTCAAATGCGTGAGTCTGTGCACAAAGTATCTCACATTCGAAGTATAATTTCACAAAGCCTTCTTCCAGTGTTCTCCATGGGAGGGAGGGAGAGCTGATAGGACTCTAACATAGTAATCTGATCTATTTCCTCCCCTAGTGATATTTCCATTTCAAGAAATGATAAAAAGTAATGAAAACATAGAGATAGTACTTCACGACAAAGCACCAGCTGTTCCTCCAATCTCCTCCATCCACAGTCCTATTTCCTACATACACATAAAATAATGGTTCCTGTGTCTCCCCCAAGGAAAACTTTTCATCAGTGAACTGGAAAACCCACCATTTCTATTGTTCTTTGACTGTTTTACTCCAGCATCTACTTGTTAACAACTCTTTTATCCTTTCCTCCCTAATTATTCTGCACCATATACAACTGCTGGGGAGAAACAAGATCAGAGGACAATTCCAGCATGAATATGTCATAGAAACAAACTATAAAAGAGCACAGCGCCATGCTCCTCCCTACGGAAAGGAAAATGCCTGTGGGCAGCTTTGGTTCCATGGCCTCTCCTCCACTCAAATTCTCTGCTCCCTTTGAAAATTTCTAGGTTGTGCTTATTAAAATATTTAGTATTCCCAATGCAATATTCATTTCTAGTATTTTGAAAACCTGATCTTTGTTCCTATTGATATTTCCAAACACAAAACTCTGATTTTCTGCATAGTAGCCAAATATTTCCTACATTGTAGAAAACTTGCGTTCTAGATGTGCATAATTAAGGGTGGACAAGAGCCACTTAGCCAGACTCAGCTGAGCCTCTGTGGACGCTGTGAATTGCTTACCTATATAATTACCATTTTGTTTGTGATTATTTCAAGCTTACATGTTATTTTTGATTGTTGCTAGCATTTAAAGGAGGACAATAGCTAGCTACTTAAAGAACAGTAACAGAGAACTTAAAGTTGGAGATTTGTTATTAAAATTACTGACATTTTCTCTGTACCATTGCAAGCTCTGGGTAGAAACTCCTGAGGTAGAGGCTTCTGAGGGTACCATCATGACCCCACAGAGCATTATTAAAATCACCATTGTAAGGCCATTAAAGGGCATTGGTCACTCTGCCTTCAGCTCTGCAGGCATGGCCTACACTTCACTGATTACCAGTTTATGGTGGAGCCAGTAAAGAAAGGAAGGAAACAGCATTCAGAACCATGTCAGCACACCAAGGCTTTCTTCCCATGTCCTTACATAAGACTGTGTTAACAGATTAAATCTATTTTTAAAATCCCTGATTATACTCTTGTTTTAAAAGAGATTAATTTTCTGTAGCATAGTGGGAGATAATTTAATGCATAAAAATTCCTGAAACACAAAAAATTAGAGAAGTTATATAAGTGTGTCAAAATCAACTTTCCCCTAGGAAAATTATAAAAGAAGTAATTCACTTAAGTACTTTAAAACTACACATCAAAAAATTATTATTGGGACTGGAGAGATTGCTCGGTGGTTAGCAGCTCTGACTGCTCTACCAGAGGACCCTGGTTTGATTCCCAGCCCCACATGGCAACTCACAGCCATCTGTAACTTCAGTCCCAAGGGCTCTGATGACATTTTCTGAGAGCCACATTCATTGCACACGCATGTACCATGGACAAACATGTTGGCAACTCTCCATGCACAAAATAAAAATGAAATAAAAAAATGTTGCCTTTGAAAGAACTGTAACACTTCCACCACTTGATTTTCTTTAGCTTTGAAGTCAAACCCAACCTTGAATCAAAGTCAGCCATCTTGTCATAGTTTCTCATTGCTATTATTTAATAATACTATGTATTTTCATAGGGAAAATTAAATTCATAGATATTCTTAAAAATCAACTTACTTTGACCTAATCTTTAATTCGATACTGAAACTTCCTAACACATTATCAAATCCTAAACTGATCTGGCTCCATATATTTTCACTATGAAGTTGGATGCGCTGAGATTGGTGCATGTATGCTTATAGCTGCAATGTCTTTTGATACATTGGCCACCTGATCAGCATAAAGATGACTTTTTAAGGTCTTCTGATAACTTTCAGTTTGAGGTGTATTTTATTGAGTATTATAATAGAAACTCCTATTTGATTCCTGGTTCCATTTCTTCCCTTCAAAGTCTCTGTCTTTGATGGTGAAATATGTTTCCTGAAGCCAGAAAATTATAGGTCCTGTTTTTTTGTTCAATCTTCTAGTCTATATTTTTATTGGTATATTAAGACCATTGATGTTCAAAGTTATTATTGAAAGATGTTTATTAAGTTCTGTTATTTTGTTGGTTCATGAAGTTTATTTTCTTACTCTTCATTTGTTTAATCATTTACCTAAATTATTATTTTTCCCTGTCACTTCTTGAATGTATTTATTCCTTCCTTCAGTCCTACATGTTCCTTCTAGTATCCTCTGTAGGAATAACTTGATAGTCATAAATTCCTTTAACACACTTTTAAGTTTGAAAGTTTTTCTTTTTCTTTTGATTGTGACTAATAATTTTGTTAGGTATGGTAGCTTAAACTGACATCTGTAAATTTTCAGAACATTTAGGGCATCAAGAGAGTCTTTCTGGCTTTTAAAGTATGCATGAGAAATTATCTGTTGATGATGAAGCTGCCTACCTTATTACTTGGTCTTTCTCTTTGGACGCTTTCAAAAGTTATCTTTGTTCTAGACATTTCGTGTTTTGATTATGATGCAGTCAGGGAGTTTTATTTCTGGTTCGACCTATTTGATGTTTTTTATGACTCTTACAATTTAGTATTTATTTTTTCTTTAGGTTTGGGAGATTTTCTTATATGATCTTATTGAAAAGACTTTCTCCATCTTTGACCTGGGCTGCTTCTCATTTGTCTGTAGCTATGACTCTGTGGGTTTTTTGGTTTGTTTGTTTGTTTTGTTTTGTTTTGTTTTGTTAGGTTTTTTTGTAGTACTCCTTAGTCATTTTGTTCCATTGAGTGATTCAAGTCTTGTGTCTCATTTTTCAGGCTCTGGTATTTGCTCTTCCACTTGACCCATCCTGTCGGGGAGTGGGCTTTCCATTAAACTTTTTATTTAGCTTCCTGAAACTTTCAAGTTTCGTTTCACTTTCAGTTTTCTTCCAAAATTCTACCTATTTGTTAAATGCTTTAACATCTTGAAGTGGTTTTCTTATTCAGCTGTTTGTGTTTTCCTGGTTCTCATTATTGCATTTTTCATATCTTCTTTCAGTTCCTTGATCATGTTTATAATTTCTATACAGAGATCATCCTTTGTTTCTTTTCTCAGGAAGCATTACTTTGGGAGAGCTAAGTTTTTGAGGGGACATTGTCTCTGTCATGTTTGTGTCTTTGCAATGGACTTAAGCATCTGGGGTTAGATTGCTGTTGGTGTCTCACTTCTGTAGGGTTGGCATTCAGAGCACTGCTGTTACTTCAACTTGACAGATTTTGGACCACATGAACGGTCAATCTTGTGATCACTTTGTGGCTAAAGTGCAAATGGGTTATCAGAAATGATTCTAGATCATCTCTGGTAGGTGCAGCCTTGCAGCACATGAACAAACCTTCCATAGAGTTTGCAGGTTTCCATTGCAGATTCTCAGAAGGCTGTGGGATGTGGGAGGATGGCTCAGACCTGCAGAAAGCCCCAGGTGGCAGAGACTACGGTCACAGAAGAAGTGGGTGCTGTTGGGGGTCTGTGGTTTCCTGGTGGTCAAGGCAGGATGGTGAAAAATGTGTCTCACATATAATTTTCATTGTTAAAGAGTTCCTTTCCTTTATTTCTCTCTATTTTTAATGAATTACTAGCACCATTATCAAGCAAAATGACAAGCATGATATTTTGAGATTCTATCAGACAGGCAAGAGAGATCGAGTTGTTTCCTGCATATACAAAATGCCCACTTATCCCCCAGGTGATTTTTAAAGTTTCAACATGCTTGCTTAAGCTTATGTAATTGTAAGCTTATTAGCTTAACTACAATTATAAGTGAACATTATATTCTGGGCACTGGGGACATATGTATTATGCATAAGATCTGACTGTATGACACTTATACTGTTATAAAAATGTACAAAATTATTCTAAATAATTTAGAATTATTCAATACCAGTGTCAAAATGGGACCTGGAACCATTAAAAGGAGAAAAAATATCAGCATAAATGATTGTCCCTTGTCTAACCTTCAACCAGAAATCCCCAAACATCAGTAGCTTACTGTTTTCACTGAACTTCAAAACTTCAAACACCTATTTAACTTTTAAATGAATTTCATTGTTTAAATTGTATGTTTTATACAAAAATTCTCCTTATTAGTAGCCACACTATTCAAAAGATTTAGTACACTTAATAAATAATTTTCCTAACATATTGTTCAAACATCAGATTATATGATATAATAATATCAAATGATATTTACCAAAGCAACAGTAATATACACGTTGAGAAAATATGGCTCACACAAGCTGTATTCTCAATTTAATATTTTTTCATGAACTATCAATTTGTTACTAGTACAGTTCATACATCTTCAAAATCAAATGGCTTATCTTAATTCAAAGAAGTCTGTAGCAGGGAACTTCATTTGAAAACACAAATGCAATTTGGTAGTAAATTATTAACCTGGATCCTAATGCCTTCTTTGCCAATAGTTTATTCATGCTGAGTGAAGTGTTTTTCATTCGCTCCATCTGTCCTTCAGGCTCTCTTCTTCTTTTATCCTTTCAACTAGAACTGACTTAATTTTATTTAATCGGCAATTACTATGTTTTATATCTTTGTCCCCAAAGAATAGAATCCCAAGACATTCTAACGTGACCCCCATCCCTGACTCTACATGTCCTACCTGCAGCCCTGCCTTGTTTTACCCATTCATCTGCCTCAGCCCTACTGAACCTATATTGGTGATAGTGAGCACTGGGCTTACCAAATGTTGAGAAAAAAGAGATTAATTACAGTTTGCAGATGAAAATTTAGAAGCTTCTGTTTTTGACAGTCGTAGGTACAAATATGAAATATATTTAAATTAGATTGCACATATTTATAGAATCACTCCCCCCAAATAAGACTTTGAATGATCCCTAAAAATATTTCATGTCACTGACTATACTTCTATCAGCCTGCCAAAATAGTTTTGATTATGTCACAAGGACTATGTCATATCTTCCTTTCAACCCTCATTTTAAATATAAGCAACAACAATGAGAGTGCCCAACCTGGCATTTAGGCAACACTATATATATAGATAGATAGATAGATAGATAGATAGATAGATAGATAGATAGATAGATAGATAGATACTATGCTTTATGAAAGCAACTTAATGCAATATGGATGATATTGACAATAATCCTTTTTTCATATGTAAGACAGCTAACTCATGGGTTTAAAACTAGCCTGATATGAAAAATAAAGTGTGAAAATGGGATCCAGCTAGTGTGAGTCTACAGACCTCGTTGTCGTCACTTCATTGTAACTTTATTCTCCACATTGCACCAGAGCTATCGGATGCTGGGTGGATGTGTGAGACACAATTCATGGCTTTAGTAGGCTTCCAGTCAAGTCCAAACAACAGCAGTAGAAGCATGTATGTTCCAGATGTAGGTTTGAGTAACTTTTGGCTGTTTTTGAAATCCAAAACAGCTTTCAGGAAGACAGACTGAGGCTCACTAGAGTCCATGTTTACTGGGCCACACAGGTAACTCCAGGCAAGGCGGTGTACATTGCTTCCAGCCACAGTGGAGTCTTGGGAAGAGAAAATAGACTAAATAAGTTTGACATTGTCTACCCTTCTGGAAATAAAGTCAACACGAGCACCTCTGACAACCAGGAGAGAAGCACATAAAGGCAGGTTTCAGTGGCTCAGAATAAGTTTATGACCTTGTCTGGCAGAAGCACTACAACCCATCATCCCGTAATTTTCCATTTCAATCTGGTGCATATGTCAGTTGCTACTTCACAACTCTGTGGGAGCAACAGCACATGCTCAGCTTCATTGTGGGAAGGTAAGCAAGCACCAAAAAAAGTGTCTAGTGGCTGGGGTTCTATAAGAGCATGCAGTACAGACAAAGCAGAAGGTATAAATATGAAGGGCTTATTCAATACACATTTCTGATAAATTACAGAAAACACAGGAAGCCCAACTGTTTGGATATTTAATAAGATAAGTTATTGAATTTGACTTTGAAATGATTTTCTTATTGTGATGTAAAGGATGAACAACCATTAATTAGAAAACAGGAACTACAAAGATATCCTTAGTTTATTATAAACTTAAAACCTTGTTGAAATTCTTTGCTAGAAGACTTGATACTTTTCCAGAATTTGTGTAATTGCTTCAAGTTCTGAGCAAGTGAATGTCACTAGCTGACAGCCCACTCTCATAATAAGAGTTGTGGTGCTATATATTAGCTTTGTAGACTCAATTCTTCATCTGGAACAGCTTCACACTGGCACTTGTAGACTGCATGTTCTTATTGCAGGTGACATTGAGAGATTGCATTAAGTTGGCTATCCATCATATCGTATGGTTTCACTTTACCAAAATGTAATCTTTGCTTCCCAAAGTCCAAATATCACCAAATCTGCCATTTCTATGTCTTTTATTTGCAGCAAGAAACTATAAATGAGATTAGTGCTTTTTTTGGAGATCCAAAATTCTGGGCATTTCAAATCTAACCCATAAGAATAAAATCAAATGATATCTATGAAAATGTTCTCTTATGTTAATACATAGACATAAAACACCAAAAACACAAAAGAAGTGTCCTTGATCCCTTACTGTCCTCAAAACCTTCTAGGAAGTATTTTAACAAATCAATCAATTCCCCACAGGACTTGAGTATGAAAAGAATTCCCCAGTATTCTGAAGAAATAGTGACTTATAAGGGCTCATGGTTTTTCTCATTTCTAGATTCACGTACCGCATCAGTTTCTTGTCATATTTTCCCCTACAGCACAGAACTCATTCTGCTTCCTCCTGAAATGATCTCTTTTCTCATTCTTGAACACAGTGCTAGGTATGTCATTCTGGCCTTTGTGGTGTAAGATAACGCTGGCATTATCTGCTGTATCTAATCCTATTATCCTGTTTAATTATGATCATATCCTCTTTTCATTCACTTCAAGGAATTTTCATGCAAGCAGAATAAAAAAAAAAAAACACCGTTGCATGTTTCTGGTCTAGCTAAGGAGTGCTTAAGAAGTCTCACGAGGTGATACTTCCTCACTGACGGTACTATTATTGTCTAGAGATATTGCTAGAGAAAAGGATGTGAAAACCTAAGAAGATGAACCATTGACTGAAACTCTGTAGCTTAACATAAAAGTCAAAGCAGACTGAGACAAAATGCTTCTCTAGAAAAGCTGGTGCTCAAAATCCCCATCACTGCCAATTCCCCTCTTTCTGCAGTCCTTCAATGCAGGTCAATGCAGAGACTTGAAATCAACATCAAAATAAGCATGAGGATCACATTCAGTTATGATACCATACAAAGTCTTGGTTGTTTTCCTTTTTGCTTGTTTGCTTGTTTGTGTTGTATTATTTTCCTAATTGGGATCCTTGATAAAAAATTCCATCTATACTGTATAGAATTTTGATAATCACCAACAACTTCTACACAGTTTTCTTTCTTCCAAGCTTCCATGACTTTACAAATTACCAGTTCTCATAATTTTATCTTTTAGTATCAAAGTATCAAAAGGCAGAAAAGAATTCTTCTTTTCAAACCCGTCAGTCTATGACTTACCTGCTAGTTTATATTTGTCTACCCAGATTCATGTGTCAATTTTAAAGTTTAACACTGAAGAGAATATTATACCTCATCAACCCACATTTTACACACACCCTATAATGAGGGCCCAAAAAACTTCCAACACGTTCTCTAAGAAGAGATACTTTATAAATCAACACTATAAAATATGAACATGTAATTATTCCTGCTGTCAACTTTTCAGAAAATGGCAGCACATTTATTCTCTGATACAAATTGTTTTCACAGTTCTAGGGTCCCCCAAATCAGCATGTAACTTAATATTCGCTACCGTTTATGATCTCTGTTGGTCAATCAGACACTATGGCAAGTGTGTATTTGTGAAGCAGAAGTACTTATGTCAAAATTTGCAGGTGGAGTCTCAGTGACTTTGCAGAAAGTTCCAAAAATAGTAGAGGAGTATGTTTCTAAAAAACAGAAGCATAAATGTTTCCTTATTTTAAGGTGTGTGTGTGTGTGTGTGTGTGTGTGTGTGTGTGTGTTCCTGCAGATCAAATCTAAGTGACTTTGAAGAAAGTTCCTGAAATAGTAGAGGAGCATGCTTTTAAAGAACGTAAGCATAGGAGTTTTCTTATTTCAGGTGTGTGTCCGTGTGTCTGTGTGCCTGCGTGTGTTCCTGCAGATCAAGTCTCCGTAACTTTGCAGAAATTTCCAGAAATAGTAGAGGAGCATGCTTCTAAAGAACAGGAGCATGGTTGTAGAAAACGGTTCACCACTAAATTGTGTAGACTGCTCTGAGCCCGACAGCAGACAGTCTAACTCCATTAGCTTCTTCTCTACTCACAGGCTACGTGCTGTGGCATACCCCTGCATGGCAGAGCAAAGAGTACTATCTACAGTTCACACAAGGAACTGTAAGGGCTGCCTCTAACACAACTGGTATAAAAATCTTTTTTGCAACCAGGCAACACTGTGTCTCTAACGAAATCACGGCCCTTTCCATAGTCTTTGGCTTTAAAGCAATGACACTTCCAAAGTGTCATTCTATGGAAGTTCATTTACAGTTCACTTGTAAGGTGTGTGTTTGTGTGTGTGTGTGTGTTTGTGTGTGTGTGTGTGTATTTGTGTGTGTGCATGTACACGTATGCATATGTACATGTGTGTTTATGTGTATATGTATGCACGTTGAATACACATGTGTGATCATGCACATGCATGTTTGTACATGTGTATCTCATTTATAGAATGCCAGACCTACATTTGTGAACCAGAATCTATTCATAATGTTAGTGGATTTAAAATATAATGCTTTCTCAATTTAGACATGAGTTGAGAGCAAGATTCTGTCTCAAACCTCAGAAGAAAAGACAGTGTCTAGAAATCCAGGCAAGTGATAGAGAGGACAGCTGCCTGATTCTGCCTTCTGCAGCTGCTTATACCTCTGTGTTAGTTACCTTTCTGTTGCTGTGACTCAACACCATGATCAAGGAACTTTCAGAAGGAAAGTTTTATTTCAGCTTACAGTTTCAGAAGAATGAGAGTCCATCATGGCCAGGAGGCGTGGAAGCAAGTGTCAGGCGCTGTAGCAGGACCAGAGAGCTGAAGTATAGAATTTTCAGATGTAAGTGCAAAGCAGTTCAAGTAACTTGAGGACTAGTAATCTCAAGGCCAGTTCCTGGTGACATCCTTCCTCCTACAAGGCTGCTCTTTCTAAACCTTCTCAAGCATTTGCCTTCTATAGGTCGGGAACCAGCCCAGACATAAGTTATTTCTTATACCAGGGTGGAGGTGTGGGAATATATAAAGCACAATTCACATTTCAGTACCGGAGTCATTCAAATCCTGAAATCACATCTTGAAACATCACTCCAAGCAGCTTTTATATCATGGTAAACTGAGGGGAGCAGGTACCGCAAACTTCCTTAGCATTGTTTGCTAGGTTGTGGGAAATGACTTAGGGCACATCCTGTCTATGCTCTTCCCCAGGCGACCTCCTAATTACGACATTAGCATATCCTGATCACTTGTTAGGATGAAGTCAGATTGTTTTACTGTCAAAGAGCTAGGTGACCACCTCCTGTGTGGAATGTGCAAATTATGTCTTGAAAGTAACTCAGATTCTCTGACCTCCAGACAATGTAGAATATGGGCCTGCATAATTCAGCCCCACATGGACTTTTCTTTCTTGCCCGCCAATTCTCAAATAATTGACATGGAGATTTCATATTAGTTATAAACGCTCGGCTGATAGCTCAGGCTTATGACTGACTAGTTTGTACAACTAAAATTAACCCATTTATATTAATCTATGTTCTGCCACGTGGCCTTGCCTCTCTTTCATTTCTGCATCTGGCTGGCACTCCTCTGCCTCTGCCCTTCTTTTTCTCAGCATTCTCTCTGCCCTGAAAATCCTGCCTAGCTATCAGTTAATAATAAGTTTTTTTATGAACAATGAGCGAAACACATTTTCACAGCATACAGGATTACTCCCCAACAGCCTCCAGCGGGGCACCACTTGTTCCAACAGCTGAGCTTGCCTGGGATCTGCTCCTTCAAACAGTTGTTATCTCCAGACCCAAGAAGTTTACATTTCCCAGTGTCAGCACTGGACTTGATAGCGACTAAAACTTTTTAATCCCTCGATTTACCTCACCTGTTGCTTGGTCACACATTGGATTGCCACTGAAAGACTCACCTAAGGAGTTGAAAGTGTTTTGTTGAAAACTCATTTATCTAAAAGCAACAGCAAAGATTTATGGATATCCAGTAAAATCCTGTGAGTCCCTTTTTGTCTGACCTCAGCTTTCCTGCTGACAAGTCATCCTTTTAAGGATAAGAAAGGCACAGTACTATTTTCTTGGGTCCTATGATAGCCAAGTGAATGCAGTTAAGTGTTCTGGAATTTATTATAAATATTTTACATTTCTTCTTAATAGTCTTTTTCCTCTATCTTCCAATAAAGAAGAAAATGGTATTATTTAAAAGTGACTGGATCAGGAGTCCGAAATCTTGTCTCTATTTTCTGAATAACTGTAAGCCTATGGACACAGATCTGCTTCCTTGGGTGTTTTCTGATTTAAAAAAAAAAAAAAAGAAACTATTTAACTAGGTACAACTTAAGCTTGCAAACTTGTAATCACCATAAATGTTCATAATACCAACGAATAAAATAAGTCTTGCAGAACTGTGTCTGAATTTTAAAAAGACAGTACTTTTAGATGTTACAGAATTGTATTACAATGTTTCCCTTTATTTGCAAGAGAGAAGAGTAAGGGGGGAGAGAAGGAGGAAAATTTAGGCTGCAGAGATGGCTCAGTAGTTAAAAGCGCTTGCTACTGTTGTAGAGGACCCAGGTTCAGTTTCCAGCACTCACATGATGGCTCATAACAGCCTGTAAGTCCACTTTCAAATGATCCAAAACCCTCTTACAGCCTGCCCCTCCATGCAGACAGTGCACGTATATTCATGCAGACTTGCACAAATATACAGAAAAAAATAAACGATTATTTTAAACGAGAGTAAGAGAGAACAAAATATATAGGTACAAAAAGATGTTCAGTATTTATTTATAACCTTCTTAGTTTTAGAAAGGCAAGCAAACTACATAAAAAAGAAAAATAATATTTCGTAAGGATTTCAGAGTTTTTATTAAGAACTAGCTAGAGCCATAGCCAGACAGTCTGATACTAAAGAATCTAAGTCAACAAAAACATCTCCAAAAGCAATTTCCAGATTTCCAAGATAGATAATCTACCTGACCTAACTTGGATCCAGTCTTATCAAGTAAGAGACCATTGGTTCGAAACTTCCCACCCTAAACGATTCATGGCAAGTTTCACCAAGGGTTTCCTACTGCTGGCAGAAGCTCTGTTCAAATGCCACCATGCACAGAGGTGCTAGAATCTTAGAGGGTACAGCCACTCCTCGAGAATTTCAAATGTAGTGCTCCAGAGATTTGAACATCTTAATAGCAACTGAGAGGTGTTGCCTCAAGTTGCTTGACTATCTTAGGAAACTATTCCCCTATAAAAACTGTCTTTTCTTTATCAGCACAATAATCAGAATCAAGGTAATCAGTCTCGCCCTTACAGGTCATTTTGAACATAATAATGGGAAGACAGCTGGGCCAGCCTGGCATTAAAAGACAGACATTGTGAACCTCTTCCGACCACTGTCATTGATGGGAGCTGTGGTATGGCATCAATAATTCAGACCACCTCACAAGTGCTGCCCAGCAGCTGCTCTATTGACAGGGGCCTCATCACTTATTCATGGTTCAGACATCTATACTGGTTCATGGCCTGGTTTTACAGCTTCTTTAATTGTAGAGATAACAAAGGGGACATAGCAACTGGCCATTAAATCAAGAACACTGCTCTGCGCTGTAAAGGGATAGGGTGATTGCTTCGTGAAGAAAATAATTGGCATTTGAAGCCCTAAGAGAATGCTTGACCATCAGCATATAATACTGTGCTTTAACCATTGATTATCTTTACATATTTGCTTAAAATATAAATTAAAAACAGCTCTTGCTGCCATCATAGTGAGAGAACCACAGGCATTTGGAATGGAACGTTTCCTTGAGATAAACAGTTCTGTCTTTTTGCTTGGCTTGAGAAATACAAACCTGGGGAAGGCGAGACAGCACAGAGGTCAGGGACGTTTGCTGCTCTTGCAGAGGACCTGGGTTCACTTCCCATGACCCACGTGGTAGCTCACAACTGTTTGTAACTCCCATTCTATGGGATCCAACAAACTTTTCTTGTCTTTGTGAGCACTAGGCATATATGTAGTACAAGACATGCGTGTTTGTAAAAAAAAACTCATTTGCATAAAATTAAATGAATCTGTTTTTAAAAAGAAATGCCTAGAGAACTAAAGCAATCTCTCCCAGATCAAAAAGCTGATTCTAAAGGTGCTAAACGTGGAACTCATGTTTAGGGGAATTTCTCTCTCTAATTGTATTTCATACAGAGAATTGAATGGATCATCAATTACCCTAGATGTGTGCTGCACTCTTTGTTCATCAGTAACTAATTAAACTTATTTAACAATAAAAAAGTAAGAGCCCATGGCCCCATCATTTCTGAAAGGAGCTAGAATTTGGGCAGTTATTTGGTAAATATGCAGCCCTTGCTTCTCCTCCACCTCGCCCAAATCCGAAGTAGCTTAAAATCCGAATTCTGCCTTTTCTTGCTGTCTTTTCTATATTGGCATTGCATGGACATGTACTCCTTGAACAAGACATATTTTAGTTTTCTTTTTTAAACTTTAAAAAGATGTATAACATAATGCATAAGGTAATACTGTACTGCGAAGCCTCACTGGTGTGTTTGTGTACGCCTGGACCACAGAGCCTTTGCACTCTCCCTGTAATGGGCTTGTGGACTGCCTGGAAGGGTCATCATAGTGGGAATAGCCCTGCTGTGGACGTTCTCTGTTCTAAACATGTGAACCTTTCTCAGGGCATACTCTTAGCAAGAATTGCTGCTTAAGGAACTATGCAGCTGTTCTATTTTGGAAAACAGTAGTAAAATATCTCATAGAGGTAGAGAGGGTAGCAGATCAGGGAGGGAACCCAGTCAGGATTGCACTACCTAAGCAAGCATGAGGAGCTGAATTCAAATCACAGCACCCATATTAAAAAAAAAACAAACAAACAGTTGTTGTATCACCTTGCGATTGTAATTTCAGTATTTGGAACTCAGAGATAAGTTGATTCCTAAAGTTCATTAGCTAGCCAGCCTAGCCAAACTGGGGAGACAGGTTACCTATGAGACCTATGAGATACTCTGCTTCCAAAAAAAAAAAAAATGAACCTGAGGAGTGACAGTACATGTCACACACACACACACCACTTATACACAGAAAGAGAGACAGCGACAGAGAGATGACACTGAGAATAATAACAAAGATATTCCTGGTGATATATGTACCTGAGATCAGTGAGCCAAATCAGGGAAGGACAAGAAAGTGAATAACAATAGAGACAGTATTTCCGGTTTTACGGACCACATATACCCTCTGAGGCTCCAGCCCCACCTTGTTCAGGCACCTCTGTGAACCACTGCTTAAATCAGACGGCTTCAGGTCTCTTTTTACTTTTGTTTTTCTTTTGCACAGACATCTGTTTAATTAACATATACTTTGATTTCAATTTCCTTAGTATTAGTCAGTTTTGCTAAGGCTGTAAAATCCAAATGCTAAAGACTAGACAGCTTAACGGTTTCTTTCCTTGCCTTTTAAAGATTGGAAGTCTAAGGTCATGTGCCGGGAGGTTCGGTCTATCCTGCAGCCTCAGTCCTGGCTTGCAGTTGTCCCTTCTTATTGATCTTCCCATGGCATATACACATGGTTCTCATATGCCTCTAGGTATTATAAGCTCCTCTTCCTCTTAGGTTACCAGTCACACTAACTTAGGACCTACCCAACCATCTCATTTTAGCTTAATCATTTCTAAGGGCTCTGCCCCCACATATCACTGGGGTTCTCACAGCTAGGGTCTCATCGTAAGCAATCTGAGTGAGCGTAATTCAGTCAATGAGCATGCCTTTAATTTGATCCCCCTTTGTCGCATCTAATGTTGCGTCTTACTTAAGTTTCTTTCCCTTTTCATTTATGTTCGTTGGTTTTTCAATTCTGGCCCAAACTTTTAAGTTCAGTTCTCCCTGAAGCAAGCACAATCCTCATGAACCTTGGAAGTATGGTCATGTTTTATTCCCTTTGAACCTTCCTTGACTCTCCAGTAGCCTCTAGATAATGGCCGCTGGCATACTGCACCCCCAAGAAGCCGCACTTGCCCTCATTCCAGGCTTGCCTCTCACCAGGTACACTCCCGAGATGCAACAGGAAACTTCTTGCATTACAGACCTTTAAAAGCCCTCTTTGTGGAAGGAGCACCTCTCCCCTCCCCCAGTCCATTAAAACTCTCTATTAATTTATTACCCCCCAGAGCACAGCTTGGTAGCATCTGAGGAAAACATTGGCAGGGGGTAATTTCCGGCATGGCCTGAGTTAGCTACTCTTGCCATGTCGTGTATCACACTATCTTTCATATGTGCGACATACTATATAATCACACCTACCTGCCTTGGGCTAAGCTGGCACCTCATGATCAGGGGCAGTGTTTTTATTTATTCGTATTGCTTCAGTACCTAGCAACCAGTTCTTGGGGACTTAGTAAATATTGGATACATAAGTGAATGGCCAATATATAGAATAATTCAAAAGACCAGCTATATGGAACATTTTATATGGTATCTCTATATTCTTATGTCTATATTCGAAAGATTGCTGTTATAGTCTTTGAGGAGGGGGGTGGGGGAAATGGGAAGGAATTGGAAGGAGGGGAGGAAGTGGAAATTTTTTATAAATAAATGAATAAATAAATAATAATTTAAAAATGTCAATTGATTTTACAAGGAAAAAATACTTCAAAATAGGAATGTGTATACATATATTTACATGTGTATAAATTAAGAGTGTGCATAGCACTAATACTGAAAATTAATATTTTCATAGTAAAAGCATGTTTTTCAAGCAGTGAGGTTGTCCAAAATTTACTTCTTTTTCCTTCTTTCTTGAATCTTTCAAATAGTCTTACTACCACGGCCCTATCCTTGTGAGCAAATTCACCACCTTTCCTCACCCCTTGAATTGTTCTTTATATTTCATTGTTGTAAGATGAAAAATAAGGTATCTGGAACAAATTGCATTCTACCACAAACCCTCATTTTAATGTAGCTCCCTGCAACTAGCATACGGGGCTGAGAGAATAAAGTTCTCTACAACCTACTGTGAAATTTCCATTCCGTCCTTCGTAACTTCTCCGGGTCCTGGCCCAAAGGACGAATGGAGAGTCTGATCTTTGATGGAGGGTAACTTCAAGCTAAAATTACCTGCTGTAATGGAGAAACTCTTCCAAATGGTCACCTCCCGCTGCTCCGAAGGTGACAGGCCGCCCTCGACTCACAGGCTGCCTAGCTGCAGGACTCTACGCGGAGACTCGGGAAGCCCTCACTCGCAGCACTGGTCCATTACAGTTACATCTTACCTACTGGTGTCATATAAATGTTTTTACTTTTCTAGATCTCCAACAGATCGAGCATTGTCCTTGAGGCACACATACAAAATGACTTTCACTTGGGGAAAAATGCAGAAAGAAGCAGACATTATGATTTAAGGAAAAGAATGAGGCAATAAATGTGGTTTGTGGAAGCCGTCCCTTGAATCTTCTTTGTCCTGATTAGCCCCCCTTGCCAGATAACTGAACGGCAGGATCAAAGATGAGCGGGATGTTTGCGATCATTTAGTATAAGCAGACTTGATCTCACTTGAGCAAGATTATCCTTCCTCTAGGGGGCCTGAGGAGTAAATTACATGTAAAGCAGCATGATTGTTTAAAATTTGAGTCCGTTTGTCTGCAGGTTCTGATGCCAGAAAGACCTGGGTTTCGTATCCGTTGTGCCACTTAGCCACTGTTGACCTTATGCAGTGTTTAAGCTTTGGACACTGTTGACTAGCTTTCTGGCCCGCCCAGTCCCAAAGAACTACACAGAGGTCTAAATTAATTATAAACCGATTGTCCTAGTAGCTAAGGCTTCTTATTAACTCTAATAACTTACATTAATCCATAATTTTTGACTGTGTTAGCCACATGGCTTGGTGCCTTTTTTGGTGAGGCAGTCACATCTTGCTTCCTCTATGTCCGGATGACGACTACAGAATGACCTTTTCCTCTTCCCAGAATTCTCCTGTTCCAGTCGCCCCACCTACATTTCCTGCCTGGCTACTGGCCAATCAGTGTTTTATTAAAAGACAATTGATAAGGTACAGATCATTGTCCCATAGCAGGAAGCTTCCCTTTCCTCTACTGTAAATCATTCACTTTAAAGTATAGATTATGGAAAGTTCTGGTAGGATTAAATGATAAACTAGGTAGTCCGATTCTGAGAGTATTTAAATATCATTAGTGTTAGGTGCGTGTTGTGCAGTGCTGTTGTACAGGTAGTCCTACTGTGAGACAAGGCATTCGGTGAGATCAAGATTTAAGAGAGTTCAATTTTTTCATGGAAGTATCCTCTGAGATTATCCATGCTCTAATAGTTTACACACAGGCACCATACACACGCGTGAGCATGCCCACATACACACACAGGCACACACACATAAACACACATGGGAGAGAAATAGAACGCAGTAGACTCACTGGGTTTAAAAACAGCACATGCCAGGCAGTGGTGGCCTCACCTTTAATCTCAGCACTCAGAAGGCAGAGACAGGTGGGATCTCTGTGAGTTTGAGACCAGCTTGGTCTACAAGAGCTAGTTCTGGGACAGGCCCCAAAGTGACAGAGAAACCCTGTCTTGAAAAACAAAATAAATAAATAAATAAATAATAAATAAATAAATAAATACAGCAGTGATGCTGGGAGGGAAGATGGTAGAGTGGTAAGGGAGAAATTGGAAATACCACATTTTATGCCTACATACATGAAATTCTCAAAGAATTGGAAAAAAGGATTTAAGAACTTTTGAAAAGGAAACTTTTTATATTATTTATAGTGCCCAGCATTAATGTTTATCTTTGTTATTAATTTCATAGATTGGAAAGGAATAGAAGGCTAAACCACTGATAATATTTAGCGAGTGCTTCGTGGAAACTGCCTCTTATATGTGATGCTTGCGTGCTAACTTGCTTGCTCCCCAACAACAGTAATCTACACAGGTGTCGCTCTTAATCACCCACAGTAGAGTTGGGACTGACAGGATGGAACATAAAATACCTCCTTGTACCCACTAGGACTCTACAAGGCAAGATAGGATTTACCTCCAAATTCCCTGTTTCTGATCCTCACCCAGAGCAGTGGTTCAGGATCTAGCAGTGGTACCTGGTAGCAAGAGCGGTTTCTACCATTCCCTGGCTAGCATCTATGCCTTACCACGTACTCTAGAGGAAGATTTTGCTCAGCAAACACAGAGCTTTGGAAGGTAGCCTTGGATACTTAGTTATGGATGAGAAAAGTGCAAGCAGGGCCCTTATCCTTTATGATACCACAAGAACATAATTGAGTTACTGGCTGACTGGAATCCTTTCTTGGTCTTTTCCTTCTCCATCCCTCCTAAGGTCCTAAGCCCAGCTCCAGAAAAAGGAGGGCAAATATATCATTAAGAGTGATAACTTCTCTCTTTTTAGGCATTAGGAAGCCCTGGAAAATTAGCAATTTCGCAGAGAAATTTTCCATGAACTCCTAATGCAGCATATTATCATAAATTAAGCTAAACAGAAAGTAAGGAACCCTGTGTTCAAAGGGAAAAAAAATGGTTGAAATGAAGTTCTTGGCAAACAGTAGGGAAAATGGAGAAGTACCATTACACTTGTCAAAATCCAGAATATAGGCAGAACATAGCCCCTGACAGGGAGCTAAGACTGACTTGTAAGGAGATGGGAGAGGCTCAATACTAGTGTTTTTAAATAAGGAGATTGTAAATATTCTGCATCTTTGATTCTCACTCTTCAGTCACATCACTAACAGCGACAAACCTTTGTCTCTTATGAATACCCTCCTCCACTCTGGCATGTGTGCCTGGATTCAGTACCCAAGACCTTTATTTTCCATCCCTTAAGCTTTTCATTCAAATGATTCTTCAATATATGCATGGAATTCTTTTGTCCTGCCTTATTTTCCAAACTCCAAATAAGCATAGTTTGGGAACTATTATGTCACTCTGGATATAAATATTTTCCTATCAAAAATGTAGCTCATACTTACCCATCAAAAAAAAGTTTCAGGACTTTGATAGGAACATTTAGAAATATTAGGTGGTCTGAAATATCCCCTGCTAATGCGCATAGTCTCATTTGAAATAATGGATTCGATGGCATCAAAGGATCTCCTCGTGAGTGTTCTTCATCTTGCTTTTCATAATAACTCATGGCCTTATCTCATTTCTCAACATGCTCTTCCAATTACAACCGGCACTTCATGCGGACACAGCATGTTCCCTGCTCAGTTTCTCCAGTGCTTTTGCATTCCTGCCTCTTTCCCTAGCCTGCCCCCCATCCCAGAAGCCATGATGACTGAGGATGAAGACGAGAGAGAAGTAGAGCAGGACCAGAATCTCCCAGTATTAGATTGCCTCAGTTTCCCTGAAACATTCCCTCTGACCTAAGCCGGGGTTTCTTCTCTTTGTCTGCTCTCCAGTATTTCACTCCGCACAACTCCTTCTTCTCCCTGTTGCTGAATGCAGCTCTCTGTACCACAGCTCCAAAAGACCAGTGGACCCCAGATTTCTACCTAGCTCTTCCTCGGGACGGGTGTATAATTCTTTTTCCCTTTATTACCAAAATCACATCAGGCTTGCCTACGTTAGCTACGCTGTCATCACCCTAACACTAACTACTGCCGTATTTCTACAAGTTTGAGTGGCCACAGGCTCTTTAGCACACTCTGCATTGTTCCGTAGGCCTGAAATCTTATAGTGAATGGCTCTACATTCTCTACATTAGAGGAACCAGACACTAATGGTTTTGTTCACTTCTACAGCTGTGAAATCCACCCCCTTTTCTTCCCTGAGGACCTGCGCACCCCTTGTTCCTTCAGACTCAGCTGTGCTTGCGGCTCCCACTCCAGCATACCCCCCATGACTTGACTTCAGCCTTGCAAAATCAGTTGTTCTGAACCAGTCATGTTCAGCCTAGAAGGATCCTTCTGCAAGTTCAGCTACCAACTGTTCTCTTTATGAAAATCATGAATGCATCCATTGAATCTTTTCTGTAGTTCCCCTCTCCGCTTTATTGTAGTCTCTGCAGATCAATGCCAAGGCTTTCTTCCCTATTGACAAACCCACTGCCTGGGGGCCAGAGTAAACAGGGCATGCAGGTTGAATGAATACTTGAACTTATGAACATGTTTAAGAGTTAGGTTTGAAATAACCCCAGATTCTCTCCAAGTGTTTTCCCACACAGTTAAAGCTACCATCTCTCAACTCTCACCCCACATTTATTTATATTCCTGGCGAAGCAACCAAGGCTCTTAGAAACACAAATGGGAAGTTCAGATTCAAATTTGCAAATGTGATTTCACCGGGATTCAATAAAGCTTGTCTTGGGACTTTGATCAGGTGACTGATTTTCTTCCTATAGTCCCAGTGTCCCCAGCTCCTTTCTTCGGCTCCCTAAGGACTCCTGTGGGAAAATAAACCTTCAAGCTGTGCATTCCCAGAGCCAAGAGAACAAACACCAGGATTGCTGGGGACTCCCCAGTGATTGTGAGGAAGTGAAAGGCAGTGTGTAGGCTACTTAGAACCTGAAATGACAGAGAGGGATTCTATGTGCATGAACCATATTTAACATAGGCAATTCACTGTTATCCCATAGAACTATGTGTCTGATACAACTTTACCTTGTGTGCATGTGTCAGGCCAGAGATTGTCCAGAAATCCTAATCTTCTATTGTTCCTCACCTAATTTTTGAGACAGGAACTAGACTCTTGTTGAATCTTGAGCTTGCTGTTTCAGCTCAGCTGGCTGGCGAGCAAGGGCTAGAGATATGCTGTCTCTGTCCCCTACTGCTTACCTGTGCTGTGCCACCAGCGCTGAGGTTACACTTACACACCTCCATTCCTTGCTTTTACATGGGTGCTGGGATCTGAACTCAGGTCCTCACGCTTCGGCAGCAAGCCCTTTTCTCATTGAGACATTGCCCAGCCCCTCTGAAATATCTCATGTGGTGATTATCAGCCCCCAAGTCATAAACCCATAAAGGGACTTGGCTGTTGCTTTTCCTTATGTTTGCCACTATGTGGGTTAAAATCCACGACTCCCCAGTATGAGACAGTAATACAGGGATTCTTGCATAAACTTCAAATTTTACATAAAACGTAGAAGCTTAGTGTTTCCATAGTGTATAAAGTTGACTGATAGGTACTACAAAATTGGTGAGCTAAAAGAATGGAAATTTGTGCTCAGCAGTTAACTAAGCTAGAATATAAGCTCAAGGTGCCCACACCCACCCACCACACTCTGAACCAGGCTGTATATGCAGGCCATAGTGAAGGACTATTTCCTACTTTTCCTTTTTAGTGGCCAAATCCTTGCTCTTTCTTAGCAATATAACTGTGTCTCTCTAATTTCTGTTAGATCGTCTTATAGCACTAGCCCTGCCTATGCACCAACTTCCTGCTTCTTACAAGTACAGTCGGATTATTGATAGGACTAAAGGGTCGGCACTTGCTGCCAACCCTAAGAACCTGAACTCAATCCCTTGACCAACATGGTGGAAGGAAAGAACTGAATGTTTCAAGTTGTCCTCTGACTTCCACTGTGCACATAACCTCACCCAATGAATCAACCTGTAAAATACTTGTCACTGGACTATGGCTTACTCTCAACTTACATATGACCCCATCTTTACCTGAACACACCACTGAGAAAGCTTTTTCCATGTCTTATCCATAGGTTCTATGTGGGCACAACTGTTGGGTCGGCCTTATTCAGGACTGTGTGTCAGGAACCTTGGATTCCCTCATATCCAGTGCTTTCCTCCTAGTATTTCAGAGTTTTCAGTAACTTTAACACAATGACAGATAGGATAACTAAATTTTAGAATTTAAATCTACCTGCGCACAGAACCAAAAATGTGTGTCGTATACTTATACACTTTATTCATTATTCTTTCCTCATGCAGGAAATTGAAACATGCCCTCGATGTGGGCACACTAAATCGTCGTCTGTCATCCTCCACTGAGCTGCCTCATAGCTCAATCAGCCCTTCCAGCGCACTGTCATCTCCCACTTCACTCCAGCAGACATAACATTTCCAGAGAGCAGTGCGTCTCACTTCTTTATTTCCCATCATCATCATCATCATCATCGGTCATTTTTTATTGCAGGGTTAGCAAACTTTCCTTATGGAGACCCCTACAAAAAAAAAAATAGAAGCCTTCCGGGTCAAACTCCCACTATTATTATGAATACTTCATGGTCAAAGAGAGTCCACACCCAAATCAGGATGGCTGAGTTCCAATAAAACTTTTTTTTACTAACACTGACAATGAGCATCATGGTTTCCATATATTTCCTATAATTTCCTCATCTACTTAAAGCTGTAATATGTCTTCAGAGTTTGAGGGCTGTTCCAAGGGGAGACCAGGACTTCAGGAGAAGCCTGATGCTTGCCTAAACTGTCCTTTTCTCGGGCCAGGCTGTCTGCCTTCCCCTGGCCACTCTGGCTCAGACCTCATGGACACAGTTCAGTGCTGTGGGACTTTTTACCTCCCTCCTCTCTTGTTTCCTTCTTTTCTATTTCCTTGGCTTTCTTTATCTCATTCTTTCACTGCTGATATAACCCTAAAATAAATTCCACTGCCTTTAAAATGTATTTCATCATTTCACATTGGTTATTTTGATCTAATCATTTTCAGTTAAAAGAATGAAGAACAAGATGGTAATTTATTTGTAATTGGAAAATGGGATAAAACTCCTTATAAAAGATAGAAATGTATTATAATAACTCATTAGTATTGTTAATTATGTTTCTTCAGGCAAGATGGTGTTATGTAAGCCAGGCTGGCCTTGAACTCACTCTTCCAGAGTACTGGGATCTCAGATATGAGTTACTAGACCTAATTCTCCTGATTATTTTTTGGAAACATAGATATCTTCGTGTCAACAACTATAAATAAGCAAAATCAGAAAACATGACCCAAAGCCTTAGGTCTCAGTTATTCCGACTCAGATAGTTTAAAGCCAGACTCATTCCAATTTTGCATCTGTCTCATTTATTTCAGGAATAATTTGAAAATTCCTAACATGAGTATATATTTTATTTATAATGTATTCCTTAACAGTAGTTTTATATTGTAAGGTATACCTGCAGTGACATTTTATATATAAAAACAATTTCAATATACTTAAATGACTATCCCTCATTTGCATTCCTCGGTCATTTCTTAATTGCTCTAATGTATAATTTATTTGATTAGCTTTTAACAGAAGTGTACACATTGATTCTCTTTATGTGCAGTCTCCTCTCCCTCTGCTCTGTCACCTCAATCCTTCAGATTTTATTCAGGGAAGACGCCACATCCTTGGTGTATTAGGTTTGCCACAGTTGTTTTCATTGCTATTCCAAGTGCAGCAAAACAGAAGTTTGATCAGTATTATGTCAGATTTCTTTTGGATAATAATATGTCAACAAAGGTGGAGCAAATTTCCTCTGAGAGACCCATACTATCTGATTGTGTGCTTTGTGATATGAGCAAGATTTGAGGATCAATTGTGTAGCCATTACTGATGGCGAACTCTTAACATTCTGATGTCATCATCTGTCCCTCAAGAACTTGGAATAGTTCTCAAAGCAAACATCCCTTCATCCTGAGGTTCTATAGTGACTGTCAAAAAAAATTCTCTCCTCTCAAAGGAGATCAGAGATTGTTTATTCTGGAGCTAAATATAAATGGCTGTGACCCAGCAACATGGATTTAGGACTTAGAGTTTCCTCAATTCCGTGTTCTACCATGGTAACAGGTCCATGAAATTTTTTGTAGGAACAGAAGAAAGAATGTCATAAATCAACACACTGCTACTATCAGTAATAAATCATTTCTCAGTCTGTGCTGTGTGGGTGGTACCAGACAGATGGTACCCATTCACATGGCCACCCACGTGCACAGTCATCCTCCATCCTCCAATGGAGTCAAAGTTGCTTGGTAGATGGAGTTTCTCAAGGCAAGACAGAGCCTGAAAAGCCACTGTTGTACAGAATAAATAGTAGTGTAGGACCAGCCACAGTCTGTTCTCAACAGTAAGCGGATTTTAGTAAATAAAGAATACCTTCATGTTCTGTAGTCAAAACTGACTTTAGAGAGCATTTTATCTAATACCAGTTTTTTAAAATTTTTATTAGTTCCTTGAAAGCTTCATACACGAATTGATCATATTCACCTCCCTCTCCCTGCTCCCCTCAAACACACTTCCCTTCTCTACTCAGTCAGCTTTGTCTCCTTTTGATTTGTTTTTAACGCACATTTGTGCTGCCTAAATCTTCTTGGATGTGTGGTCCTCCCTTGGAGTGCAGTAACCTTACCAAGGGTTACAGTCTCAGAGAAAACTGTTTCTCCCTCACCCAACAAGTAAAAGACTGTCATTGGGGTGAGGGCTTCTGCCCAGCCTCCAGCTTCATGCTGGGAGTTTTCTCTGGCAGCATGAACTTGTCGGACCAAATCCACTCTGCCTTCCCTTCTCCTGCTCCAGTTTAGCCTCTAACTACATTAACGCTCTCTTGTCCGTTACACTTTAGTTCTTCTATCTCCTCTGCCTTGAATGCCTTCTCCTTATGGCCTCTTAGTCATTCCGGCCCTCTCTGAGTTTGGATCACAGATATTTAAAGATTCTAAGCAAGCATCCCCAAACAAGGCACATTTTTCACTTGGGCAAACAAAATCCTTTCTATTTTAAGGGGCTTGTCCAAATGCACAGTACAGTGTCTGCTACCTTCAAAGCCTCTAGCCTCTAGTTCATTGTTTTCTATCATATATTCTGCCTCTAGTCTAAATTAGATAATTGAGAGTTAATTACTTTTTACCATATTCTAGTTCTATGATCTTTTGGTTTATTGATCTTTTTTTTCCTCTCCACTCTCCCGTCCTTCCTCTTTATTTCTTTCTTCCTTCCACCGAACCCCCACTCAGACTCTTTGGTCCCTTTTTCCTATATAATAATGGTGACTGTCCTCTACCTGTCATTCCCTTGCATATGAGTAATGACAACCTAGCCAAGGACTTCTGACAACTCCCTAGGTCTGCTAGACAAAGGCCAGCCTGCTCAGTTGGCCATTGATAAGTCTCCACTCTACTTATTTCCAAGTTTTGTTCAGTGTTTTTCCTAGCACTTTTGAAAAACTACTTTCCTTGACAATAAAAATAGCAAAAAGACCAAAAGTTTACTTTCTTACCTAATAGTGGTGTAGGTTTCTGTAGGTTTCAGAAATAATTGCCACTTTGAAATAACGAATCTGATTATTGTTACAGTTGTGCTGAAATAACAAAACAAGAATGAAGAGCTGGTTTGTTTTCTTCAACACATTGCTCCAAAACAACATATCTTTTCCAATTTCTAGGTCAGAGATTTGTTGGCATTGAGGGAAAATGATGGGATGCCTTACACATACATTAAATTCTGTGTGTGTCTACCAGGTTTCAAGTGACCAGGCAAGGTGCCTTCAATTGCGTTGTTTTCAAAACCACTCCTTTTATTCAGCAAGCACTTGTTGAAAACATGTTCCGATATGAAGTGTTAATACCAGGCAGCAAGAACTAAGTAATTAAAGTGACACCAATGTTGCCCTCCGGGATCATCCATAGAGGCAGCTGTGTGAAATATGTTATCAACACAATATGATAAATGGAGACAGATGGTAATCAGGTTATTGGGGAAGCTGGAGACAGACCAAACATCTTCCATTGGTCTGACATTGAGGAATTGGGAGGCGGGAAGTATTTGCTAGCCAAGGACTTAGATGCGGAAAAGTAGGAGACTAAGAAAAATGCCAGGATAGGTGAGACCATCTCTCTAGTGGGTGAGTAGGATTTGCTGGGGAAAAAGAAGGAGGGAAAGAAGTAAAGGAAAGATAAAGGAAGGGAAAAAAATCACCTAATACATTTGTACTTCTGTTATAATTAAGGTGATAACACCAGTTCGAGTCCCTTGAATATGTTCACCCTGCTATCTGGAGGGTTTTCTTTCCCTAAAAAGTTATTTCTAGCTAATTATCCTCACTAAGGAATGTAATCTGTCAGCCTGTCTTGCTAATGTTCCTCACAATGGAGGCTGCTCCAGTGAATAGAAACTGACTTAATGGGGAAAATTAGATACTTAGAGGAGTTGATTATTTGGGGATTTTCTTCCAAGGTGAAAAATGTCATCTGTCGCATCAAGAAATTTTTAACCGAGTCTAGTGGAGGAAGGAGGAGGCTTCAGCCTCTCACGGGGAAGCCACTTAAATCCAGAATACTTTAAGACTTTGCCCATGGACTACAGCTTCCCATGTACAGGGGTGACAGCAATTGAGGGTCAAGGTGAAAGCAAGGGCCACCTTAGGATTCTGTTCTGCTAGATCAAACCAAGCAGAAATGTTCAAATGCATAAATATTGAGACAACAAAGGGAAGCAGGAGACTAAGGGGGAAGATTCTCTTAAAGAACAAAGGTATTAGGATCGGCATGTGAAGGACAACAGTGGCTGAACACAAACTAGGATACACCCCCAACACACACACACACACACACACACACACACACACACACACACACACACACACACACACAAGGGCTGGCCTGCAATACGGCATGTACAGGAAAATGTACGTTCTATAAGAATGGCCTAAATCTTGAAAGTTCTTGTCATTTGTCTAGCCATCAGTTCTAACTAGACTTTCTGAGTTAGAAAAAAAAAGTTAGAAGGATAGTATGGATATTTGGAAGGGGAAAATGGTGCTGGAAGAAAATTGCTTTTAGCTCAAAGGAAATACGAGTTTACTTATTCTCAAACCAACTATGAGAGACCATGACCCAGGTACACAGACTCAGATCAGCCTACACACTGCATTCTAGTAATGTAACAGTTTCATGAAGTTTTATATAGTGACAGAAAAAAAAGTATATCATAAATCAAGATGCCTTTCAGTGACATAGGTGGAAGTGGTGGAAGGACCAGGAAGATGGGCCGCAAAAAGTGGGGAGCCTCTCTGCTGTAGGCTACAGGTGCTGTCCGATTAACAGTCTAAACATTTAGGGAGATGGAAGTTTGAGACCTGTTTCTACATTCAAAAGGCATTTATATAAAGTCACAGGGATTTTAAATCAAATGAAGAGGCAGGCAATGCAGGGCTACTTAGAGGACTAGGAGCCCAAGATGACTCCAGTCTGCTCTCCATAATCACTGAAATTCTAGTCAGTCAGCCTCTTGAAATGTCCAATGTGAGTGTGGCTTCTTTCTGACAATTTCAGAACTAATGGACTTCTCATCTTTTCCCCAGCTCTGGTCTACCTCCTTCTTTGGGAGTTCTTTCCTTCTTGACAAACTGCCTCTGCTTCCTTCTCCATCATCGCATTCCCTTCCAATTATTGTTCTGGGATATAAGCACCTAGAAATCTCAGAAGCAGAGATATGCCATGCTAGAGTGTGGTGACTGCATGCCCGGTTATTCTAAATGTGCTATGGTAAAGGGAAAGGCAGGTGATACGTTTCAGTATGTCAGATGGATGGGATATGTGGGCAATATTGAAAGTAGAAGCTTGGACTGGGCTTGAGGTGAGGAAGGAAGCCTTGGGACCATCTGGGAAGGAAGATCTCCTGGGCAGAGGCAAAAACATGACAGAGGATCTCAACCTTGAAAGCTAAGCATCTTTGAAATGCAGCTAGGGTTTAATGTGGTAGAGGTGATATTTGGAATAATGGAATAATCTTTCTTTTCAATAAGATACACACGAATTTGTCCTAGAATCTTAGTAGATGATGAGTGAAATATTTAAGGATCCGTGGGAACCATTAGCCAAGGATCCAAGGTGATAATTCCTTTGTCTCCATGTTTGAATTCAGACCAAGATCTAGCTACTCTCCTAATGCACAAGCAATGCCAAAGAGGGACATTACTCGGCACATGGGACTGAAAGCTCCTCATAGGTGCCATTGAACTTCCTTTTAATTGGGTTGAAACAGGTTAGACTCCATAGTTCAGGCAGCCTTAAGCTCAGGCTCCACCTTCCTCAACCTCTCAAGGGTTGGGATTACAGGCATGCACCACCACACAAGCTACACATGAGCTCTTGACTGATAAAGAGTCACAAAAGGCATCTGTAGCAACGGAGAAAAAGGAAAAGGAAGATTGGCTTGTGTTATGTAAGTGCAATCACCACCTCTAGCTGTAGTGGCAAAGAACTTCAGAACCTCCCCAGTGGAACAAGATTAACAAATAGCTAATAGTATCGAAAGGGGGCGGGGGAGACCTGGATTCTAAATTGTTTTTCAGATAGGTGAAAAAAAGCTATGGTTATTTATACTTGTTCTCAGCACCTGATGCATCATCCATCTTTGGTCTGGAATTGCGAGCTGAAAGCTCATCACCCTTTCCCGCCACCTGCAGAAACATCCTCTGCCCTGGGAACTCATTTCCTCGCTGCCTCCCACAGAGTCCCATCTGCTTTACATTCCTTGTTTCTCAACACGTGATTAAAACTGCTCACACCACCTGAGTGATGCTCATAGGTGGGTTATGACCTGTCCAAACAGCCAGTGTCAGCTATAGAATAGAATCTCAATAGAAGCCTGCAGGGACTCATGCGGGGCTCACATAAGGCACATTTGGGGAGGAGAATAAAAACAGTGACAGCAAGCCCACCATGATTTACAACTGTAGGGTCATAAATATTGAAAGACCTTCTAAACAGAATTAACTGTGAGTTATTTTGTGATGAACCTTCCTACCTGGAAGGTTGGTGATGATCTCAAATGAATCCAATAATAAATGACTAAGACCCTGCTAGTAAACATTGTGTAGAAACTTTCTATCTTAATGGTTTGTAATACAGTCTTATAAAAGTGAATTCTTTAAACAACTAGAAGTGGCAACTGAGAAATTTGTTAATTTTTTAAATAAACTATACATAGGTTTTTGTGATCAATGTTTGCTAATTAATGTTGTGTACATGAACATTTATATAATATTTATCAAAAACCAGGCACAGCATTTTTTGATATTTTCCCTTTTTTATTTTAATGACTTGCTTATTTTTAATTTGTGAGAATGAATATCCTGCCTGTATGCTTGTGTGTGACACATATATGGCTGGTGCCCTCTAATCAGAGAGCCTCACATTCCCTAGAACAAAGTTAAAGCCAAAAGTAGGAAATATAATGAAGAATATAAAATTAAAATTTATCATCCTGATTTCCTTTTCAAATTCTTAGAGTTCTTTACTGATGGTCCGTGTTCTTAAACTTTGTGACAATGTCACCATACTATAAATATGCAGATTTATGTAGCACAATTATGTAAATATTCTTCTTATTTGTATTTTAACCTTCAATTTTTTGGTTTCAAAGTTAGCCTGCATCAATAAAAAAAACTTATATTTGATCTATTTTTAAAATACATTGTAATATTTGATTGTATCCTCCTAAAAAATTTATTTTTTATTCTTTTCAAATAGACTTTCAGGCTTTCTTTTTTAAAATTTACTATAATAAAGAGTGATTACAATACATTTTCTTATATAAATGTTTGAAAGTGTTTCTAGGATCCATAATTAGAAATAATTGTTACTGTAAGATGTGTGCATATTTAAAGTTTTCAGTTATTGACAAATTGTTTTACAAAGGACTTGCAATGGTTTGGGAAATTTCATCAGGAATACAGGATACTACCACATTATTGATTGAGAGTCAGTGAGGAGGAAAGGCTTATTTGACTAACATATCCCAGGTCACAGTTCACTGAGGGAAGCCAAGGCACTAACTCCAATCAAGAACCTGGAGACAGAACAGAAATGGAGGCCCTAGATGAATTCTTCTTACTGGCTCCCAATGGCTTGTTCAACCTGCTTTCTTATGTAATTTAAGACTACCTGACCAGGAATCACATGACCTACAGTGATCTAAACTTTCCTATACCAATCATTAATTGAGGAAATGTCCCACAGACTTGCCTACAGATCAGTCTAATAGAGGCCTTTTCTTTCTTTTTACAAAAAAAAATGTTATTATGAACTTTAAAAATGATTTTTAAAATTATTTTTTAAAAAAATGCTCATTTTGCATACTAGTCTCAGTTCCCACTCCCTCCCCTTCTCCTGCTCCCTCCCCCTCACTCACTATCCCCTTCTCAAAGAGAGTTAACACTTCCCATCTGGAGTCAACAAAGTCTAACACAGAACTTTGAGACAGGATCAAGGCCCTTCCCCAGTATATCCAGGCTGAGCAAGGTATCTCTCCAAAGAGAATGGACTCTCTTGGGCATATACCCAAAGGATGCTCAATCATACTACAAAGATATTTGCTCAATTACTTGTAGAACAACATTATTTTTAATAGCCAAAACCTGGACCTAGATGCCCTTCAACCAAAGAATGGTAAAAGAAAATGTGGTCCATTTACACAATGGAGCACTACTCAGCAGTAAAAAACAATGACATCTTGAAATTTGCATTCAAATGGATGGAACTAGAAAAAGCCATCCTAAGTGAGGTAACCCAGACCCAGAAAGGCAAACATGGTATGTACTCACTCAAAAGTGGATGTTAGATATAAAGCAAGGGATAACCAGCCCATAGTCCACAACCCCAGAAAGGCTGGTTAACAAGGAGAACCCTAAGAGAAATACACATGGATCGCCCTAGAAAGGGGAAATAGACAAGAACACCTGAGAAAATTGGGAGTATGGGGGTTGAGGGAGAAGTGAAGGCAGAAGGTGAGGAGGAAGAAAAAAGGGGGGTAAGGGAGGAGAACATAAGGGAGTCAGGTGGTCAGGATGGGGGAAAGAATAGAGAGGGAGAACAATAAGAGAGATAGCTTGATTGAGGGAGCCATTATGGGGTTAGCAAGAGACCTGTCACTAGGAAAATTCCCAGGAATCCACAAGGATGACCCCAGCTAAGACCCTAAGCCATAGTGGAGAGGGTGCCTGAACTAGCCTTCCCCTGTAATCAAATTGATGAGTACCTTAATAGTCATCATAGAACCTTCATCCAGAAACTGATGAAATCAGATACAGAGATTGACAGCAAAGCACTGGGCTGAACTTCTGAAGTCCAGTCAAAGAGAGGGAGGAGCAATAATATGAGCAAATGGATCAAGACCATGTTGGGGATGCCCACTGAAACAGCTTACCTGAGCTAATAGGAGCTCCAGACTGACAGCGGGGCAGCCTGAATAGGACCAAACTAGGCCCTCTGAATGTGGGTGACAGTTGCTGCTTGGGTTAGTCTGTAGGGCCACTGGCAGTGCCACCATGGTTTATCCCTAGAGCTTGAAAATAAAGTGCTTTTCTGTGCCCCAGCTCTGACAGATCTTCCTCCATCACCCACCCAACATCATCATCATCATCATCACTCTCTATCTCTATCTCTATCTCAAGAAATAACAAAAAAAGGAAAAATTTAAAATTACTGTGGTGTGGAAGAATTGTCTGTATTCTGTCAATCATGTTTTAAATAAACGCTGATTGGCCAGGCAGGAAATATAGGTGGGTCAACATGACAGAAAGTAGAGGTGGGGTGATAAGAACAGGAGTATTCTGGGAAGCAGGAAGCTCCCTCCACAGTTCTACCCAGACAACCAAAGAAGCAAGATGTGAGCTGCCCCGCTGAGAAAGGTACCAAGCCATGTGGCTAACATAGATAAGAATAATGGGTTAATATAAGCTACAAAAGCTAATAAGTAGCCTGAGCTAATGGGCCAATCAGTTTTATAACTTATGGAGATCTTTGGGGCTTACCTGCTGTGGGAAACTTAGCAGGACATAAACCCCAACAAGCTGGCCCCTTCATTTTACAGAATGAATACAAAGCCAGAGCTAATGGGCCAATCAGTTTATAATTAATGCAGATTCTTTGTGTGATTTTCCCTGGGACTAAATGCCTGGGGTATCAGGCGGGACAGAAACCCCAATGAGCCTGGCCCCCATGTTACATTACTGAGTCCAATTTGTTTTGACCAACTAACTGCTGAGTACAGAGCCTTCCCTGGATCATGGTTGATATATCCAGTGTTACTCCATTGGAAAAAAACAAACTGATTTTCCCTCTCTCAGCAACTATAACTTGCAAATAGTTCTTGGTGACTTGTGCCCACTTCCCCACTTCCCACTTCTTTGCTAAGATTTGGTCTAGCTGGAGCTTTTCAGGTCTTGTGTGCACTGTCACTGTATCTGTGAGTTCCTGTAGGAATCTTTCCTGTTGGGATTGGAAATGTTTTTTTCTTAAAGTGGTTCACAATCTCCAGCTCTTAAAACTTTTCTACCCTTACTTTCACGTAGATACCTGAGCCTTGATGAGAGAGTTTTATAAAGATGCCCCATTTAGGACTGAGTGTTCAAGAGTCTCTCACTCTACACATTGTCCAGTAGTGGGTCTCTGTTAATTTGCATCTACTGCAAAAAGAAGCTTCTCTGATGAGGGTAGAGAACTGTACTGATCTGTGGGTATAGAAGTATGTCACTAGGAGTAATAGTATTGTTATGATCATTTAATAGAGAGATAGTAGGTTTTTCCATAGGTCATTTCCTTAGGGCCCATGACCTATCTAGTCTCAGGTTATTGGTCTCATTAACACTATTAGGTATGGGTTCCATATCATGTAATAAGCCTTAAATTCAATTAAAAAGTGGTTGACTACTACCTTAACATTGTAGCACTGTAGTACCAATGGGTTTATCAGGCAGTCAGGTCATCATTATAGCTCAAAGGTTTCATGAGATTGATGATTACATTCTATTCTTGTATGTATATAATATATATGCTACTATTCTTGTAGCATATATAGTAGATTCTATCACTACTATACACTAATCAGTATGGCTGACGCTTCTGCTTGGGAATCAGCTCAATTTCGCCATATCCTATGCTATAACGTACAATGTCTTCCACAATGGGACCTTACTATCAGGTTATGAATGGTAATTACTAACATTGATGATAGTCCTTGATGTTTGTGGAGGGACTATGGGACCCCTTTGACCAACAACTCAACAAAATATAATCCATTTCTGGAGATTTTGTTTAATGGCATAAAGATGTCTAATTGGGGCATTAACACCCTCATTTTATGTCAATTCCATTTAAATTATATATATGCATTATTACATATAAAACATATATAAAAATAATATAATACATGTATTATTACATAATAATGCATATATTATTACATATGCAATTATATGTGTATATGTAAATATGTGTGTATATATGTATATAATTTTTAGAAATATTCTATAGTTATAGAATTCCATATGACTTTTCAAAAGGTATTTAGGGTTAGTTATTCCTCTACATATTCACTACTTTAGCCTGCCACCACCCTCCTCATTTAATCCACCTGTTTTTGTTTTCCTTTTATCTCTTTGTAACACTCTATTCTGTACCCCTTTTCTTAGAAGATCCTCTCATCCAAGATTCTTTACTAATTACCTAACAACTGTGGTTATTCTAAATGAAATATACATTTCTAAAACAAACTAAACAACCACACATAAGAGAAAACAAAATATGTCTGTCTGGGTCTAGGTCATCTCATTCAGGACAATTGTTTTTAACTCTATTCATTTATCTGCAAATTTCATTAATTCATTTTTCTTTATAGCTCAATAATATTTTAATGTATAAATATTCTAATCTAATATCACCTCATGGCCATATTTGATGTTTCCAGTTTCTTACTGTTATGAATAGAGCATCAGGAAACATGGATGAGCAAGTGTCTCTGCAATAGTATGAAAGCCCTTTGGGTATATGCCCCAAAGTGATATAACTGGATCTTATTGCAGAACTATTTTCAGCTATTTGAAGAACCTCCACGTTGATTTCCATAGTGTCCAAACCAGTTGGCACTCCCACCATCAGCAGTAAGTGTTAGCCTTTCCCAGGACCCTTGCCAGCATGTGTTGTCATTTGTTTTACTGATATTGGGAACCATTATGACTGAAAAACAAACATTTTTGCCTTGCTAGTCAGATAAATACAAAATAAAATCATTATAGTTTAAATTTGTATTTCCCAGATTATTTTTTAGCTGAGTCTTTTTCTTTTTTAAAATTGTTTTTATGTGCATTTCCCTCTGTGTTAATGTCCTAGTTGTGTGACCCAGTTGGAAAAATACATGTTTCTATCATCTCTTTTGTATTATTTATGTTTCTGTTATAATTTACAGATGCTCTTAATGTAGCTGGCTC
Organism: Myodes glareolus; assembly: GCF_982192425.1. Taxonomy (NCBI): domain Eukaryota; kingdom Metazoa; phylum Chordata; class Mammalia; order Rodentia; family Cricetidae; genus Myodes; species Myodes glareolus. Next base: position 44,056,843 of record NC_142050.1, read on the forward strand.
TTGTAGATTATTACTTTAACTAGGCAAAGATGTGTTATATTTATTTATGCTGCAGAATATTACTTTAACTATGTAAAGGTGTGTTAAATTTTTTATGCTGTATTTGTTTAATCATGAAAAGATGTATTGCATTTGTTTCATCTTGCCTGCCTAAGGCACCTGATTGGTCTAATAAAGAGCTGAACAGCCAACAGCTAGGCAGGAGAAAGACTAGGAGGGATTCGCAGGCAGAAATAATAAAAAGGAAGAGAAATTAGGCTCCAAAGAAGGAAGGAGAAGAATGAGAGGAGGAAAAAACAAAGAACATGTCCAAAGACAAAAAAAAAAGTAGATGCCAGACAGACAAAGAGAAGAAATGAAAGTAAGATATAGATAAATAAGAAAAGTAATAAGCCCTGAGGCAAAATATAGATAAGGAGAAATAGGTTCGGTTTAAAGAGCTAGCCAAAAACAAGCATAAGTTAGGCCTAGCATTCAGAACTAATAATAAGTCTCTGTCATGATTTGGGAGCTGGTTGGAGACCCAAAAGGAAAAGCCCAGTACATCTAGATGCTGATATTTGTCAGATCTATGGTTTATAAACATCTCTTCTAATCCATAGCTTAACTTTTCACATGACTTCTCATATTTCGATAAAGAAGACAGTTTAGCTTTAACAAACTCACATGTATGTGTTCTACCATAATAATGCCCTCACTTTTTGCCTTGCTTAAAAATAATATAAATATTCTTTTAAGTCTCCTTATATTTATATGAAAGTTCACATTTCTTTTAAGACTTTAATCCAATTGAAATAGATTTTTATGTAGTGTTAAAGATACGGGTTAAATTTTATTTTCATAGTATGGATAAATAATTTCTCAAATATATCTATTGCCAGCTTTAATTACAGACTCAATATACAGAGAGATTTTACTTAATGCTTTAGACTTTACTTTCATTATTCTAATTGCCTTTATCTATACCAAATTTAGCCACTCAATTTTAAGTGTGTGTGTGTGTGTGTGTGTGTGTGTGTGTGTTGTGCATATGTAAGTCAAAGGGGAACACTGGCTGCCCTGAGCTATTACTCTCTTCTTCACTGTCTTGAAACAGGATCGCTTCCTGAACCTGAAACTTGGCTCATAGCAGCAAGTCACAGTTATATCTCTCTGCGCCCACAGCTCTAGGGTTCCAGGCACGTACATCATGCCTACTTTCTTACAGGATCCTTTTGGACTCCCTCAGTGCCCACTGATATGTTCTTTCCTGGAATGATGGGTTGACCCTGGCTCTCCTTTCAACATGTCTATTTTTAGTCTAGGAAACAGTCATTTCTTCATGGATACTAATTTCTTCTTTTGATGGCAAATATTATTTACTGTTGGCATTAGGCCTAGCATCTTGTTCTGGAGATTTTTTTTTCATTGTACTATGTTCAAGCATAGGTCAACATTTCAAAACAAAGATATTGTCATAGGCTCATACTGATGTTTTCAATTAAAATTCAAATGGAGAAGAAGTTTTAGTTAATTCAATTTTATAAAGCTTATAATTGATTCTACTTTTCCTTCTTGGAGACCCCCAGGTTCCCAAACACAATGGTACCTTATCCTCCCACCTCACCCCACACTGCGCAGAATCAGAAAAGGCGGTGCCTCATTTGCCAGGAAGGCCGGTGTGAAAGAGTGTCTGCTCACAAGATAAAGAAGGTGCACATTCTGTTAAGAGCGAACAGCTTTCAAGAAGGGCTGTGATTTGATGGGGCAGAGGTCACATCAGAAAGAGAGACAACTGAGTTACTAGAAGGCAAGATATGGGTTCCGAAATCAGGATGGAATAGTAATTACAACGCGCTTCACACTGAAACTGCTGGAAGACGTCAAAATCACAGCCAGGAACAGTGCTTCTTTCTGTTAGTGAAAGTCTTTCATTATTCTAATAAAATATTAATTTTATGCTTTGTTCCTAAAAGCAGAACTTAGATATAAGAGAAGAAGGGATAGCACAAGGATGATAACTCAGCTAAGAGAAATTGTAGTGAAAGGAAGAGGGCCTGAGATCAAAGCGCCAGCACCCATATAAAAGATAGGGATGGCTAAATGTCCTAGCAAGTCCAAACACTGGGCAGAGGGCATACAAATGGGCAGATCCCTGGAGTGTGCTAGCTGGTCAACCCTGTCAAAACTGCCAGCTTCTGGTTCAGTAATAGACCCCATCTCAAAGTAAGGAGGGGTAATGTAAATATCCATATGTAAAGAGAGCAGCTGTAAACGAGAAGAAGTTTTCAGGAAAGTGGGTGGACTTGGAGTGTATGGTATTAAGCAGGGTCACAGAAACTCAAGAAGAAAAAGAAAAAAATCACTCTTGTTCTCATACGTGTGGATCCTGAACCGTAATGTGTCCATGTCCATATGTAAACAGATGTAAATGTGGGAATAGTTTTATTTAGAAAAATTATCTAGGAAAAGTAATATTTGGTGATGAGGAAAGACAAAATGCAGACAAAGAACACGTAGCTGTGGAAGAGGACATAAAGTTGATTGCTTTTCTAGCATCAATTCAGCTGTAGATTTTTTCCCCATTTTTTGATAAAAATGCCATTTAAAATGAAAGTATAAAACACTAAGCAAAGTAACACTGCTTCAGAGAGGCTATTCTAAATGGATGTCCATACAGATGCACAGAGTTCAGGAAGGGGCAAGAGTTTGAGTGACTTTCTTAATCTAGCAGAGAGACATATTTTATTTGTGAGTTCATTGCAATTAAGTGATGAAAGAAAAGAAACAAAAGTAGCCACTTCTCTATTGTATAAACGTATCAATTCTATAAAAGCATTTTTTTTTAAAAATGTATTAGGAAATGATTGAGGAAAACACACTTAGCTTGCTTCTCTCCTGCACTTGGAGGCATGCATACACATACTCATGTGAATACAGCACAGACAGACAGACACACACACACACACACACACACACACACACACACACACACTGAAATACTGTCAGGACTTCTCTCTCTAACTCAGTTTTATACCAATTTAATGAAAAAGACAGCCAAACGCAGCTCAATTTTCTTCTGACATTTGAAGGAGTACGGGAGTCCTAATGAGCCACTGTCTTAATTATTTCTCTGCCCACAGAGGACAAGGTGTGGACCATCGTGTCTCACGACTTACAGATGCAGACGACAGTGGTAGGCTACAGCCCAGAAAAGTATTCGGTGACACAGCTCATCTACAGTGCCTCCATGGACCAGATCAGTGCCATCACCAGCAGCGCTGAATACTGCGAACAGTATGTCTCCTACTTCTGCAGGATGTCCAGGTTGTTGAACACCCCAGGTAGGCTGCGATGGAACATTACTTTTAATTACTCTCTCAGCTGGTGTTTGCAGTTGTCTAAACAATCCAACAGGTGTGGCTTATTATCTTCTCGCCCAGTCCCTCTTCAATGTGCAGATGGCTGTAAATAAGTACAATGTAATCGTTGGGATTGTTTTCTGGACAGTGAAGCTCAGAATACATGGTTTTTAAAGGGCAATTCCATTATTTTCAGTTTATGGATTTTTTTCAGCTTTATGCACATATACAAGGTGTGCTGTTAATGTTCATTTATCAAGCAATTGCCTTGGGCAAAAGTTTGTCGGAGCTCCTTGTGAGCTTTCAAGTGATGCTCTTTGAGGTCCTCTGGTGTCTTTAGTGTAAAAATGAAAGCCTTCTGAAGACTGCCTGGAAATCTGGTATAAAGCAGTGAGAGAATTTAGGGCTCTTTGCTGTCATTTAACAGTATCTGCTTTAAGAAACCCACCCTGAAGATTTTATTATAACAGTCTATTTTAGCAGTATATATAGTGTATGTGTGTATGAAGGAGTGCATGCATATGTGGGTACAAGATGGGGAATTAGAATAAATAAGCCCCCAAAGTGATACTGAAAATACCTTCTCTGCAAGAAAGCTTTGTGTGTTAGCATGTTAGCATGACACTAAATTTAATATGTGGACAAAGACCTTTTGGTCCATCACACAACAGCAAAAGTGAGCGTGAGCCTTGAGTGGAGCGAATAGTGCTTTCAGGTTTGCAGCCTTGAGGTTTTCCAAATGTATCTTGGGGATACTCATTGAACTTGAACTCCTGAGTGAGTATTTGCTTGTCTTATACAGTAAGTAAAACTGTTATCTATTTGTCATGTGCAACATGTTTTGAAATATAATTACAGAATGGATAAATTGAGCTAATTTGCATATGAATACTTTACCTTTTGTGGCAAGAACTATTTTCAAGGGTGTAATATAACTCTCACATACTGTAGTGACCATATTCTACTATGGAAGTCTTATATTCCAGCCTCTGTTTCCCATGTTCTTTTTCTGTCCAATTAGGATAAGAATGTCTGCTTGAGGTATATGAATTTAAAGACATGAATGATATGTTTTAAATTAATAAGCAGCATTATAACATTGCATTGTGTCCAAGACTAGTTGGATATGTCAACACTGGTATAGATCTAGCATTCCAGCATTCTTTGGGAGCTGCGTGCAGAAAAGAGTTAGAGACAAAATAAGTAGATGATTTTGGGGTGTTTGTGTGTTTATCCTGTGCAAAGCCTTGTGCTACTAGTGTGTCTATAGTGTAAACCATGGACTCTACAAGAGTAAAATCTAAACATAATAAAGTGATAGGTTTAGAAAATTAGGGCTTATAGTTCAGCAGAAATGGTTGGCCTGTTGAAGTAATGTGTCATTGAAAGAGCAGAAAGAAGTTCCCAGGTTGGTGTTGGGGAATGAATGGCAGTAGATGTCATATGAATGGCCCTTCTGGTATTGGTCAGAAGCCCTGGGTTGGGAAGTGAGTATGGACATGGGCCTGGATACAAGTAAATGTTCTGCTGTGGACTGAGTCCCTACCCTGTCCTTCTGAGTCTACGTGTTTCTGAGCCTAAGTGTGCTTGAGAACAGCACATAGAAGTTAGGAACGCAGAACTGTCGGGCTCTACTCTCTGTATTTTTGATATGATGTATCTATGAGGTTGAGAGTACACATTTGTTTTGAGTGTCATGAAATGAACTGTGTTTCTCCATGATACGTATGTGGAAGCCCTGGTTCCCAAAGTGGCTGTACTTAGAGACAGGACTTTTAGTATACAGTAATGTTAAATGTAGTCAGAATGCAGATATGATATTCCCAACAGGACTGCCAGCCTTAAGGAAGATTAAAGATCTCTCTCTCTCTCTCTCTCTCTCTCTCTCTCTCTCTCTCTCTCTCTCTCTCTTCCATTGTCCTCCACCTTTTTCCTTCTGCCCCTCTTCCTCTCCCTTACACTTTCTCTCCCTCTCTGTCTGTCTGTCTGTCTCTGTGTTTTTGCCTCCCTCTTCCCCCTCTTCTTATCTCTCCTCTCTCTCTCTCTCTCTCTCTCTCTCTCTCTCTCTCTCTCTCTCTCTCTCTCTCTCCCATGTATGGACATGGCAAGGGGATGCTGGCATGCCAAACTAAATCTACCAGCTCCTTGAACTTAGACTTTCTTCCCTCTGAACAACAAGGGAATGTATTTCCACTGCTCAACTTCCTGTCTGCCTATGGCATTTTGCTAGATAGTTCTAGCAGATAGATGGTGAGTTCTCAGATGACGTCATATCTGAATGGGCTGGAGACCAACTCTGAGAATTTGAGAGTCAGAGACAGCGTAACAGGTGTTTCTGTTGCCCTTCACTGCTCACAGAAAATTTGACTGGATACTGCTTCCATTGCTAGCAAGCATTAGCCAACAACCGGGGAAACACCAAGGCCAGAAAAGAGTTGCTAATGAATCTCATCAGCTTGCTTTTCTGTTTCATGAGTGAGTGCTCCTCACAGAGTCTCTGTTCACAGATTTCGGTTAATTAGTCTCCAGTCCTGCAATGGGAGACAAGCGCGACAAATTGCTCGTCAGAGAGAAACCTCGGTATTTTCATTGGTACAGTCAGATTTCCATTATCAAATTCTTCTAGTAGTTAAAGTATAATAATATTTTAAAAACACGTTAGAGCTGTCAAATATGTATGCTAATGATTTACTGTTTAGGTACCAGAGAACTGATGTAAGGCTTTTTAAGGCAATTGACCTTTATTCCTCTTGGTCTAACAGGTAGTCTTCCCTCTTTCCCCCACTGATGGTTTTCTCTCAGCCACAAGGAATGCCACACACCCATTACTCTCCTTTACATAGCATATGATATATATAGCTTAGGAAAAGTAAGAGAGATGTGACGATTTCAACTGTTACCTTGAAACAATCTAGACTCACTTCAGAAGGGAGTATAAATGCGGGGTTATATAGACCAGCTTGTTCTGCGGGAGTTGATATTGAATGTTTGCTTATTTAAAATAAGAGCTCCCCACTATGGTGGTGGCATTCCCTAGGTAGGAGATCTTAACTGTGTAAGCGTAGAGAGCTAACCACTAGCATGCATGAGTTAATCCATTGCTTCTAACTCTTGATGGTGGATGGATGTAACGAGTTGCTTCAAGCTCCTTACTTACCTTCCCTGAAATGACGGCCTGTAACTTTGAACTGTGAGCCAAATAAATCTTTTCTTGATCACATTGCGTCTTGTCAAGATATCTTATCAAAGCCATGGGCAAAACTACAACAATAAACTTGTTTTTATAGTATGTTAGTTACATTTTCTAAAATAAAGCAGACACTTTTCCCTTTGAACTCCAGATGACCTTTTCAGGAAAGCTACTTGATGGAAATCAAGAGTGAATTTTTAACTTTCACAATAAATACAGTATTTTACTTATGTTTTCAGAGAATCCAATATTGTATTTTAAGACATTTATAGGTTGTCATTTTACTTAAAATGTTATTTGAAAATTATTATCATCTACACCAGACATTTTTAAACACCCTATTATTCTCTCATTTTTCCCACTTTTATTAAAAACATGTTCTTTTCTCATTCCTGAAAACAGTTTCCCCTCCCTCTGCTCCTCCCAGCTCCTCCCACCTCTTCTCCCATCAGGATCCACTCTCTTTCTGTCTCTTATTAGAAAGAACAGGCTTCTGAGAGATGATAAAAATGTTGAACAAAATAAAATATAATAACATAAAACAAAACCAGTCACAACAAGGTTGAACAAGACAAACCAAGAGAAGGAAAAGAGCCCAAGAGCAAGTACAAGGATCAGACAATTGCCCATTCACATACTCAGGAGTCCCCTAGAAACACTAAACTGAAAGCTATAAAGTATGTGAGCATGACCCAGAATAGTCCCGTGCAGGCACAAGCCTGCTGTTTCACTCTCTGTGAATTCATGTGAGCTTTGTTCACTTGAGTTTGGGGGCCTTGTTCTGGTGTCCTCCATTTCTTCCAGTTCTTACACTATTTCTGCCTCCTCTTCTGCTGAAATACCCTACCATTCTTTCATTTAAACAGGATCTGTTCTTGATACATGTTTGCTCGTTTGAATAAAAGTGCATAGCTTCAAATAGTCCCTTATGAACCCGCAGCTGTTTCTGTCTAAGCAGAAACAAGCATCGATGTTTTCTGGCTGCGTATTCCAGGACTCTCCACGCAGGTTTTGATGGGATTTGGTCAAGATTCAGGAATGACTGCTTTCAGCAAACATTCCCAGCCAGTTTTATGAACCATATGGGGAAACACTGTCTATGGTGTGTGTGCCTCTCCTGTTCAAATCTAAGTTGTTCGTCCTTTATGTTAAGGAGGACTGAAGGAATAGGAATTCTCTGGTCAGCTAAAATTAAAATTAAATAATTGACTATTTTTCAGCTAAATCACACTAATATGGAGTTGTTGTTTTTTTTTAATCCAGTTGAAGGATAGAAGTCATAAAGTGGATTTCTGCCTACTCCACAGAGTTTTTCCCCACACTCCCCACTTCTGCCCAGGTCAGGACTGTGTAGAAGAGTGGACACAAGCGTAGGAGTAGCTAACCTTGCAAAGCCCTCTGTGTACTGGGTTCTGTATTAGTCAGGATAAGAAAGAAGAGAATTTAATAAAAATCTTACATTTGTTGTTTTAAGGAACTAACGCTTGCTATAATTGTTTTCTTCCTCTTTCATGGTAATGTCTGATTTTAACACGCACTTATCATTCTGTAACTAAGACTGAATTATACTGGAACTTCCTTAGAAGCACTTGGGGCATCTGTTTGAATGCAAAGTATATTCATTATAGTCATTGGAATTAAAATGAATATCAAATGAGGCTGTAATAGCTATGCACTTAAATGTTATTCTTTATTTAAGAGCCTCACACCCAGACGTCATCTGAGGCTCTGAAGCTTCTAAGACACTTAGGACTAAGAATTGATAGGCATGTGGAACTTGTGCGTCTATATTGATTCCTATCTGTACCATACCATTAGCTAGCAAATGTTGACTTATTTATTATTGGCTTGTCAGAACCGTTATAAGGATGATAATGTGTAGATTACAGTATTATCCATCGTTATTACAAAATTAGAAAAAGGAATCACTTTCAAAATTATTATTTGGCTATCCCTTATAGTCATGTTCAGTTTTCAAAGCCATTAGGCATTCATTTGTTCTTAACCAATCATATAAACATATAGAAACAAAAGTCATAAAAATTAAGTAGTTCCATTTACAAACTGGAACGAGGTCATATCTGTGTAAATAACCAAGTATTACCCAATTTGAGAAAGCCAATTGTGATTTTCTAAAAGAATGTCAGCATACTTCAATTTTATAGCCTCGGAATTATGAACATAATAATATGAAAAAGGAAAAAAAACTGAAAAATTAAATCTGCTTCTGAAATACAAGTGAGCACAAGAAGTTGGTCAGTCTCCTCTCTCTCTCTCTCTCTCTCTCTCTCTCACACACACACACACACACACACACACACACACACACACATACACACACGCACTCATGCACACCCTACCTCCTCACACACAAAGAACTTGAATCTGCTAAGTCAGGTTCTGGGAGATAGGTAAATTTAGATCCTACTGGAATACAGCTCTCACCTACAATTCCAGTGCTTTCAGATGGCTCTGGTGCTTCACCTATTTGGACAGGACCTCTGCGAGCCTGTTTAAAAGCACCTATTTGGATTTCCTGGAATGCACTGCACTCACATATTTATTTTACAAATCACATTATAGTTTCTAATTCTGAATTTTCCCCTGAAGTATTTATTTCCTCCATATATGAAGATTTATTTAATTGCAGAAGTGTGGGTAGTTGTGTTTCATGTCTTCCTGGTGATATTTAGTACTGTTTGTTGCTTTCCTGGGTTTCATTTCTTTTAATTTCTCGATATAGCCTAGTTCTCATTAGTTGCACTTTTATTGCTATGTTATGTTGGAAGAAGTCATATAAATTATCCCTCCTTTTGGGTAGTTTACTATTAGATTTTGTATCTATTGAAAAGGAGTTATGTTCACAATTTTGGCCTGTAAAGTAAGCTGTGTAAAATTCAATACACTTTGATGATACTAAACTGTGATTTAGTGGCGACCAAAGGAGAAAACACAACTTTAGCATTGTGACTTATAACCTATTTTTACCAAAAAAAGTAAAAAGCAAAAATAAAAATCTAAACTTTGTGCACTTTTCAAGAAAACCATTTTTCTAACTTCTATTTTCCAGTCTAAAGAAGATCTTGATGTTTAACTTTTGAAACAGTTCAGATATTTTAAAAAGCATTAACCAATTCCAGCTAAAATTTGTTTTAAGTAAATGAAATTCATTATTCCTAATCAGTATATCAATCAGAAGGTTGAACATTTATCTAATTAGTTTGGGGCCCTAATTTTAGTACTAAAACTGGAGGACTTAGCTCAACGAGACAAGCGAAGACAATACTGAAGAATACAGTTGGGGCCAGCAGTGTAGCTCCAGCTGGTAGTGGTGCGGGAGAATTATCTGTATTCTGTCAATCATGTATTTTAATAAAACGCTGATTGGCCAGGCAGGAAGTATAGGCGGGTCAACCAGACAGGAAGTAGAGGCGGAGTAATGAGAATAGGATAAGGCTAGGGAGGAGAAGGGTTCCTCTGCCACTCCTGTGCAGACCACCGAAGAGGCAACATGTAAGCTGTCACACTGAGAAAGGTACTGAGCCCATGTGGCTAACATAGATAAGGATAATGGGGTAATATATGTTATAAGAGTTAACAAGAAGCCTGACCTAATGGACCAATCAGTTTATAACCTTATGGAGTCCTGTGTGTGATTTTCCTTGGGACTTGCTGGCTTGTTGGGGTACTGGGCAGGACAGAAACCCCAACAAGCTGGCCCACATACTACATGGTAGAGTGTTTGCCTAACATAAGAGTCTTGGGTTCAGTCCTGCACTCCATACAATGGTATCATGATGTAATCTCTACCACCAGCACTAGGATGGCAGGAGTTCAAGGTTAAGACCATCGTAGGTTAGAGAGAGAGTTTAAAACCAGAATTTACTAAGGATCTGTCTAAATAAAATTGCAGATCCAGTAAGATGGGTCATCGGATAGAGCTAGTTGCTGTCAGGTCTGATGAGTTGAACCCAATCCCCACGAGCCACATGATAGAAGAAAATAATACAAACTGTTCTCTTGATTTCTACATGCAATGCAGTTACACACACATACACACAGATACATGCACATGTATTCACACATACGAGTAAATAAGCAAATGTTTGAAAAAGAAAAGAAGCAAAGAAAGAGGAAAAGAACACGTTTAGAAAGCTAAGTCTAGTAAGTGGCACACTGGAGTGGCCAGAATCGACAGGACAGATATTGTCAACCGAAAAGGGAGAATGACAGCATGAGAAAGAGCCATGTGAGGCTGTGTAAACAGCACCGACAGGCAGTTATGAGAGTCCCAGCTAGAAAGATGTGAAGGGAATTAATGATGGCTAATGCCAGTGCATTTCCTGTATCTCAGGAAATGTAGCATATAAGCTGAAATGGAAGAATTTACACAAACTAACTAAGAAAAGAAATGGATGAGGAGTTCCAGGTTAGAGATGTCATGTGCTCACTGATGCTGAAATGAAGACCAAGTAGTGCAGAACTTAACAGAGGGGAGTAAGAGGCTGGAAGAGAACCGGAGGCCACAGAGACGGGAAAGGAGGTCGGAGATCAATCCTGCGTCTGAATTATTTTCCTTGGAGGGGAAAGGGATGGCTGCAAACTGTGTATTCAGACTGTCACATGGAGAATGGAGGAGAAGACAGAGCTGGTGTGCAGGGACCTCCCAGCACAGTGTCTGTGGCTGTCTGAGAGGCCCATTAGGACTGAGAGAGGAAAACAAACTTGTTCAAGGTTTAGGTGACAGACTCAAATTATTCATATAGAGTAAATGAGGAACATTCCATGGTGGCTCAAGCTTCTGACTTGGGGAACTGCGCAGCATAAGGCTTCCTGGCATGGCTGCTTTCGAAGGGAAATCTGGAGAGTGGCTAGCTTGAGGAACTGACACTGAAGGCATCTATTGCGGTGACCCACAGGTGCAGATCCTTCTAACGGACACCAAAAGGACTAATGTAGTTTTCCCTTCATTGCTGTGTAAACATATCCAATAGCCAAAATTAAATGAAAGAGTCCTCATGCTCTCCATTCTCATGTTTCTATTAGAAGAGCAAGAGACCCAGTCCAAAAGGATCCATATCAACGATGTCATTAAAATTTTGACTTTGCTTCAGCTCACTGGTCTGTTTGGCTCTATGCCAGCTGCATAATGACTGTCCCAAGGACCTAGGAGGTGGAGACTTCAGCTTTTACTCTTCCCAGGGAGAGAAGTGCATCCAATGTGCCTCATTTTGTGAACCAAAGCAAGCCACATGCTTTGCCAATCCTAACTATAATGGAAGGAGAAATGTGGTCTTTCTATGTGTGGATAAACACAACTGAAGTAAACATCTGTGTATAGTGGTGGATGCTTTGTAGGATGAGACGTCATGGCAGGTGGGGGCGGGGGTGAAAACAGAAGATAGAAGGAAAGGAAAGGGGGTAGCAATTAAAAGGGAGGCTGATGACGGAAGGGAAGGATGCACCTATCTGAAGGGACTGGAAAGTGATAATCAGAACAGTAAAAACCAAGAGAATCAGACTGGGAGAGATTCTTTTCTGTTCATGTAAAAAAAATATGAGCAAAAAGGAAAACTGAGACAAGGTCAATGGTAAGATACCCCAAAGAGAAAAGCTATCCTGGTCGTGGTTGTTGGAGGCTACTGCAGAACGAGTCGAGAAAAGAAATGGTACATGATGAATTTTAGGATGTTTATGGCTAGAAGGATGGCAGAAAGAACGAAAGAGAAGTTAAGTATTGCTGATAATTTTAAGCATGAGGGAGTTATAAGTCTGCAAATTGTAAAGGGGGTTTTACAAGAAAAACTATACTTTACAAGACAGAAAAGGAAGAGTGGAGACCTCTTTTTTATCACTGAGGATCTCATAGGTTGCAAACTTGCTGAGCTCTGAAGCAGGACATCAAGAGATGAACATCCTCTATAAAGCAGGAAGGCCTGCTCATTTCTGCCACTTGATTGCTGAGTCCTTGTGCATATAGTTAGTTTCCTTAATAAGGATGGAAACATGGACATTTGTGAAGTTATTTATCCTATCAATACATAAAGTTGACAAATTGTCTTCTCATGTCCTCCTTGTTATGACAGTTGATGCTAAAAAGGTAAATTTAAATCGATATTCCTCCAAGGAATGACTTTCTTGTAAATAAGTGTAAATTTAAAGTATGTATGAGAATTCTAGATTTTAGATTATTTTTCCTTGTAACTGTTTGACCATATTTTTTCTTTATTTTTTTGATAAAACAGTACATTATTAGTAATCTCTTCTAAACAAATGTTAGTTGTGAAAATCGTAGCACCACACAGAAACTGTACTATCACTAATTTTTCCTTGAATTTTTCTTATTACATTGTTGGCAGAGATTGCTAGTTTGTTTCCCAACTGGCCTGACTCTAAATAATCACATAGAAACTATATTACTTGCAATACTATTTGGCCAATAGCTTAAGCATATTTCTGGCTAATTCTTATATCTTAAATTAACGTATTTCTATTAATCTGTGTATGGCAGCATGGCTGTGGCTTATGGACAAGGTTCTGGTGTGTCTGTCTTCTGTGGGTGACTACATACTACATGACTTCTCTTCGACTCTGCCTTCTTTCTCACAGCATTCGGTATTGTTTTCCTGCCTAGGTCTATACTGATAAGCCACTGGCCAAAACACTACTACATAGATCTTCTAATTTGTGAGAAATGTGAGTTCTTATAATTGCATTTAAATTACACTTCAACATATTAAGAGATCATAAAACCAAGGTTTTCAAATTTATCTTTTTTCTTTGTGATAAAAGATTGTATACATGAAGAAATAACTTTTATCTAATTTCAAAAGATATTAGAAAACAGTAGGCTTGTCTTATTTTTTAAATCCCATACTTATTGACCTTTCTTCTCTGAGATAAACAAAATGAGGTCCATAAAAGTTCTTCTGAAATATTGAATAAATGAAATAATATTTACTTGAAATATTTAATAATAACAGTTCATTAGGCAAATATATAAAAGGGAAAACTTTAAATTTTAATATTTTTTCATGAATATTCCTCCCTCTTTTTGTTTATATCCACACTTATTATCCATCAAAAATAAAATCAGATTAAATTAGTTTCATTGTCTTTTCTAGCATATATCAAATAATTATTATTACTAATGAATTATTTTTAAAGTTATCCATTTTTTGTTGTTTATTTTTTATTTTGAGAATGTTCCTCTGTGTAGCTCTAGCTATTTTGTTTACCCTGTAGATAAGGCTGGTCTCGAACTCAGAGACCTTCCTCTGTCTTCTAAGTACTGGGATCAAAGGTGTATGCTACTACCACCCAACTAAAAACTGTCCATTCTTATTACACCATAAAATGAGATTATTCCTGATTTATCAAATGTTATGAGTCATGCTTAAAACATGAAATACTGAAAAAATAATTAGTTTTACTATGAAAATGCATTCCAGATGCATGTGGTACCACACACTTATAATCTTCATACTTGGGAAGATAGGGAGGGAGATTATAAGTTTGGGTACAGCCTAAGCTGTGTGTTAAGACCCAGTCTAAAAGAAAAACTCACTCACTCTTGAGTCTTTAAAATATTACTACAGAATTGTTAATTTACCTTTAATGTAATCCTTGAAAATGTAGCCTGGTCAAACAGTGTTTTAAATAGCATCACCTTAAACTGTGAGTTGGTGTTTTAGACTAATGTCATTAAAATCATTGAGTTTATGACTTTTAGAATTTATTGATAGAATCAAGAACCTACTTAGGCTCCATTACATTTTCTAGAAATGTGGACCTGTGTTTTGTAGAGACTTCTTTAGAAGGGAAGGCTAAGAGTTTGGAAGATAACAGGGAAGGAGGGAGGGGGTTCTAGAGTACCGTTAAGATGAGCTATTGGTTCATGTTCATTCAGGTACAGAACCAGAGAAGGATGTAACTGGAGATTTACTGCCAGGTATTGGTTTGTGGGATTGTGAGGCCTGACTCACTATATTCAAAGTGTGGCTCATCAACAGGAGGGACAACTTTGAGCACTTAGGTAAAGAGGCAGCAACAAATTATAGTTGAGGTTTCTCCTGAAAGATGTTTTCAACTTACCTTTGGGGTTTCCAACCACTGAAGGAAGCCCATATCTATAAGATAAAATAATCTCCTAAAATCCACTTTGCATTTTGATTGCTGTACAACCTGAATTTTCATCTGAGTTCACTACTAGACATTGTTCAAAAGGTGACTCTTAAAGCAGCCATCACAACCAGTGAAGGTTGAGACTAAGATGAGCTACTCCAAGATCCCATTCTAGAGTAGGAACAATTTATGCCCTGAACTGAAGAATGTGCAGCTGTGCCATCATAGATGGGTAGAGCATGCCTCTTATGGACTGAGGGATTATTCAAGCCCAATAACTCTGCTTTTCTGATGAAAGTGCATGTAGGTCTTATGTCAAATTGCTAAACAAAATCTCTGGCCACTGTTGACAATAACCATGCTTTCATATATTCAGATGGATTTAGAAGATGAGCAAGCTTTCTATCAAGTCTTCTCTCATTCCACCAACATTACCCTGCAGTATTTCCTTTTATAAATCTTGTGTGTGTGTGTGTGTGAGAGAGAGAGAGAGAGAGAGAGAGAGACAGACAGACAGACAGACAGACAGACAGACAGAAGAGAGATTGTGTGCTGCATCAGTCAACATCCACAACCACTCTTGATTGAGTCACTTTCTCCCTGAACATGGAGTTCACCATTAGGCTAGGTTGACTGTCCAGTAAGCTTCAACGATCCAATCATCTGCATCTCTCCGTGACATGACCACATGTATACACCCCACATGGGTTCTGGTATTGAACTCAGAGCATTAGGCTTGTGTGACAAGCACTTTACTGGCTGAAGGTTTCTCTCACCGCCACCCTAGACTAACTTTTATAGTTGAATCTTAATCCTTTGCCACGCAGAGTAAAGATGGCAAAGAAGTCTGGAGAAACAAAGATAGAAGAGCAGACTTTTATAGATATGCCTGTGAATAAAACAATATTTACTTTGTTTCAGAGGCTAAGTTTCCAAAGCAATCATTTTTTTCCACCTATGAATAATAAAAATTTCTGGATTCTATTAAACATTATGCTTACTTAAAATTTACCAAAGCTGGTTCATAAGTAAAGAGATTTTAGGGGACAATAAATAATGTTGATATTTGTTGAAGATACCATAACCTCAGATAGTAAATTCCCTTCAGGAAGTTGCTCAATTTTTGTTTTCTTTTGGCACATGATTACAGCTGTTGACAAAATGTATTGTCCCTTATATTATTAGGTGAGTAATACTTACCAATAATTATTTCTAAATAAGACTGTGCTAATGAAGACTGCTGAATAATGGGATAGGAATGACATTGGTATCTATTAAATATTTACTTGGGAACGAGAGTGCATGGGCCTATTACACCAGCTCTAACATTTGGAATCACATATCACGATTTCCATTTTATATCTGAAGAAGTGTAGCATCACCAGAGCTCATTAATTCACTCTGAAAGAAAAAACAAAAAAGAACAGAATGAAAGCAAATATCACACCAAGGCCAAGCCAATGTTAAAATGCAAGTTTATGCCTCGTGTACCTTCTACCACGAAACTGGAAGAAAGAAAACAGATGAGGCCGCCAAATAAAGTAATCACTTGGACTTTTTTTCTTAGCAATTTCTTCTAGACTGAAGCATTATTAGTTGTTTTACTATATTTAAAAATTACAGACTGGAGCATTTTGCTAAGTAGTAGGGAAAAAGGGGCATTTGGAAAGAGCTACAAAAACTCCCTTCTGAACTCTTCTGATCTAATATTCTCTATTTGTCCCTGACAAGTATTTTAAGAAATAGTAGTTCGGCTGACAATTTGTTTGTGAGCATATTGGGAAACATGTTGATGTGAAAGAAATGAAAACATGCTTCTCTTTCTATAGAGCACTTGACTTTCCTGTTTTTAATATCAAGATATTTCAGTACATGCAAATTGCATGTTGATGAAATTGAAAAACGTGGCAAGAGGTTATATCCATTTCTTTTCAGATAAAATATGAACACTAGATGTTGACATTTTCTTTTTATAAACAAAAACTTTCCAGAAGACATTCCTATACCTATACTAGCAAAGGAGACATAACCTCAAAAAGGCCGGGACAGCAAAGGCAGTGATGCACCTTGAACAAGCCTGCTCTCTAGCCAGCCTTCAGCTTAGAGGTAGAAGCCACAGCTTTTGTATCATCTTGCCTTGGGAAAGGCAGTCACTGCAGCCTATCTAGACACCAAGCATTTTATTCTGTCTGTATTTCAAACCATCCAAATGGTAAGGTAACCAAAGCAACAGGAATGAGCAGATGGACAGTAGGTCTTCACCTCTAAAAGAAGAAACTTTCAACCTGACCAGGACAGACAAAGTTGTTAGGTCATTAGTCACAGTCATAAGGTTGCACAAATTTATAAGGTTACAATGAAAAAAATTACGGACTATTGTGAAGTGGTCTCAGTAAAAACAGGGAAGAAATACATCCTTTCAAAATACAGTCAGTGCATACAAATCCCAGATAGATTTCTAAAGGACTTAAAATTTGAAATAACCAGACTCACAATATTTAAGCTAATAAAATACAACAGAAATGTAGAATAATTTGGTAGACTCTCTTAAAGTACTTAGTTTGCTCTGAAATGTTTTTTTTAAATATATAGACTATATCAATGTAAGTAATATAAGCCTGGTAATAAAAGTACAGGATGATCAACGGTAACAATTTCTTTCTTCCTTCTGTTCTTGGACAGTCCGTTATTCTTCCTCCAATCTGGAAGTAAGTTGACTGCTCAAGCTAAGTAAAAAATCCCATAGTCTGCATCTGTCTCAGTGACTATATCTATATAGATAGATGTCTATATCATCTATGTATCTATATCTACATTTGTGTTAGTTAGCTTTCATTACTATTACGAGGAAAGCAAACTTGGTGGCGGCTTGTCCCCACTGATTAAGATTTGTGATAAGGAAACATGAGATGGGAAGAGCAAGCTGGAGCCACCCTGTTCACCTTATGACCAAGAATATAGAAGAAAAGAGCTCACCCACACAGAAAAAAAGACTTCCCCCAAAACCCATTAAAGCTAAATACACCAATGGGATCATTCACTGATGAGATCAAAGCTCTTATAATCCATCATTCTTCAAGTCTTGATTTCTCTGTATTGCTGCACTAGGGACCAAACTTTCACCATATGGGCTTTGGGGAACAGTTCATACCCAGGCTGTAATAGACTCTATAGCTACATCTGTGCTTAAATATATGTATATATACATAAATGCAAGTATATATGTGTGTGGAGGGAAATTAAATCATATATTGGTATATAGAATCAATGTGTTTGTTTCTGTTTAGAAATACAAATATATAGATGTGTGTATACTATATGTATGTATGCTTTAAATTTTCTATTAAAGAGCCATCCAAGCAAGACTTCTTTATGCAAATGATCCCTGATGTGAAAAATCACTTGATAGACTTTTTTGTTGTGTGAAGCAAACTTCCTGAATATAGCAGCATGCAAAAATGACTGAAATGCTAACAGATGAAATTACTTACATGCAATATATGTTTGCTATTGAACTTAAGAACAACATTTGGAAAGAAACAATCAGGCCAGTGATAATGAAGAGTTATTGTCATTATTAAATTGTAAACTCCACAATAATTTGAGACTAAAAGTAATGCAGGAAAGGCAAAAATAAAATGAAATTATGATATAAATTTATAGAACTGAATCCAGAGTATTTCACCATGAAAAGATAATTATCTGGCAAGAGATTGGGTTTTATCAATATAAAAGATAATGGTTTTTGATAATGTTAAATAAATGTGAGCAAAAGTAATCTGAGAGAACAAGGTGGAGATAATAATCACATTTTTAAGACTTTTTAAAATGCAAGCTTAGCATTTTGTTGGCCTGTTTTGAGTATTACCTCCTGACAGAGACTAGACCTCTCCACTGAAATGAATAAAATATGTGCAGGCATGGTACAGAAAGAAATTTCCAAAAGAACCTATGAATGATTGGAGGAAAAAATATAATTGGGGTTATATTACAGGAGAAAGGTCTATAATATAAGTCCTTGTGAAAATAAGAATAATGTTGAACTGCCTTGGAAGCTTCATCTCTAATGAGAAAGTAGAAGAAAAGGAAAGATGCTGTGCTTCACTTATATTAGAAAGGATTTAGCAGAGAATGGATTGGAAGCAACTTCTGAAGAGAGTACAGACGAAATGCTGGCCTGTGGATAGCATTCAGACATGTCAGAAAGGGAAAGAAACATGCTTTGCAGCATTGGATGCTACGAGATGCAATTACATCGCATGGAGAAGTCTCCAAGGCTGTCTCTCAAGATAGCCGACATTACCTTAATGAGTTCCCGACAATTTGAAGCCAGACTCTTCTGGCAGAACTTGATTTATCAGCTCACTCCAGTTTGATCTGATTAAAATCAGTCTGTGAGATTGAGATCTACAATCAAAATGCCATTAGATTGACTTAAAATAAAAAAACTAACTACTGAAGGGATAGAACGGCTTGGCTGGCATTGTGTGGGTAAGATGCATGCAAAGCCAAATTATAAACTCAGATGCCAATGTATTAATTTGTAATGAGAAAAATATAATGCTAAGGGGACTGGACACTCGGGTTGTTTCATCTGCCAAATCTCTCTCTGAGGGGCAAAGCAACCATGTGAGGAGCCAAATTAGAATCAGATGTTTGCTTCTTAAAGTTGAAATGAGAACATGGAGAGCAAATTAAAAGAGTTGAAAGCTAAGGGCAATGGGTTGTCTTTGAATAATGGCTCCCTCTCCTCTGCCTTGAATTTGTCTAAACTCAGAGTTGAACTTATTCATTCTCCTCCCACTTCTACCTTGTCTAATTCTTCCACTCCCTGCCCCTCCCCTTTTCTTTGGTTTGATTCACAGGCTCCTGCATGAAGATATGAAAATATATCAGCCTGAGCCATTTAGTCTATCATGATGGGTTTGGTCCCAGACACAACCCCAAGTGATAATATTTAAGTATGACTGTCAAAGGAGCATCTCTTGGCCTCAGCACTGACAGAGGGGGTCAACAGAGCTATTTCTTAATGTCATCCACACCCTTCTATGGTAGAAAGAAACTTGCCACAATCGTATCACATGGAGACAAGCCAATATCATTTTCATATAATGCATTAAGCCAAAGGAAAATATGAGTGAACTCAGAAGATGGGGCCTGCATGTAACCAAATCCTGAATCTTTGCTCATTTCTATGAGGGTAAAAAAGTGACAGTGATTGAGATACTCTCATTCCTTAGTGCCCAATGGGGATCAGCTAAAAATATCCACATATAATACTTTATTTCTTGGGAGATTTCATGGATATTTGGATTATTTGCTTCATATTAAAGCCTTCCATTTGAAACCAACTGTGACGATGGAAAAACTCTTGCTCAGCAAAAATGTCTTATGACATAGATAAACTCCCTGGAAGCTTTTCCTGTAATAAATACTTTCAAATGCAGAAATTCACTGGGGTAAAGAAACCTGATTATCTATTCACAAGTTCTTAAAAATACTAGAGGCAAGCTATGTGTTCAATGTGTGGAACTCTGTTGAAAAAGCATCCTAAGATAAAACCAAAAAGCTAAGACAGAAGACAGACAAATAGCAACAACTACAAACAATATAATTAATGTAGAGCCAAGCATATTAAATCTGTGTAAGATTGACAGCGGCTTACTCCTGAGAAAGAGAACAGACTGCATTTTCCTTTAAAGCACCCCTGGATCCTACCAGGCTGCTGCCTAATGAGGTGATGAGGTAGAAAGCACCATGGATGCTAAATTTGCATAATGCCTTTTTTTTCCTCTGAGAGATTGCTTTGAAAATTACAAAGAAACTGAAATGAGGTGGAAAACAAAATAACAAAACACAAACATGTTCTCAGTGTTTGCAAATATTAATAATAATTTCCTAAATTTTGATTCATTGGTTTTCCCAAGAGACTACCTGGACATCCTCAGAATGTAAAATGATGCTTAAATTAATTAATACAGTGGGATTTATATTTCTTTGTAACTTTGCCACTTGTATGAAAATACTTGACTCTGTTTATGAGCTGTGCAAACCAGTGTTGGGGTGAGTTACTTTGAGTTGCTCAGCAGCTGGCGAACCCCTGCCAATAGCTCTAATTTATGCAGAAATCATTGTAGTGTATAAGGTTATCTCTCAAGAAGATTAGTCCAAAAAGTTGTCTTTCAGCCTATTCATTTTCATATTTTTCTTTGTAATGAACCTTGTCTTATCTTCCCTGTTCCCCGCTAAGTCTACTTATCCAAAGGAGAAAAGGTTGTTGCTCTTATTATTTCTGCCATGTCTCCTAGATTCCTCTGCTAGCCCAGGGCTCAAACATCCCCTGCTTCTTTCTTGTTACTCTTCATGTGTTAGTTGAAGGCCTTATTCTTACACTGTCTTCCTATAAAGACAGGAAATATTTGACTATCAGACATGTTAGCTTTATTGTTTAATTAAATTTTTATATAAAAGGCTTTGGTCATTACATCCATTACTTTATAGATATTGTTTTGCACCTAAAGTCCTTCCCATTCCATAGTAAAAATACTCATTTATTCATTCACTTTCTGAACCACTGTTTATTGAACTTCTATGCTGTTTAAGGTACTAGGATACTAGGCTAATTTCCCTGTGAGTTTAAAAAAAATGAATGAGGCCTAATCCTTAGGGCAGTATTCTATGGTAGGATATTTGCAGGAAGTTTCCCTTACAGAGAAGAAGAAGGGAGTAAATCTGGTGAGGATCTCAATGGTATTGTACCTAAGATTAGTACCCAAGATATAGTTTGCTAGGGCTGGGGTATATCTCAGTGGTAGATCATGTGCCTTGCACATACAAGGCATAGGTCAGATTTCTAGTATTGGAAATTGTAAACTGTTGATGGAAGTGAGGGACAGGTAGAACTTAGCACACTGCTCCCTATCAGAATCCTCCTCCCCCACCCACACAACCACTACCCAACAGGAACATTCAAAGGTAAACTTCAATGCTCAGACTTCAACTGTCCACAGGTAGCTATCTTGTCAAGTTGTTACCAAATTCCAGTTTCCCAGTAGGACTTCTGTCTGACCTGAGCTCTTTCCTCCCCCATCTCCAAAGCATGCCTTAGAGATGACCCAGTTCCCAGCACCAGTGTTCCTGCCTTTTTCCAGTGACAAGCAAATGAATCCAGTGTCTCAGGGTACGATTAATATGCTGTTTGAAAAAGGTAACAGTGCCAGGTTCTTTCTATAACTTAGTTGTCTTTCCGAAATTTCTAAAATCTTTGTTTTCCATTACCTATTTTTACTTCTAGAAGTAGAGTTTTGGTTAATGGTGTGTTCGTTCTGGTTTGGAAAAGGTCAGCTGACCATCTGGAGCCATGATTCATGGGGAAGCCTCCTTGAGTTCCAGAGCAGCGTTGCAACTGTGAAGAGCTGCTGCTGAATTTGTGACAATTATCCCCTGTGAAACCCCCACTTACTTTGCTCTGAACACAAGTACCATCTGATCACAACTACAAACACCCTCTGATGCACCAGTCTGCACCATGACCCAGCACCACCTATTAGATTTGACTTGCAGCTGAGTTATCTATCACTACTGCAAGGACGAAGGTCCTCTCCTAAAGTAGCATATCGTCCTATCTGTTCAAATAATTTGCTTTAGTCTTAGTGTTCTCATGAATTTTTAAGATAGACTCATCAGTACTGTCATAGAAAATTCAACAGCAATTTTCAATTTATTTCCTATAATACCAAAATATTGCATGTAATAATTAAGAAAATAGCACCTCTACTGACTTGGTTTATTAGAAATTCAATGACACCAACTTGGCCCAATTTGTATCTTTCCCTCCTCAAACCTATTGTCTTTTACAAAGCATCTCTGAGATTCTACATCTCCACCATAGCTGAAGGGTAATGTACCAGTGTATTCAAGGATCATTGAGCCCACTGGTGGAAGGACAACTCTACATCTGCTCCTGGATCAAGGGCTTATTAGCAGGATGCACTGTAGCTCTTGGCAAAAGTTAACGGATGAAATGAAATTAAGGTGTCAGAGTTAGAGAGGACACTCAGATGCAACTTTGGGAATGCAGCTAAGAAAGATGTAATTATCCAACGTAGACTAGAGCACCAACACTACTATCCCCAAAGTCACCTTCTTAATGTTGGTTTTTGTTGTTATTGAGGGAAGCAATATCATCAAGAGGCTATTTCTTGTATGGGTGCAAGTAGATAAAGAAGACCTAACTTCAAGAGTAGCCTGCTCAGAATTTGCTCATAGGCGTTTCCTACTGGTGGTAACTAGATAACTTGATAGTTCATTATTTCTGTGTTCTGTGTCTTCCACCTTGACTTGGATTATCACTCCATTTTTTATTCTTTTATCTGTCAAAGTTTTAGTTTATGTATTATGTTTCTTTATTCTTGAAAACATCATACATTGTGTGCAATGGAACAAGGCCATATCCACCCTCACCCCCATCCCACTTCCTGGTGTAGCTCTCCATATCTGAGTCTCAGCTAATCCTTCCAATTTTATATCTTTGTTTTTTGGTTTGTTTGTTTATTTCTTGGTTTGGAGTTTCTGTTTTGTTTTACTGGGTTTTGCTTTGTTTTGCTTTTTGGTTCAGTAGAATTAATGCCAGAGAGCATCCCCAACCTGTGTATGGGAATTGTGGCTGGCTTAACTGTTTTTAGGTCTTGTACCAGAAACTAGACCTGTTGTGAGTTTGTGGGTACAATGGCTGTGCCAAAAGAGAGTAATGGGAGTTTTCACAAGAATCTAACTTTTGTCCTCTAACTTTTAATCACATACACAAATCTTAGCCTGCAAAACAATACAAGCAGGGAGATTCAACAGATTAGATTGATTTGAGCAGGACTCTAACATCTTTTGGTATTTTTTTCCTCCGGTATTCTTATATATTGTTTGTCACAAAGAAAATGTTATTTTGTCTGGAGGGAGGATTTTGCCCACAGAGAATTGTTTCTCCAAAAAACACTATGTGACGCTGTGAGCAGTCCTGTTATGACATTACTGCTAGGGGACGAAAACTAAATTCCAGCCTGATGGATCAAGGAATGGACTGTGAAAAGCCAGAGATACTGTACCAGCAGGGTCCCTCACTTCTGTTCGCACTGGAGATGAGATCATCTTTATTTTTTCCCTCAGATTCTATAATAGACACATTAGTTCCCAAAGGCAACATGGCCAAGAAATTACTGCCTATAGGAAACAGTTTTCAATTATGTCTTCCTCTTGAGTAGTAGCCTGTGAGAACCAATTTACATACCATTTGCAATCATTATTACAAAAATAGTTTAGCATTTTTGTTTTAACTTTAGTTGACATAATAATTGTATAAATTCATGATGTTTTGATGCATTTGTAATTACCAAATCAGGATAATCAGCATGTCATCATCTCTAATGTTCATTATTTCTTCATAGTAAAATAAACTAAATCTTCTCTTGCAGCTGCTTTGAAGAATACATTAGTGCTTTTAGCCACCTTGCTGTACAGGAGAGCACTGGAAGAAATTCTTCCTACCCGATTACATTCTGATACCTGTTGTCCTACCTTCGCCAGCTGGCCCTCTCTCATCCTTCACAAGCCCTGTTTGCCAACATTCTGTTCTCAACTTACATGATTTCAGAGTAATTCAATTTCCCCTATGAGTAAGTTTGCTCAGTACCTGTCTTCCTGTGGCTGGTTTGTTTTACTGATAAATACTTCAGACTCATCCATCTTGTCACAATTGAAACGAGTTTGTCGTTTTGTGACTCGATCGTTTTCTACTGTTTAATGACACATTTTCTTTATTCATTTGTTTTCGCTGAGGCTGCTTCCATATCACAGTTATTATGAATCCAGGAGAGGATCAATATGTCTTCAATATATTAATTTCATTTCTTTCTTGTGTATTTATTATATCCAACAGAATGTTTTGGTTATTTATGCATGGTGAAATAAATGCTGTAGCCAGACAATTTAATAACCCAACATCTCATCTACCAGCTTTCAATCATTTGATTCTAGATGGAGAATTATTAATTTATCTATTTATGTATCATATAACAAATCAAATCTTCATGCAAATATTTCTGAATATCTACTAAATATTACTGAATTATACAGTGCATTGCTGAATATATACTCTCACTTTAAGTTGTCTGCAAGAAAACTCGGTCCACTTATCTATGTAGTCAAATATGTTTTGTCATTCAGACACTGATACAGTGTTAAACAAATGTAAATTTCTCATTTTCCTAAAAAAAGTTACAATGTATAGTAGTAAAATAGTTTAAAACTAATGTTTTTATGTGAGTATATACATTATACACAAATGTGCATAAGTATACAATATATTTACATTTATGTATTTATATTTAATATATTCATATAAAGATAAGAATATGCTTATATTTATACATAAAATTTTAGAACTAGTGAGCCTGAGTCCTGTAATTTTTTTCTTTAATGTAAACAATTTACATAGTTCTTGGATAAAATAATTAACAAAAACAAGGAAAAAAGGAGTTTAATATGACATAATTCAAGGGTAAAGTCCAACATAGCAGTAGGAATTTGAGACAGCTGAGATCAATGAATCTCCAATCAGGAAGCTAAGAGCAATGAACGCTGGTTCTCAGCTCTCTTTCTTCTTTTTTGATATCTGGGACTGACACTATACCCTATGGAATGATGGCCACACATTTAGTATGGCTCTTTCTACCACAACTAGCCTAATCTAAATGATAATCACTCAGAAACGTGCACACTTTTTCTAAGTTGGTTCTAAATCCCATGAAATTGATAATAAAGAATGACTCTTAAGATGTGAAATATCATAAAGCACATTGATTTAGAAGCTATGCATTGGTAAATCACTCACGGGCAAATATTTCTTTATGGAATATAGAAGAAACAATATAGTAACATGCCTTAAGCTATAGGTTAGGACTTTCTCATCTCTTTTGGGTTTCAAGAATGTCAGCTTCTGATTCCATCTTGCTAGTCCATCATTGCCGCAAAAGAACTTTGAACTTTATCTAGCATACAGTCATGTGCCCATGTGATAATCATAAACATACTATAAGTAGTAGAAAGAATGAATGACAGAAACCCCCTCCACTATTGAATGATAAAATCCATAGAAGACTTTGGAAGCACTGTAGTATGCAGGGAATGACAGAGGGTCACACACTGTTTTGTATCCACTGGGGAACAATACACTCTCCTGAAGCTCAGTTATCACTTCCTAATTCCTGAAGAGACACCCCAGCTTCTGAGAGAATAGTCCTGATAGACCTAGAAACATGATCCACATCAGAGAGGCAAGCTGCTATCAGCAAGCCAGGCCACCCAGGAGATGTCTGTGTGCCACGTGGAGGCAGAATTGTTTAGGGGAAAGTCAGTGGGAACTAACTCATTTTTCAAGATCAGTGGTAACCAATTCTCTAAGATTGTCCCAATCCTCGAGCAAATACACTTGGAAAAAAAGGATCATCTTTGAAAGGCCAAAGGCTGATCCTGAATAAAGCTAGTATTGTCTCCATATGCATGAGTTTTGACCCTTATATAACAACACAGGAGAGAAAACTTTCTGCTAAGATAACATTACATGCTTCCTGAGGCTTAAAAATTATTGAAGTTAAAAGTATTGAAATAAGTCCTATTCCTTCATCACAGACACACTTTGCGAGAGCACACACATATTTATGCACACATACACACACACACCTTATGCAACCCACACACACACTGAACTGGTAAGCTTTAAAAAATGTTTTATTCATTGATGTATTTATCTAGCATGTGGGTGTGTGGGTGCCCCTAGCATACAGGTGGTGATGTATTTATCTAGCATGTGGGTGTGTGGGTGCCCATAGCATACGGGTGGTGATCAGAAGACTTTACAGGAGCTCCTTCTCTCCTTTTACCAAGTGGGTTGTGGAGATCGAACTCCAATTTTCAGCTATGGTGGCAAGTGTCTTTACCCCGCAAGTCATCTCCTTGTCCACCTGTTGGTTTTATTGGGGTGGATACTTACTCTGGGTTGAAACTCAAAGCCCTAGAGTTTATATGTTAGACCACTGACTCTCAGTGCCTGAGAATGTGACTCAAACAACCCTTTGAGGGTTATTGTGATAAAATGTGAAGCCATGCAGATGGCAGTGAGATCTAGGATGTCCTTATACAAGAGGAAACAGTACCATGTGCAGAGGGGATGATCACATGAGGATAGAGGGAGGAAGTCTCCATCTAGGAGTCAAAAAGTTCCCAGGGAAAGCCAGCCCTGCTAGCACTTTCATAGTGGACTCCCAGACTTAAGAATTTTATGAAAATTAATGTTTGCTGCTTAGGATACCTGTGGTGCAAGGCACTGTGACATTAGCCCTAACAAGCCAGCATAGCATCTTTTACCCTACAAGTCAATGTACCATCTTCAAAAACTATTCTTTAAAACATGTGGCGTTAGTGTTCCTTGACTAAAGTCATACCTAAAAAAGTAGCTGCCTTGAAGGCTTAGGAAAACTAATAACATTCATTATTGTATTTTCTTTCCATACATGAAGGAGAGAAAACAATCTCTTAAATATGATATCAACTACTGGCCAGATCAAGTCACACTATTTCACACTTTGTTGCTCAAAACAGGTCACTGGGTAGTTGTTGCCAGTCATATGATGTCACTGGAAAAAGAGAAGAAAGGTTCTGGTGATTTCTAGCATGCTGCTCCTGTTCCTGGGGAAGTTGAGGGGACTGTGTTCAATCCTCTCTCTCTCTCTCTCTCTCTCTCTCTCTCTCTCTGACACTGCAGTGACAACCTCCCACACATTCTGTTCTGTGGGAACTTTGTAGATCTTCAAGATGGTTGTTGTCAAAAGACT
The DNA here is from genome assembly GCF_982192425.1 of Myodes glareolus. Taxonomy (NCBI): domain Eukaryota; kingdom Metazoa; phylum Chordata; class Mammalia; order Rodentia; family Cricetidae; genus Myodes; species Myodes glareolus. Next base: position 44,084,379 of record NC_142050.1, read on the forward strand.
GAGAGGTCATGACTTTGCTGGTGGCAACGTTCAGAGTGCTGTAGACACTTCCCCAGGATCAGAAGTCTAGATGCTGGCAGTTTTACCCTTCTGAGGCCTCTCTTAGTGATAGGTGTCTCCCCCAAGGTCATCTTGTGGTCTTCCTTCTGGGTCGACGTACAGTCACATTTCTTCACTTGTGAGGACAGCAGGTCATACTGGATGAGAGAGGCTTGCCCTAGTGACTTCATTTTAACCTGATGACATGCTTCTAGGCTCTATATTCAAACATAGTCACAACCTGAAGTACTAACATGGGGGACTTCAATACATGCATTTGATTGAGGGAGTGTGATGAGGTCATAGTATTTTAATATGTGAAGTAATGAAAGAGAGATTCTAGAGAACAACTCATTTCTCTTTGTAATTGTACCGAAATAAATGGGGTTTTCATATACATATATATGTATATATATACATACATATATATATAATTTTGTGTTAAATATAAAGTAAGTATATACATATTTAATTATCAAGTTACTCCGCAGTTCATATAGAAAGAAAAAGATGATTCTTAGGGTCTACTATATTTGTAGGTTTTTATTTAATGTTATGAGTATTTCAGATTTTCATGATTATAATTATAAATTCCAGTTTATTTTCAGGAGAATATGACCAAATGAGAACATAATATTTCACCTAAATGCTTTCTGGTCAACTGGCCAACAAACAATGCTGAATGATTTAGGGCCTTGCCAACATTGGGAGAATATGAAATAGATCCTTGTCTTACTATCAGTATGATGAGATGTCTTGGTCTTATTTGCTTTTGTTTTTTTAGAATGGAGTGGCTAGAGAGAGAGCCCAGGAGTTAAGAACATCTACTGCTGTTACAGAGAATAAGATTGGTTCCCAGAATCTGAGTTGAGTAGCAACCGTAACTCAAGCGCAAGGGAATCCAGCTCCTTCTTCCTGCCTCCTTAGTCACCTGCAGTCCCATGCACATACCCGTACACAGGTACACACACCCATACACAGGCACACCCATATACAAGCGCACACACCCATACGCAAGCACACACACCCATACACAAGCACACACATGTAAACAAACACACACACACACACACACACACACACACACACACACATACAGGCACACATCTGCCCGTACACAGGCACACTCCCGTCCGTATACAGGCACACATGCACACACACAGAATTAAAAATAAAGTAATAATAAATCTTTTCTAAAACACTTTCTATCCGTGCTGCTTTGGTTTGGGGATAATCCAGAGAATACAGAAATGTGTTTGCTCTTATCCCCTAATCGCAGGGAACCTGCTCCTATGGTTTGTGCTCAGTGGATAACAGTTTCCATAAGTAGAATCTGCCTCAAAAACGTGTCTTGAAATTTTATCCTGTTGCTTTCCCCACATCCTTTTGCATTTTTTTTATCACAATTAAATACGTCCTCAGGTTTTCTGTCTTCTCTCCTTCAAGATAAGGCTATGCTGCAGCAGGGACAGTTAGTGGATCCTTTTGGAACACTGTTGTTACTATCATTACAGTAAAGCTCGTATTGTTTTTTTTTTTTATTCCTGTATAACCTCTTCGGGTCTGTGCTGTTAATAGAGCAGTTCTCCATCACACTCCCAAAAAAGCCACGAATGCTTATCTTGTCTTTGCAAGGTCCTCCGCAGTCTGGCCTCCGCCCCTATCTCTGGGCTCATCAAGCCCTCCCTGTAGTTTATACAGTTAGAAGCTGTAATGCAGAGACTCACATCCAGTTCTCTCTGGCTGTAGGCCCAGACTTCTTAAGACATACTGCCATGGTCTGTAAGTCTCTCAGCCCACCCCCACAAGGAACAGATGCCTAGAGGCCACACTTCTCTTTTCTCCAACCTGAAACCAGTCTTTCACTGAAAGTCCAATTTATTACAGGACAGATCACAAATCCATGGGTTAATTACTCATTACAGAGTAGGTCCATTCATGTAATCAGTACTCAGGACAAGAGAGGAGACTTTCCCTCCACCCACGTAGACACCCTTACAATACCTTCTGGCAACTTTTATCCCTAACAGAGCTAATGTCCTGCTTTCTGAAACTTCAGGCGCAGTTTCCTGGTTTTGAATTTTGCATAGGTGGACAGCATACGCTCTTTCACAGAGCGCTCTGTGGACTCTCTTCTGCCTAGTTGGTGTGGCTCGCTATTAAAGCTGACAAGTTTTCCAGAGTAGAAGCAAGCTTATTCTTATAGCTGTGCCCTTCAGTGTGCTCTAGTTTGTCTTCTGTTTCACAGTACAATAGCGTCTGTGTTGCTTTACATTTGAAGGTTTTCCAGACAGAGCCGTAGCAAACATTTGCATGACTCTCTTACAAACATTTGTCAGGTATATTTTTGCATACAGATATGTTTACATACAGACACCGTGCAAATTTATATCACTACTGGCAGAATAGGAGAGTTCCGTTATAATGTTCACTTGTCAACACTTGAGTGGATCTATACCATTTGAACCATCTCATAGATATATCAGTTGATATCAGCTGTTTTCTAAAATATTACTTGTATAAAAACAAGTAACTTAAGTAACTACAGGGAAGTAAAGTAGAAACCTCAAACCAAAGGGAGAAGCTAAGTTTAGTAAACAAATATGACGGTTTTGTTTTTCCATTTTTATTACCATTACTTGTTTGATTTCATTCCATGTCACACGTGTTTATAATAGACTTTGACTGCCCTCTGTCATCTGTTACTATATTCTGCCTTCTGCCGACCACTGTCTCCCTTCCCTACCTTCTACCTCTCTTTCTACTCTCATGTATTACCTCTGTCATTTTCTTTTCCTTTAATTATGATTGTTACTTACATATTGTTACATATAAGCATCTAAATACATCTTGCTAAATATATTCAGTATTGTTTATATCTATATGTTTTGGGGGATGAGCACCTAAGATTGGACAGCCAAGTAGTGGGCAAATGTCCCAGGAAAACTGATCTTCCCTCTCTCAGGAGCCCTTAACTAATTGTTGATCTTTATTTAGGAATGGGTGCCTTGTGTGATTTTGTCGATTCCTTTTGGCATGTAAGCTGGTATTGTCCTTGTTCAGGCCTTGTTCCAGCAGCCATGTTGATGCTACTTCATAGCTGAAGCACCCTTCTCCTATGTAGATGACAGGTATTAAAAACTGTTAGAATTCTACCTCCTGGGGATAATTACTACCATTGTCTTCTGCGACTATACTGGACCTTTCTTACTGTTTGAACTCCCTCCTGAACACAGGAGTGTTTTCCTCAGCCTCTCCCTACCCAATTTAAGAAAATGCAGTGGAAAATATTCAATATAAATAGAAATGTCTCTGTGCCGCAAATGTTATTATCTCGATATTTCTTCAGAAACCTTTATTATAATGTTAAAATTAGCAGCCTGAAGCCATGTCTTTGCATGGGTGTTTAATTTTATTCAGATTGAGTTTTCAAGTGAAATTGCTCCGCCAAAGACCACGCGCTAAGGTTCTTGAGGAACATCATTAAAACACCCACACCCACTCATTCACCATGTGCCACCAGCTTTCTGCTTCTTGACTCCTGTTGGGTGAAAATTCTTACTTAGACCATAGAGGTGTGTGTTCACAGTGGGCTTTTCACTGTTAGTCAATGGCTCCAACTCAGTTCCCAGTCTGCTGTTCTGGAGGTGATTCTGGATGCCTGGATAAGACTCAGGTTCCCATTCATGTCTATTCCCATCTAAACTCTATTCCCATCAGGCAATTGAGCACCTTTTCCCCCTTCCTGTTGGGATCTATATTGCCCACTCTTAGATAACTCAGCTACTGTTCTTATACAGATGATTATTACATTGGCCAGGATAGGATCTCCTGAGATTTCCTCCTTATTATAAAGTAAGCACTGTCCTTCACCAAAATCCAAATACAATGAATGCCTCTTCTCTTACTGTGTAGCCTCTCTTCATGGTGGAGCAGAGAGAGCAGTCGCTATATGACTCTGTTTCCACTGTGCTCCCACCACAATATGGAGGTGTCTGTGCTCCCTGCTCTCTGGTCATTTTAAAGATGTATCACTCTTTCCATATTCTTCCTTCTCCATTTTGAAACCTCTGTTATTAGAAGCTTCTGACTAAGAGCGTTATTTGCAAATCACATAGTCATCTTTAAAATGCATGGGGTAATATATCTTCTATTTTAGAATGAAAATATCCTAAGCAATTTATACAGTCTTGAATTTTCTGAGGTGCTGTGTTTCTATTTGTTTGCTTGTTTCTTTGTTTGTTTGGTCTTGATACCTGAGGTCTTGGGTCCATGTTTCCCAAACCACTCCTGAATAGATGACAGGGGCTATAGAGAGGAGTTAAAGCAGTATGGGAATGTCCTGTTTGGGGATGTCCTGTATGGGGATGCCTGTGGGTATGTCCTGAAAGGTCCTCCACTTGTCAGCTGATAATGCTGAGTCAGCATACATGGATCAGGAGCACATAAAGACAAGGGTTGAGCCAGACTTCCCTGACCTTCACAAACACACTGTAAAACATAAAACAGTTAGTGAGAAAACATGCCATTCAGCTGCCAACAAAGAACTCCATATTCTAAGCTAGATCTGAAGAAAAGTTGATGCCCATGTGAAAGACGGGGAGGTTATTTGCTCAAAGTCATCAGGTTGACCATCTTTAGACCTTCTTACATATAACTTCCATTTCTCAAGAGTGGAGTGAACCATCAGATGCCTCCCTAATTGTTTCCATAAGCAAAATAGTTGCATACAGGACACTAGTGTCTATTATATGAAATCATGACCCAATCTAAAGATTTCTAGTAGAGTCCTAAGTACACAGGCCTCAAGGATTATACTCTTCACCCGTTAACTGGCTCCTGTGGTGGGGTGGAACTCTGAAGGAAAGTATGGTGAGAATTAAAGGGATGCCCCTGAATAAATTGGTAAGTGTGTGTTTGTACTGGAAAATGAGCCATAGAAGCCATAGGACCTCCTCTTTAAACTGAAGCTCATGAACCATCACACATGTCTTTGAAGATGCTGTCTAAATGAAGCCATATTCTCCCCAAACATGGAAGTTCCCTGGGACACTAAGCCTCCTTTCTGTGGATTTATTGTAAAGTTACATCAGAGCTGGACATTCTGAGATCTGAAAACACAAGGAACTTAAAACATCAGAATAAAGTTGTTGAAGGGAATATGTGATATTATAATGGAGTGTATTCCTGGACAGAGTGTTACAAGTTTAAAATATCAAGCCAATTTTGTATAGAGTCACTTAGACATAACTATGATCCTGATGCCCAGATATCAATGACTAAAGATAGTCTATGTATTCAAATATAAAAAATACAAAACACTTTGCTGCCTTTGTAAATCTGTATTGTTTTGACAGGACAGCCAAAGAAAGAGTAAAGTCATAGAAAATGCCATCTACAATCCACTTTCACAGACTTTTTGCACAAACTCCTCCTTAGAAATTCTAGCCTTTAGGTTCAAATTAGCAGAATTTAGAAACTGTTGCTCAAGAAAATTAAAACTGAATTCCCAGAAATCATTTGGAAGGTATTGAAAGCATAAATGGTTTCACAAAATGGTGACTCATGGAACTCCCTCTTTGGTTTCATTGACAACTCCCTGTTGGGGTAGAGGAACCGGACCTGTTAGATTTGTAGATAGTCTTCAGGCTTCAGAACATGGCCCGCCTGCTCTGAGGAAGCTCTGCCCAGCAGCTTTTGTAAATCCATGGTAGATAGAAGGCCATCCTTATTTGCAATGATTTTTTTTCCATTTATTTGATCCTTCATAACATCACTTTCTCCATTTCAAAAAATAATATTTCAAAGATTTTATTTGGTTGCAGCTATATTCAAGATTACTGGAAGCCAAGTTTGATCCTGAATTCACAAAATCAAAAGCATCCTTATTCCAGCCGCAGGTTCTTTCTGTGGCCCTATGAAAATGGACAGCAAGCATCAGTGGAGACAGTTTTTTCGTGTGTGTGTGTGTGTGTGTGTGTGTGTGTGTGTGTGTGTTACATGTGTTGATGTGTGGATTCTTCATGCAGACATGTGTGAATTCCAGTTCAAATGAGGATGCCTTCCATGATATGTATGTCTCCACCTTTTCATTTGTTTACCTACTTATGACAGGGTCACTCAGTAAACCAGAAGCCCAGGGTGTCAACTAGAATAGCTGGTCATTGAGTCCCCAGAAACCACCTGTCTGTCCTCTCCCCCTTGCCCAGCACTGGAGTTATAGATGTGATGACATGCCTGGCTTTTTACATGTGTGCTAGAGAATCAAACTCAGGCCTTTGTACAGCAAGCACGTCACTCACTCAATGATCTCCCCATCCGTCTTTTTTTATATAGTCATTTTTTATCATAAGAAACTATAAGAAGGCGGTTCCTTCACCAGACCAGGAATCTGTGGATCTGAGTCATATTTGCTAATAACATGCAATGTTTCGACGTGAAGCTACTAATCCAAGGGTTTCACATTCTTTGCATTCTGTCTAGTGTATATGAGGTACCGTGGTCACGATCTCAACTACACTATTCCGGTTCCTCTGTCTGTGCTGTCTTTTCCAAAAGAGGGAAGCCAAGTTGCAAGAATATGTGCTGTCATTCAGTTTGAGTGAACATACATCATGCAACATGCAACATTTCCATGCTCATTTTTTTTTCAGCCAAGCAAAAGAGTGAGGCTAAGAGTGATGACGTAATGATCCCTGGAGAGGGCAAGTCAGCAGTTTGGATTAAGCTTGAGTAATCTCAAGTTCGTCTTCTTTAAGCCACCAAGGCGTGCTGCCTCCTAGCTATATGAGACAAAAATGATCTCATTATCCTGGTACCCCACTGAGAAGGCACTGTCTGCATGTCCTCCTCTCTTCAACTGGCTGCTTTACCTACCGCCAGTTGAAGCGAAATTAAATGGTGCTGATGGCTGCGACCCAAGGGTGGCACTAACCAGACTCAAAAAAAAAAATAGCATCTCTTTTCTAAAAAGATAAGGAACAAAGGACACTTGTAGTGCTCTCTAAATGAAGTAAAAGAATTTTTAGCACATGTTTGGTGATAATCACAGTCACCTGAGGCTTTGAAAAATTTTAAACTTTTTTAGTTTAAATAATATGATAGGTAACAAATACGTCTGCGCAGTATTATGTAAATGTGTTTCTTTAGTCTGCAGTGCCTGCCTGATAGAAGTATACTACATAATATATCTGGGCATAGTGGAGCCCACCTGTAATCCCAATCCTTGGGAACTGGAGGCAAGGGGGACAGAAGTTCAAGGTCAAACCGTACTACACAGTCTGCCACAAGCATCAAAATTGAAACAAAATGTAAACAATACATTTTAAGTGAAACATTGATTCATTTTAATATCCTGAAGGAAACTTTAAGCTGTAGGTCAGGCACGAAAAGAGAGAGTAGATATTGTATCAAGGTCCCATGAGACCTTCATCTACACGTCCCAAATGGAAAGGTATACAGAAGGAAGGATCTGAGTGGAAAGATGTAACCTCGGCGGAGGATGTATATATTTTTGTGGAAAACATACCCAGCAACATCTGAATGCCAAATAAAAGACTTTACAGTTTCATCTCTCCTTAGAGGGCCTTTTTAAAAAGTTGTTGTTTTGTTTGGGAGGAAACGATTTACAAACCACTTCATTTGCAAACTGCTATTACTCTAGTTTCTGCCTCTAAAAATGCTTAAAGCTTCAGGCGGTGAGAAGATGGAGTAATAGCGTTTTTCCTTATAAAGATAGCTCCTATTTCATTCTTAAAAAATGTAGCATGACATTATGATGATGTGATATTATTTATGAAGTGATTCTTACGGAGAGCAGTTCTATATGCCTTTCTGAGTTTCGAATATTAGAAACCATAATCTTTGATGTAACCTATTTTGTGTAGTCTTTTAACACAATAAAGTTCAAGTAACTATCTTCATTCTGATAGGATATGTTAGATGAAACTCATCCATAAAATCCATTCGGTAAAACCCACAATGTAAATAAACTATGAATTTCCACTCTGTGTTTTCCCAACTAAATTCAGTTATTTGTTTCTTTGTTCTGTTTTGTTTTTAGTAAAGTTGTGATTCTCTGGTTAGTTGGTAATGCAAAGCCCATGTTCATTTGTTCTTCATGATTCATGAAATCAAGAATTTCCTGATATCGGAATATATTATTAAAAATGCATATGATCAACTGTTTCTTTTCCTAACAGTTATTATTATCATAGATCTTTAACATAGACAGGTGCCTATATTTTTCCTGTGATTGCCACAATAACACTACAAGCTTGGTATCTTAAAACAAAAGAAATTTCTCTTGTCCTAGTAGAGTGAGTCGGTGCTCAGTACCAGAGGCAGGCAGGGGCAAGCTCCTCAAAAGCTCCAATCCTTACCTACTTGATCCTCTGGCCTCCAATAGCTCCAGGCCCTCCTTGTCCCTTTTTCCCAGGAATCCATCCTCACAAAGTCTGCTGTCTCAATGCAGCTCCCATAGTTTCCTTATTTGCTTTATTTTAGAGGCAGTAGTAATTTGATTTAGGTATTTGGGGCCTAGCCTAAATCCAGGGTGGGTTTATTTGGAGATACTTAACTTTATAGTCATAAAGATTCGATTTTCAGATAGAACAAAAAAAAGTCCTCACAGATACAGTGGCATGTTCATCAGAGTTGAAAGGAAAACCACATTCTATCCCCTGGGAAAGCGCTGGCCCAGGTTCCGAGGCCTGAAAGCACACATACTGGTATCTGAGAAAAGGAGAGGGTGGATACCCCAGATAAACAGAGGAAAATCCTCTCTTCCTCTGCTCTCTCTGATGTACTCAGTTTCTTGTGGGACAGATGGTGTCCCTGAACTAATGGGAGTTACCTTCACCTGGTATAGGGATGGGAACGCTGCACAGACACCCCTGAAGCACAGCCAGGTTGACACATACAATGAACATTGGCACAGGGCTTAGAATACAGATAGTGTTTTGGGAAGAACACGGGTCAAATCATAACAGGACATTCCGGAAGACTTTGTAGCTGACAAGGCAGCTAAGAAGGGCGGCCCCACACCTCTCATAAGCTGCAAAGCATCAACGTGCCCACGCCCCTTCCAAGCTTGTGTCTCAGCCTGTAGACAGTGATGGTATTTGGGTAACCATCATTCCCCTTCCACCTGTGCGGGATGAGACACGTGGACAGCAGTTAGTCCTCTACGTGGCCAACGGATGCTGACACTACCTTTTCCTAGCTGTGCCTCCTGCCTTCTGTTTCCACATAGTCCTTCCTCTCAGAAACAAAGTACAAAGAGAAGGCTACAGGCATCACATTTGTACTAGAAAGTCGGAAGCATGGTGACTAACATTGTTTCCTCATGGCATTGGGAGGATTAGATGGAGAATGTAAAGCATTTACATTAGGTGTTTAGTGTTAGTTATTATGAGGAATTTTCTCAAACTTGCTAGATTCACAAGGACAATTTTAATACATTCTCCCTTTGAAAGATCCCCATCCTTTAGAGTCTATAATACCACTAGCAAATGCACAGTAAGGGTTTTTTTTCAAATAATTAACATATATAAGCTCAAAATATACTGAAATCTATTATATTTATGTATTATATATTCATTGTATTAGTATTATATAGTCTAGATAGCATAACTATATATAATCTACAACTAATTATATTATATCTTACATGTTATATTAATATTTACAAACAATGTATATACAAAGGTATATAAAACATTGGCAACAAATCACAGTCTAAACTAACCCACCAACTGGTGGGTCTTCTCTATCTTGGTCTGTTTGAATCTGAACCTTTTCCAGGATGATCCATGAGCCTTATCCTTATCCAAACTCTGGTCCTCCACAAAAAAGTAGATAGCACATTGGGAAGAGGAAGGGTTTCGGTGGGAGCAAGAGAGGTTAGAGATGGAGACAGAAAATATACCCTAGTGGAACTCATTATTTCCTATGACTAATAAGGACATAATAGTGGGAAGAATCCGCATATCTTGACTTCCAAAGATTTGCACTTTCCCAGTATTGTACTGTAATCTTAGTTGGCTTTGTTATTTTTATTAATATTTCCACACAGTGTATTTTGATCATTTCACCCACTCTCCTCCTTGATCGTCTCTACCTCTCTATTCACCAAACTTTTGTCCTTCTTCTCCTTCTCTCTTTCAAACACACACACACACACCATATACACACACATGCATCAAAACAAGCAAAATACCAATAAAACAAACAAAATAGGCTAAGACAAAATGAGACGAGTCAAAAAATGAGAAAAAAATGTGAAATCCACTTTGTGTTGTTCAAGTACTCATGGGCATGTGGCCTGCCCTGGAGTGTGTGTGCTTGATATACCCAGGGACACTCCATTGAAGAAAACTGATTTTCTCTTTCCCAGCAGAATCAATTGCAGTCAGCTTCACGGTTAGGAGTAGGCTCCCATGTTCACGTCCCTCTCTAGTGCTAGGACTCCATTTGGTTTGAGCCTGGGCTGGTCTTCTCCATGCTGCCACAGTCTCTGGGTTTACACGTGCGTCAGTCCTGTGTGTCTGGAAGACTCTTCCCCATGGAGTCATCCATCACCTCTGACTCTCACCATCCATCGTTCTCCTTCCTGAAAATGCTCCCAAAGTCTCTCAGTCTCTGTGCACTGTCCGTGTGTGCATCTCTGCAGGAAGAAGCTTCTCTGATGAGAGCTGAGTGAATCCCTGATCTATGCATATAGCCGTATGTTGTGAGGAATCCATTTATTACCATGTTCCTTTAGCAGAATATTAGAAGTAGGCTTTCCCCTAGGATGCCGACCTCCTTGGTTACTTTAGCAATAACAGATATGGATTCTATTTAAATGGCTTTGTTTTTAATTGTGCTAGTTAATTATTTAATTAGTTAATTTTGTGAAACATAGTTTAACTCTGTAGCACTGAATAGCCTAGAACTTATAATATATTTGTAGGTGGCCTCACATTCCCAGGGAATTTCCCTCCTCCACTTTCGGAACATAACAGCTATAAACATGTGCCACCATAGCCATATCTTAGTTGATTTTGAAAATATTTAGTGGATGAGTCTTCTCTAGAAAATGATTTTTTTGACTTATCTGAAATAGTAACCATATTAGGATTATTCCAAGAACAGGGTTTTCCTCTTCCATGATGTTTGTTCTCTATGTTTTGGTTTCTTTGGGGGGGTAGTAATCAGTGCTGGCTTTCTAAGCCAATTCTTTGCTATATGAATACTATATCTTTAAACATAGTTTTAAAGATCTTTTAATAATGTCTTATGCAGCCATAGGATGAAGACTTCTGATTGGAGATAATAGTTCTTCCTTCAGGGCAGGACACTCAAACCGGCAAGCTGGGAGCAAGAAAATCATCTGCCTGCAGGCACTCTGGTTAAAATTATCCTCCTCAGTTCTCATATCCATATTATAATTTGCATTTTAATTTTAATGTCTTCAGAACCATGAAAGCATATTTAGGTAAATGTGCTAATTAGATCTTTGTAAACAACCATATGTTATTTTGGTTTATGAAATTTAAAGAGCAATTAAAAACACATATATTTTACTACTTGGAGGTGAGGATGGGAATAGATTGAATCTTCAGGCCCAAAGTGGATCTGAGGAGAGAGCTGAATTACAGATGTGCTTAATGATCTTCGGGGAGAAATTAAGGAAGTCTGAAAGTTTCTTTCAGAAAAACCCTAAGTCCAGCAATGTTGCATGTGGAGCCTTGCCATGATACACCCAAGTGTGCAAAACAACTTTCTAGCTGGTACACCTATCTTAGAGGAATTTTCAAAGGAAGCCAGCAGCATGCCTGTTTTTAATGAAAGCGCGTCATTTCTTCTCCGGTGACATCCATTCTGATCAGCTTCCCCGTGAAGAGCAGAGTGATGCATGAGTGTGGTAAGTGGAGGTGACATCGTACAGTGTGATCCATTATCGGAGAGAGTTAGGGAAAATGGCCTCTCCAAAACATAATTAAGGAAACAAATGTTTTCAGAACTATAATAAAGATCTGCTATGGCTTTGGTTCCAGGAACATCCGTTTCTATAATACCGTACGTGAAGGAATTATTCCGCCAGCATCTGAGTAGCATTTCTAGTTTGACTTTTCCTGGGTTTGCTTTCTCCACAGAGAAATTCAGAAACAAGCTATATAAACAGAGAATAAGAGGAAAACGTTCTAAAATTTACTTAGAAGTTCCTTCCTAAAAAGCCATAATTGAGGAGTAAATTGAAGAAGTAGATTAAAAGTGAACTCAGAAAAAAAAGTGGATAGTATGTTCCAAGTACACAGCCATCGCAGAAATATGAATGTATTTTCTTGTCTTTAAAAGCAGAGAGAGAGAGACAGTTCTGTCGATAAAATTTTACCACGAAAACAGGAGGGCCTGAGTTTTTTCCTTAGCACCCACATAAAATGCCACGTATGATGGCACATGTGTGTACCCTAGGGCTTGAGAACAGAGACAGGCAGACCCCATCCAACACAGACTACCAGCAAGACCCAAGTCTCAGTGAGAGATGCTGTCTCAGAAAGGAGTGTGGACTGCTGCGGAAACAGCCACTACATTTTACCTCTGGCCTCCACAAGCACTAGTTAGTGTACAAGTACAGTATACCTCCATGTAGTCACACACACACACAAACACACACACACACACACACACACACACACACACACAGTCTGCACCCTTGGTCTCTTGACCCTGTTTTTGGCACACAGTTTTGGTTTAACAAACCAACAGAAACCTTTGGAGTCTGTGTCCCAGTTCCCAGTTCCTTTCCTATGGTTGTGGTAAAATTTGCAAATAGGTAGCAACTTGGGGGCGAAGAGGTTTTTTGTTTGTTGGTTGGCTGGTTGGTTTTTTCCTTAGCTCAGAATTCCAGGTTTTAGTCAATTGTTGCAGGGAAGTTAAGGCATCAGGAACTCAAAACAGCTGGTGACATCACATCCATCATCAAGAGCAGAGAAAACTAACAGTGCACAAATGCTTCCTACACAGCTCATTTTGTCCTCTTATGGAATCCTGGAAATGGATTTCACACCCAATATTAGACCAGGTCTTCCTGTATCAATCAACGTAGTCAAGGCAATGCCATACAGACATGACCACAGGTCAACATGATCCAGGCAATCCCTCCCTGAGATTCCCTCCCTTAGACTAACTCTCTATCCAAGCCGACATTTAAAAGTAACTGTCAAGTTGAGAGCACAGGCCCCTGCCCCTTGCATCTATCCCAGGCCCCAGGCCTGGTCTGGACTCCAAATCCCAGCAGGCCACCCCCAGGGAGGGGTCAGGACCACTTTTCCGCAGGGTATTTAAGTGATCTCCCAAAAGAGGAACACATGGTCTCCCTTTCTTCCTCCTGGGGGTCGTGTTTTATTTATTTGTTTGTTTGTTTGTTTGTTTTGCGGCTTCCCAGTTTCCCCCTTCGGGCCACCCAAGAGTACACAACTCCCATTAAACCTAGATATTTCTTAATTTGACTTGTTTTGACTTGGCTTGATTGGGAATTTTTGCATCGGCAAGGAGCTCGTGTTAGGACCACCTGCCTTTTAAGTACCCCCATTTGCACCCTATCAGAGGTGCTGAAGATCTCCTTTGCTACCGCAGGTGCCTTCCTGCCTTACTGGGGCATAATTTTTCTTTCAGTTTACCTTGTCTCATTTCGGAAGTCGTCAGTTCCAAGCAAGGATCATAATTTTGGGGATACATACCTCATTAGAAAAATCATCCACAAATCTAAAATAAAGATCACAAAAACGAACCTGAGCTAAACCAGCCAAGATGAAAGCCTAAAAGACGCGACTGTAGCCGTGCTGACTCAAGGTGCGCAGCTCTGAGAATCCTGACTGCTTTTAAAATTTCTACTCATTACAGATCCTTTCCGTCTGCCTGAAGCTGTGATCTATAACCCATGTCTCTGTTGAAATCCCCATTTCAGTTGCTTTGAATAATTACCACCCAAATAGTACTAGGCAGCGTGGGGGCTGCAGGAGATCTGCAAAGGGAAGAACTAGAGATGGGTACGGCAACTTGACAGGACCAGTAAGCAGCATATTCATACGGGAATAGTGGATGTGCGGTTTAGAGAGGAAACTTTCCATCAAGTCTCATCCGGGTTCCTACACAGTACAAGGGCAGCTTTATATGTCCTTGCTTTACCTGTCATGCTTCTGGAAGGCCATAGCGTTCACAAGGATATCTTTTCTCCTGCACTATCAAACATGAGTATCAGCATTTCATATGCAAACAGGGGCGAGAAGTTTGCTCAGTTGATAAAGTTCTGGCCTACAATCCATGAAACCCTGCCTTGGATCCCCAGCACTTCAATACCAATGTGTGGTAGTACACACTGTCATGCCAGTACTCAGGAGTTGGAGAAGGCTAGAGAGATGCCTCAGCAATCAAAACATGCTCTGTTCTGTCAGAGAAAGAGTTTGGTTCCCAGCAACCATACTGGCCGGGTCACAACCACATGCAACTCCAGCCCCAAGGGGTCGGACATCTTTTCTGGCCTCTATGGACATCCTCACAGTTGTGATAGATAAATACACACATAAATAAAAATGAATATTTATTTTAGAAAGGGTGAAGTCAACCAACTTTGTTTTTTGACCTCCTGCCTTCCACTCTGTAGCAGTTCAGCAAGTAGGTTCTGGCCAGATGAGGCTCCCTTAACCTTTGACTTTGTAGTCTTCACAATTCTGAAACAAAGAACTGTTTATTATAACTAGCCGGTCTCAAGAAAGCTTGCCCAGGACTAGCTCAATGCTTAAGCTGAAGTGGTAGCTGTTGTTTTATAGAATAATCATACTCAAAAGGCTGGTGTATGAGTTACATGTAAATTATAATCACATGTATCACTGTGACATGTATATAAAGATAAGATGAGGGTGACAGTATTGGCATATTATGTTATTTGAAATTGCTTAAAAAGAAATGTTTGAGCCTCATAAAAATTAATTTCAAGATTACATGCTCATGTCTCATACCTCTAAAATGCCAAGTTAGTGTGTGTAAGATCAGACATTAAAGATTCCATGCTGAACTGTCACCATTTGTAGAGAAACGGGTTGGGCCTGAAAGCTTGCTATGAACACTGAGAAATGGCTAATCCTTATGAAATCTTTCTACATCTCTAAATGGCTCGGAATTTCCTGATGTGATTAAGCAACTCTCTCTCTCTCTCTCTCTCTCTGTGTGTGTGTGTGTGTGTGTGTTACTGTCGCTCTCTCTGTCTCTCTCTGTGATGTGTGTGTGTTGCTGTCTCTGTGTGTGCATATATATATATATATATATATATATGTGTGTGTGTGTGTGTTGTGTGTATGCGTCTGTGTGTGTGTTACTGTCTCTGTCTCTCTCTCTGTCTCTGTCTCTCTTTCTCTCTCCCTCTCTCTCAACAGCTAAGGGAACATTCTTCAGAGAAAATTTCAGGGGATTCCATTTGTGCTTTGGTTATAAAGGACCAAAAACCTCCCGAGAAGCTTAAGTGCTGGGAGCCTTCTGAAACGCACTTCCCACCCCAGGTGAGGCTGGACTCAGGAGAGGTTGCACTTGCCCATTTAGAGCTGTCTGGTGGCAGTGTCATCTCCTGTTTGTTTGCCTCCTGTGTAAGATGCCAGGCTCCTAATGTGTATATTTCACTTAATAAAGGTTCAATGAGTTGATGTCATTTACTTCACAAATGTTATCTGATAATGTGGAAAATGCCATCTTCTCAACAGAGAATTGTTCTTGCCTCTGGTTTCATAAATAATAAATTTTAGATGAAGTCAAGATATTGGATAGATCCCATGAAAAGGGAAAGTAGGAAGAGTTGTTAGAAAGAAGTGAAAATATTTTAAAAATTTATTGAAAGCAAAGATTATTAAAAGATATAACATTTTCAATATAATGTAAGTGGACATATGTGTGGACAAAGTCCTATAATTGGAAAAGGGGGATGGTATAGTCTATCTTCTAGTTGTTGCCTCAGTATATAAACTGGTAAAAATGTATATCAAAGCAAAGCAATAAAGGATTACAGTGATGAATTTTATGAGATTAAGCTGCAGTTAATTTCCTTATGCATTTAACATTAATAAACCACTAATTAGAATATGCAAATAAGGGTTTCTGAAGCCCCCAAAAATTTTCCTAGCACCTTAACAATAAATCTCACGCAGTGACTATTTTGTTATATAATTGTGGAATAACAGATTGATGAGCCAATCTAATTATGGGAAATTTACATGTGCTTGGCACTTTATAATAGAGGACATGAACTAACGTGAAAGTAGGAGGAAGAATTTGTAGCATTCATTACATTCATTAGTTGCAATTTTTGACGGCTAGAAAATTGTTTGTGCCATGCACACCATAAGAGAACCTGAGCACTCTTCTTGTGCACCTGAAGCATCACTGCGGATGAGACGGAACCCGCGAGCAAGTACAGCTACCACTGGACATTCACATTTGCTCCTCACACACGGTGTGCCCAACACATATAACTAGAATGTTGCAGATCCTCCAGGGACTATAATAACAACCCATTCTCTCATTATACAAAGTGGAGAGGTAGTCTTACTTCTTATACCTTTAGATCAATAGTATAGGCTCAGAGATGCCTGTTTTAGAGAAAGCACCATATAAAAGCATATCAGAATTGTTCTTGTGACTCATTTAAGGTTTTTATTTTAGATTTTAAAAAATAGATAAGTATCTTCAAGAGACTGGAACAAAACTCAGCTTTGAAACTATCTGCCTGGAGTGAGAAATGTCTCACAATCTTTTACCCCTAACTGAGGAGCTATTGACAGTAGAAGATCTCTAGGAATAGAATAGTAAGGATTCTTTTCTTTTAAATTTATTTATTTATTAAAAATTTCCACCTCCTCCCCTCCTCCTATTTCCCTCCCACACCTCCCACCCTCTCCAGTTCTAAGAAAAGTCAGGTGCCCTGCCCTGTAGGAAATCCAAGGCCCTTCCTTCTCCATCCAGGTCTAGGAAGGTGTGCATCCAAACAGACTAGGCTCCCAAAACGCCAGTACATGCAGTAGAATCAAAACCCAGTGCCATTATCAATGGCTTCTCAGTCAGCCCTCATTGTCAGCTCCATTCAGAGAGTCCAGTTTGATCACATGCTCCTTCAGTCCCAGTCCAGCTGGTCTTGGTAAGCTCCCATTAGATCAGTTCCACAGTTTCCGTGGGTGGACACACCCCTTGTGGTCCTGACTTCCTTGCTCATGTTCTCCCTCCTTCGGCTCTTTATCTGGACCTTGGGAGCTCAGTCCTGTGCTCCAAGGTGGGACTTTGTTTCTATCTCCATCCATCACCAGATGAAGGTTCTATGGTGATAAGCAAGATATTCATCAGTGTGGCTATGGGATAAGGCCAGTTCAGGAACCTTCTCCTCTGTTGCACAAGGACCTAGCTGGGGACATCTCATTGGACACCTGGGAACTCTTCTAGAGCCAAGTCTCTTGCCAACCCTAAGATGGCTCCCTTAATTAAGATATCTTTTTCCCTGCTCCCATATCCACCCTTCCACCATCTCAAACATCCCATTCCCCCAAGCTCTCCCCAGTCCTCCCCTTCTCCCTTCTCTCTCCCCATCTCCCTTTTCCCCATCCCACCCCGACCCCCATGCTCCCAAGTTTTGACCTGCAATCTTGTCTACTTTCAATATCCAGAAGGATAAATATATGATTTTCTTTGTGTTCACCTTCTTATTTAGCTTCTCTAGGATCATAAACTTTAGGCTCAATGTCCTTTGTTTATACCTAGAATTCACTTATGAGTGAGTACATACCATATTCCTCTTTTTGGTGTCTGGGTTTTCTCACTCAGTAAAGTGTTTTCTATTTCCATCCATTTGTATGCAAAATTCAAGATGTCATTGGATTTTTACTGCTGAGCAGAACTCTAAAGTGTATATATGCCACACCTTATTTATCCATGCTTCTATTGAGGGGCATCTAGGTTATTTCCAGGTTCTAGCTATTACAAATAGTGCTGCTATGAACATAGTTGAACAAATGCTTTTGTAGTATGATAGGGCATCTCTTAGGTATATTCCCAAGAGTGAAATTGCTGAATCCTGAGGTAGGTTGACTCCCAGTTTCAATTTTTGAGAAATTTCCATGAGATGCTGAGTAGAAGGCATATTCTTTTCTGTTTGGATAGAATGTTCTATAGATGTCTGTTAAGTCCATTTGGTTTATTACATCAGTTATTGCTCTTATTTCTCAGTTAAGTTTCTGTCTGGTTGACCTGTCCATTAGTGAGAGAGGAGTGTTGAAATCTCCTATTATTAGAGTGTGGGTTTTGATGTGTGCCTTGAGTTCTAGTAATGTTTCTTTTACATATGTGGGTGCTTTTATATTAGAGGTATAGATATTCAAGATTGAGAGTTCCTCCTGATGAATTGTTCCTGTTATGAGTATAAAGTATCCTTCTCCATCTCTTCTGATTGATTTTAGTTTGAAATAATTTTTGTTAGATATTAGTATATTCATATCCGTTTGATTGGTCCATTTGATTGGAAAACCTTTTCCTAACCCTTTACTCTGAGGTAGTGTCTGTCTTTGAGGTTGAGGCGTGTTTTCTGTAAACAGCAGAATGTTGGATCCTGTTTTCATATCCATTCTCTTAATCTGTGCCTTTTTATAGGTGAATTGAGTCCATTGATATTAAGTGCTATTAATGACCAGTGGTTATTAACTCCAGTTATTTTTTCTGGTGGTAGTGTTTGTGTGTTTCCCTTCTTTGAGTTGTGCTGGCAGAGGGTTGTCAGATGCTTGTGTTATTATGGGTGTTGTTGGCTTCCTTGGCTTGTAGCTTTCCTTCTAGTATTTTCTGTAAGGCTGGGTTTGTGGCTACATGTTGTTTAAATCTGTTTTTGTCTTGGAATATCGTGTTTTCTCCATTGATGGTGAATGCAAGCTTTGCTGAGTATTGTAGTCTGCTTGCATCCATGGTCTCTTAGTGTCTGCAGCACATCTATCCAAGACATTTTTGCTTTCATGGTTTCCATTGAGAAGTCAGGTGTAATTCTGATAGGTTTTCCTTTATATGTTACTTGACCTTTTTCCTTTGCAGCTTTTAGTATTCTTTCTTTATTCTGTATGTTTTGTGTTTTGATTATTATATGGTGAGTGGATTTTTGTTTGTTTGTTTGTTTGTTTTGATCCAGTCTATTCAGTGTTCTGTATGCTTCTTATACCTTCATAGGAATATCCTTCTTTAGGTTGGCAAAGTTTTCTTCTATACTTTTGTTGAATATATTTTCTGGGCCTTTGAGCTGTAATTCTTCTCCTTCTTCTACCCCTATTAATCTTAGGTTTGGTCTTTTCATGATGTTCCAGATTTCCTGGATGTTTTGTGTTAAGAATTTGTTGGATTTGTTATTTTCTTTAATCAATGAGTTTATTTCCTCAATAGTATCTTCGGCATCTAAGATTCTTTCTTCTATCTCTTGTATTCTGTTGGTTATACTTGTCTCTGTAGTTCCTGTTTGTTTACCCAGATTTTTCATATCCAGCCTCCCCTCGGATTGTGTTTTCTTCATTACCTCCATTTCATTTTTCAAGTCTTGAACTGTTTCCATTACCTGTTTGATTGCTTTTTCTTGGTTTTCTTGGGTATCTTTGAGAGATTTATTCATTTCTTCTACCTTTTTGTTTGTCTTCTCCATTTCTTTAAAGCAGTTTTTCACCTCCTGTTTAAGGTCCTCTATTATTTTCATAATGTTATGTTTAAAGTCGATTTCTTCTACTTCTTCTGAAATAGGGTGTTCAAGTCTTATTGTTGTGTGATCCCTGGATTCTGGTGTTGTCATGTTGTCTTTCAGGTTATTGGAGGAATTCTTGCATTGGTGCCTGCCCATCTCTTCCTTCAAATGCAGCCAGGGGAGTCTTGGCGTCTTGGTCCAATCTTTGCTGTGACTGACTCTCTGGGTGCATCTCCTCAGTGCTGAAGAAGGAACTGTTCCTGGGCCAAGAACCTGGCAAACAATAGGGCAGGCTTGGGGGAGTCAGGGTCATATAGAGTAAAGAAGCCCCTGCAGCAGGACCTTGAGGGGCCCTGTGCTCCTTTCCCAGAACATCCACCCCAGGATGGCACGCACTCATCCGTCTGGATGAATCTCCTCAGCACAGGAACAGGGACCAATAGTAAGAATTCTTTAAGGGTTTGACCCTTGGTAGGTTGACCATTCTCCAATGAGTGCCCACATACATATCTATGAGTATATGGGCAGCACAAATTGGACTTAGTGTGTTATTATAAAACAAAACATGAAGTCAACAAAGGGTAGGGAGGTGAGGGTTAGACCTGGGAGTTAAGCAAGAGTGGATATGTGGGCAATGAAAAATGACAAAAATATATGAAATGACAAAAATTTATAAAAGATATATTAAATGATAAAAATATATTAAAGAATAAATACATATATTGTATATCAGCAAATATATTTTTGATTAGATGTTTTCCCTTCCACAAATCTCTCCCATCTCATTATAAAAATGTATTATATGAAAATTATTTAAAATAAAAAATGAAATAAAACTTAAGAAGGTCTGGAGAAGGGAACAGCCCAAATAAATAAATTGAAAAATCTACCACATTTGGAACTCTTTCCAATGGTTTACACACAAAAAATCACACAGACACACACACATACTTGGAATTTGGGGAACTTTAATGATCATACTACCATACAGCATCTTTATCAAAATCCACAACTGAGAAAGAGTTAGAGCCATATTGAA
Organism: Myodes glareolus; assembly: GCF_982192425.1. Classification (NCBI taxonomy): domain Eukaryota; kingdom Metazoa; phylum Chordata; class Mammalia; order Rodentia; family Cricetidae; genus Myodes; species Myodes glareolus. The sequence continues at coordinate 44,105,183 of NC_142050.1, forward strand.
GAGTTAATTGAAAGGCATGTTGGGCACTCTCTTTCATTTGACATTTAACATTTACCGGTATATCTGAATAACATCAATTACCTTCAGATAATTTACTTTCATTCTGTGTATTTGTCCTATTTTCCTATGAAGGACAAATGTGATTAATGTAATCTCGATTCAAACAGGTGAAAATATGAAGCGTTGAGACACATGGGATGTGATTTGTAATCAATAGTGAGATCAGGGGGAATATGAGTTTTATAAAACAGTCCTGGGCTTTTGGATAGGGTTTTCATCTATACGTTTTTTGTAAGGAAACACCAAAAAAGACTGGATGTGCAGACATTTCTATAACATAACAAGAATATAATACCAACAAGTTTAACATAATAGTCTACTTTTAGCTAATTGACTTACTATATCAACATTTTATTTAGTTTGTTTACATTCATGTATCAGGTACTGTTATCCATAATGGCAATATTTTTCATCCATGTTATATATGTTTGTCAGTTTCTCAGAGCAATTTGAAAAAATAACTTAGAGAACATAAAACGTGCTAACTAGAAAATAGAATATCCACAGTGGTGGAAAAAGGAAAGAATTCTGAATTTGTATGTAATCTTTAATTTTTTTGGTTATTTTAAAAACATGTAATTATCATTCGAGTCCTGCAGTACTGTCTTCTCCCCATCAGGGAAAAATGTAGCAAATGCAGTTACTTCCTCTGCTTTCTTTCTCCTCATAACTATCACATCCATGACATAGAGCAAATTAATGAGTGACTGCAATCCTTCCCCTTACTCACGGATGATGTAATCCAAAATCCCCAGTTTCTGTATAAACGAACCCCATGATGGTATCAAAACTCTAGACAGTGATTTTACCCTATATGCATGAATATTACATGCCTATGATGAAGTTTAATGTATAAGTTAGCCACACAGTAAGACACTAACAATAATAGTAAAATACAAATCATGTATGTTAGTAAAACAGCAAGCATCATTTCCATGGCAGTTCTGTAAAATAGAAGTTATGTGAACACTAGCATGATGATACCATAATACTGGATCTGACCCTGATGACTAGATCTTAGGGTGAATAAAATGGTCTAAAGAAGTTATCACCTTGCAGGTAGGATGTAGCTGACTGACAGATTTCATTGTACTACCCAGAATGACCTACAAGTTAAGACTGATAAGTTAATTCTGTAATTTTACATTTGATATTTTGGACACATAGGAACTAGAGGTGCATGGTTAAACTAACATTTAAACAGAGTAAGATCTAGAATCTAAATGCACAAATCAATTAAAAGCCCATTTTTTCAGTCTTTGACAATAGAAAGAGATTGTACAGATTTGGCATTCTTGGGAAAAATTTGAAAATGATTATCTTGCTATATTATTCTTTTATTATAACTGTAAGAAACTAGCACTGGGATGATCCTATGTTAGCCACCACCATCTTAGAGACTGTCAGAGAAAGATGTTTTTGATAGAGTATTTTCTGAAACACTAATCAAGTTTGCAGTTTTCGCATAAAACATTCAAAGAAGTGCTCTCTGCACCCAACACACCTTCAGCAAGTGTGTTTTCACATGGTAACTTTAACACATTCTTTCCAGCACTGATTTGAGTGTGGCAAGCTTTGACTCTCATCCTTGTTCAGTTACAGGCTTTTGATGTGTTTTATCTATGTGAATTTTCAACACACCCTTTAAATCTTCATAAAATTATCGTTTTTATTTATAAAGACTGTCATGTGTCTTAATGTTCAGATTCTTTAAAAAAAAAGTCAGCAAGGCAGACTTGATTCTGTGGGAAGTCTCAAGAATTTGCAAAAGCATTACATGAGCGTACCAAGTAGCCTTTCAAATCTGGGGATATTCTGGAGCACGTGCTGACTCATTGAAGTCCAGTCACTGTAGTAGAGAATCTGTTATCAAAAATTAAACTTTTATTTCTACTTTATCAAGCTTTGGTAGAATAAGCATAGATGACACTAAGAACATACACTCCTGAGTTACTTCCTAAATTATATATATATATATATGTATAATATATGTATGTGAAAATTATAAAATTAACTCATTGCTTGATTGTATGATTTAAGAAATTGTTGATACATATATATATATATATATATATATAGATGACACAAACACATACACACACACACACACACACATATATATATATAATACATATAATATATATATTAGGTTTAGGTTAGCACTAAACCTAAATATTTGGTTGATTGTGACAATGTAGGCATTAACTATGTTTGTTCTTAATTCTAGAAAGACAAAGATAGCTACTGACGAGATCATAATATATTAAAGTTGACTGTTCACCAGGTTTTATCAGTCGGGACCATATCAACTTTTCTTGACAGCTTCCCCCTGGGGATTCAGATTCTGGGCTTTGCATATTGTTAAACCATTTTCCTTCCTCCCAGCTCTAATAAAGAGCAGCAGAATTGTAAACTTGTAGAACATCTTCAAAATGCAGTTTAATTCACATTCTTGATATATGATGGTCTAAAATCTCATTTCTTCACATCTACCCATCACCATCTAAAACTTCTATTTGCTCTTGCACAAAACTACAGTGTTTAAAATTGTAATACAAACACAGCACTGGGGTATTTCCCCCAGACTTGCTCTAAAAGTGGATTGTTCAGATATTCAATATTAGTGTTTGCATTCCTGAACTCAAATGCAGAGAACTCTGCTTTGTTTTGTGTTACTGTCTGCCAAAGGAAAACTGGCTGCAGGATGTGGTGGTTTGAATGAGAATGCCACACATAGACTCAGATTTTTGAATACTCAGTCCCCAATTGGTGATACTGTTTGGGACAGCTTAGGAGGTGTGGCCCTGCTGAAGGATGTATGCCACTGAGGGTGCTTTGAGGTTTCAAAACTGCTTGCTTTTCTCAGTTTACTCTCTTTGCTCTCTGCTTGTGATTTTTTTTTTTGTAATTTTATTAAATTATAAAAGTTTCCATTTGCGCCCCTCTTCCCAACACCCTCCCACTCCCCCCCCTCCCTCTCCTCCTCCCTCTTAGTCCCTAAAGGCAGTCAGGGTTTCCTGCCCTGTGGGAAGTTCAAGTTCCTCCCCCCTCCCTCCAGGACCAGGAAGGTGAGTATCCCAGCAGACTGGATCCCCAAAATCCAGTATATGCAGAGGAAACATGTCCCAGTGTCATTGCCAATGGCTTTTCAGAAAGACTCCAGGCCAGCCACAATCAGAGAATCCGGCCACATTCAGAGAAACTGGTTGGATCACATCCTCGTTCAGTCGCAGTCCAGCTGGCCTTGGTAAACTCTCATTAGATCCGTCCCCTTGTATCAGTGGGTGATAGCATCCCTCGCAGACATTATTTCCTTTTTTCATTTTCTTCCTCCTTCTGCTCCTCATATGGACGTTGGGGGCTGAGTCTGATGCTCCAATGTGGGTCTCCGTCTGTATCGCCATCCATCACCAGGTGAAGGATCTATGGTGATAAGCAAAATATTCATCAGTATGGTTATGGGCCAAGGCCGGTTCAGGCACCCTCTCCTCTGTCCAGAGAACAATCTGGGGATCTATCCTTGGACCTGGGATCCCATATATAATCAAGTCTCCTGTAAACCCTAAAATGACTCCCTTAGTTGAAATATATTCTTCCCTGATCCCATATTCAACCTTCCTTCCTCCCCCCCATCCCGGTCAACCGAGCTTTCTCCATTCCTCCCCTCCTCCCTCCTCCCTAACCCTCTCCCCTTCCAACACCCCTCCCACCCCCCCCCCCATGCACCCGAGGTTACCTGGGACTCTTGACTATTTCCTACCTCCCGGCAGATAGCTAAATAATCTTCATCAGGTTGACATCTTGAATTTTGCATGCAAATGGATGGAAATAGAAAACGCTTTACTGAGTGAGGTAAGCCAGACCCAAAAAGAGGAACACGGTATGTATTCACTCATAAGTGGATTCTAACCATAATTAAAGGTTTTGAGCCTATTATTCGTGATCCTAGAGAAGCTAAATAAGAAGACGAATCTGCTTGTGATTTAAGATGTGAGCTCTCAGGTTTCTCTTCCTGAGGACAGCCTGCTGCCTCCTGCCTGCTGTCATTATTCTCTACCATGATGAACTCTTCCTACTCTCTGGAATCATAAACCCAAATCAGCACCTTCTTCTGTGAGTTGCATTGGTCATAGTGTTTTTATCACAACAACAGAAAAACAAGTAATATTGAGGGTTAGGCTTCAAATTCTACTATCTTGTTGAAAATCATTTTTATACAGTGTATCGATGATTCCTGTTGTATTCGTATGATTGGGGGAAAACCAGAATAAAATCGCTTTTCTTGAGAAATATGACCCTAATGTCTGAGAGAATAGGAGTCTTCTGTAGCTTTCTAAGTTATTTGTTTTTAATCAAACAAAAAAAATGTCAGATACAATCATCCCTTTATTATTTCATTCACTCAATAGCCACAATGTTTGATGCTGTCTGTTTCAGGCATATTATCTGCTTATCTAATAGAGCGGTGCGCAAGCTGAGCATCGGGTACACACCTGCAATCCCAGCACTGTGGGGGCACAGAGGAGGAGTAAAAGGTAGCACACTCTTCGATGACACATGGTAATATTAGCATGACTTTTAATTCAGTGGGGTGGACAGTTTCAGGGTGTCTCCTTAGGATATATCAGCAAATGTGAGGCCTCCTTAGTCTATCTAGTAAGACCTTATCTCAAAAGTAAAAAAGCACAACCAGAGAAAAAGTACCCATTACCCAATAAGATAAGGATTTAAGATTATGAAGCATTAAATACAGGAGGAAATTTCAAAAGAACAGAAGCAAATACACCCTTACATACATACATGTCAATTGTCTAGCATGACAGCTTACATATTATTATAGGAAAATAAAATCATAAAGAAGGGTGAATAAATTATTAGATACAGAGGATTAGCATTTTTAGCAAAACTGAAATGGTGATCAGGAAATGAGGAAGAAAACTGCCTAGTAAAATATTCCACCAAGCCCTGGTTAGGGGAGAGAAGTGGCCATGACCATATCCCATCGGGCCCAGAGGAAAAGCTGAGCAACCAGGAAGTGGGAGGCCCATAGTAGGCTTGATTTAATGGGGCACTGACAGGCAGGTAAGATGGCACAGTGGCTAAAGGTGTTTGCCGCCAACCTGGTATGTGAATTCTCTCTCTACAGAGACAGCTTCTGCTAATTGTACCCCGACTTCCTGATGCAGCACCCCACAAATAAAATATATACACGCATTCATATATGTAATAAACCTGGACATGGGGCATTGGCTTTAAGTGAGAGACAATGCCATTGGTATTATTTGAGCACAACACAAATTTCTGTTTACTTTCAAAGTGGCTACAATACACAGAAATAAGAAGCAGACAAAGAATCAGGAAACTATGAATATTGGGGGGGGCATAGAAACTAGGTGGATGGTGAGGACTAAAAGAGTTCTGGACACATTCTGACATATAACGCTAGTGGCTATTTATGTGGTTTATATATAAAACAGGAGGGAAATTATGGGCTGGGGAAAAAATCCAAATAAAACTTAGGCAAGGTTAGAGTAGCTATTTGCTAAGGTGTAAAGACTACAAAGATGCTTCGTGAGGGATGTCAGGAGTCAGTTTTAAACACTCAAGTTTAAGATTCAGCATAAATATCCAAGTGAGGAGGTTGATTAGACAAGGGCATGTCTAAGTCTGGACTGGGGTAGAGAAACAAGCCTGGATATGTTCAGTGCAGAAATGTTATGCAAGTCTATGAGACCAAGTAAAATTGCCAAGAAGGTGCTGTAGATACAGGGAGATAGTTGAGGACTGAGTCCTGGTGTACCCGAGAGCTACAGTTTACGAGATTAAAACAATCAAACCAGAAAGGACTACAAAGGAGAAGGCACCTAGGTTAAATAGAAGGCAAGCTATCATGATTTAGGTTTTCCTAGAAGGAAAATTGACATCTCCATTGAAGTTTGGCAATGAGATAGTTAACACTGCGAGACTGTAAAGTACAGAAGGAGAAGACTGCAGTCATGAAGTTTTGCCAAACAACAGCATGGGACAGGACAGTAGCTAAAGAAGGAGAAGGCAAAAGACATTTCATGTTATTCAATATTGGATATGCTTTTGCAGAAATGCATCAGTAGAAGGAAAAATAAATGAGAATTATTGAAGACGAGGAATTTCTAGAGAACCGACTTTGGCTTTGAGAAAATTATGGGCTATAATGAGCAAGAGATTGCATTGCCATCCAGGAAAGCAAGGGGAGTTGTTCAAAGTGACTGGAGGGTTCTTGGGCTCCACCTGTAGGTCGGTTAATGGATATTTTAACGAAAGCCTTGGAATATTTTTTCTGATCGCTTTCTTAGAGAAGGAAGACACTGAGATTTGGAAAGTACAGAGCTTGGCAAAGCTATGCATTAGACAGAGAGGAGGAACGACTGGGTTTCATGTGTGTGGCCGGCTAGCAGGTGGCGGCAGGGGCTCCTGAGAGTTTGGCAGTCGTGATAACCGGGTCTCATCATGCTCCTGGAAGGAAGGAATGATGTATTCATTTATGAGAATTCCTCCAAATTCATACATGGAAGGACCGATAAAGTTATACACCAGAAAAAAATAATGAATGTAACGTGACTAATTCTGAAAGATGAGAAAAGGGAGGGCATGAAAAATATTAACAGAGTGCAAAGACAGGAGACTGAACGGAGTATGAGCATCAAAGTTGACATTTGGGTGGTTCAAAAACGAGCAGTCATCTCTCTGTGACAAATTCTATATTTAGAAGAAAGGGTCTGTATATGCAAATGTTATAATGCAGGCGGGAATTTCCATTCTCCACTGGCAGTGTTTCTCATCCGTTCATGCTATACCACGTGCAGCAGGGGCAGCATTCTAATGTTGAGATCTTAATAGTTATAAATGCTTTGCTTGCCATGCATGCTGACAAGCCAAGTCTCACTAAAAGAAATATGCGCTTGTCGTGGGGGAAATGAGTTATATAGCACCCTAACAAACTAATTTTTTTCTATCTCTCATTTTCCCTTTTAATTTTTTGGTTTTTTCAATCTCTTCTCATCAATTGACCTACAAAAACTCCTATCAAGACTATTCTAACCAGCAGATATTACAGGAGGTAGATAAAGAAGGGAATTGGGAAAGAGACACCAGTAATTAAAGAACAAACTATCTGTAGCCCAAACGAGGGTTTTCATTTCAAAGCACAAAGCTTTAGAAGTTCAAAATAGAAACAATACTAACATCAAAATCCTAAAACTCTACAAACGCCTGTGACTTCTGTTAATGGCAGATCTGAGGCTCACTTTGCGCATCGTTTCTCTCTTCCACACTGACACATTAGCTCTAGACGGATTCCTCTTTCCCCCAGGATAGAGCTCAGTTGCAGCCCAGCCTCTCAGTCCTCAGCCACATCTGGTCACCGTCCATCGCCGCTGCTCTGACCCTGTGTGCCTTGTAGCTCTCCTCTCTGCTGACATGAGATTTTCCTTTAAAGAGGGGGTTAGTGGGAAGTGAAAGAGGACAGTAACCTCATGAGAACCATGTGAATGATCCTATGCCCCACAGTGGCTTTGGTCCGGCAATGGGAGTTGTGCTAGGCGTTACCAATAAACACCTGCACCAATCATTGCAACCAAGTAGTGCTCACTCTTGAACTGCAAGCAATAAATAGCTCAGTATTTAGAGGTTTTAATGATCTTCTGAATAAAATACCATCAGAGGGCCAACAGAAATATACAATGCTGGAAATGTAAAGAGCAATTACTTCTCTTATTTAAATAAATATTGTTCCATGAGCTCCATAATTCCAAAATTCTAGCTCTTACTCAGACTTTTAGGGGAAGATGAGACTTGTGAAAAATATGACACTTGATAAATGCTATGGATACTCACCTTTTATTCTTTGAAAGCAAGATATCCTTGGTACATCTGTGACACAATTCAAGGGGAGCATCATGTTATTGTTCTGCTTACCCACTTTTTTCTCTTTTGTATTTTCATCCTGTCCCTTTCCGACCCCCTGGCATGACCTATGTTAATCTTCAAGTGCTATTGTGTTGTTGTACAGACAGCGACCCAAACATTTACCACCATAGACTGTACCAACCTCTTACCGTATATGGATGATTAGTAAAAAATTTGAAAGCACAGTATCTTTCCCAAAGGTGTGAACATCCCGAGGGGTGTTGTGGATAGAGGTGAAGGACAAATTATGAAAACGCCATGTTTAGGAAATGTACTACTTGGTTCAATGTAGGTGAGGACTGAGAGTAGAGGTCACAGACAGAGTGCTTACCTAGTATGTATGCAGGAGGCTTCGGGCTTGGTCCCAGGTACTGTAAAAGAAAAGGAGAGGGGTTAAAAAATGGATGAAATTTGTGAAGATGGTCTGCTTTCTAAGAAGGATCAGGATTTGAATGTGGGAGAAGTCACAAAAATATTGAAAAGACAAAATCGGACATGTTCAGGGTGGAAGGCCTGCACTTTTCTGAAGGGAAAGTAGAGGTAGTGTGGATAAAGGAGGGGAATACTGGGGGAAGGGACTGGGAGGAGGGAGGGAGGGAAAGGAAACTGTGGTCAATTAGACTGGGAAAAAAGTCATTAGTTGATTAATTAATTTTTTTAAAAAAATGTAAAGGATTTTTAAAATTACTGGAAAGATGGGATGAGAAACACAGGACTTGAGCATTTTATCTGCCCCCACCTTTATTTCAGCCACATTTTTACATTAAAATAGAAGTTCTCAGATGAACATAGTGGTTGGTACAAATTACACCAATATTTTCACTCTCTAAATTGCCAAGCATTAAGGAATCAAAGCATGGGAGTCAGAGAACTTCTCCCAGATCCTTCTTCCAGTCCGTCTCCCGTCCCGTCTTCCTTACTGCTTTCAGACAGTGCTTCAAACACGCTGACTGCTTTACCTGGCAATGTACAGCAAGGTTTGGTCTGACCTGTGCTCTCTATGACAAGGGCCTTATACAATGGCTTCCTCATATCTATAACCTGCCTCTGCCTAGAAAAGGACTTTGCTGTGATCCTATGTCAGGGAATGTCATAAACATAGAGTCAGAGAGAAGCCCTCTTTGGCGGCCTTCATTTAATAGGTATGTGGGACTTATCCATGTTATTATTGTACGATCAACACCAGCCTTCTTATGGCTGAGCAGCATTCTTTTCTATGAACGCACCCTTGCTTCTTCATATAGTTACTGGTGGACATTCAGCTCTTCTTGCTTTGGAGTTATCAGTAAAACTGTTGTGAATGTTAAGAAAAATAATCATATTTAGCTGTGAAAAGTAGCAAATCAGTATGTGTTTATCGATGAGGAGATCTCATTGAAAAGGTTGTAACTGAGCTGATTCTTGCCATATTCGTATTTGCCTGGTGGATCAGTAAGGAAGCCAGTTTACAACTCTGGCAATGAAACAGTAGCAAGGGTGAAGCAGGGATATGAACTTCCGGTTAAAGGAACATCAGCAAATACTCTGAGTACATAATAGCAATCGCAGGGTGCTAGGACAGTGTGATGGACTCTTAGTCTCTCATTAAACTTCTACACCCCTGCACTCCTCCACTGTTTCCGTTAGCTAGACTTGCTGAGGACTGACATACCGAATCCCAGATAGACCAGAACCTGATCCAACCTCAGAAAATTTGGCCCTGATGAAATAGTTTCTCTAGTAAGCAGGCCTCCTCATAATCTCATGATCAAGATACTCTGATAATCTTTAAAACATGGTAATTTCCTTTCTGCTTGTAAAAGAGTGAGAGATTTTTGATTATCATATTCACTCTAAGGCTCTGGCAAATGTTCTGGTAGGTAAACCTCCCCCAACACTGTGCTGTATCTCCCCATCTTGGCCACAGCAAGATTCTTGCAAGCCATCAATTGCAATTTGGCAGTCTCCTGCCCTTGCTCTAATTCCTAAAGATGTTGTTAAGTGGATCCCTGTCTTAGGAAGTCAGGAGTCTCGGTAGGTACAGTCCTTTCTTTCTCTCTTTTGTCTTTCCCTTCCCTTCTCCCATGGACTGAAGAAGAATGGTTGGGGTCTTTGCTTGTTCAGCCTTTTGTTTGCTATTAGCATGGAGTAAAGACTTCTAAATTCTTCACATACCAAACTAGAAACCATAAATCATTTTAATGCCCAATAATGGTTTTACATGTCAGTAATATTGTTTGCACACTTGTTAAAAATTTAGTAATTATCTTTGGAGGCCAGTCTAGGTGAGAGTAGAGAAAGACCTTTGACATTTATGTTCTTTGCCTGGTGTATTTACACCTCTGTTACTAACTGATTTGTCATTATGCATTTATTATTTATTATTATGCATTACACATCTATTACTGCTGGGTTTGTTTTAAAATTGGGTCTATTGCTGGATTTCTACTGTAAATAAAGAAATTAGTGTGTGTGCTCTTTCATTTGACTCTTCCCCCAACCTCCTCTAAGCTTCTAAGTCGCCTTTAATATTTAAATCCCTATGAAAGTCAGTGTAAGCCACTGTAGCACAGTCTCTTAGCCAATGTAATTAAAAAGAGAAATAACTAAGAAAATTATAAAGGCCACGGGGCAAAAACTTAGCAGCAACAACAAACCAGGCAAGCAGTGGAATGAGAAAAAGATTTCCAACCTAGAGACAGAGTTTAGATATTTAAAAGCAAAGGCTGATGGGACCGGAGTTGAGGATCAGCAGGTAAAAGTGCCTAGCCCTAGGCCTACCTACCTGCGTTCGATTCTCAGAACACACAATAGAAGGTATATTCTGACCTCTGCAAGTATACATCATCATATGTATACCCATACACATACGTGTGTTCACACACACACACACACACACACACACACCACCCACCCACCTACCCACACACAGGTGGGTAATATTGTTCCAGGGTATTGAACGAATGCCATGCAATTACTTAGCTTTGCTCAGCCATACTTTACACCTAACCCCTTCGTATTCATCCCCAGAAATTGTTCTTGTCATTTGCCACTTGTACTCTCAGAAGGCAGGAAGTAGAAAAGCCACACAATGTATGCCAGAAAGATGAGCAAAGGGAGTCAGAGCATTAGTGGTAAATTGAAGAAACACCAGGAGGAAGAAATGAAAGCAGGGGGTCGCATGATGGAAACCTGGGAATGCACTGATGTGTCATTAGGAGATACAATTGCTCTCACAGCACTAAGCTGGACGAAGCCAGCCTCAGCATGAACTGCTGGAGTGGGAATCAGGTGAGACTAACAGCAAAGGCTTTTGCTTATGAGAAATTGCTTTACACAGGATTGGTCCTGACGTTCTCAGCATCATTTCATAGGTTTGCTCATAGCTGTCGTTCATATGTGGTCCAAAAGACTCCACTTGCGCTGGAGTACTGACTTAGTGGCTCCCTATAGAGAACTCATTTTGGAGAAAGGAAGACAACCGGGGGACCTGTGTCATCTGCTGTGAAATCTAGAGATAAGTGGACAGATGCATGTGGCTAGTTCCTCTGGGAATTCACATGTGGGTTGTCATTGAGCTTTTAAATGTCTTTGCACTGCTGGGAAGGACCCTCTCAAGAGTCCATGTAATTCTCCTCAGTTCCACGAATTATTCCTTAGAGATGCATTTTGCTGCTGAGGTCCTTCAATATGTCAGCCTCCATTCACTTAAGCTTAGACATTTTCGATGTTGGACAATTGCAGCTGAATATTTTTCTTTTATTGCCTTCATGTAAAATGACCCAAGTGTAAAGGAGAAACACGGTCTGTTGGCAGTGGAAATGGACTCTGGTTGCATGTTTCTAGCTGGAGGAATCCTTCAATGTGCTGCCCGTAGTTAATGATAAGAGTGGTGGGTCATCGGGTCTTCCTATAACATTAATTCATCATGTGACTTTAAATATAAGAATTCAGCCTTAAATGTTCATATAAAATACCTTGTCAGTTAAAACATATTTCAGTATTTTAGTAATTTATTAAGTTGTCAGTTTTTCGGATATATTATCAAATTACATACCTGAGAAATGTATACTGTGAAAAAAATCGTGTGGGACCTTTATAATCCAATAATTTCTTTCTTAATTTCCTTTAAGCCACATCATATTTTTACTTTTTAATGTTTTCTGAACTTATTTAATATTTTATATGGGTGAGTTTTTGCATTCATGCCTGTACATCACCAGAGGAGTGTGTCAGATCCCATGGACATGTAGTTATAGAAGGTTATAGGTTGCCATGTGGGTGCTGGGAATTAAACACATGTTCTCTGGAAAGGCAGTCAATATTTTTCAACCACTGACCAATCTCTCTAGCCACCACAATCCTGTAATTTTAAATTTAGACTACTTATGTTATTAATTCATAATATTAATTTTAAGACTATTGTAAATAGTCTTTTATCAGAACTAGAGACCAATCTCTTAATGATGGACAGACACAACATTCAGCAGCAAGATTAGTCAGATGGTATATTCAATTTAACATAAAACTCATTTCAAAAATCTACATTCACAGTATAACTTTTGTTAAGTTATGATGACGAAAAACACATTGATACTCAGATAAAAATATTCACAACCTTGTAGCTGTGTGCTTCTAATACACTAAGAAATTCAGAATACCTGTATTTAAGACCTGGTTCTTTTTGAGTACTTGTCTGCTGCATCTACCCCATCTGTACTCTTTGATCTGGGAAGGAAAGAACCCAGAGAGAAGACATAGGTCCTAGCTAGAAGGCTATCAGGGCACTTCAGATTGTTCATTTTTGCTATCATATGCCTGGTCACACCTCTGTGCTTTTCTCAACAATATTCTGATTCCTAGGATTTGGTGTGGTACATTTACAATTGTTTGACCAAGGAATCTGATAGCCCCAATCCTCTCCAGCTGTATGAGCTGCGACTCTGAAGTCACCATCGATGTAGCTACAGCATTCCTACCCCAATCACAAAAACAGTGGGGGGTCTTATTATAGAAAGTTTGTCCCCAGAAAGCGAAGAAAATTGTGACCCCATGAAATGTCCTGATAGGAAATGGTTATACTTTCTCTGTCATTCTAACACAAACTGATTTTGGAGCGCATAATGTTGCAGTGCAAGGTAAGATATGGACCAACAAAGACCTCAACGAGAAAAGTGGCTCTCTGGAAGTGCATTCATTTCCTTTCAAGTTCTCCCCATGGGGGCAGGGGACCAAATGAGGGGCCTGTAAGCACTGCCACCTGTGGTAACCGTCTTTCTCCCTGACTACAATGGAACAAAAAAAATGTAATAATAGCAAACTTTTCTCAAATACAGAGATGGGATGATGGCCAGTGACCTGAGCAAAATATGTTTCCTATCTCTTGTAGTTGATGTTTAGATCAACAGTGAGGGCCAACCACACTGAAGGGTTACCTGCACAAGACATAGGCAGTAAGCCCAGTATGGGTCCAAATTTGCTATAAACTTATCTTTTCTGCCATCTGTTTGAATCATTAGTTATTCTGTCCCATTTTAAACAGGGACCCACAAATCAGAAAACTGGTCATGTAGCCATAAAACCTCTATTGTATATTTTTGGTTGTTTCTATTATTCTTTGTTTTTTCTATTTGATGATTATTCTTTCTGTACATACTTAATCCTTAATCTGGTGATTTCTGAGAAGTCTCTAGGCCTTTCCTCTCCAGTTCTGATTCAAGGTACATTTTGGCCGCTACTGTTCTGTCCTGGAAAGTGGCTTTCCCTGCCACTTGTCCATATCAACCTCATTATCAGTCTCCTTTCCCAAAGAGAGAAGAGGATTTGTTTTCCCAGATCACTGTAATTACAACACTCAAAATGTTACAGCGAAAGCCAGGGGCTGCCAATGGTCATCATACATTGGCCTCTTCAGCAGAGGAGAATTGTAGGTATGAAGTACAAGTCGGAAGGTACAAAAGTCAAGAGGCTCCAGGTTTTTATTTTGTCTTAAAGCTTTTATAACCTTTTATAAAGCATGTACATGGCCCTGGGCATTTGCCAGAAGGCGATTTCAGATATGCCTGTAAATTGCCCATTAGGAACACAGGTCAATAAAACTCCACAGTTAGATTAGATTTATAATTTTGATATTTGAAGAGTAGGTAATGAAAACATTTTTCTTATATTTGAAGTAGTTAATTGTTGATTTTCCTCTTTTGAGTGGATCAAATGCACACTATTTGATCTAAGAGTTCAATATAAACCATTTAATAATATGATCCTTGATAATAACCCACAAATACTAGCTTGTTTGAGATTTTCTCTTTGACTAAAATAATGTATATGCTTTGGAAGTAAAACACAAAAGTATAAATAAAATATGAAGCAAATAGCAGGTTGTGTTTCTTTGAGGGGGTGGTTTTGAGGCTGAGACTTCTTGGTATAGCCCTAGCTATCCTAGAATTCACTCTGTAGACCAGGTTGGTTTTAAACTCACAGAGATTCTCCTACCTCTACCTCCCTAAACACTGGGATTAAAGGTGTGCACCACCACTGCCCAGCAATACAGCAGGTTTTATTTTTGAATTTTAAATTCATCTTAGGGTGAACTATGCACTGTGAATTTCTTCACAGCCATGGATTGAGCGATGTTACCTGAATACCAGTATTCAAACCACAAGCACACACTCCTTGTTCAGGACACACAGTACTCCTGCTACCAAGACATATTTCGCCCATGGAGTCCCATTTCAAAACAGTCATATAATGGGGCTTCTCTGGTCTACACACATGTGAGAAGGCACGCCAATCTTGCTTCCAGAAAAAACATTCATGAATGTGGTCACCGGAAGCCTCCATCTGTTAGCGCCTTCAGATTCTCTCTTAACTCTGAAACCAAGATTATGTTCTTCTCAAGAGGTCTTCAAACAAAGATACACAGAGTGACAAGACAAGGGTAGAGCCTTCTCTATTGTTTCAGGGTTTCACCAGCTGTGCTCTGCTCTGCAGTTCCTCTGGGACTGCAGGAAACCTGCATGAGTCCACTGGGGTCAGTCTGCTCCCCATCCCAGCCCCGTGTCTTGCTCTTTCCTACAAGTGATATTTCTCCCACTGATACTTTTGCAATCTTAACTCTCTCTCAGATTCTGTTTCCCAAAGATCCCAACAGTCAATGAAACAAGGAATTCCTTTATTTTTATGTTTATAAACATGTATTTTAAAAATATGCATAGATATTTATAAAATATACACCCCCATTGCTTCAAAAACCTTTTTCTATTTGAGATATTTTGATTATTTTCTTTCTTTTTGAAAAAATTAAAATATATTATAATAAAATGTATTAAGATAAAATTTAACACATTGGAAATGGACAAAGCAAACAAAAGGTAAAGAACCCAAGAAAAGGAACAAGAAACAGAGACCTGCTCATTCTCAAACACTGGAATATTATAAAAACACTAACCTAGAAGCCATAATAAATATGAAAAGGACCTTGTGCAGACCTGAGCAGTCCCTGCGCATGGTGTCTCAAACTCTGTGAGTTCACATCCGTTGTGTTCCTGTTTTCTTGCTGTTCCCCATCCCCTCTGGCTCTCACACTTTTTCTGCCTCCTTTTCCCCATGGTTTCCTGTGCCATAATGGAAGATTATGGAGACGTTCCATTTTAGGACTGAGTGTTCCAAGGTTTCTCACTCTGCACAATGTCTGGTTGCAGGTCTCTGTATTTGTTCCCATCTGCTGCAGGAGGAAACTTCTCTGATGATGGCTGAGCAAGACATTCACTGATCTATGAGTAAAGCCTAAGGCCATTAAAAGTCATTTTACTGCTATGTTTCGGGATGTTTGTTTTGTTTTTGTTTGATTTGGTGTTTTCTTTTAGAACAGTAGTATTTTATTTTCCCCTAGTGCCTAAGCTGCCTAGTCCCACATCTGTTGGGAATGAGTTTCATCTTTTGGAGTAGGCCTAAATGTCAAATCGGATATTGGTAGGTTATCCCCACAAGCTTTGTACCACCATTGCACTAGTATATCTTGCAGTCAGGGTACTGCTGTGGAATAATCTTGTACACTGTGAAAAAGTGTTTTTCTCATTGTTAATAAAAAACTGGATGACCAATAGCTAGGCAGAATTTGGGATCAAAGAGAGCGCTGTGAAAAAGGAGGGTGGAGTCAAAGGATCTCAAGCGAGATGCTAGAAGAAGAAACATGGGAAGTTCATAGATGAGGTTAAACAAGCCTTGGGGCAGCACATAGATTACTAGAAATGGTTAAGTTCTATGACCTGGCTGAGACAAGCCTGAATGGTCAGCTCAGCACTTGTAATTAATAATAAGTCTCTGTGTGATTGTTTGGGGAGCAGCTGATGGAAGAGAGCTAATTGGTGGTATAGATGGAAAACTCTGCCTACAGGACACCATTGTTGAGCCAATGATTTGTGGTTGGGTTGTTATTTATATTTCCATTTTGCTAGTATGCAAAATGTACCTTCTTGTACAAAGGATGCTAGAATAAAGGGATGAAGGCTCTACGTAGGCACCAGCTCAACTACTTCATGTTCAGGGAATTATATAAGGGTTGCCCAGCAAGAGGACCTTTCCATCAGTTTGTGGAGCACAACCTATAGCCTTGGCAATAATCTCTGTTATTTTAGGATTCCTATAGGACCCCCATGGTCAACAAGCTGTAATTAATTCCAGAACTGGAAGCTTCATCTGATGACAAAAATGTCCAGTTGGGGACTCTATCTCCACCATTATTTGTTGATTTCAGTTAGATAGTTACTATACCTATGTCATATGTGTGTGTGTGTATGTACATATATATATATATCAGATAAATATACACACACATATATGAATATATATGAGTATATGTATATATATATGCGTATATATATATGGAGCTTCTTTTATAAGTTTCCATACTGTCCCTCAAATGGCCCTTAGTTTTAGCTGTCTGTCCTTGTATTTTATCTCTTGTCCTCCTCTTCCCTCTGTCTCCCCACTTGATCCTCTCATTCCAGTTGCCCCATCCATCCATAACAATTTGTTCTATTTTCTGTTCCAAATGAGGTATATCTGTCTCCCCTAGTCCTTACACTATACCTACCCTCTGTGATTCTACAGATTGTAGCTTGGTTATCATTAGCTTAACAGCTCTTATCCACAGAAAAAAGTATTCATGCCATATTGACCTTTCTAGATCTGGGATGCCTTACTCAGAATTATTTTTTTTAGTTCCATGCAAATTTTAGTACCTAAAATTTCATAATTTTATTTCTTAATACAGCTGAGTAATATCCCATAGCATAAATGCACCACACTTTCTTTACCCATTCTTCCATGGAGGGGCATATAGGTTGATTCCAAGTTTTTGGCTATTATAAATAGAACAGCAATGAACACAGTTGAGTTAGAATCTCTACAGCAGAATGAAGCATCCTTTGAGTATATACCCAAGAGTGATCTAGCTGAATCTTGAGGTAGGTTGATTTCCATCTGGCTTTAACTAACACACAGATTTCCACAGTGGCTAAACAAGTTTGCATTCCCACAGCAATGGATGATGTTCCCCTTATTGTATATCCTCCCTAGCATGAGCTGTCATTTATTTTATTGATCTTAGCCATTCTCGTGGGCATAAGATGAGTTATCAAAGTAATTTCAATTTGCAGCTGCCTGATAGATAAAGACATTTTACATTTTTAAGGGTTTCTTAGTCATTTCAGTTTCTTCTCTTGAAAATTCTCTGCTTAGATATGACCCTCATTTTTTATTAGGTTATGTGTTTGTTTGTATTATATCTAGCCTTTGGATTTCTTTATATATTTTGGATATTAACCATCTATTGGATATGAGCTCCTTTGATAAAGAAGTCAATAGAGATATTTGAACAAATTTTGTGGAATGACAAGCAGGGCAGCAGTATTTGAGTAAAATCTGGAGCACTTGACTCAGCTTGGACAAATATGGAATAAACACACTCTGCTTAAGCAATGTACAAGAAGAACTATTTCTCTGAGCTGGCCATCTGATACATAAATCACAGTCTTGAGGTTGAGGGCAGTGTACTGTGAAAGAGATGCCCTGCAGAGCAAACCCCCTTGGTGACTTATAGCTCCTTCAACTGAAGACCCATCATAGCCTCCAACCGTACTTGTTCTGGATGGAAGTTGTTCTCTTCATCATATAAAGAATTGATTCTTTTCTTTTCTTTTTCTAAAATAAGTCTTTTAAATTATGGTCTAGTGATGTAGAATCAAAATTCAGTTAATTTTTTTTCTTTAGTCATTTTTACGTCAAATCACCGAGTTCTATCTTCTCTGTGCAAATCTCTTGTCTTCCCCTTGTTTACTGAGCCCAACTGATCTCTCTCCACTTAATTCAAACACAGGAGGACTAGTTCTGTATGCATTTTTTATTTTTCTTTCTTTTTATTCATTGCAGAATAATTGGCATCCAATGAAGTATAAGCATGAACTGTAAATTGAGTTTATGAGGCAGTATCCCATGTTGACATTCTTGTAAATTACATTTATGACTCTATATTGGTATCATAAAGCTGATGAGCCATGGGGCCCCTATGACTGTGTGCAGTGACCACTGAACTGCCTTCTTTACTGGCAGTGGGAGTCCCTTTAAGCCTTATGGAATAGCACATGTACCACATGGAAATTTATCCTCTGCTTCCCAATACCACCACCTCTGAAGCCCAATCACAATCACACTATGATTTACTCTAGTTACTGATGGTTATAAAGCTTTATACTTTAAAGATGCTGTTTTTTTTCTCTCTCTAGAATATTTTCTCACCTTCTACTTAAAGATGACTCCTACAGGTTCCCAAAACTCAGCTTAAACCTCCTTTCTCTTTCTAGGAGCCCCTAATTTTACATTTCCTCTCTTATACAAGAGTTTTTCCCTCATCCTTGGCTGTACTTCCTGTAACTTCAGTTGCCTGTGGTCAAATGGAAACTACAAGAAATAGCAAATCGTTAGTTTTAAATCTGTGTTCCAGTCTACATGATATGAATGAAACTTGATTCTAACCAATATATTGCACCCCTGGCATTCATCTTTTCCATGTGAACACACTCTCTCTCTCTCTCTCTCTCTCTCTCTCTCTCTCTCTTTCTCTCTCTCTCTCTCTGTGTGTGTGTGTGTGTGTGTGTGTGTGTGTGTGTGTGTGTGTGTGTAGAAGGCTTGGAAAGGAATTCCAGACACAAAATACAGAGTTTAACACAGCTTCTTGCTGTTTGCTGGTGGCATGCCCTGCCAAAGCTCCTTTAAGAAAGGTGTTACTGATTCAGCAGTAGCAGATGCAGGGTTTCAAAATGGCAGCTTTCAGGTGGTGGGCCACACTGTTAGCATGAACTTTGACTCTTTCAGGCAGGAGGTTCTGCTACAGAGCATTTGGGTGAAGTTTGTGAGCAGACTGCTGCAGCTTGCTTAATGGCGACTTAGACTGGCTGTGTGCCTGAGAATGGGCCGGTGTGCATGTCTCTCAGAGGTGCAAGTGGTTCCTTGCAACATGTGCATGTGTGTTTGAGAAAGAGAGAATATTATACTAGAGAATAATTGTTTTATTAATCTTCTGCCTAATTTATAAATTAATCATTATCTTAACTACAATGTATAGGAAAAGCACAGCATATATATATAATATATTTATTTCTATACCATTATTATTATTTATATTATTTATAAATATATATTGTTTTATATATTTATTATATATAACATACAAATACATATTTGTACTTATTTATATTGTATCTCAACCAGATGATTGTCATAGAACTTACTATTTAACTTAGTAACTCCTAAAATTTCTCCTTGAGAATAATTAACCTATAGTATTGTAGTCATATCTGTGTAGGCTGAAAATATGCTGAGTGAGTATGGTTAGTCTTTGTGTGATTCTCCATGTCTTCTTTTATCTCAGGAACAGAAATCATCTGTTAGAACAGATGGCTGTTAGGAACTGGTCTTAAGTATGCTGAGAGGTGGGTTAAACTGTGATTGTGGGTGGACATGCTTCTTTCTCAGGGGTTCCATTTCCTTAATGGAAATTAATTTGATGTTCCTCCAGAGTGGTCTTCAAGTTAATGCTGTGCCATTTGGAAAGGCCTCCAGGACTCTTGGATGAAGGGCATTCGATATCAGCTTCATTGTTACCTAGAGCTCTTTTAAGGTTTACCTATTTGCTTCTCAGCAAGGTATTTGACATTTTCTTAATACAGCACATTCTCTGACTCATTAAGAGATTTCCGGATGGCTCAGAGCCACACCCACTTTAAGAGCACTATACTGCAACTGCCCATCTTGGCATCTTCCTTTTAGTAGTTGTGCTGTATTTAATGATAACTGAACTTATATAATTAATGCTTGGTTCCTATAAAAACTTTATAAACACCGAATGGAAATGGAACCCAAATCCTTGCACTTTAGTTACTTACCAACATCTTTCAAATGAAGAAAAGAAATTCTAACTCTAGAAGAGACAGCTGAGGTAAGCATGGAGGTGGTAGGTACCTAATGCTGAATTCTCCAATTCGCACACTGATGCTTCCAGTCTAACAGTGGATGTTTTTGATGTGGGGGCCAAAACGCAATTGAACTGAGGAGTGGAAAATGGTGTTCAATGGGATATCCAAACGCTCATAATTCATGAGTTCAAAAGTAATTTGAACATATGGACACAGTCCCCACGGGCTTAAAAGAAAATAGCCCTCAGAGCAGACATTTCTATATGTGATGTCTCATACCCAGAGGCTATAGAATAAGATGCAGAGGCAGCTGTGTATTCTGGTGTCAAACATCCAAAGATTCAAAGATTCCGTTTTAATATTAGGTTTCCATTATTAAGACTATCAGCTAAAATGTCAGTTCCAAAGCTGAAAAGGATCTAAGCTCACATTGTGAGTGCCACACTGGCATCCTTTTGCTGTTGTGCCAAATTGCAGCTGCTTACTGCGTTTTGGTGGTCCCTCTCATTTCAAAGTCTTACCTAAACTGTATTATGAGAAGACGTGAGTCCTAAGTCAGGCAATGTATGTAAACCTTTGCAGCTTTGCTCTATCCTCTTTATCACATCAATTCGCCATCACTCCTGGTGGAAACTCAACACTTCAGGTGTGACTTCTCATTGGTAGTCTATTTTCCTCACTTTCCTTCAGGTCAGTTCTCTATCCATCCAGGTCCTGCCCATCCATCAGAAGTTTGGCAATGAAGGCAAGGCTTTCCTCTTCCAGCTGTAGCTGCTGGCCTCTTTAAATTCACTGTATTCCTAGTTCTAAATGTCAAAATTCAGCAACACATTATTTGAAACTCTCTGTCCATGCATACCAATATGATTCCCAACGTTCTATCTGAAGACAGCCAGTAGCAGGCACTAAGTAATTCACCTTTAGGCTACATTTCTTCCTTTAAAAAGAAACTGAAGTGAAGCTTGCATACAATAAAACTTAGCTTTTTTAACTGTACAGTTTTATGAGTTGAATTATAACTCATAAAAAAGCCATGCACCACAATCAAGGTACAGAAAATTTTCATCACTCTGAATTTTTCTCACGTGACATTTTACAGAAGATCACTGCCTGAAACCATTAATTATTCACCTCCTTGCTGTTTCTATAGCTTAGGCTCTGTGGAGCCATGTAGTATATAACCATTTCAATTCTTCTACTTAGCATAATGCATACTTGTTATTCATGGTGTGTCATAGTATGCATCATCATGATTCAGAGTAGATCTCTATCATATAGACACACCTAGAACATATGTTTATACATTTACCAGGGGGAAAATACTGGGATGACATCCAATGTGAACCAATGAAGCCTCTGTACAGAACTGTGTTTTCATTCGGATCTTTCTATGACCATAAGTTATCATTTCACTTGGACAAATGCCTGAGACTGAGTTTACTGGCAAGTGGATGTTTAATTGTATAAGAAGCTGCTTTTTTCAGTGCCTACAGCATGATGTGCGTGCACCAGCAAGGAGAAAGAACTCTGGCCATTAAGAATCTCACTCATTCTAATAGGCATGCAGCAGTTTCATGCTACAGGGTCAATTAGCATTTTCCTAATAACTAGCAACATCAAATCTCTTCCACGTGTTCACTTATATTCTATAATTTTGTTTGGTTTAATCATCTTTTGAACTGTTTCGTGGCACAAGCAAAACACCAAGAATACATTAGGTGCTTATTGGTAATTGTGGACTGTTAAATTTCAAAGCACTGGCACCATTTTCTCTATATAGCAACTGTGTCCTTTGCTATGTCCTGTTTTGAAAGCCTGGCTGTATATCACATAGGGAACTTAGAACCTTCACAGTGAGTATTGTGTATATCACCCTATCTGAAAATAAAAGATCACCAGCCGAACTTCCTCCTCAGTGTTTAGTTTTCTTTTCCTCCACTTTTTTTTTAACTTTTGGTTGATTCTTTGTGGATTCCACATCATGCACCCTGATCCCATTCATCTCCCTGTCCCTTCAATCTGCCCTCTGCCCTTGTAACCACCGCCACACCAAAGTAAAATTTTGAAAGAAAAGAAAAATCTCATTGTGAAAGGTAGAGTATGACACAGTGAGTCACACAGTATGCTCTTTGGTTCATACACGCATCTTTACTCACAAGTGTGTTCACTGCAATGAGTCATTGGTCTGGCTGAAGGTCTCTGATTTCTACTATACTATTGACACTGGGCGCTCATTTGGGGCTCCTCTTGGATATCCTGTTGTTGCCCTGTGTCCTAGAGATCCTGTAACGTTGGATCTGGAGAACTGGGTCCTTCACATTCTCAGGAGTTCATAGATGGGGTGAATGTTGGCGTGGGCCAATTCATAGCCATGGTTCTGAGCCTGGATGGTAACTGACTTGATCAACACCCTCTAGCTCACCACCAGGGCGAGTTCTCCAGCACTGCCCCAGCTAGCCTGCCCAGTGTAGCATGCATCAAAAGGTAGGGCCAGTTTTCTTACTCCCCCCCACCCCCCCACACCACCAGGGCCAGTTCCACTGTTTGGGCACAGGAGAGGTTCAGGGCCCTCTCTCTAGAGTACTACAGAGCCATCTCATCTCTCCTTTTCTCATACCCTAGAGGCAAGCTCTCCCACCTGCCTCGGTTTGAGGGGGTTGGGGGAAAGGGAATAGATTCCCCTGTCCATGATACCACATGACAGACAATGGGGGCCATTGCCAGCTCCCCAACTCTCACACCTTCAGAGCTGGCCCACTTGCACCCTGCCAACAGGGTAGCCCTACTGTGCTGTCCAGGCTGGGCACATGGCCAGCTCTAGTGCTGCAGCTTGTGAGGGTCAGGGCCAGCTCCCCCACTCTCTCCCACTCATGCTTCTGAGGCCAGTTCTCCTGCATCCTGCAGGTGGTGGGGGAGAGGGTATCTCTCCCTCACCCATGCTGCTGTATGACAGACATTTTGTTTAGTTCTTAGAAGTGTTTGTTTCTTTTCTTTTCATTTTTTTAAATGTCTTCAGCAACAACGTCTTTATGACGTGATCATAAAGAGACTGAAGTGATCTGCAGACACAGAGCTGACCTGGAGTTTAGCAAACCCTGTTCAGCAGTTAATAGCACTACCTGCCCTTCCAAAGGTCATAAGTTCAATTCCCAGCAACCACATGGCGGCTCACATCTGTAAGGAGATCTGGTGCCCTCTTGAGAAGGAGACCTGGTCAGTCGTCCTCATCAACTTAGACCATGAAAGCAATATGGACAAGTTCATCAGAACTGTCATATAAGGGCTGCCCACACATGCTTCAGCATTTCCAGGGCATACATTTCCTTCGTAGAAGAAAAGGGGCAGGACTCTGTCCAGACAAAGGAGGTGTTTGTAACAGTGAAGGGAAGGAGGAGCAGAACTATGTTGGTGTGCTTACCTATCTTCTGAAGGTTTGCTTCAAAGAAAAGACGTGGAAGCAACCATGAGAAGAGACTGAGGAATATGGGGAGGAAGGGAAGACTTGCTCTGCTGGGTGTTTGTGAGGTACAATGCTCTCTTTAGAGCCTTTTGAGTTAAGTAAGAAAAAACAAGGCTTTTGACGGGAGGGGGGATTCAAGCTTTTGAGAAGTTGGTATTAGCACAAGCTATGAAGATTACTTGTCAGCAACAAACCACTCATCCCCAGTTCTGTGTGTGTATGAACACACCTTTGTGCAGAGGAAATTTTGTCAAATGCATAGCTTTGTGTAGCTATCACCACAATCAAGATCTCTAACTGTATTATGGCCACAAGACCCCCTTTTGGCAACTCATTGTTGGTTGTATATACTTCCTCATCTCCAAGTCTTGGCCACTACAAATGTGCTCTCAACTTCTGCAATGGCAAACTCCCACCAGTGGTGTATTTATGGAATTCTGCAATATATATGTGCCTTTGATACCACTTTTCTCTATTCAGTATAATTCTATTGTTGCTTATGCAAGTTATTGGGATATCTTTGGGGGGAATTGTTTTTGTTTTGTTTTGTTTTGGGGTTTTTG
Source organism: Myodes glareolus (assembly GCF_982192425.1). Classification (NCBI taxonomy): domain Eukaryota; kingdom Metazoa; phylum Chordata; class Mammalia; order Rodentia; family Cricetidae; genus Myodes; species Myodes glareolus. The sequence goes on from NC_142050.1 coordinate 44,129,662, forward strand.
GTTTTTGGTTTTTTGGTCTTTGGTTTTTTTGAAACAGTATTTCTCTGTAGCTTTACAGCCTCTCCTGGACCTCTTGAAGCTCTTGTAGACCAGGCTGGCCTCACACTCACAGAGATCCACCTGCCTCTGCCTCCCGAGTGCTGGGATTAAAGGTGTGCGCCACCATGTCCAGTGCAAGTGGTTGTATGTACACTTCTTCCTCCTTATTCTGAGTACTGTTCCATAGTGTGAGTATGCCATTTTGATTAGCCATTCATCCACTGAAGGACACATGGTTGGTTGATTGTTTTGGCTACTTTGAGTGAAAATGCTATGAACATCTATCTATCAATTTCTTCTTGATAAGAAGTTTTATTTTAATAGGACAAATGCCCAGGAATATGATTTCTGGATGATGTGGTTAGACTAGGCTTCTTTTGGTTTTCAAAGAAACTCAAATTGTTTTCCATAGTATTTCCAGCAACCTTTTATATTTCCAGCAACAATATATGACTGATCCAGCTTCTCTGTTGTCTCCAGTATTTGGTGTTGTCATGGTTCTCATGTTAATGAATTTGTAAGTTAGTAGTAATATTTCACTACCATTTTATTATTTCTATTGATTAATGATGCCAAGCATATTTTCATATATGTGTATGTCATCTGTAGTGCTGGCTGTCTCTTCTTTCTCTTTCCTATAGCCAAATTTTGGTTATTTTTAAAATTGTTTTTATTGAGCTATATATTTTTCTCCACTCTTCTCCCTACATCTCCCCTCCCCTTCTATGTCCTCCCATGGACCCTATGCTCCCAATTTACTCAAGAGATCTTGTCTTTTACTACTTTCCATGTAGATTAGATCCTTGCATGTTTCTCTTAGTGTCCTCATTGTTGTCTGGCTTCTCTGGGATTGTGATTTGTAGGCTGGTTTTCTTTGCTTTATGTTTAAAAACTGACACTTGAACATTGCTTATCAGTTATATGTAACTTTCCTTTGACCAGTATGTGCACGTATCTTCTCCCAGTTTCATCATTAACAGGATTTTCACAAAGTGAAAATAAAAACTACAATTACAATAATGATGAAGCCATATTTAATAATTTTAATTTTCATTGGCTATATGTTTTCAGCTGTATTTTTCCATCATCTATATTTTCTGCTGAATTGTAGTTTCATAAACCAACTAGTCTATTTTCTGCACAGTCTAAGTTGATGTTTAGGTAAGGTTGGGCCATTTAGATCAAGGCTCATTCTAAAGCACATTTATTGCCGACAAGTTGCTTCGGCATCATTTACTAAAAAGGCTTCCTTTCCTGTGTTGAATTGCTTTTGCTTTAAGCAGTAATTGCTACAACTGCATTTGTACTTTTTCCTTCTCTAATAAAGGAAGGAGATCAAAGCTACAAGTTTGGCAAATTTGTAAGAGCCCTCCTGTGTCTTTGCGAAATATTTTGACAACCGTATCAGCAGAATTCTTGGACCTTATTGCCAAATCCAGGCAAAATGGTTTTTTTTTTAATTTCTAAGAGGGAAAATCATTTACCTTTTATTTAGCTACTCTAGTTGGTATTTAAAGGTCTGCACAGCTCCATTTAAGATGAAATGCTGTATTTTTATAACATTGGAAGCTGCAGTGACTGAAAGTCAAGGAAAATCCACTCTGGTTTGCACCACATAAATCTGCACAAGTCCCAGATATGCAGCAGGCAGGACTTGATATCGGCCTCACTAATCATTAGATACAGTAGGAGGTTGGTAGATGGAGTCTCTATCTGGTTCCTGGGGTATCTTTGCCTACTTTCATGTATATTTCTAATTTGGCTTCATATTAAGTAATATCCTATCTTGTGAACATGGAAATCAAATTTGGTGGCTGGATATAGCTAAGTGAAATGGCAGATCTTTGTCTGAATCCATGACTCCTGCTGTTCCTTGGGATTCTACTTCTTCTAATTTAAAACTTATACTTAGCTGAACTGAACTTAGGGATCAAATTGGAATGTTTCTCCAGCGAGTTAGCTATGAGGTCTTTGTATTAGACAAAGACCTATATTGTAAAGTTCTCTAGAGGAACAGAAGAAAATGGGAGGGAAGGGAAGAGAGCAGGAGAGAGAAGGAGAGAGAGAGAGAGAGAGAGAGAGAGAGAGAGAATGAATTTGTTAGATTGGCTTATACAAAAGGGACTGGTAATCTAGCAACTGTACTGCACATTGAAGAGGCAAGAACCCAGTAGCTCTTCAATCTCTGAAGCTGGATATCTCAGCAATCCCAAATTGATGCTGGACATCTGAAAGTTCCTGGGAAAGGCCCTGGTATTGCGTACGTATCCGAAGACTAAAGAAGCTGAAAACCAATGGCAGCAAAGAATAGCAGCAGCAGGCATGCTCACGTGAAGAGAGGAAGCAAATGTGATTTTCTTTGTCACCAGACCTCTTCCTATATTCATACTGGAAGGGGCCGACTTTGAGAATGGAGCCCTCCCTGTCAGCTAATCTTGTGGGAAACATCCTTACATGCAAGTCCAGAAGTGTGTCTTCTAGGGGACACTCCTGTTGAGTTGCAGATGAAAATATCACAGTCGTATTGGAGGTTAAATGCAGCCGCACATTTCTTAGTGGATGTCTCTCAAAAGCAATGCAGAAGTGATACAGAGAATGTAATTTCCCTCTTGACATTTGTATGTCCATGGCAATGTCAATTACACATCGATAATTGTTCTTTGTCTCTCTTAACTAAACAAGAAAGTCTTTGAAAATAGGAATAAATTTATAGTATGCTTTTAACTAGCCTGGTTTATGAGTGAACATACCTGTTTGCACACTTAATTATAATTAAATGTGTTATGTGAGGTTATTTTATTTTGAACTTGAAGGGACAACTCTACATTCCATAGAATACTGCTTCAAATTATAGTTAGATGAATGCAAAGTTATACAGATCTTCGCTAAACCCTGGCTTCCAAAGTGATCTGCATTAACATATACCACACAGGCAGCTATTCATTTAGCTATTTTTTTAAAATGGAGACATGGAGCTCCATTTTTAAATGGACATTTTGACAGCTCTTGTTGTCAGCCTGATTACTTAAGTTCAATGCCCAGGACCCACCTGGTGAGAGGAGAAAATTAATTTCCCCAAATTGTCTACTGAGCACTACATATGAGCTATAGCATACACACACACACACACACACACACACACGCACGCACGCACGCATGGACGCACACACACACATGCATGCATGCAGACATTATCAATCACAAATTAATTTTTTAAAAGGGGATACTTTTGAGATTGGCTATTGGCTCCCTAACTAATTTGTGATGCTCTTTGTAACAATGTATTCTGTATATTCTAGGAGATGTTCACCCACTCAGATACATGCATTTTATTCATATTTCTAGTTTTCATATAAGAATTATTTCATTATAAAAATCAATACTCAACATATATTTCAGCCCTTGGAGAGTTATAAAAAAGTAGAAATTGGGATTATTTTGAGACACCTGTTGTAGTGACTCTTTTGATATCTAAATATCATTTCCCACTTTCCCACCTCAGGTTCTAGGCAAATGGAAGGGGAGTGATGAGGGTAGTTTACTGCTGGCTCCTATAAAATAGAGCTAATGGGAGAAAAATTCACAGTTGTTTAGAAATATAAACATTAAGCCCATGAACAGGACAGCAGCACCTCTGGAGCCTAGTATAATAACATCATTATCTAATTACAGGCACATGCACTTGTAAACACATGTAAGCTTCCAACATACAGTAATAATGTTTGGCTATGCCTCGAGAGCTTTAGACTCACCAACGCGCCAGGACATATGCACTTTAATAGCATTCCCTGAAGGACTGTTAAAGAAAAAAAAAGCTGTTAAAATTCTGTAACAGGAGCTTTGCTTTAGAAGCAAAATAAGGCATAATGGGCAGAGGAATAATAATATTTTGGAGGAGGTTTTTAATATATATATATAATTTATGTTTATTTTATGTTCGCTGGTGTTTTGCTTGCGTGAATGTCTGTGTGAGGGTGTCAGAAGCCCTGGAACTGGAGTTTCAGACAGGTGTGAGCCGCTGTATGGGTGCTGGGCACTGTCCTCTGGGAGAACAGCCATGTCTCCAATCACTGGGAGGAGTCTTAAAGGTTCATTTTACTAAAACATGTAGTTAAACAGGATGCCATTCCATATTTGCAGAGGCACATGAGTTCCTTTGTTGCTGTCACTTGACGTCGTGTGCTCCATGACTCCTTCAGTGAGCCAATTTATTGCAGAGATCTGGATGTTTGGTAGTCTAGAGTCTCAGCTACCCTTTTAGATAAGCCTAAACGAGGGTCCCCCACATCGAACACATCCAATGCACCTCCAGAACCTGCTACGTTCTGCTAGACATAACTTCAGAAAACAATGGCCATTCAAACAAGCAAGAATAAATTTTGCCACCAGATTAATTAGAATTACCCTAATCTGTCTGATAATCAATTAATTTTAATTTTACATGACAGTTTGGCAGAGTGTGAGTGTCTGTTGGCTCCTGCACATAGACCTCTCTCTTGTTGTCTCTAAATTACCCCAGCAATCTCCTACAATAAAAGCAGCAGAAACCAGGAGAACAGAATTCAGGTGTTTATAACTGGATCAGAGTTTAGTTTGAGGAAACCTTCCCTTACAATCACAAATTATCTCACTGTGGATAGAAAGTTGAGCCCATTGGAAACTGAATTGAATCTGCTTAATATCCCTGTATTATTGAAAACGGCAGTGAAATACTGAAGCATCCTGCAAGTCCCCAGCATACCTCTTCTAGCCACTCCCATGATGCCCGGCGCTTCTTTATTTTTGAAGTTCCAATACCTTTCGCAACTGAAACTTCCATATTTTTATTTTTCTCTTGCACTGATTTTGTTTTCCACGTTTTTAATAGCTGCCATAATTGTAAATGTACTTCTTCCTGCAGTCCTGTTACGCACATGACAGCTAATACCTTCCCACTTTCTAATGCACCCACCATGTACATTCTAAGACAGACACTCCTGTGGCTTTTTTTTTTTTAAAATTTATCATCTAAACTTAACTAACAGTCTTCTCCTCTTCTCAGAATACCTAGACTCTCTCTACGTCATTACACTTCCCGAAGGTTCATCTGTTTGGTCAAGTCTAAGATTCAAGATGTCAAATGACATTTGTACCTTCTAAACTTGTCCGTGTGATGATCACTCTCAGTTATAGCTGAGAATAAAAGCCCCATGGGTAAAGCAAACTAAACACATCTGCTAACCATAAGAATGTTAGAGCCACAGGAGAGAAATTCTTCTAAAAATCATTTCTGGAAAGCAAACAGCAGACCCTGAGGAAGGTTAATGTAACATGCATAGCATCTCAATTTCCTTTCATCCTGTTGTGTTGGGGAATCGCCAAACAAGCTAACAGCCCTGAAATGTGGGATAACATTAAACAAAAGAACATTTCAATTCATGGAGGCACCATGTTTCAGAACCCGTCCTTCCCTAATTGACATTCCAGGTCACGGGGTCTTCATCACAAACAGGAGGATACAGAATACTGGCACATAGTCTGTTGGTTATGGCATAGATACCCACAACATACGGCATATGCTGCCTTGCTTATGGTGGCAGCAGCCAAATATGTTGGATTTGTTGATTAAAGAAGCAACACCAAAAGTACATATCTAATGATTTCTCTACACTTGGAGTTTCTTTTAGATGCTGCCTGGTGGGACCATAAATCAGGTGTGTTGTTTCTTACCTTAACCGGAAGCCTATGGTTAAGGGATAGGGAGGAGGGGTAGACAATTATAGCTCATCTGTAATTGCATTGATACTATGATCCACATTGGATTTTGTTTTGTTGTTTTGTGGTTTTAGCTATTTATTCCTGATTTATTGGTAGTACTTGTTAATATTCTTTGTTGTCTTGGGTTTGAAATTCCATTAACCCAATAAAGACATGTATATTTAGAGTTTAATTTTCAGTCATTTTAAATCTCATTTACTTTGTTTCTAAGTAAAAAATGATAATATTTCAATCAACCTAATGGAATTTAGCTTTGGAAAATTGTAATGAGGTCTGTGATGCTTATATTTTCATTCTTCCTGCCCCATGGTATAGGATTCCTTAGCATCTTCCAACTAATGTTGGTCCTGTGGAATGTATCCTCTGCTTAGAAGGACCATGACTTTCTTCCATTTAAGTAAAATTTATGTTTACTTCATGTTTCCAGGCAACTCCTACTATATATTTCATTTATCTAAACATCTATAGAATTTTTTTCCCTTTTGCCTTCCTTTCCTTTGCCCCAATGGATCATACAGAAATAAGTAAGAAATCAAATATGAATTGCAGATATTAATTAAGACACATGCTTTTTTGTGGAGACGGTTGTTTGGGGAGAAATATTGATGGGTTTAAGAGTTGTTAGATATAACTGCTGTAATCTCTAAGCTGCCGTCATTGTTATAGTCGTTAGTTCTAGAACAGCGTCTTCTCAAGCCAGCCATTTGGTTACCAGCTTGCTAAACACATCTTTCTGTCTACACATTTGTTTGGATGTAGTTTGGATGTAGAAGACATAACAGTATAAGTGGGGTGGAAACAAATGTAAATGGAGGTTTAAACCAGTTTTTTGTCAAGTCTGATGATGAATTTCCTTTTTTATTACTAACAAGGTCTAAGAAATCGGGGTTAGTACCAAAGCATAAGCTGCCACCAATGGCGAGAAAGAGCCTTGTCAAGCCCCACTCTTTGCCTGTAGATTCCACTACTGTTCTTATATTTCATTTGTCAGTAGCATGTTCCAGTTTCTGCACCAGCAATTAATCTTACATTAATTACATTTTAAATTAACCACAATATGCTTTTACAGCAGTACTTAAAATGTCATCAGTAAGACATTGCATAAATCAGTGTTGAGGGTGGCTTACTTGATTTATGTGGCTGATAATTTCTTGAAAGGCACATGAATTTTTTAAAGCTTTCCTCAAGGTACATACATGCCTAGGCTGTGACCGTGGCAGAGTTCAGGTTGGAAAGCAGCTATCACACTTCTTCATCTGGTTTTATCAACAGATATATCAGAGGAGATGCATTTCCTTCTGTGCCTGTCAACTTCGCAGAATGCTCATTTTAATAACCTGCCATCTAGATTTGTGAACATTGTTCAGCATTTCCTCTCATCCTCAGGGGGCTGTATTTTCAAATACCCAGTAGATACCGAAAACCAGAGGAAGAAGAAGTACTAAGCTGTGCCTAGACTGTGCTTTTCTCTCTCCAGCCTGCAGCACTGCCAGACAGTACCAGAATTAATTTTTTCTTCTCTCCATGTTCTGTGTCTGGGATGTCCTTTGAATCAATACTTCGAGTTTTGAGCCATATTAGCTAAAATAAAAGTTACTTGAATCCACACACCACAATACCACAACAGTCAATCTATTAACTGAGACTGCAACTTCTCAGTCAGTCACCAGCAAGTAACATATACATCATGGAAACTCTGAAGGAGAAAAGGACTTCTCAAATTATGAATGTCATAGAGCAAGATGGGCAAAGGAGTTCACCATGTGACTAAGGATAGCTGATGTACAATTTGATTGTTATGAGTTAGTTCTGGAATTTCTCATTTACTACTGTTGGACGTCATTGCCCTGGATTGAAACTAGGGTAAGTGACACCGGTGTAAGATGCGAACTACCATCCCCACTCTGTAGCACCTCACACCACCTCCAACACAATTAGGATATTGGCCAAACACTGCTATCGTTTGAATCTTTAAATTCTCCATAAACTCAGAGCACTCTGTGTACGTATAAAATTGGGAAAACAGCCATATTTCCTGCTGTGTGCTTGTCTCATGGGCCATTTCATCTGGCTGGGTGACATCTTCTCCAAATCTTAACATAAAGGAAGCAGAATCCCTGTAAGAGCTCACACAAGCTTAAAACTTCACTCTGCTTTTAATAATACCACGAGTGCCTGCCTATTTTGTTTTTTGCAATGTCAAAAAAGACTGACAAGTTGATATTGATTTTTAGCTCACAGAGTAAAATTGCTAGCTCTGGGGGTCCACCATGATTGTCAGCTATGGTTTCTTCCTGTGACAGACAGGGAAACTTTCGAGTTTTAAAGATGAGGTAACTTTAAAAGCTCTAAAGAGCAAATGGCCAGTGCTGGACGCATCAAATCTCCCCCGATAGTCTCATCACCTCTCCTCAATACTGTGAAAAAGAAACCTCTCTTTATTTTTATTTAAGTCAGATATTTTAAAATAAAATGGATCAATGAGATTCAACTACGCACAGATATCTCAAAATACTACAGTAAGAAAACAGGCGAGGGAAGATGAGGAGCAGCATGTGTCAGCGCACCCAGGCAGCCAAATTAGCATTGATTCACAGAGCCGAAATGAAATAAGGACAAACCTAAAGAAATTCGAAGGTTTGGGGCAAGGAAGAAATTTAATAAAAATGGAAATAAGACCCAGGGATGTGCAGCTATGCTTTCGTGGCTCATGTACAGAGCGCTGGGTTCAACCTTGTCAGGTGATCTCTTTGTAGACAGATAAACTTTATTACTTTGGAGTGATAGACTTTGTCTTTCTCTTTACAAACTCTACTGATAAATAGTTATTAAAAAAGAGCAATCTACATCTGTCACCGTTGCTAATAGTAACCATCTTTCACATACCACCAGCTTCTCATATCACAAGTACCTTGGTCCATTTCATTTAACCTCACTCAGACCATAGTACTTGAGAGTTGTTCTTTTAGTCTGCATTTTTAACAGTTTTCCCTAGCCTGCAGGCAATGCTTTTTGTGTCTTGTGTCTGGTCTCTGCCTTGCAGTTCTGTTCATTTCATTTACCGCGTATTTAACGCCTTCATGTCTTCCTCTTATTCCAGAGACAGCTTGAGATATTTCCAAGTGTTATGGGTGGAGAGAAAATGATGGAACAGTAGCATTTCAAACTGTACCTCAGTCCTCTCCTCCAAATCACCTAATTCACACCATTCAAGAGTTTCCTTAGGAGAAGGCATGCCAAAATGCTTAATTTATACAAAATGTGCTTTAAAATTGCCTCTAGACACCAGTTCACAGGTTGAGTATCACCATGTGGTATTTATGCAGACACTATAGCAAAGGATGTTCAATGTAGCTTCTCATCTCTGATGCTTCCATAGGCTCTTGTAAAAGTCACAAGAATAGCAGGGAAAGAACGTCAAAGGCTGTGTGGTTCAGCCGAGACAGGTTGTTTGACTATCTAAGGAAAGGCACCGTTCTCAGTCTCTCAGCATCAGATTCTATATTCCAATCTCACTTCTGGCTCCTGTCCTTGCTGCAGCAAGCCAATCCATGCAACCTCCTTAACTGACAGGAGAACTTGACCTCTGTGGACAAGAGAGCTATAGTATTAGCTATAGTTAGCTCTTCAGAGAACTCCAATGGGACTGAAAATAACTTGTTTTCATACTCCACGGAAGAACTCCTCCACACCTTGTACATAATAAATAGTGATTAGAATATTAAATTTCTAATGCTTCTCAATAACTATACTGAACCTGATCAGTACTCCCCATGCTGTATTCCAAATTGTAGAATAAAAGACATATTCCTATATTTTAAGGAAAATATTGCTTGAAACAATCTAAGGGGAAAAAGCAGAATGAATAAAAAGCTGTCAAACTAGATACCACCATTATGAAATTGTTGAAAAGGTTAAATGTCAGAGCCAATGTAATTGGAGGAATGAAGGGGTGATCTTGTGCTTTCTCTGGTAGCAATATTTCCCATAAATCACAAACACAACAGTACATTGACCAAGATTCTTAGAGAAAGAACCGTATCAAGTCAAAGAAAATGCCACTGATCTTATCTTTCCCCTTCGTTGCTTCTCTTCCATTGTAAAACTACATGTATGAATACAGTGCAATATTGATTTATGATGACAAGTTTGGAGATTTATCTTTTCTGTGCTTGAAAACAAGAGTCCTTTGAACTTTTAAAACCATCCAAATAAAGATGTGAAATGATTATACTAAAATCAAAGTCAAAGAAACAATTGAGGCCCACTCAGTCACTTTTTTCTTTTTTCTTTCTTTCTCCTTCCCCAACCACTGGAGGAGTCAATGCTGTGTTCATTTAAGGGACCAAAACATGCATGTGTAAATATATTTCTTGCAACTGTTCTTAATTCTTCAGAAATTATTTATGATCAAAATAGTCTTAAGAGCCTCTATGCAAACCCCTGCTCTGGATAGGGAGCCAACAGAAACAGATCACCATGAGATGAGCTCCCTCTTCCTCTCTGGAGCCCAGGTGTAACTGGAGCTTTGGCTTTGACAATCCAGCCAGGAAGAAGCAAGGCAAGTTCCCATGTAGCCTGTGAACACACTCTTCATTTCCCTCAATAGTAGCTACCCCAGAAGAATGAAGCGCATGTGCTGAACTGGTTTCCAGGTTAAGCTCAAAGCTTTTCACTGAGCCAGCACTTAAGGCACTGTGGTGGTTTGAAAGAAAATGGCCCCTAAAGAGAGTGGCACCATTAGGAACTGTGGTCTTGATAAAGAAAGTGTGCCACTATGGAGACGGGCTTTGAGGTCTCTTGTGCTCAAGCTTCTCTCAGCATGACTGACAGTCAACTTCCTGTTGTCTGTAAGATGTAGCACTCTCAGTTCTAGCACCACATCTGCCTGCATGCCACCATGTTCCCTGTCATGACGATAATGGACTGAGCCTCTGGAACTGGAAGCAAGTCACCCCAGTTAAATGTTTGCTTTATAAGAGTTGCCATGGTCATGGTGTCTTTTCTTATTTAAGAAAACCTTAACTAAGACAGATATTGTACTAACATGACTAGGAATGAGTATTCTTCTACTCCTGTCTTATGAATGCCAGAATTAACTCATCAAATTGAAGAAACAGGCAGTTTCTTTAGGCCTCTGTGACCCTCTCTTAAGTAAGAAGAAGGTTGGTTTTAATATTTTCCGGTTTATAAGTGCATAAAAACTAAATTATTCCTGGTGAGTGAACACTTAGCATAGTGTTTCTTATGGGAGATGTTTTCCTTTAACAAGGGTTATCAGGGAATGGACAATATCCACAATTGTCCCAACATGTCTCTGTCAGTAAATGTCTAAAAAAAGCTATTGATCTAAAAGAGGAAGTGACTACCAAGGAACAGGGAGGAGACAGCCCCATCAGTGTTAAGTTACAGATAGTCATGATGATAAAAATCCAGAAACTGGATGTAATCCTGATGCCTATGACTGTTGATTAGCTAGTGTATACTTTAAAACATTTTAGGAGCATGCATGTCATCTTAAGTGTTTTTAGCCACAAAAAGAATAAGATAGAAGAGGAAAAGGGCAAGAAAAAGACACACAAGGCTACTTTTCAAGGTGGTAGAGGTTTTTTATTGGATATGAACATGAGCATGTCCCTGTATCCAATGAAATCAACTAGCAAGTGTTGATTATGTCTATGTATACAGTTTACCATTTGCATATCAATAATCAGTTTGTAGAGAAACTATTATTTGTTTGTATAACAATTATGGATCAATAAACACAGGAAAGGAAAATGAATACCAGGTGAAGCATCACCCCCCAAATTGATTCTCTGTGAATAAGTAGTCACAAAGACCTGGGTTTTTCATGTTTGGCTTGTCAATATCTAATACTTTGGGAGCTCTTTATTTCCTATACATTTTTTTCCTGGTTTCTATTTGAATATAAATCAAATACAAATTTTTGGAAAGTAAAATATGAGACCTAATTTAAAGAACAGGGGGCTTCTTTTCCTACATAGGACTAACCTTGCCCAGGGCCATGTTAATTCCACTCATTAATCTTTCGTTCTAATGAGCTAGCCATCAGTTGTGTAATTTTTATTTTATTATTCCAATTTATCACACTGAATTATGTTATTATTTCTGCCTTCCATTAGTGAGAAGGAGACAACACTTGCTGCGAATTTTATTTTGCCATAAGGACTGTGCTAATCACTACATGCAGCTAATCCTGCCAGTATTCTCGGGAATACTGAGGTGGGCATTCTAGCACCTGTTTCACATGCAAGAAGGCAGATTGTGGAGTTTAGGTGAAAAGCCAAATTGTTATTGTTTTATCAGTACCGTGGTTAAACCCCAAACAAGCTTCTTCTAAGGCCTGTGTTCTGTTGATGCATGGTGCTAGCTTTTTCTTCCACTACCCAATAATTTGGTATTATTTCTGAGATCACATAATGGGATCTAAGGGAACTTGAATGGGAGGCAGAGAAGAGCTGTCTGAAATTTTTTTTCTAATAATGGTGATAGATTACATTGATCCATGGAGACAAACATTTCATGGGACACCCCGTGGTCATCAGTGTGTATTTTGTAATGTGTTTTCTGCAGCTAGTGATCCAAATAAGAGCATAGATGCTTTTCCCTCAAAAGAGCAGCACATTGTTTTAGACTCATAATCTGTGTCTTTGCTTCCTTGGGGACATTCTACAAAGTCCACTGGTAGATTTGAAGATTTTTACCATTACAAAGAGATGATGATGATGATATGAAGGTAGATAGTTAGATAGATAATAGATAGATAGATAGATAGATAGATAGATAGATAGATAGATAGATAGATAATTGGATGGATAGATAGATGACATATAGATTTTATATATACATATATGTATAATATCAGTTTTGTTCTTTGTAAATAAAAACATTAGCTGAAATTTTAAGCTTAGGATTTTTAAGGATGACGTTAGTAAATAATCATGCTCACCATTTCTCTTGGGTGACGTCAATCATTTCAACTAGTCAAGCAATTAACCACACAGATTAGACTCATTAAGAAACCTAACACAGGTATTTTCAGAGAAAGTGGTCTTTGACTGGACTTCTTAAAGTTTTGAAAGAGTAACTGAGGTTCATTTCCTCCTCTATGTGATAATGTTTAATGACATCAATTACTCAGTTCTAAGAAATATAAAATCAAAACCAGAGTGACCTTAGATGATGCTATAACATACCTTGTTGGTGGGTTTTTTTTGCATCATAAAATTAAGAAAACTCACAGTATGTTGCTTGTTCATGCTCCCACTCAGCACCCTTGTTGTTTGATTATTAAGGACAAAGGAAAGAAAGAGCATGACATTCAATGGGTGGTGAATGCCACTACCTAATCACTTAGCCTTCTGCAAGCTTTAATTCATTTGCTCCTCATGGAGATTAAAAGCAATTGGGCATATTCACTTGAAATTCAGACCTAGAGCTAGGGAGAAATGAATGATACTGTTTCAATCAATTCATTTATTCTGGTGTCTGTCAAAGGTCCATAAAACAAGCAGATAAATGACTGAGATGGAACCACTAAAGAGGAAACAGTTGGAGGAAGAAAGCACAAATCAAATTTAAGATAAAAAGTAAAAAAAAAAACATACAATAGGAGTTGTAATTTAATGCCATCTCCCCTCAGATAAAGAGATAAGGTTATGTCTGGGTAGACATCTATTGAGCATTTACTATGTGACTGGTCTTTTGATACAAGCTAAACAAGTAAATCATCATAACCTTTGGTGGCAAGGTTCTTCCACTCTAGTAAGAAGTCTATGCATGTGTAGGTATGTATGTTCACATATACACAGAGTTATAAAATAACTGGAAGTTTTCATGGCTGAAGTATGGATCATGAATGAGGAAGCATGAAATGAGGCTGATGAGTCTGCTGAGTAGGATAAGGCAAGTTTTCCAAAGGATGAGACATGGGTCTTACAATAGCACAGTGAAATAGGCCAAAGTGTGTTTGCTTTGAGGCAGATAATTTTTTTTAAGCAGAAAACACATTAAGGAAGCCAGACGGAGTAATTGTATTGCCTAGAGGACTCAGAAGTTGCTTGTCTTGCTGTGTTAGCAGGGGTGTTCAAGAATTAAAGTGTTAGGATGAGGACCAATTACAGAAAACCACAGTGCTGCCCCAGCAAGACAAGGCACACTTAAGGCAAAGAAGAGACAAGGAAGTGTTCAAAGAGAAGAATGGGGAGATGGTTGGTTCTGGATGGACAGCTCTCTCCTGGATAGACAGACCCACCATGGAGCCCAACTTGAATATGAAAAGATGAAGCCCAAGAGCAAGGACAGACAGGTTTGCTTGTTGCTCTGTGAAGAAAATGCCTCTTCTGAACTATTCCAGAGTGATCACCACTGGGCTGTAAAAGAGATAAGGAAGAAACATAGGAACCACATGTGTAGTCGACCATTAATACCCATGGTTCATGCATCTGAACATTTATAGTGCAAATTATAAACAGACAACATTTGAAAGGAGTTATTTTAGCTGGCCCCACTGAAATTAAAGCACCCCCCGCCAAAAAAAAAAATCCAGCCTCCATTGAGATGCCATGTTGAAAAATACAGCATCTTAAGGAGAAGAGATCTGGAACAGGGATGGACAATGACTTGGAAGTAAAGAATATTTGATGCACAAGAATGAGAGTCAAGATTCAAATCCCAGCCTCCACACGACAAGCTGGGTGTTCAGCGTGGAGGCAGACAGAAACTAGAGGAATCACTGGGATTTGCTGGCTCATGGCCTTGACAAAAAAAATGCAAGTTACAGGTTCAAGGAGAGACTCTGCCTCAAAATAACTAGAGAGGAATAGAAGAGGACACTTTCCCTTCCCCGCTCCTTGAATCTCCGTTTATGCCCACACATTCATGCACATGCACCATACACAAATATACACACACCAATGCACACTCAATAAATAAGGGCAGATCAAAACCAGGCATGGTGGCATAAATCTAAAAATCCCAGGAATTAGGAGTAGAGGCATAAAGATCAGGAATTCAGGCCAGCCTCATCTACCATCTAGGCAGTGAGTTTGAAGTTAGCCTTGGTTATATAAAATCTTGAGAAAGCGGGGAAAAGCAAACACTATTATCTGGCAGACTTCCCGCTTGCTTGCTGGTATAGCTGTTACTCTCTAGTTCAGCTAGTTCATCTTTCCGCATCTTTATTTGTTTTATACAATGAAGGATTATTTATTATTCTACTTTTCCAGAATGTTATTATGATAATGAAATGAAGAACTTTAAGAGAAGCATAGGCTCCCATACACCTATATGTTCTCTTCTCACCTCTTAGGGCTCCTCCATATATATGTACACACACACACACACACAAACATACACACAGGTATGCATGCACTAAATAATAAAATAGATCTTTTTAAAAAGCTGTTGTGCTTTTATTGATAAGAGTTGTGTGTTTTCTCTTGGCTATTCACTATAAAAAATAGGGCTCTTTTATTCTTTCTTTTTTAGTATTTCTACAGAGAAGATTTTACCAATCTTGTATGTATCTATGAGATTCATTTATAAAATGTTTCATTCTTATTGTTGTCTTAGTCACTGTACTAGTACTGTGATGAGATGCTGTGACCAAGACAACTATTATTTTAAAAAAGGCATTTAATTGGAGGTTTTCTTACAGTTTCAAAGGTTTATGCCATTATCGTTATGATGGGGACAACGGTAGCATGCAAGCAAGAGCTGATGCAGCATCTGAGTGTTACATCCTGGAGCTTGGCAGAGACACTTTGGGCTTGGCATGGGCTTTGGAAACCTCCAAGCCCACCCTCAATGGCATACTTCGCCCAACATGACCAAACTTATTCCAACAAGGCCACACCTCCATATCCTTCTGATCTTTTCAATAGTACCACTCCCTGGTAACTAAGCATTCAAATATGTAACCCTATGGGGGACACTTTTTATTTCAATCTGCCATAGCTGTCCTCATTTTCATGTGCTTTTTTCTTGGAATTGTCTTTACAAGATTTTGTTCTTTAGCTTGAGACTCCAGTACCAAGCAAGTAAAGGAAACTTTTCACCCTGAATGACTTGGCTTTAGTAGCTTTTGTCTCTTACTGAACAACCCAAGGTAGGTAATCCTAGTTGTTTTTCCTTTTTAGAAAGGACAACCCTTCTGGATCTCAGTCCATCACAAGCGTCTCTGCTTAACTCTTGAGCTCTTTCACAGACCAGGTTTTTCTTCATTTCTCTTTTGAGTTGTTAGAATGTGTGTCAGAATTATACTGAGATTTTGAATTGTGCTGAGAGGACTATGCTGTTTCAGGCCAGCATTCTGCCAAGGTCATATTCTCAGTCACCCATCCTTCTCTGTCATATGACACCAAATGCTTTATCTGGTGCTTCTGCAGACTTGTCCAGAGAGGAAAACTGGGGATGCTGTCTTCCTCCAGAGAGCCATGGTGGTGTCCATCCTTCGGGGTATCTTGATGACAGAGTTCTCTCAATGGGAAAGTGAGTTACTAGGCTGCAGGGAAAATGAAAAGACAAGTATGATTCTGGCTCTTGGAGGTTCTAGTAACAGAAGAAAGTCCACAAAGAGTTGCAGAGATGAAAGTTCCTAGGAAAATCCCACAGGTTAAGGTTTTCCGAACTGGTTAGAAGGGACGTGACAACATCTACCACAGCCTTTGAAATCTAAAGCTCACAATACGACAGACCTTGAGATACAGGGGCTCTCTATGTTTTTTTTTTATTTTTTAAAGATTTATTTACGTGTGTGTGTGTGTGTGTGTGTGTGTGTGTGTGTGTGTTGTGTGTGTATGTATGTGAGTGTACCACATGTGTGACTAGTGCTGAGAGGCCAGAAAAGGACATCAGATCCCCGGGAACTGGGGTTATAGACACTTGTGAGCTGCAAGGTGGTCTCTGAGAAACAAATCCAGATCCTCTGGAAGAGCAGCAAATGTTCTTAACCACTGAAACATCTCTCCAGCCTCCTATATGACACTTTAAATATTGGCTTTCTCTACTTACCTTCCTGTAAGTCTAAGATAATCAAGAATTTAATTAACAATACAAGATATCATGCAAAGGCAGATTTGCTGATGAGTCATTGATTTGCTATGATCCCTTTTTCTTAATAGAGAACAGGACAGAATGTGAAATTTGTAGTTGTCTTCTATATTAATATAAAAACTTATACTTTATATAATATGGAAATAGACTATTTGAATTTTTATGTCTATAAATTTAGATGTTTATTATCTAAATTTATATTCTACACACACACACACACACACACACACACACATATATATATATATATAACTAGGATATTAATATGGAATCCTTACTTTTCACACTTATTAATTCATGTTTATATTTAGTTTGCATTAAATTGTGTACCACAGCCACCTTAGTAAAAAAATATTGAAATATATGCACAGCACAGCATATTGTTGACTCAAGCATCCAGCTGTTTGACCCTTTAGAAATTGTGTTACAGACTATAGTCATGCTGACCCCAAAGGTCTGGAATTAATAGAATTCATATTAGTCTAAAGTGAATGGCTGTACCTTTTTATGTTCATCATATCATATTGCATAAATGTCTCTACAGCACTTAGCAATCCTACTTAGATAGTTATGATCTTGAAAACATGTGCATTTCATCAGCCCAGACACTTATTGCTAAGAACCAACCCATATTAGGTGTTGGAAAATATTTACTCTGGAGTGTGTGTGTGTGTGTGTGTGTGTGTGTGTGTGTGTGTAGACAATCACCTAGGTGCTTATTCATTTTCACATATACACATGCACACACAAAACACATATACACCTGTTTCCCCTGTTCTTTTGAAATCTGTTACATGTTCTAGTTTCATTCATGTTGCTGTTATAAAATACCTTGACCAACAGCAATTTAGGGGAGGAAGGGTTTAATTGCCTCACAATTCCAAATTACTCTGGTGAGAAGCCGAAGAGGTGAGAGCTAGAGATACCTGGTCACATTGCCTCTGGTCACGAGCAGCGAAACTCAAATGTACCCATAGTGCTTCTTGCTTTCATCTAGCTTTTTCCGATCTTGCACGGTCCATAACTTCCTGTCTAAGGAATGTTGCTTCCCACACTGGGCTAGGTCTTCCTACATCAATGAACAGTGAATACAGTTCCCCAAAGAATGCCCACAGGCTAGCAGGCTCTAAACAGTTCCTAATTAAAGCTCTCTTCTCAAATGAGTCTAAGTTGTATCAAGTTGACACTTACAACTATCATAGCATGTTTCAGATGGAGAAGGAAAACAGTACAATATGTGTACACACACCAAGGAAGCGTATTTTATCTTTCCTATTCGTCTCCTCATCGGCATGTAAATTTCTAGAAAATACATCCTACTTTGAAACAAGACGCAGGCTTTGAATAAGACTTTGCTCCAGTAGAACAGGATTCTGAGTAGTCAATTTAAACGCCCAAGTTGGGAGTTTTGTATAATGCTTTTCTCACTTTCTCTGGAAATATTTGTTAAACTGGTCCTTTCTTATGACTTTGCCCTTTTTTAGAAACAGAACGTATTTATATAAAACAAAGAGGACTCTGTAATAGTTCTAATTCTCTAGTGAGTCCCAGGATTTATTTCCGAGTAAATCTTCACAGATATGATCCCAATATAGCCAGAGGCCCCAAGAAGCTGAAAATTGGGAAGAAAACTTGGACACTATGTGTTCCTATGAGATCTGAGTTTCACTAGAGGCTGAAAGTCTATGCCAGCTCTCTGATGTATCTGTAATAAAATGTATTATAAGAACATACTAAGGAGATATTGCAAACACAACTTATTTACAACTTTATATGTTTTCAAATGTACATTAATGCCAGAGTTAGTAGTCCAGAGAGTTGTCATTGGACAGGTACCACCAGAACCAGGCGAGCCCAGTGTCTTCCTTGTGGCTTGACCATGATACGATCTCCACTGTGCCCTTTCCAAATTCCTCTTCCGGAGGAAACATCCCCGTCAGAAAACCCTAAATTAATCGACAGGTATCCAAGGCAAACTGGTGAGAGCTGGTTCCTCATTTTGGTCACCACTGGTTAGACGAAACATTCTTAAGTGAATTAGTGGTGGGAAAGCTGACCTTTGAGAAGTTAAGAGTCTGTCGCCAGATGACCAGGTTTGGATGAGGTGCTGCAGGGAAACCTTTCTGCACCTAGACTCACAGTTTCTCTTCTCAGGATGTTGTGTCACTGGCTTCCATAGACATCCAAGCTGAAACTGTGCAAAGCCTCTGGCTGCCCAGTATATCACCCGGTTTGTCCAAGCCATCATAAAGCTCCGTGAGTGTCCTTGCGTCTCACTCTTGCACTTCAATTCTGGCCTCTAATTTTTTTCCTTTGAGCCCAACAAAGTTTCCTTCTGCCTTCCTCTTGTCTCTTCCAACACTCGTCATCTCTTCTGTCTGCATCCCAGGGTCTTTCCCCCAGCCTAGTGGTGTCTCCTTACCCCCCACCTCCATCTCTGTCATGCCAGGGGCAGCTATTGAGCAGAGTCCTGGTTATATTACAGACCCTTACAGGTCTAACTAAGACCCAACTCTGCCTTCTATTGCCCACATGGCTGTGAGTGGATTGTGATCTCTCCAGTTCTCACTTTCCTCGTTTATAAAAGTTGATAGTGGTGGTGCTTAAACCAAAAGATTGTTCCATGGCTGGGGTTGTAGTTCACTGGTAAAGTGCTTGTCTAGCATGCCCAAAGCACAGGTTTTGGACCTCAGCATTACAACACTGAATTATAATCAAAAGACATCATTGTGGATATTAAATGAGTTGGTGCCTGCAAATAGCTTATCACAGGCTGGTCATAAATCCTTAGTCATTCTCATAGCAATAATAGTGATTAGCGTTTGACATTCTTGTGGCTAGAAAGTACCCAGAACCAATATAGGTATAGGAAATTGCTAGATAGACAAATGTTATAAACGAAAATGAAAATGATACTGGTCGCTGTCATTTTGGCAAATTAAAAATATCAAATTGATCCAATATACTGAAATCTTGAATTATTGAATATCAAACTTTCAATTAACTTGAGCATAAGCTGTTGATATAGATACACATCTTAACCTTTCATAAGTAATAACATTATTCTCCTTTATATGTCAGCAGTTCATAATTTCAACATGTGGAGGTCTTCTTCATGTTCTCATAGACTGACTTGGTTGTTGAGGATGCCGAGGGAAGGACAGGTCCAATTCCTGCACTGTACACATTTATTATCTCTATAATCCACTAGAGATCTCAAAAAAAAAACCACAAAGAACTATATGGCTTACATAACAAAAAACAATTCGGTATCATTCTAAAGACTAAAACATCTTTAGGTCATGATATGTTTCATGTTAATTTCTGACAAGGTCAAGGTCAAGCTTCCTGCTTACAGGCAGCCACCTTCTTGCTGTGTTCCTTATGTAGCCTTTCCTTTGTATATGTGGGAAAAGTTTCCTGTATATTTTTCTCTTCTTACAGTGACACTAATTTTATTAGGTCAGAACCCCTTCTTTATGATCCATTTACTTTCATTATTTTCTGTAGTGTTCATCCTCCATATACAGTCATGTTAGGGATAGGACTTCAGTGTGTGACTTTAGACAGGCGAGGCACAATTCCACCCAGAGCACTAGGCAATGAACAAGAAACTTAATGGTCATCTATAAATTACTTTGGCAAGAATATGCCTGGCCCAAATCTCTAGTTAAGTATGGTGATGTTCTCTCTCAACCTGACATGTTTTAAATCACCTAGAAGAAACACTCCTGGGTATAAATGAGAGTATTTCCTAGAGGTTTATCCAGTGAGGGAAGACCTTTCTTGAATGCAGATAACACCTCCCCATGAATGGAATCCCAGACCTAATGAAAAGCGTGGAAAGAAGGAAGCCCCCTGAAACCCAGCATTCATGCCTCTCCTCTCTGGCAGCAGTATAAGCCCCCTTACTCTTCTGATTCCACCGCTAGAGCCACGCTGCTATTATGCATTCTGCACAATGATGGACTGAACCATCGAACCGTGAGCTGAAATAAACTATTCCTTCATTAGGTAGTTGTCAGGTATCTTCTATCAGCAACAGGAGAGGTAACAATTTATCCTTTGTGAAATAGCAGAAACACATTCTAAAAGGAAATAAAAGATCTTTGTACTGATACTGTGCAAAGATCTTTGAGAATCCGGGTGCGTAGGTTCTCCTCCTTCAGCTGCAGTGGCATTGCCATTTGCACAGATGGGTTTCTAAGTCAAGGCACTCTGCCTCTCTGTGACTCAAACCAATGAGTGCTAATGATGCTTGCAAAGTTGCTATGAATCATAAAAGAGCACCGCAAGTGGAAGGAGCTCTCCTTTTCGTCACACGCTTTTCCAAAAGATGAACCTGAGGTATTTTTATCATTGCACAGAAGAAAATCTTCATCTGTATTTGCAGCATAATTTCAAGGCATAATGATATTAAAATGAGGGTTTCAAATCTGTGAATTGATTAGACATGATTTTGAGTGTATTAAAATAAAAAACTCCAGTCCACAAGCTGCTGGGCCAATTCAGCAGAGCCTGGTCAGAACCATCTTTAGTCTAAGACTGAGTCCCCCTTCCACTGAGATTCTACAGTGTGTTCTGCTGTATTGCAATTACTAGATGTCTGAATTAGAATCTGTAAAGTGATTTCCATTCAATTCTCAATCCCAAGCATCCAGAGTTTGTTTCTTTCTAAATAAGATAAAGCATGAATATAATGAAGTCAGTTTTATTTGGTCAAGACAGGGGAGTTTATCACCCAGTGTTAATGCTAGACAAATTAATTAGTACCTTAAACATAGTTAATGAATATCTTTCATGTGAAGGAGGTCAAGGCTGTTTTTTTAGTTACTTTTGTGTTGTTGTGAGAAAACAGCATTACCAAAACTACTTATGGTAGAAATTTGGGGGGCGGGGGGCTTATGGTTCTAGAGGGATGAGAGTCCATCATAGCAAGGAGGCATAGCAGCAGAAGCAATAAAGCTGAGAACTCACATCTTTCAACACAGGCACAAAGCAGAGAACACAAAGCAGAAGTGACCTGTCCCCAGTGACCTGCCTACGCCAACAAGATTGCACTTCTAGGCCTCTTAAAGAGGTTTCCCTTTTACAACCCCTGTCTCGCAGCATCTGTCACTCACTCATCAACATTCAAACAGTTCAATGTCAACACAACACCATACAGGATCCAGACTCCCTGTGTGTTTCCCATCTTTCTGTGGCTTTTTTTCTTTAAAGACTTTAATATTTTTAAACTATTTATGTTTTCCTATGACTATCTATACCCTTTTCTTTTCTTTCTTAAGTGTCTGTGCATATTTTCAAAGACACTGTAACCTGTTTAGACGTTTTTATTTTTTTTAAATTTAAAACTGGACCTGTCTTTGCAGATCTGTAGCCTTTATTTACCATGTGAGCCAAACTTTAAACTGCTAAGCATCAGCTAGGCCCTCTCTGCAGCTCTCCCAGTTGGTTCTGCCCACTTCTCAGCAGAACCTTCAGCTCGAGGGTCTGGCCAAGAGCCGTGTTTAACTGGGAGCTATGTTTAATCAGGAATTGCATTTTATCAGGAGCTACATTTACCTGCCCCAATTCTAGGGTGTTAATGCCCACACTGCGGCAGGAATTTTTACATAGCTTGTTGTTTCTACATAACGTGCTGGTTACTTAAGTTCTTGCTGTACATCAGAGTCTCTTTGAGACACATCCTTTTCCCCCCCCAGATTTCTCAGGCCCTCTGTGAAAATTTGGGCCTCGTGTTGGGCAACAGCTACATCAGACTCTCTTGGACCACCAGTGCCCAAATCATGAAGACTTGTTGTTAGTTATGAATATTCAGCCTTATCTTATATTTGCCCCACTAACTCTTCTAGCTTAACTGGAGCTGCTTCTCATCATCTGCATTCTGCTTCAGGATATTTTACCTTGGTTTCATTCTACATGTCCTATTTTGCTGCTTCTTCGGTGTCTAGCTGGATGGGACTGCCTGGCTGGTTGGCCCCAGGCATCTCCTTCTCTTTCTCACTTATTCTCTCCCTTGAGCCTAGATTCCTCCTACTTATTCTCTCTTCCTGCCAGCCCCACTCATTCCTCCCCTGCTAGGCTATTGGCCATTCAGTTTTTGATTAGACGAATCAGGTGCCTTAGTCAGGCAAGATGCAACAAATACAATACATCTTTATATATAATTAAATATTCTGTTCCACAACAGTCTACCCCATATCATAACACAGAAGTCTATTTCTAAGTCTCTTTGTTTTCTCCACCCAAAAAGTGTTCCCAAGTATGTCGTGCTACTTTTCTGAAGATAATTTATTGACCACCAAAGCAAAGAACACCAGCATGAATCACCTGTTGACACCAGGGACCTAGTTCCTTTCATATCATCACTGCTGTTTTAAAATAGAGACTTGTTATTCATGTAATGGGTAGTAATACAAAATACTCACAGATAAAGGATATACATTGCACCTATGGACAATTTTACCATACTTTATTAAACTAAAATAATGCAATATGATGATATTCTAAGCACATATTATTTTATTCTCCTTCTACCTTAGTGATGCTTTAGACTCTGGGCTTCTGATCATTTCTTTTTCAGTTAAACTTAGCTCCAAGCCTAGATCCTAACTGAGCACAAAGAAAGATGTAAGTAGAGCTGTTGAGAATGGTGTTTTCATGTTCTACAACACAGGATCACATTTGGCTTTCGATTTTGAGTATTCTGTTTGCTTCCAGCTGAAACTCGGTTAGATGTCACCCTGTATATTCTATCCACAATGATCACTTTCATGCCTCTTCTCTATGCTAGAAATTCAAAAGTGTTTTTAATACTTAATTAGCATACCTAGAAATCTTTCTACTTCTAATTATGTCTTCCTTGCCTCTTCGCCTTGATGATTTTTCCAAAGCCCCAATTAGCTCTTTCTACTTTTGATCACATCAGACTGGCATCTCCTCACTCTTCATTCTCTTTTCCTATTTCTTTATTTCAAGTAACAAATAATTTCAGGATTCCAATTTTCATTATCTCTACTCTAGAAATGCTTAAAAGCCTTGCAAATTTTTATCTTCATACACATTTATGTTCCAGGTGATTGACAATTTAATTATACTGTGAAAGCTCATTTTCTAATCAGTCTAAAGACTACTGCAAATCTCCAGTGACCTTGAGGTGATTTCCCGCAGAGCAATTAATTACTATGTTGACCCATGTTGCCCATTTCAAGATAAAGCTGATCTTGCATTTTATGACTGTTGGCTTGGCAATACATTCCTATGTGGAGTATGAGCAAGTATCACTTACAGAACATGCATAGTGCTGAGTGCCTTGCATTTGATAGTAATAATCAGATACAATGATTTGCATGATAGAAAAATACATCCTCATTAAAGGTACAGATTGAATCAAGGTATGTAGGAAAGATAGAGCTATAAATACAAACGACCTTGACTACAAGTTAAAAAAACTAGTCAAAGGCTTGAATTCAATGATATTTAATAGAGATGCAGTAGAGACGGTTTTTTTAAATAAGTTTATATAAGTAAGAGGGAGTCTTCTAACTCACTGTAAAGTGGGGAGAAACTTGTTGAAATGTGCTTGAATTTTTTTCCTCAATATCTCATCAATGTAAGATGAGGAGAGAATGATGCATATGGGAATTAAAAGATAATCAAAATGCTCCAAGCTTTGACCAGAACTATGATTGTTACTAATGATAATAAATAACAGAAACACACCACAAACTTATTTCAAGTAAATGGAAAGTTTAAGGCCCACATAACTAAGTCTTCTGATGGGCATTAGCTTTGAAAATAGATAGATGTCAAGATCACAAAACACCATTGGGGCATAGGTTTCTTCCTTCATCTCTCAGCTCTACTTGTTCCTGATTTAATCTTGAATAAGCTTGCTATCAGCATGCCTTCTCAGGGTTCAGACCATATGAATCCAAACTTCTGGAATTGCATGTAGCCATAGTTTAGTCCTTTTTAACTTTTTGTTTTTTGAGAATTTCATAAATACTGTATTTTTATCATTTCCCCCCTCTTCTCTCCAATTCTTCTCATGTCCCTCCCACTACTCAAATTTGTGAGCACTTATTATGTAATTATAATTGTTACATACACATGTACAAACTTATTTATGTATGTATGTATGCATATAATTTTATAAATACAAACTGCTGAAATAAGTTAGTATTTCTCATATATATTTAGTAATAACCTCTTAGAATTGGTTAATCTATCAAGGGGCTCATCTCTGGAGGAGACTGATTCTCCCTCTCATAATGGGAAATTTTCACAAGACTTCAGCCCTAGAAAAAGAACTACAGGTGATTAATGGTTGCAGGATGGGGAGAATCCTAATTCCTTTAAAACCAAAGGACTTTGATGGACCCTACCATAAATGACAAACCATGTCATCACTAACTTCTGTGTCTGTGAGGAGGCAAATTTCCTTGTGTCAGGAAAGATGGGAACACTCAATGAGAAGTGGTGAAAGTATTGTATTAGATAGATACAATGATAATTTCCAGTTAGAAAACATGCCGGGCAGACTGAAACAAAAACAAGGGGAGGTGGAGGAAGTGTCTCAGTTACCTCTCTATTGCTGTGGTAAGACACCATGACCAATGAAATTTGCAGAAGAGAGAGTTTATTGGTACTTACAGAACAGTGGGATAAAGTCCATAGCCATCAGAGAGGAGAGCATGGCCGCAGTCAAGCAGGTAGGCATGGTATTAGAGAAGGAGCTGAGGGCTCACATCTTGAGACACAACCACAGGCAGAAAGAGAGCTAACTGGCAGTGGCATGGACTCTTGAGACCTAAAAGCCCACAGTCAGTAACACACCTTCTCTAATAAGGCCACGCCTCCTAATCCTCCCTGAATAGTTCCACCAACTGGGGACCAGTTATTCATACATACAAGCCGACAGGGACCCATTCTCATTCAAACCACCACAAGAAAGAACCGCATGTCTAGAAAGGGAGTATAGTGATTCAAAATATATAGTTAAGGAAGGTTTGTTTTTTTTTTTTGACAAGCATCTAAATGGCCATTGAATGATACATAAGGAGGTAGGTACTTTGGAGTTCTAATCTGTGACTCAATGCTAGAACAAAGGTGAATTTTGAAGTAAGTTTACTTTTTCTGTATTTTTATAAAAGAAATGTAACACTAAAGAGTACTTAGGATAGGAATCAAAAGACAAAAGATAAACTAGTACCACAATAAACATTTTGAACAAGTTTCTTTTAGTTTACACAAACAATACAGGTATTTACTAATCAGGAATATTCAATATCTGTTCTCAAGTTATATTTTAAAGTATAACATTTTGACACAGGACAAAAGCAGTGTGCAGAGGCTAAATGTTTTAGTGGCTCAATAATAACTTACCTGATAGATGTATTATAGCTTCAAACCAATGATTATTATATATACATGTATATTTTTTCCTTTCATAGAAACAAATATTTACAAGAGCATATCTCTTTCCATTTGTCAAAGAAAATTTCCCAAATAATAATGGCTTAGTTGGGTTAAGGAGCTATAGTATATAAAAAGATAAAAGTTCTTGGTGGAACTTGTGATATTTTTACCCAGAATATTACATTTTTAGATTAATTGATTCTCTCTCTCTCTCTCTCTCTCTCTCTCTCTCTCTCTCTCTCTCTCTCTGTGTGTGTGTGTGTGTGTGTGTGTGTGTGTGTGTCTGTCTGTCTGTGAGTGTGTGTACATTGACTGGATTGATGGATGACCACCACATGTGTGAGGTAATTATGGAGGCAAGAAGATCGCCTAGAACTGGATTACAGTTGGCTGTGAGCCAGCCAGTGTGGGTACTAGGGGCCAAACCTCTGAGTCTTCTGCAACAACAGCCAGCACTCTTTGATACTGAGCCATCTCTCCAGCCCCAATATTAAGATTTTTAAGAGAGAGGTATGAGACAGCCTCTACTATCTCCTGAAGGGAGTGATGTTTATCAGCTACTTAGCTGCGAAAGAAGCAATTCTTATTTACCACACAAGTGCTTATTATTAGAACTATTTAATAAACACTTATTACATTTTAATCATTTATTTTTTAAGTTAAATATAATTATATACTTTCCCTTCTTCCCTTTCTTCCTGCTCATTGCACCTCTCTCATTCTTTCAAATTCATGGACTTTATTCACCCATTCCGTGTGTGTGTGTGTGTGTGTGTGTGTGTGTGTGTGCGTGTGTGTTGTGTATATGTGTGTGTTTAAATATATGAATACAACCTGCTCAGATCATTTAAAGTTACTTGTATGTATATGATTTCAGGGCTGACTTTTGGTATTAGATAACCAACTGGTGACTCTTGCCTGGAAAATACGACCCACCCCACTGTCATCATTCCTTAATAGCCTGTAGTTCTTTGTCTAGGGTTGAGACCCCATGGAATGTCCTTTTTTCATGTTAGCAATCTATTAGTGTCATCCTAGTTTGGGTCTTGTTTAGGTAGCCATGTTGATGAGACTTCATGGGTAGAGCTTCTCCGACATTTCTAAACGACAGAATCACACAGTAAACTCCCTCCTGCTCTTACCATCTTTCTCCCCTTCTTCTGCCATGGTCCCTGAGTCTTTGGTGCACGGGTTGTTTTGGAGATGGATGAGCTGGAGCTGGGCATAGCAGGGTTACTTGTCACACTTTTGATTGGCTTTGGTTTTCTGGAAAGTGGGTGTGTGTACACATGCGTACACGCAGGAATATGTGTGTATACGTAAGAGGATCCAAGTTAGCCAGGTTATGAATAGTGATTATCTCATGATCAAAGAACATTATTTTGTTCTATTTTATTTTATCCCATCTACATCTGTTTTTCTATTGCTTCAATTTTCTATACAGTGATTTATTGTCTCGATGTGTTTTAACATATCAAACTTTATGAGCACTTCTCAGCAAGTTCTTTGCTCTTAGTCCCCAAAGTCATGCCAGGTGTTTCAGGGGGGAAAATAAAAAAGCTGTTCTGATTCTTACTATGTGTCAGCAAAATGCAATTGCTCTGTTATAAGCTGATCAAAGGAAAAAACCATCAGTTTGACTAGAGTTGGGAGGACGTCCACCATGAAGACAAAAGCTGGAAGCCCTGTCGTCTGGGACAGAACCTGTGATCGCTAGGATTCTACCTTACTTTCTCATTTTAATTACACACAAAAGATAATTTCCCCCCAAATCCCTATATTTCTTCATACTATGACACAATGACATGAAAACAGGTATGTAGTATCTATGCAATGTTCCTTAGCATTAACTAAAGCCAATATCAGACGTAGCTTAAGCATGTATTCATGGCAAAGATGGAGGACCTATGTTGTTAGCTTTTTCACTAACAATTTGAGAAGAACAACTTACAAAACAGTAAAAGGAAATTTTCCTTTAACTTGAAACATCATTTTCCATGTTCTAAATACAGATAGCTATAATAATTTAGGTAAGTACTAAGTATCTATCACAGATTGCTATAAATTATTAGGCATGTATTGTCATAAATCTTGAGTCTATACCTTGACAGGCAGTCAGAGCCCCCTAATTTCACAGAGTGCCAGAATAAACACAGATGGAATATGACATGTACAAACACCAACTGTCTATCTTGTGCTGTAAAACTGCTAAGTGTTTATTTTCTAATAATTACAGTGAAAATGTATTTCTTAAGAGACTCAAGGGCTCAACCTCAGATACTTCTCTGCTTCATTTTTCCTCCTTTATTTGCCTATCAAAACAGTGGGGGAAATGCTCCCTCATGAAAGCACTGTGCCTGTCACTTCTCTCAGGAAGAAATGCATCACCTTGTTTAAACATCACGCCTTACAGCAAACATGGTGTTATTCTCCTTTACTAATATAATATAATCTAAACCATGGTGTCTAAGTTCATCTGCAGGTCTGCAGAGCTAGGAACAAGCAGTCTGAACAGCAGCCCCGTCTCTTATCCCTCATATCCTAAACAACTCTTGCCTAAAGAAGGTCACAGTGGCTACCGTGCCGCAGTGAGAACACAAGAAATCATTCATATCACTTGCTGATTTGGGGCAACACCAGCAGGTATTCTGTGGAGGAGGAACCTTCTTCTCAGATACAACTGAATTCCATTTTATCTGAAGGGGAGAAACACATCAACTCATACCACAGGGTTATTTTCAGAACGTTTAGTAATTTGTTCTCTATAAAGAAAACCTAGATGGGGTACATTTTAAGACTATTCTTGAAGCTATTTTCCTTGGGTGCTTTTTTTTTTTTCTTCTGCAGATCACAGAGGATCTGAAAATGCAAAGATGTTTCCCTCTCAACAAAAGTTTTGAGGACAGATGGTTGAGTTTAATCGAGACAAACGGCAATTGGTTCCTGTCCTGTTTGTTCTATAAAAATGGACATATCATTTAATCTACAAAATCTAGCCAGTTCCTATGTGTTATGGGAACAAGAGAGGGACCCATGATGATTACCTGAGATGTCAATTGATTTGGAAGTTCTAAAAGTGACTGGGTAAGAAATGACTCCAAGTACCTACCTGACTTCTGAAACACAGATCCATGAAGGTGTTGCAGGCTGCTTTCTAATTGTGTTGGGCATAACAGTCAATTTTCACAGTCACACAATTCCAGATGTGGTTATAGTGTAACAAACCCAGCCTTCCTAAAAGGGTACATTTCCTGGAGTCACCATATGAGAATCTTCCTTCTATTTCAAATAATCTAAGTGCCACATTTTTTTTTCAAATAGTGTTTTGCTATAGTGATGTTTTTATGTCCCAGAAACAGTTTGAGGGCATGACATGGAATGTCAGATAATAAAAACACTCCCTCCTATTTTTATAAAAACAGAATCCCCTGCACATATGTCCTGCTGTATAGCTGTGATCCACACAAGCCAATTTCTCCTTTAACTACAAAGGTAACTATTGTATTTACTAACTAGAAAAGATCATACTTTTTACGCTGTTGTCTAAGAATCCAAGGGTCAGGACGCCCATGTTCACTAGATGAATAATCCATCCTGTGCAAACATACCGTACTCTTGTGTGATCCTGAACCTCGTCTTTAATTTATATCTGTTCTAAACTAAATTTAAAAGCCAATTACCATCAGAGAAAGACACTGGAATAATCAAGTAGGACAAGGACAGGACCTTTGGAGTCTTTCCTGGGTAGCTGCTCTAATAGGCTGAAAGTAATTCTGAGACTGCCCGTCACAGGGAACAGTATGTAATTCCCACAGTCAAATCCACTTTGGGAAATACTCCTGTGCTGAGCTGCCAGACTTTGCCTCCATTCTGAAGCAGTGAGTCTTAACACCTTGAGCAATTGTGGAGAAGGTCCCCGTACTACAAATTTTATGCAGACTGAGTCACAACCCTTTGGTGGTGATGGATGTAATTAAAATGAATTATGCAAATGTACCATGAAAGCGATTAGAAATGGAAATGTTGATGAGTTAATTGCCATGTCTATGAACTTTTGACACTGAAATAAAAGAAATTTAGGTGAAAATTTAGATTTTTTTTAAAAGGAAAAATAAATTCAAAATTATTAAAGCAAACCCAGGAATGGAGACTGACCATCTTCCAGAACATCATAGGAAGAAGACCAGAGGGGCACTGGATGTACGTGGGAATTTCTCAGTCAGTAGGTTTGGTGACAAAGGAGAAAGTTTAGCACAAAGTGAAGGGTCGATTGCGAGTTGATAGAAATCACCTTCCTGCTTTATAACTGAATTTCTTTTTAATTTTTTTATTTAAAAGTTTTTTTTTATTTTACATAGCAACCACAAGTCCCTCCTTCTTCTCCCTCCACCATCCCCCCCACCCAATCCCCCATCCATGGGGACATCCATGGGGAGTCAAAGTCTGGTACATCAAGATGATGCAGGAACAGGCCCTTCCCCACTATCAAGGCTGAGCAAAGTATCCCTCCACAGGGAATGGCTCCAAAAAGCCAGTTCATGCTCTAGGGATAAATACTATTCCAGCTGCCAGTGGGTCCACAGGCCGCCCAAGTCACAGAACTGTCACCCACGTTCAGAGGTCCCAGTTCAGTCTTTTGCAGGTTCCCCAGCTATCAGTTCGGAGCCACTGAGGGAAAGCAGGGAAAGAGACATCTTAATAGAGGGAGCCATTATAGGATTAGGGAGAAATCTGGTAGTAGTGGAACTCCCAGGAATCCACAAGAATGACCCCAGCTAAGACTCCTAGGTAAAAATTTGTGGAAAGTATTCCATGCAAAAAAAAATAAAAAAGAAAAGAATTTTTTTTTAAAAAAAAAAGAGGAGATCAGAGAGACCAGCAAGAAAAATTAAAAAATGGAAACATACCAGCAGTTGAGAATTAGTAATGGATCTGTGCAGAGCACATTTCCTGCTTTGAGGAACTTTTCAAAATAGCAATTTTCAAGTTAAGACAAGACATTGTTTAGAATACTCATAAAGGTGGGTGGTAGGAGGTAATCGACTAATGGCCACAAAAATCTATTCATTTGTTGGTATTTCCATATCTTTAATAAAACAGAAGACTTTTGAGTTTTGAATAGATACCAGTGTAAGTGGTGTATAAATGGAAAATGGACAAGTCCTGGGGAGCTGTGGCCTGACTCAGAAGCATTAACCTCGCGAGCTTAGGTGGTGACAGCTTAAATGTCTCTGAGTAACGAGAACTGTCAGAAAGGCTTTTGTTTAGTGAGTTGGAGCAACTACCTTTCCTTGACAGTATCTATTTTGGTGAGCCTGACCCGAGGCAGATTTAAAAAGCAAAATACAAAAAGACATATTCCTTGATAGTATGTCATACTTATAATTTTTGTTATTGCTGTCATTTGATTTTTCCATTAAAAGAATCATCAATGTTAATTTAATAGTAATTGTTTTATGGAAGAATGGGGTCTGGTTTAAAAAAGTATAGCCTTCAAAGTCTCATGGGTTTCTATATTCGGAGAGGCCCCACAAGTGGTTTGGGATTCTGTTGTTCCCATTGTGAAATGCTTTATAATTTGAGGCTGGACAAGGAAGCCCAATGGGAAGGGAAACGTCCTAAGAGCAGGTAAAAGAGCCAGAGACATACTGGCTCCCACTGTCGGGAGTACCACAAAAACGCCAAGCTAAAAGTTATAACACAAACCCAGAAGATGTGGGGCAGCCCTAGCAGGCCCTGTGCTTGCCTACTCAGTCTCTACAAACACAGCTCTGCTTAGCTGACCAGTGGGCCATGGAGTCCTCTATCCCCTCTCACTCCTACAAACTTACCTCCCTCTCTTCCACTGGGTTCCCAGAGCTTCTAGAGGAGGAATCAGATAGAGACCTCCAGTTTAGACTCTCCCCAGACGGGGTCTGACTCTGGGTCTCTGCACCTGCTCCAATCTGCTGCTGGAGAAAGCCTTTCTAAGGACCAACGGACAAAGCATCACTCTATAAATATGGCAGAGTATCATCAGGAGTCACTTTAATGATGGGGTGGGAAGGCAGAAATGATCAGTTTTACCCTAGGTCTCTGGGCTCTCCAGATTTCTGGTTTCTGGCTATCAAGATGATGCAGGGCATGCTCTGCTTCTCATGGAATGGCCTCAAGTTAAACCAGACATTGGCTGCCCATGCCTACATGTTTTGTGCCATCAATGCCCCTGCTAATATTTCCATTCCAAAACCCCTGCTCAACCCCTACTCAGCAGAAAACAGCAAGAATCTAGACACTAACATCCCTTGCAGCTGGGAGGATTCGCAGTAGGGAGTTCCAGCCATCAAGCTCAGTTAACACTGGTGATGTCCACAACTACAAGCTTGAGGAGAAAGAAGACTTAAGATTTTACCTAAAAAAGAAGTAAATAAAATAATTGTAAGCTTTATTTTGTTTATCTTTTTGAGAATTTCATACATGTATACGATGTCTTTGATCATAGCCACCCCCTTTTTGTCCCTCTAGCTCCTCCCAGAATGCCTCCTCCATGTTCCCATCCAAATTTTATATTTGTTGTCCTGTTTTTTTTTTTTTTTCAATTGTTGCTGTGTTTTAAGCTATGGCTCTTCTAGTCAGTAACTGAGACGCTACCACTACCAGCAGTGGTTGGACCGCAAGGGCCACAGCCTGAGAAAATTCTGTTCCCTCGGCCACAGACTCTTTGAAACCTATAAAGGGAACATACCTAAATTTCTATCCCTCTAAAGAACTCAAGATTCAAAGGTGCTGGTGGAACCCTGCTCTCCAGAGACTGAATAGGAAGCAGCTCACTTAGCTCGCCTCCATGCATCTGGTAAAAAGTTCCCCTGCTTCTCCTTAAAAACCCTTTGCCACCTGGCTCCTCCCTACAACTTCCTGTCAGCTAGTTACTGAAGCAGCTCCTGACTGCAGGTGAATTTTATTTAATCAAGCACATCTTTGTAGCATTAAACAAATGTTCCAGAACATAAACAAAAGAAACACACCTTAAAATAACACTCTCCAATTTAAGGTCTCTTTTTTTGTGTTCTTTAAAATCATATGAGTCAAATTATATGTGCTTCCAATATGTACATGAGTGTGGGACCACCCACTGGAGCAAGGACAAATAAGAGAGGCCACACCCCTAAAGAATACTATTCTTCCCTAAGTAGCCATCAACTTCCAAAAGCTCTTAACTAGGCTTGGGTCCTCAAGATGCCACCCAGGCACCCACACTGTAGAATATAATGGCGTGAATTGATAGAATCTTGAGCAGGTAACCACAGCTACTGTTGAGTATAAAGGCCTTGCCATGTCCAGAGCAAGCTCCTTCTCAGCATCTTCCTTGGCAGCTGGCTCATCAAATCCTCCCATCCTTTTTCCCCCACAAGGGACCTCACATTTTCATTGGTCTCTGAACACTGTAATCCAGACCTGGCAGGAAGGTAGTCTATGTAAGCATGGAAAGAGGGGCAAGGGAACGAACTTGATTGAATTTATGATGCTTGTTTGTGAGGGAGGAATTGTAGATGCTTTAGAGCCATTCTCCTACACTTGTGTTTTGTGACCCCCCAGCTCTTTTGGGATCATCTTATTAGGGACAGCCTCTGGAACTGTCTTGTTTCTTGGGACAATATTAACTTCATGAAAATGATACTCAAAAGCAAAATTCAATCTCTGAGTATGATTGCTATCTAGATCAAGTTTTTTGTTTTGTTTTGAAATACAGTTTTGAGATATATGTGTGCTTCCTGTTAGTTCTAGAACATTGAGCTTTAATAAAAAAGCCTGTCTAAATATAGAGAACTCATTGGGAAATCTCTGTCATGTGAATGAATACATCTTCTATTTAAGTTTTTTTTTTTTTTGAGACAGGGTTTCTCTATAACTGTTGAATCCTATCCTTGAGCTAGCTCTTTTAAACTCACAGAGACCCGCCTGCCTCTACCTCCTGAGTGCTGGGATTAAAGGCATGCATCACCACTGCCTGGCTAAATGAATACATTTTGAAAGAGTAGATTTCATTTTTCCTGTTGCTAAAATATTTTTTCAATAATGGGATTATGGCAAGACTTACAGAACTGTTGTTTGATACATGCATGGTTTAAGAGCAATGTGATAGCTAATACAAAAGGACCATTGATTCTAGTTGTATACCAGGACTAGTCACAGGGAAAGTCCCTTGTCACTGTGCAGCAACCACACTCTTCAGGGCAACAATGTAGATAGTTGTTGTTTTCCACAATACTAGAGCAAACCATGGACTCCAGTCAGAGCAGTGAGTGAATGGAACATCTTTAGAAACAAATATTAACATGTGATTCTAAGAACAGCATTGTGTATAGGTATGTATGTATGTGTGTGTGCACTCATACACACACGCACAATTCAATATTGATGAGTGCCTGTGTACGTGTGTGTACATATAGATGCCAAATTATATGTGCCTCCACATATGTGCATGAGTGTGGGACCATTCACTGGAGCAAGGACAAATAAGGGAGGTCACACCCCTAAGCTACTGTATTTATTGTTTTAAGAAGTATATTTTTGTTTAGTGTGTTTGTGCAAGTGAGTGCATGTGTGTATGTTTTCCTCATGTTTGACAACAGGTACCTTTATCTGCTGGGTCAACTTGCTCACTCATGCCATGTTTTTAAGATAAACTATCTCACAGAACCTGGAGCTCACCTATAGAGCTATATGGGTGCCAAGCCTCAGAGGTCTTTGTGGCTCTGCCTCCCCCAATGCTATGATTATAAGCATGCGCTGTTGGGCCAGCTTTGTAAGTGAATGCTGGGGACCAAATTCAAGTCTTAATGTCTATACTGTAAGCACCTTACCACATGAGCCTCTCTAGCTCCCATAGCCAATTTCCAAGAAGAAACATGTTGTAGGGAGAGTGGGGCCCTTTGTTCCGGCCTCCCAGCTAGCTAAAGTTAAAGCCTTCCTTTCCTTTTTAAACAGAAAAGGAGAAATGGTGTAGGAGGTCCTTCTGTCTATGTGTTGCTTTCATTGATTGCATAAAGAAACTGCCTTGGTTTTTTGATAGGGCAACACTTAGGAAGGAGGAGAGGACAGAACTGAATTCTGGGAGGAAGAAGGCAGACAGAGAGCTGCTATGGAACTGCCAGGTCAGACATGCTGAATTCTTCCCAGTAAGTCATGACCTTGTGGTGACATACAGATTATTAGAAATGGGTTGAATTAAGATGTGAGAGTTAGCCAATATGAGGCTAAAACTAATGGGCCAGGCAGTGTTTAATTAATACAATTTCTGTGTGATTATTTTGGGTATAAACTAGCCAGGTGGCCAGGAAAAACAAAGGGCCCACTCTCCTTGCAGCAAAAACATTGTCTTGAATAAGACAAAATTTTTTCAATATTAAAAAAGATGTATCTGGAAGGGGTAGGTTTTTCTAAGTTACTATTATTACTATCAGCAGAAAAACTCTTTTTGGATATAATCTTGCCTGACGCTCTTTTTAGATTGTAGATTTTCATTGTTCCATAGACAAAAAAGTTCCTTTTATATTCTAATTTGATTTTCATTTGACTCCTGCCACTCAAGAAAGGAGTCTGAAAAGAAATCATATTCTGTATTGCAGTCACTCAAATCAATGCCACATCTGTCCTTGCTTAAAGACAGCAGCTCCCCTCTACCATGTGTCTCCCAGGGTCTGAATTCAGGTCCTTAGGTTTTGTAGCAGTGATCCATACTTCCTGAGCCTGCTTGCTGACCCATACATTATTTATTGGGATAAGGCATTTCATGGAACCTAGACAGAAACATATACAATGTTTTTCTTACAGCTCTTCAAATACTTCATCAAGTTAGCACCTGCATATTTATTTACTATTTTGTACATGTACCATAACCAATTTCCCTTACTTCTTCTATTTCCTCCCCAATTTCTATTCCCATCCAGATCTACCTGCTCTGTCTCTCCTTACAATAAATATCTAAGAATAATAAGATAAAACATAAACAAACAAATTAAAATAGGACAAAGCAATCAAATAAAACAAAGAGCCAAAGAAAATGTGCAAGGTGGTGTTGTAAGGAGGGACCGCTTGTTGGTTCCCGGCCACTTAGCCCCAAAATAATCACACAGAAACTGTATTAATTGAATCATTGCTTAGCCCATTAGCTCTAGCTTCTAATTGTCTAACTCTTACATATTAATTTAACCCATTTCTATTAATGTGTATATCACCACGTGTCTATGACTTACCAGCTAAAGTTCCGTCTGGCTCTGGCAGGGCTACCTGGTTTCTCTCTAAATTTTCCTTGTTTCTCTCAGCATTCCATTTAGTCTAGGAAGGTGTGCATCCAAACAGACTAGGATCCCAAAAAGCCTGTCCATGTAGTAGAGACAAATCCCAATGCCATTATCATTGGCACCTCAGTCAGCCCTCATTGTCAGCCACATTCAGAGAGTCTGGTTTGATCACATGCTCGTTCAGTCCCAGTCCAGCTGGCCTTGGTGACCACCCCTTAGATCAATCACACCGTCTCAGTTGGGTGGATGACCCCTCGCGATCCTGACTTCCTTGCTCATCTCCTCCCTCTTTCTGTTCTTCAACTGGACCTTGGGAGTTCAGTCCAGTGTTCTGATGTGGGTCTCTGTCTCTCAGTCCATCGCTGGATGAAGGTTCTTTAAAGATGCCAATGAAATAGTTTCCCAGAGAGAAAGCTGTAGTCCGATACTTAATGGAAAACTTCCAGAAACAGAGGGACCTTACTGGAAACTCCTTCCAGTCTTTCCAGTCCTGTGTGATGTGTAGTCTGACTACTAGAACTCAATTATAGATTTGTAGGTTTGGTCTTACCTTGTTTGTTATACTCCTTCATGCAACAGAAAGGAAAGTCAACTGGATATTAGTACAATACAGCAATGCCTTTTTTTTCTCTAATGTAATAAACTTTCAATTATTTATTCCTTATATATTCTTAATGATTGACTGGCTCTTGTGTTTCCAAATGTATCTTACAGTTGTTTTCTTAGAACTTCAGAAAGGAAACTCTTAACCTGGATTTTAACAACTGCTGATAATTAACCAAGGGCCAAGTTTAGGCACATAATAGCTTTAAACAACAGAGATCATGTTATTACCATGTGGTAGATGCAACTCTTCTTTTAAGAAATACATGCAAGCAAGTTGTATTGATGTAATGTGGTCAATGTTTTAACTAGGTTGTCTTGCAGTGCATATTTAACAATTTATGAAAAGGTTTGTTCATTTTTATTTTATATTATCATCATTATTATTAGTTATTTTTAAATGCCTGTTTGTATTTTAATGAGAGAAATAAAGAAAAGTTGTGGATTTGGGAGTAAGGGAAGTCAGGGAGGATCCAGAAGGAGTTGGGGGAGGGAAACCATAATCAGAATATATTGTATGAAAAATGTCCACTAAAAATTAAACATATGACATATTAGTTTAAAATATTTAGGAAATGGAAATATTGCCATTAAATTAAAAAATAAAAAAAATCATATGTGCATATTTCACAGTCTCTTAGAATCTTACAAAGTAAAATTAAAATTAATTCAACACATACAAGAAGACCATTCTTCTACATAGCTTTGTGAAGTGCCTACTATAAGAGAGAACAACAAAAGTTGCCATACAAATGTGATGAGGAGATGCAATTGTGTCTGCTGGAAGCTCTCTCCTGGAAAGTCATGATATCTGAGAACTATTCTACTTCTCTCACTGAAAACAGATCTCTCATAAGATAACCACTCACATTCCCTTATGCCCTGTGTTCAGAGAAGCCCACAGAAATCTTGCCATCTCTCTGGATAGCTGACCCCAGTGCCCCTCTTGTCCTGATCCCATCTGGAGTTCCTGCATTTGTCCAGTTGAAGTAGGGAAACAGCAAGAACAAAAATCCCTGCACTTGGGTTTCACGCGTTAATTTAATCATTTACTTCCACACTTTCCAACTTGTTTGACAGCAGTGGGGATCCAGCTGTGAGCCTTGCACATGCTAGGCAAAGACATTATGGCTGAGTTTTCTCCTAAACTAAATACCTCACCTCTCATGGACATGTGCTTACCATTGCTGTAGACAGCAGGGTTATTTTCACCCTAAGATTTCTTTCCAAAAATAGGTTCTTAATTTTCAAAGAGAAAATTCTTCAAGGAAATCAACTATTGTGTATTACCTCGCATGTAGTTTTTCATATATTAAATAGCCACGAGGCTATAAAAAAAAGAAACTAAGCAATTACTAGTTTCTTGCTGTGTTTCTAGTCACTTGCGGTTCTAAGGACAGTTTGATCTCCCATACACAAACTTTTGCATCAGGGGAATGTTCCAGTGATCTGTGATCACAGCCTGCTTGTCCCTGATATACATGAAGCTACTTTTGTGTAAGGTATCATACACAATGTAAGTGTAGTGATCCACTTTAAATCCGTGTCCCCGCCCTCCGTTCCTATGGCCTGCTTGTCTAGAGTCCTCAAAGGAGTTTGAATGTCACGAGACAGTTCCTCGAAGTATAGCTTTGCTATGAAAATTTAGACATTTTAAATACAATAAGGCAGTTACCGCTTCATATAATAATTATAACCTACCACTGGGAAAGAAATATAAAATCTACATTCGCCAAATGCTGGAGAGCATTTGCTGCTTTTGAAGAAGACCCAGGCTTGGTTCCCAACACCTACATGGCAGCTAACAACTTCAGGTAAATTCAGTTCAGGGGATCTGACACCTTCTTTTGGTCTTTGTTGGCATGCCATGCATGAAGCACATACATGAGGGCAAGACCCTTGAACACATAAGGTATTCTTTAATTTACTTTTGGCCAAATTCATCTGTTATCTATAAAAAATGTCTTTCAGTCATTTAAAATTACTTTTATTTTTAGACTATGTTTAAATACGAAGAACCAAACTGACAAGTCAGGTTCCCAAGATTCAAAAATCTTACCAACTATCAAACTTCACTGATGGTTGGAAAGATGCCAGTAACAATAAAGACAAGGTACAGAGACATCTGAATTTAATACACAAGTCCTCCCTTGTCATACTGGGCTCACCCAGTTGTAATGTCTGAATCCTGGAAGTGATGTATGCAGGGCACCACTTCCACAGGGGAGCTGCTTGGTGTGAAATAACTCCCTTTGGTTCCTTGGTAATTCTATACCTGGCCTAATACTTTCTAATGGGCCATATCCCACAAACCAATTAAATTTCTCATTTGCTTGCAATAAACAGCCTAGACTGACTAGGTATAGCCAGCCAGAAAGGCCCACACAGACTGATTCATTATCTTTCTGCCAGGAACTGCCATCAAAAGGTCTGATTAACAAGTTTACAGGGGTTCTTTACTGAGTTCTCTCTCTCCCTCCCTCTCCCTCCCCTGCTTCTCCCTCTCTCTCTCTCTCTCTCTCTCTCTCTCTCTCTCACACACACACACACACACACACACACACACACACACACTCGCTCTTCCCCACCTCTCTGTTCCTCTCTCTTGCTCTCATCTGGTTTTCCCAAGGGAAAGATGACGGATTGAAACAAGTTGCAAATCCTTTTCTTCCCCATGCTGTCACATTCTGCCTTTTCAAATATGTTTGCCACACAGTCACATGGCACACACACACAAGCCATCACAATTGCTGTGTGTCATCTGACGGCTTGTGTCACCATCTAGTTTGGTCAGGTTTGGTTCCAGTAAGAAAAACTCCTTCCTGTTTTGTCTCTTTCATTGATTTTTTTCTTTAAATTTTTTATTCACTTTACATACTAACCAGTTTCCACTCCCACCCTCTTCATGATCCCCTACCCCCCTCAACCCACCCCTATCTACTCTTCCAAAACGTTAAGATCTCTCATGGGGAGTCAACAAAACCTGGTACATTAAGTTGAAGCAGAACTAAGCCCTTCCCCTCCTGCATTAAGATTGAGCAAGGTTCTAAAATTCAGCTCATCCACCATGGATAGCTCTGGTCCATGGCCAGGGTCCCCTCAGACAGACCAAGCTACACAACTGTCACCCACATGCAGAGAGCCTAGTTTAGTCCCACGCAGGCTCCCCAGCTCTTGGTCTAGAGTCCTTGAGTTTCCATGAGCTCTGATCAGCTGTCTCTGTGGATTTCCCTGTCATAATCATGACACCCCTTTGCTCAAATACTCTCTGATTCCTCTCTTCCACTGGACTCCCAGAGCTCAGCCTGGTGAACTAGGTAACAAGGAGGACCCTAAGAGGGACACATGGATCACCCTGGAAAGGGAAACAGAAGAGATCTCCTGGGTAAACTGGGAATGGAGGACAGTAAAGGGGAGAGGGTAGGAGATGAGAACATGAGGAAATGGGATGGTTAAGTTGGGGGAGGGACAAAGGGGGAGAGCAATGAAAGATGTCTTGATAGAAGGAGCCATTATAGGGTTATGGAGAAACCTGGTGCTAGCTAAATTCCCAGGAACCCACAAAGGTGATCCCAGCTGAGACACTTAGCAATAATGGAGAGGGTGCCTGATTAGCCTTCCCCTATCAACGTAGAATCTTCATACAATAACTGATGGAGCAGATGCAGAGATCCACAGCCAAGCACCAGGCTGAGCTACAGTTTCTCTTTCATTTGTTTTGTTTGATCCAGAGTTTTGTAGACTGAAGCCTGGGCTTCAGTCATGCCTATAGGTATTATACATTAGCTACACGTTTTCAAGTTTTCTCACAGACTTTGTGATTGGTCACATTTAATGTCCAAGAAATTCGAGATGATTTTCTGTTTCAAATGTCATGGTTGGGTGATGGACATGGCTACTCATGTCAACATCTTCCTGCTTTTAGCCTTAATGTGTTCGCATACTTTCTGCCCCTCCTGGCACGAGAAGCTATGTTATGCAAATATGAGGAATAATTGGATACAAACTGTATAGACTTGAGGAAAAGTGATCATTTGTGCCTGAGTTGCAAAGCACAGAATTCTGAATGGATTTAGTAAATAATTTTGGCTGATTTTCATATTTTTTCTGTTTGGGGCCAAGCCACCTAAGTGATGTCTCCTAGACCCCTAGTCTATCAGAAGAAAAAAAAAAACTATTTTAGTTAAGGTTTCTATTGCTGTGATAAAGCACCATGACCTAAAGCAACTTGGGGAGGAAAAAGTTTATTTTGCATATAGTTCCATATCACAGTCTGTCATCAAAAGAAGTTGAGGGCAGGAATTCAATCAAGTTAAGAAGCCAGAGGTACAAACTGAAGCAGAGACAATGGAGGAGTGCAGCTTGCTGCCTTGTTCAATCCTCCGGACTTGCCTGGCCTGCTTTCTTATACAATGAGAACCCATCCTAGACTGGGCCCACCCACATCCATCAGTAATGAAGAAAATGCCCTTAAAAACTTAACCTTCAGGCCAATGGAGGTCATGTCTCTCATGGAGTCATTGTCTCAATGAAGATCTCCCCTCAAATAACTCTTACCTGTGTAAAGTTGACAGAAACTAACCAGAACAAAAACCAAGCTAACCCTGTGGTTGTCTGCATTTCCATCTGTTAACAAACTCCACTGACAGAATTGCAAAGGGTGATAAGCTAAGGATCTTTACACTGTGCTTTTGATGGCAGTAATTTTCTTCTGTGGTTATTCAACAAAGGTAACTAGCAAACAAAGGGAGATTGCATTATGGTTCCAGCTGCCGGCATTATGCTATACAGCTTAGATTAATTTTCACTAGATTCCTAGAATAAAATTAATCATCTGGCAATATAGAAAATCAATAAACTCCAGGCTGCTTTGAAAACACTAACATAAGAATGTTAATGCCTCGACAGTAAAGTGACCTGAAATGATAGATAATGACAAATATCTAGTCTCCTAAAACACATACGGGGGAGCTTTGGGAATTCGTACAGAAACTGACACGATTTCTCTCCTTTGCATAATTTGATCTTTAAACAGTCGGTTGAGATCAAAGATTTTCCACTCTAGGCCCTTCATGAAACCTTTGGGGGACTGGGGATATGACTCAAAAGTTAAATGTACTTGCTGCTTTTCTGGAACACCCAAATTCAGATCTCATCATCCATATAGGGCCGTTCACGATCACCCTGAACTCCATCCCCAGGGGATCCAACACATCTCGTTTTCTGTTCTCTGCAGATAATTGCACGTGAAATGTGCACACACACACATACACACAGAGATAAAAATTATTTTTAAAAAGAAAATATTTTAATTAACTCATAAAGGATATGGTCATATTCACAAACCAGCTTAACAATGGGGTCAGGTGAATTCAACGTAACCGGATTTTCTTCCAGCAGTACATCAGATAGCACATGCTGCAGGCAAGTGCATGGGAAGTGGGAAGCTATGTGGAATGCTACTAAGTATAAAACCATTGATGTCAAAGACAGGCTCAGTCCCAGCCTGGTAGCATGCTCTCACAATAAGAACAATTATGATAAATGGAGGAAAAATTAGAAGTGAAATTAACATACAAGACTTACTTTTGGGGTGGATTTACTGAGTAGATGGTAATTAGAGTTCCATGCTCTATTTATGTCCCCCACCAACCTACACACTGTACCATTGTAGCCAATAGGTGTATATAAGCGAAGCTTCAAAGAACATAGATGGAAGGGAACGCATCTAACTAGCAGTACAAAACAATAGCAGGCAGAATGGCTTGGAATTTGACTAGAAGACCATTAATGATACACCAAAGAAAAGGGTGTACTCAGGAAGTTATGGGAAGCTCTGAAGGGTTTTGAAAGATCACTGACATGATGATCTTGCTGGAGAGCAGAGGTGACACTGAGCTTTGAGAGGTGGCCGCAGATCCAGCCACAGACCCACCTCCAGCTGTAGGGAACATCTTAACTAGAGACAAGCTGAGTCCCAGAGATAAGTCTTTAAATCTTCAGCACCACGGGCAATGTTGGCACTTAGGGAACACTGAAGAAATAGCACTGTATTGAGAAGGTGCAGACTTGCACGCAAGGTATTTTTTTTAATCACATTTATCCCCAGTTTCTCACCCTAACTCCTCGCATATCCACCCTGCTGCTCCTTACGCCTCTCACATTCATCTCATCCTTCTCTTTCTTCTTCTAACCCAGCAACTATAGTTGGGAAAAGCAGGCTGTTCGGAAGAGGAAGTTTCAGTGTTGGATGAAATGATCAGAGGAACACAGTGTGCTTGGCTCGTCTTTCTTCTCTTTTCTGGGACCAAGGAGGCAGTGGAGTAGAGAAGCGCATCCTAGTGGGCATGCATTCTGGCAGCAGGCAAGTCAGGAGGCAGCCGTAAGAGGACTGAAGACAGTGACTCTCCTCTCTGGAGAGTCGAAGAGCCATCAACAGTGTCAGGCCCTTGGAAGGTTGGCCTAGTGCCACTCAAAAGACTTATCGCACACAGCAAGTTCCACAGCCTGGAAAGAGGGTCAGGAAGGCATTTACTAAAAGGGCAAGTGGAGCCCTTCTGACTTCAATGTTCCCTGGGGCATGGCTGTTTTGAGGCAGTCAAATGCCACAGTACTCAACACAGTGCAGCCGTGGAGCCAAGTACAGTCTGGGAGAATGTTTTCATTTGCAGGACTGTCAGAACAGGCTTTAGGACAAACCAGAGGGAGTTAGCAAGTGTCTGACTTCCTCAAAATCTCCTGCATAGCTCACTTCACTGACAATTCCCCAAACCCTTAAAGCTTTGGGGCGTGGCTAGGCTTAGGAGAAAGAGTAGAAGCTGAGGGGTAGCCAGGGTGACTTCCAGTTGTACCTGGACACGGCTCTCAGGGTTTTCTTACTTTCTTAACCGTCCCCTTTTTATACCTGGGCTTCAAGAATTGTCTCTAACATTTTCTCTTGTTCTTTGATACCTATCTCATTCAACCCCAAAGCAAGAGGGGTTGCTCTGGATTATTTGTGTGGGTACTTGGCACCTTATACTTTACCACCATATACAATTAGGATCAACAGCTGCCATTTGCTGTCACAGTCCAACCTTCCATGGTGCAGGATCCTCATATCCCTAGTGACCAACTGGCCCTTTTGCATGGCCATCTTAGTATTCATGCTGAAACAGCCTTGCATTTGCATACTGTATAGCTAATTTTTGTTTCAAGTCTTATAACCAGGAATATGCCTAAATACCCAAGTTTACCTTTCTTGATATTTTCTATTCTCTTCTGGTTTAACATTGGCCACTGCCACCCGGATTCCCTGATTGACAGAGAGAAAGGGATGGTATGTGTCTCATTTATTTTCTAGGGAAACACAGAGGGACATCAAACTCAGAAAATTGCATTGTCCATAACTATAAATACAGAAACGCCTACATAAATGCAAGGAGTTTAGTGAAAGAAAGTGTTAGCAGATTAATAAAATATTGGTGCATCTTTATATTGTGTCATTAATGGGCTGGTGAGATGGCTCAGAGGTAATGACATCTACTGCTAGGTCTGATGACAGAGTTTGATCCTTAGGACCCACATGATGTAATGAGAAAACTGATGCCTGCAAGTTGTCTTCTGAGATCGTACTAGGCTACACATGCCCATCCATATGCACTCAAAGTAAATAAAGTTAATACAAATTTCAGTGAACCACTGAGTACAGACATTGTTTAAATACAGTATGAATTCTCAAGGTTAAATCTTCTGGGTTCTG
The DNA here is from genome assembly GCF_982192425.1 of Myodes glareolus. NCBI lineage: Eukaryota > Metazoa > Chordata > Mammalia > Rodentia > Cricetidae > Myodes > Myodes glareolus. Next base: position 44,174,584 of record NC_142050.1, read on the forward strand.
TGGAACTAAGGGCACAGTAAGTGCATCCGAGCACCTAGACACTGTGCTGTGTGACTATTTATTAATTTTTTAAAAGTTGAGGGTCGTCCCCCTCTCTGCTCAGTCCGCAGTGAAAACCCAGAGGTTTAGATGGGGAACAAATGGTTCACAGAACCCTACAACTTTGGTAACTGAAGGGAATCACAACATTAAAACACATAGAAGACGTATCTGTAGCTTTGCTTGATAATTTCTCTCTAATAGCTTAATAATGCCCCAGACCTGCTGCGGTTGAATTACACTGACAGTATACTCTTCTGTACACCAGTGAGTTAAATGCTGTGGTTTCAAACAGGGTAAGAATAGTTTTCTGGGGACAAGGGAGATGATTCATGAATAATGTATGTGCAATGCAGGCATCATGAGGGCCTAAGCTTAAATTCCTGCATCTAGCATTAAAAGGCAGGCATGGTATCACCTACCTGTGACCCCAGCACTGGGTGGCAAAGACAGGATGGTGAGCGCATGGGTTAGGTGTCTCACAGCTAGAACATCAGTGAAGTCCAGCAAGAAACCCTGTCTCAGAAACGTAAGATGTCGAGGTCTTTGATCGATTTGGACTTGAGTTTTGTGCATGGTGATAGATATGGGTCTATTTTCATTCTACTACTTGTTGATACCAAGTTATGCCAACACCATTTGTTGAATATGCTTTGTTTCTTGATTTTATATTTTTTGCTTCTTTGTCAAAATCAGGTGTGTTGATTGATAGCTGGGTCTTTGATTCAGCTCCATTGGTCCTCTTGTCTGTTTTTGTGCCTATAACAGGCTGTTTTCAGTATTGTAGCTCTGTAGTAGAGTTTTAAGTCAGGAATTATGGTGCCTCCAGAAGTTCCTTTACTGTTCGGGATTGTTTTGGCTATCCTGGGGTTTTTTGCCCTTCCATATGAACCTGAGTACTGTTCTTTCAAGGTCTGTGAAGAATTTTGGTGGAATTTTGATGGTCATTGCATTGAATCTATAGATTTCTTTTGGTAAGATTGTCATTTTTACTCTGTTAATTCTACCTACCCAAGAGCATGGAAGATCTTTCCATTTTCTGGTGTCCTCTTCAATTTATTTCTTCAAAGACCTCAACATAAAGCCAACCACACTGAACCTCATAGAAGAGAAGAAGGGAAGTACACTTGAATGCGTTGGCACAGGAAACCACTTCCTAAATATAACCCCAGTAGCACAAACACTGAGAGAAACAATTAATAAATGGGACCTCCTGAGAAACTTCTATAAGGCAAAAAACATGGTCAACAAGACAAAATGACAGCCTACAGAATGGGAAAAGATCTTCACAAACCCCACATCATACAGAGGGCTGATCTCCAAAATATACAAAGAACTCAAGAAATTGGTCATCAAAAGAACAAATAATCCACTTAAAAAATGGGGTACATACCTAAACAGAGAACTCTAAACAGAGGAATCTAAAATGGCTGAAAGACACTTAAGAGAATATTCAACATCCTTGTTATAAGAGAAATGCAAATCAAAATAACTCTGACATTCCATCTTACCCTGGAAAGAATGGCCAGGATCAAAAACACTGATGACAACTTATGCTGGAGAGGTTGTGGGGTAAAGGGAACACTTCTTTATTGCTGGTGGGACTGCAAACTGGTTTGGATATCAGTATGGTGATTTCTCAGAAAATGAAGAAACAACCTTCCTGAAGACCCAGCAATAACACTTTTGAGTATATATCCAAAGGATGCTCAATGGTACCACAAAGACATGTGCTCAACTATGTTTATAGCAGCATTGTTTGTCATAGTCAGAACCTCGAAACAACTTAAATGCCCCTTGAATGAAGGATAGATGAGGAAATTGTTCTACATTTACACAATGGAGTACTACATAGCAGGAAAAATAATGACATCTTGAGATTTGCAGGTAAATGGATGAATCTAGAAAGCATCATATTGAGTGAGGTAACTCAGACCCAGAAATACAAACATCATATGTACTTACTCATAAATGGCTTTTAGACATTTAGCAAAGAAAACAAGCCTACAGTTCACAATTCCAGAGAACCTAGACAACAATGAGGACCGTAAGAGAGACATACATGGATCTAATCTACATGGAAAGTAGAAAAAGACAAGATCTCTGGAGTAAATTGGGAGCATGGGGACTTTGAGAGAGGGTAGAAAGGGAGGGGAGAGGAAGGGAAGGGAACAAAGAAAAATGTATAGCTCACTAAAATCAATAAAAAGTGTTTAAAAAATGTAAGATGAAGTGCTGGTGAGATACTCTGCAGGTGATGGCAGTCCTTTCCAAGCCTGATGTCCTCAGTTCGGTCCCCAGAATCTACATAGTCAAAAGAGCAAACCAACTCCTGAAAGTTGTCCTCTGACATCCACACACGCCTCCAGGAACCTAGGACCACCCTAGAAATATGTAATAAAGAATGAATCTTATGAATGACTTCACTGTGATGTCATCACTCAGCTAGAGAAAAATGTGCAAATAATAAATAAGAAATTCAGCCCTTCCAATGCAATAGTATTCAGTTTACCCCAAGTATAGTTAATACTCATTGATAGAATAAAATATGATTTTCCTTACTTAATAAAAATTAACATAAAATATATTTTCCATTTGAGTCTATCCTATATTTTTTCCTTGTATGAAATGGCTCTGTTCTCTCAAAAGGGATTTTCTAGTCCATGATTTGAGGTTTTGCCATATACCCTGTGGACAGGTCTGAGGGTAGTCTTTTTTCTAGCAAGACTGATTGTTAATAGATCATCATCTAATTTGGAGTAGCCAGCCAGTCTTCCCAGGGCTTTAACTGGAGCCAGGGAAGACCACTACCTAAGATATCACCCTGGATGGACCACTTGTTCCTACTCTCAATGCCTTAACTTGAAGGAAGCCCATTTGAGGATGAAAATTTACAAGCACAGTAGAGGGGAGGAAAGAAGAAAGAGAAAGGGAATGGAAGAAAGGGGGAAATTGAGATCAATGTTTTTATGTAGTTTGAGCTTTCAGGGCATTTTGTGTCTTTGATCAATTACTCCTACTTCAAACTCTACTTTTGAAATACCTGAACCAACAAATTTTATCTTTACTTAAGCTAATTTGCAGTAGGTCTCTGTCTCTGAGATTCATTCTGTTGCGTAAAAGTCTGAGGAAAGAAAAAGGATAATGCATTAAATACAGACTTTAAGGCTGCAGAGACGGCACAACGGTTAAGAGCGCTAGTAGTTCTTTAAGAAGTCCTTGGTTCAATTCCCAGCATCCACATGGTGGTTCTCATTCATTAACTAAAGTTCCAGGGAATCTGATGGCTTCTTCTGGCTCCCATGAACACTAGACACATGATGCATAGAAATGCGTGCAAGCCAAGCACTCACACATATAAAGTAAAATTAAAATTTTGAAATGAAAGAAATGTAGAATCTGGTAGACCTAGCCCCTCCCCCACCAAATTGTATCTTGTTCTATCTTCTATATCCATTTTCTGATCTAGACAGTCAACCAGTAAGAAATGTTTTTTAATGGAGTAAAGGGCTGTACATAGATATTAAATGTTTCTAATCTTCATTAATACCTTTGAGTTACTGAAAATTTAACAAAGATGTTCTACAGTAAGTCTGCATTTTTATTATATGGACCATTATATATCAGAGTACTAATATGTTTTATTAGTAAATCAAAATATTCTGTTCTATGCCCTTTCTTCCTATAGAACTGTTGGAGTTCAACTCAATTAATTATATTTCCCAACTCTATTCTAAATATTTACTTCCAGTCATTTCTAGAATTTATTTTTAAACAAATAGTTTTTTTCTATGCAAATATTTTATCCACATAAAATAAGCAATATTTACTTATAAATTGTTTACATTTGTGGAATGCAATATATAGGCAGAAAGCTGAGCAAATAAAAATAATGAATTGCTGTCAATTCTGAGTTGACAACGGAATAATTAGAAAGAAGTTACTACAATATATATAACTTTCTCAGGAAAAAAATTGAAATAAGTAAAACGTGTCATAAATATAAGTTGGCTAGTTCTCTTTTTCTTCTGGGTTTTATCTTCAGATGTGTAATCATTTGAGAAAATATTGGCATTCAAGAAAAAATCCTTTTGTTTAGAATTAATAATTACGGCTATAATTAATTTCTATTCCTAGGGGTGTTTCATGGTTTCCATGGATCATAGCTTGAAGCCCCCCAGAGGCCCAGGTGCTGGAAGTTGGAGAGGCTGTGATCTGTTGGGAAGTGGTCGACTCTTTAAGAATTGTGGCCTCTTTGTGGCTGATAGAAAGATGTTAAAAAACTGGGGGCATCCTAGTACAGGAAACGCTGCTTTGCTTTACCTTCTCTCTGGTTTGGTTTTTGTCATGAGGTAAGCACATCCTTTGCTGCAAGCTCCCACTGACACTTGTGACTTCATGGAGAAATTAAGCCACCTCACAGTGAGTTTAAGCTTCATATATCATGAACCCAAACAAACACTTCCTGCTTTAGAAAGTGTCTCTCTTGGATTTTGTCACAACATCAGAAATGTAACACATTATATTTTAACCATTTGTTTAATCCAACATCCAGTAAAATAGCTGGAAGAGACCAGAGTCTGCAGAAGATAAGAGATTATTGATCCCATGATGTTCTTTCTGTCCAGACACATGAAGATCAAGCATGAAAAAGATGAAAGGTCTTTATAAATGAGACAATTGAGGTGCTTTTCAGAGAAATACAGGCTTTCTTTAAGGAAAATTAATCCACTAGTAGACTTGCATCATTAGTTAGAAGCATTTTCAAGGTAGGGGAGAAGAAAGGAGGAAGAGGCAGAGAATGAGAGAGGCAGAGAAAGGGGAGGCCTTTCCCAGGATTCTGTGCATCCACTCCCAATGACCATCAATCCATCAGAAGAATGGGGTGTCACAAGCCGGTCTGTCCTATCAGGCCAGAGGAGAATCTCAACTACCCTGGTGGGAAGACAGAGCTTTTCCTATTGATTTTCTCCCCCAAATCATGGTAGAGCTGGCAGGAGCAGAGAGAGTATGCTATGCTAACTTGTCAAATTGAACTCCAAGAAACTGTGTGAGAAGGAATAGAGAACAGACCCTCAAATGGAAAACAGCAGGTGCGGTTGAACAGGCTTCGTTAAAATGTGCCATTTGAAGACAGACTTTAAAAACCAATAACCTACTCAGACCCAACATGTGAAACCCCGTAAACACTATTTTTGTGCTAGTCATAGAATTGGACTTAATGTCTGTGTACTGTTGACTGAATGACAAGGTAAATGGAAAAATAGAAAACGCACCCTATTTTCTGTGATTTTTCTCCCCATTGTTTTTGAAATGGCATTTCTTTAATGATGATTAATTTGAGGCCATTGCCAAAATGGCCCAAACAATCTGTTAGTGATTTGATCTGCAGAAGGCCTGGATGTCATGGAAAGTCACTGAGACTCCAGGAAACTTACCTTTTGTGACATTTCACGCTTTGAAGGTTTGATTGCTGCAATAAACCGGGGGCTGTGTATTATTATAATTATTTCTCTCTTGTAAGTGCAGGTACTCGAAATTAGCAAATGATGTTTTGACAAATGATAATAAGGTCTTCACTAGAAAAAGTATGTGTAGCATTTGCTTTCAAATTATTTTTTATATTTTTTCCTCATGTTTATGAGGAGAAACAAAGATTCTCATTGTTTTCAAAATTAAAATGCAGTTATTCACAAGGGGAAAATAACAATCTTTCTCAAACTTTTAAAAGATTATTCACAAAAGTGAAATTTTGCTAGCAAAAGTTTAATTAGTATGTGTTGTAGAAAATTATTTTCAATATGATTCTGTGAATATACTTCATCATAATCTTGTTAATTGGCAAATCATATAATATGATCAAATAATACTAACAGAACAAGTCATATAAGTATTCTAACTTGTTTTTCAAGTGTTCTCCCAAAGGTTATATTTAAAGGATTTTTTTCCTTATTCTGAACAACAGATACTATGTTCGTTATGAGTAGAAAGAAGGTCTCAGAATCATCTTAAATCTGAACACCAAGACAATGTCTGGAATGATAATATACACATTAGTGTTGACGTGAGACTTACCCTAAAAGAAATTTGTAAAGAAATAAAACAAATACAGTGAAATCCAAGCTGGCTTTAGCACAGATTCAGACACAGTTTGGGAGGAGGTCTGGGGGTTAATCACAGCCTACACTCTACTTAGGTACAATGAATGGGTGACTGTGGTGACTTTGACCAGGAAATAAGGCATGGTGCATCAGAATATGACAATCTCTAGATGGGGCATTATCATTACTACTATCTTAAGTATCATATCCAGGAATGGAATATGCTAAAGCTAGCTGGGCTTGCCTTTCATCAGCCTCCATCCACCGACACAAAGGTTGCTTGCTTTCCAGTGGCCTGGGTTAGGAAAGGGTTTTAAGCTTAGCTGTAGGAAACTAGCAAGATCCTGCTAGTTTCTGTGTAGAAGTGACTGGAACAGACCAATCTAAAAGGGCAAAGGGAAGATCCATTTTCTAGAGCTTGAAACATTAAAAGCAGCAAGTTGGAAAAATAAAAAAAAATATCATTAAGCCTATGGGCAGGAGAAAGCATGACATGAATAGAGCTGAAACTTAGGGGGCAAGGTCTCCCATGCTCACTGTGCAACCAACCTGTAACCAGGACTGGCTCCAGCCTTGAATTAAGTGAGTAGGAAATGGAGGACATATCACCACCTCAATTCCATGGGAGACAAAGGAAGGACAGGCACATATGACTTCACATTTCAAGCCCAAGTTGGGCCATGATATTAGAACCTTCCCATGATTTCCAAATAGACCACAGTCTTGTACCCTTTACCTTTTACATCAACTGTCTCTAGTTCCCGGAATGTGGCACCACATGTTTTGTCCTCAATAGATGTCTTTGAGATTGGTTCAACGTTGGCTGTTCTGTGAGGTAATCTGTGAGAATGCCCCTGTGAATGCTGATCCTACAGTCCCTCAACAGAGGGCCTGTGTAGGAGAACTGCAGGATTCTGTAACAGAACTGTTCACTTTTGATCTGGTCTTTGCCTCATTTCCTTGTTAATGTATTAAGAAATGTTTTGGAGGAAGGAAGGATGGAAAGAAGAAAGGAAAGAAGGAAGGAGGGAGCAAAGGAACCAAAAATGAAGGGATGAAGAAACGAAGGAAGGAACAAAGGAGGGAAGGAGGGAGAGATAGAGAAAGGGAGAGAGACAAATGAAGAAATTGGTTCACTCAAGCTATGCATGTATTCACATGGAGAGAGGTGATTTAATAGTAAGAGAGAAGAAACAGTCTTCAGTAATCTGGAATTCTAAGAAATAAGAAGTCTAGAAAACTAAACTACAATATTTATCTCTGATTCTTAAAATAGATCTTAGAAATAAAGCAGTTTGTTTAGGGATGACAGCCGAGCTTCCAAATAAAATAAAGCTCCCAAAGCTCTGAGCCCCTGGATTCCTCTGAGAGCTCCTTGCTTGGTAAGAAGAAATAGTTTTAGTCAGTAGCACATCACACTCATGGATGGGACCTTGTGTGGACATTGGATTGGAAAGGAAGGAACAGCCAAAGCTGGAAACATCAGAACTGCAGATGAAACAGCAACCACACAGGAGAAAACAAGCAAAAATGTTAAAATATGAAGTATGCTGTCATTTCAAGAAGCAAGAACTGAAAAAAAAAGTGATTGAGATAATTCTTTGAGTTTGATTGTAGATATAAAAATGCAGAGAGCAGAAAAATAAAGAGAAAGTATGTGGAAACCTATTCATTAAGGCAGTAGTTCTCAATCCGTGGGTCATTTGACCCCCAAGCAGCCCTTTACAGGGGTCTACTAAGACCATTGGAAAACACAGATATTTGCATTACAATTTATAACAGTAGGAAAATTACAGTTATGAAGTAGCAACAAAAATAATTTTATGATGGTGGTGGGGAAGGGGAGCATCACAACATGAGAAATTGTATTAAAGGGTCACAGTTTTACGAAGGTTGAGAACCACTATATTAAGAGAAAAAGACTTTGTTCAGTGGTCGAGTCCTTGCCTAACACACTCACTCACACACACACACACACACACACACACACTCACGCACGGATGCATGCATGTACGTGCCCTTAGATTCCAACCCTAGCACAAGAAAAAAAAAGACTAATGCATTTTGTGCAACCATTTTTAAGGGAGTAAGACATGGTTATAACGTCTAACTAAGAAAATCATTATCATCCCTTTCAAATTATTTGTAAAGATTTGAATTTGTGAGGAAAAAATCTTGACAGATAGAAAATTTATTTGTGATGTCCAAACAAGTCTTTTAGTGGGTTTGTGCTTGCTCCATGTGCCTATTGGCACTGTAAGATGCTATGGTTACAGTGAAGACAGGTGTTTTTCATCTGGTCTTCACTGAACATTATGTTAATAACTTCCTTATAGTAGTAACTGTTCTATGAAAATTCATGTTTTGGTACAAATAAAAAGCTTTTTCATATAAACAGATGCCCAATATATTTAACTATTCCTCTATTCGGGAATATTTCAAAAAATTTCCCCTTCCATTTCAAGAAATAAATTGCTCATATTCATATAAAATAGATCTTTGAATTATTCCCTTGGAATACATTCAGGGAAATGAAAAGTGTGTGAAAATGCTTTACATTTTAATGTTTTCTTAGTATTATGTGTATATTGTAGAAATTTTTGGAAATACAAAGAATCGTAAAGCAAAACTACACAGAGTGAGAGATACAGATGGTACAACATCTGTCAGTCTAGTGTGAGGCCTATGACTCAGTTTAAGTACCAAGCATGTGTCCAGTTCTGCAGTAAATAATTCTTTCCAAGAAACATTTCTGGGCATATGGATGTTCCACAGACATGTGTATGTGTTCATGTTCATACGTGCATGAGCACGTAGAAACAAGAGGTCAACTTCAGATGTAAATCTTCAGAAACTATCCATAGTAGATTTTTGAGTCAGGGTCTCTCGGTTGGCCTGGAGCTCACCAGCTAGACTAGGTTGACTAGCCGGAAAACCCTAGACACCATCGTGGGTCTTTATCCCAGAAGTCAGGGTTCCACGTTTATACCACCACCTACAGGCTTTTTTCTTAGGTTCTGGATATCAAACTCAGGTCCTCATGCAGATGTGGCCAGCACTTTACCAACAGAACCACCTTTCAAGAACATCTTTATTTTAACAATATTTTGCAATTTCTCTAAATCCCTCTTCCTTTTTCCCATCTCTACTCCTCTTTTGCTCATTTCTTCTGTATCCTGGGCTCTTGCTTCCATGTCATGTAGGCATGTTCTCAGACCCACTGGTTCCTTCCATATGTCTGATTGTTCTCTCCCTTCAGGTTGAGTCTTTTCTCCTAGATTCTGTACAACATTTTGCTTTGGGAGGGGAAACTGAGAAAACAAAGATTTAGAGAGCTCGTGGTAGTCAAAACTGTCTGGTCTAAAATCCATATCTGCCAATTCTGGTCAAAATGACGTTGCCCCCTTTATTCAAAATACCTTCATACTCTGGTTTCTTCAGCAGAAAATTGTAACTGATAGTCATTATTATTTTTTAAGAATTGTAGGAATTAAATGTATTTATGCATAACAACATAATCCAAGAAATATGGTTTCTTGCTGTTATCCCTGTATTGGTTTTCTTCTGCTTCATTTTCCTTTACAAGGGGTAAACATTTTATTTCAGAGGCTTACTTGCACTCAGTCTGGGTATATGGAAATTACATGTGTCTGTTCTTTGTAGCATTGATGATGTCCTCTTTGAAGCTGACTTGATGGCCCCAATTCCCAGCTTAGTACCCGACTCACAGCCATTTGGCCTGGCTCTGACATATCAAGAAAAAAAGTCTCCCAAGTTCCATACATGCCTGGGCTGCAGGTGGTCACAGGCAGTCTGTGCTGATGCGCTGTCCACGGTACACCCTGTTGCTATAGAGGCTCTCCATTATCTCTCCATTTACTAGTTTGTTACAAATTTTCATTGCAGTAACAGAAATTTCCAGGTCTAACAGTATGAAATAGAAATGGAAAAGAAAAATATGGATTTCAAAGCAATGTCATTATGGAATTAAAATTTATTTTCCAGGAAGAAGCAAAACTGGTGCTATTTGTATTTTGTTCTGTGGATTTCTATGTTTCCCAAATTCTTTGATTGGCTACTGCAGTACAGATTGAGAAGGAAGTTCATAAAAACAGCAAGCAGAAAACGATGAGGTTTCGTTAGAAATTTCTTTGGAATGCCATTGAAAATACCAAGATACTCTGCATAATCTGGTAGATATGTAAGCTATTAGAGGAAAAGCATAAAATTTAATGAGAGATATAGGAAGAAGATCAAAATGAATGGAGAAACCCAGCATGGGCAGGAGTCGGAAGACTCAAGAGTTTTAACGATGTTATTCTCCCAAACATGTTGCCTAGCGTCAGTGATAAGCAATCTACACCCCAACAGACGTATTTCTTTGGTGAATAAGTTGGTTCTAACATTTTTCAAGAAAACCAAAACGTCAAGACTAATAAAAACTTCCTGAAATAACAGCACGAAAGGAATTGTTCTATCATTTTTAAAGACATAGTAATGAGAAGAATATAATTTTGATACAATTGATAGAATGTGAAGTTTGAACATTGTGGCCATCACAGAGATTAAGCCTAGGCAGTGTGACCTTGGACACTAGTTTCTCCCTGTCCCCTAAAGCCTCCAGGCCTGGAAGCAAATCTAGGTGTGAGGGTATGGCCTCCTTCTCTGAAATCAATCTGTTTCTAAGGCCCCACTCTCCTCAGAGAGCCCAGGGATCATGCCCCACTCTCCCGTCAGCCTATTGAGCAATTGCCAAGCAGCCCCTGCTGTCTGTGTATGACCTTTTCCCAAGGCCAACCCTTGGGGGGGGTTCTATTTTGTCTTCTCCTGAGCCCATTAACCAGCCTCCTCCATAGGGGTGAAAAAATTTGAAATTTGTATATATCAATAGAAACTAGACAATTGTTTACAGTGACAAAATATAAGGAACAGAACAGAGATACTGTTTTTCAGAAGCAATGCTTGGATCATTGGGCATACATATAAAAAAAGAAACTAGAATGCCACATTATATCATACCCAAGAAATGATTCCCAGATGATCACAAAACTATGTAGAACTTGGCATCGTAATGCTTTTGTGTTAATGTAAGAAATATCTCCATAACCTTTACCTCAGGTTAGGACATAGTAATCACAGAAGAACTCAGATTACAAAGCAAAAAATTGAAGGCATGGCATGTGTACAGAAAGATACCATGAGTGGTGGGGGAAACTATGCAATTAAAGACATCCACAATCTGTAGCTCTGGCAGAGAGTTCTCGTCATGAGGGGACAGAGTGGTACTCCGTGTTGGGTTGATGGTGACATTTCCGAGGTGGAGAGACACATGTGATGGCATAGTGTTGGCTAATCCAGTGGGTTTCCTTGGGTTCTGGTTTCTATCTCACATGGTAGCAACATGGTTGATCACATAACAGAAATTTTGTTTGCATTCCTTTTAGCCATGCTGTTTTCCGTTTTTCATTTTTATAGTATCATAAAGCAAATTTACAGTTGTGGGCCCCAAACTCTAGGTCCACTGTCATCTTAACCCTTATTACATGCTCCTCAAAGAGCTCCTAATATTTTATATTAAAACCTCTAGCATAGGGTTATCTTTCTAAACATGCTTTGTGTTCTCCTGTATCCTCTGAAAATTGCATCATATTGGTTTTCCATGTCACAATACAACCCATAGTATATTTTAACTGGTTAACTACTAATTGTGTAGATTGTAATTTCTTTATTCTGTCATTTCTCACCATAAGTCCTACTTCTTACTTTTCACTTTTTCAGAATGAGAATAGTTTCCAGTGGAGACTTCTTGATAGAATGTAAAAAAATGTAGAATTACATTTTTATATAAACCCTCAGAAGTGAGACAACTAGGTCACAGTGTACGAGCAGTCTTGTGCTGTTAAAGTATATTGCAAGCCTTTATTGCTGCTAATAGCATAGGGAACTATCAATGACCATGACAGTTTGGAATCAGAAGAGACATATGACTGTGTGGTTAATACTTGTGCTTACTGACATGGGACATTGACATGAGTGTCCCATACCTGAATTTATCAAGACAAAAGAGAGAGGGAAAAAGGGAAGGAGGGAGGGAGGGAGGGAGGGAGGGAAAAGGGGAATGGCATGTTTTTGTGTTTGTTTTCCCCATTATTATAGATAATCATAGTTGCATGGTTCAGGCCTCTGAATTGATTCCTGCCTTAATCTTTTACCTCATCCCTGATGCAGCAAATGATTTTGTCACCTTTACTTTCACGCAGCTCTGAAGCCATTTCCTTATTTCTACGCAGCCATCTATCTCTCAAATTAGGCAGTACCTAATCAAGACTCTAGCTTTTACACCATCTCTTCCCTCACATGGAGGGAGCTCCTATATCACAAGATAACTAAACCATTCCCTACCGTCCCTCACTATGCTTACAAAGCACCCCCTTAGCCTGTCAGTTCCAAGTCACACAATCCAGTTGCTCTCTCCAAATTGCCGTGTGCATCTTTCCTCTTGACCTGAGAAGAGCATGCAGGTCAACTAAAAAATTCTTTTAAAATGTTTGAATTTCATACCGTATTTCTCACTGTGCCTAAGTCATATGAAATTGGATCCTTTCTTTGACAGAATAATATGTCAATGTCTTCACCCTCCTCCACATGAGCACTGGATTGATGAACGGCCAATTGATGACTTAAGGCCAAGCTAACTGGCAAATGGAGTGAGCAGCTCTTAATCAGATAGCAAATGTTCATTTAAGCATTTAAATGTCACAGCAATGTGTGCAAGGTACATAAGCCCACTCGTGTTATTAGCCAGTCTGAGGTTTGATAGAAACTCATAGATATAGACATAAAGAAATTCAATACAAATAATAATATTAAAACTTATTATATAATGGCTACTCTAAGAAATACTTAGAATTAATGACATGTCTGATCAGAATGCAGAGGCCTATAATCCTGGGTCTATCTTCAAATAATGAGAGGACTGAGACAGTCTTCCTGGTCTCCACTGATTCATGCTCTCGTCTCTCACATCAATATGGCAACAGTTCCCCACTGTGCCTTTTCCTCTTCTCTGTTTTTCCAGATAATTTTCAATACCCCAGTAAGAATGGTTATTAAAATACTCATAATCTATAATCCCTATCTTGCCCAGGCTTCGTAATAACTTTCTACTGTCTTCAAAGATTAAACAGAATATTTTCTTTATTATCAGCGGAAACCTGCTTGATTCTACCCCTGTGGCTTCCTGGACTTCCTCTCCTATTTTCTTGGGCTCTAGTCATTCTGTCTAGACAGGTTGCTTTCTCCACTATTTGTATACACCAGCCATTCCACCTCAGACTTTGATACCTGTTATCCCTGGCTCGGATAATCTCCTGTCAGGTATGTTTCAACAACCCCACACTCACATTTACCAAGTCCTTTTACGGCTTCACGGCAGGTCATGAATGTCCAATACTACCTTGCTTAGACCATGCTCACTCTTACGAATTGCTTCCCCGATAGAATGCAAGAGTGTTTAGAAAATGTATTTCTGTCCCAACACTACTTCCTATAAATTGAAACATTCTTTCCTCTGGGAAAATGGGGAAGAAGGAGCTAAAGGGATCCTTAAGATTTCATAAGCTAAAAAATAACTTACAAAGATCAGGATGTTCACAAGTAAGACATCAAACAAGCTCAGAAAGTCACAAGATTCAGGAGAAACTCCCTTCCCAGGGTTACACACAAAAAAATAAGCAATGGCCAGAGAGACAAGGCTATCTTCAGTGAAATTGCCCGCATCTGGACAGGGAGCTCCAGGAACGCAGTTCTCCGGAGACATCTATATCCACAGCAGAATTTGGTGACGCAGCTTTGATTGATTCAGCTAGTCTCCCCGAAATGACACCTCAATGCTGCTCCTGCAAGTGACCCCAATAAACTCCTTGGTCCATCAAGCTTAATTAGGAAATAGTGGTTTTCTTTCCTTTGGGTCTGCCATCAGCACCATCAGTCATCATTGAGTAGGCGTATGACCACTTTTCCCCAGGAAGTCACACAGTAGCTTTAGATGTGCTGTCGTTTCTTAATAATTTCCTAAAACCTAGGAGAGTGTCTAACTTAATTAATGTCCCCATAAGAAAGAACAAAGGGCCTACTCATTTTGTGACATTTCAGGACGCAGCCAAAAGGAGGCCCTCTGAATCACCAAGGTGGTCTTGATCAGAGACGACACCAAGGAACACCTTGAGTTTCTCAGTCTTGAGAAATATAAGATACAAATTCTTGTTTAAACTACCTATCTCATGAAAGTTCCTAGGATACATAAAATTGACTAAGAAATGATCTAATTATCTAACCATGTCCAGCTCATGTTTGTACAGTCATTGCTGTTGAGACTCCATGGTATAGGAGACACAGTCTTAGAGTAAATTCCTGATATTCTGTAACGCTTACAATTTTTCCACCATCTCTTCCCCAATGATGGATGACCCTTAGATGGAAAAGTTGAATTAGATATTTTTTTCTTTGGGGACTTGGCCTCACAAGTCTGCATTTTGACTGGTTGTGGGTTTCTGTAATAGTCTCTATCTGTTGCAAAAAGATGTTCTAACGTGTATTAAAGAAAGTCCCCGAGGCGTCAACCCTGCACAAAGAACTACAGGTAACTAAGGAATGCTGAGAGCAGGAGAAATAGTCTGCCCCGGGGAAGAGAGCTCCACTTGGTTATCCAATACCTAGTGCTCAGCTCTGAATACATACATATAAGTGACATTATACAAACTGAGCAGGTTGTACATATTAATTTAGAAAATATATATATTATGTCAAATATGTATGCAACACATATGTATGGAACAACAAATATGAAATGAAATATGAAATATGAAAAACAACAACAACAAATGAAAAGGGGGCCATGAGTTTGAAAGAGCGATGAAGTGAGTATTGGAGGACTTGATGGAAGGAAAGGGAAGGGAGAAATTATGTAACTATATTATAATTTCAAAATATAAAAGAATTAATTCTTTAAAATCATCTAACCAAGGACCTTACTTAAAAGAGAAGGAAAATAAGACTGGCAAAATTAGGTAGCAGTTTCTGAGTTCTCTTGGAGTACTGTTTTTCTAAATGAAAAATGAGAAATTTTGCTATTAAAAAAGTTAATGGTGTTGATCATTTTGCAACATCTTACAGTATGCTAAATTGATTTTTCTCTACAATTATATGTACTTCTGCCAATACTTTTATCTTACTCCTATAAAGGATAAGAAGGGGGAAAATGCTGAACCATAATTCTTGAGAGAGAATTCTGCCATTCAGAAATGGGAAAAATAGATATTTTTAATATAGGCAGTATTTTTGGTTAGTACAATTGATTCTGGATCAAGAGATATAATGAATGCCATTCAGAATTGTCCTGTCTTACAAGGGGCCCTGTGATTTCTCAAAGCCCTGCTTCCTGAACACATTTGAAAGGTGCTGATAGAACACTTGTGACACCGTCAGTCAAAAAGCCATTATGAGCCTTGGCTGAATTAATCTAAGAGATATGTTCCAATCAAAAGATCCCAGTCCCCCTGGACTTGGCACTATTGGATCGTAGACACAGTACTGTAGTTATCTATTCCCGAGTGCTGTTTAAAATGTTATTGACTAGTTTTGAAGACATGAGGAATTGCTGGAGGAATTATGGGAATGGCGACATAAGGGCAGTCTAAGCTGCTTTCAGAATTCTGAAAGGCTTCGATGAAAATAGAGACGTAGTGAGTACGTTTAATAGCTCTGTGCACAGAAACTGCGGGGAGACACGTTTCTAACTGAATATAAGACCGTGTACTGTGAACATGTTCCCTAGTCAACGTGTTAAAATGTTTTGAAACCCAGTACATGTTCCAGACACCACCCTGGCGTATGCAAACATCATGTTTGGGAGGTGATTTCGCACCATTGACCTGACCACTGCACCATGAAGGAACTGCACTTCTGTGTATACAGAGGTCGGGACCATTTTTAATGACTGTGGCACAGCTGGACGAATGGATGGCTCCTGAAGGAAGTGAAAAGCCAGAAAGGTCCTTGATGACTAAAATGAGTATAATATATAAAAATGGACTCTTACAGCCTGCGTGAGTTTGCCCTGGCCTATTTTCCCAGGAGGAACTCGCCACTGGAGTAAATCTGGCTGTTTTTAAAGCATACAGGTGGTGCCTTATAGCCTCTGAGACCATCAGTTTTTCCTCAGTAGTTGAGACACATAAGAATGCTATGTAAACGTGGAAAGAAACCCCACTTGGAGGAAAACACCTTCAAGGATAATATTTCAAGTTATTTCACTAGGTAAACAATGCTACCTGGACATCACACGATCATGAGAGAAGATAATGAGAAAAGACTCTTAGACATTTGAATACCTTCTTTGATTCTAGCAGCAGGTGACACCTGCCCCTCCTCTAGTACCACATTCTCCAATCATCTGAATGCTGGGGACTTAATCTTCTGTGCTTGTTTTACCCCTTTTCCTTAATCCTCTTCTATTTATTCTTATTTCTTCTGTGAATCTTTTCTAATGATGTTTTATGTCTGCTATTGTGAGGTTTCTTTCTTTCTGTTGGTTTGTATAATATTCCCTCCAAGTATTTTTGTTCTCTTATTGTTTTTCTCTTGAAGGGTCGTACCTGAATAAGTACGTACCCTTAGAAAAAGACAGATGTTGACTGCATTTCAATTTGATTTATTTGCCTTTTATAAAGCTCAGATGAATTCTGTGCTATCCATATATATCCATTCTTAAATCATTGGTATATGTGAGAACACAGCATTTCATACCCAGATATGAACTTGTCTTTGATACCCTTGGGAATTTGTGTAGGGGACAGAAGAAAAATTTACATTCCCCAGGTCTAATAGTCATCAACTTTGGAGTACATAAGTCCACACATGGCGCTTTTATGCATATCATATTATGTTAAAATTAGAATTAAAGTATCTAAAGTATGGAAAAATACTTTATTTTTGTCCTTTTATAGAAAATTAAATTGCTGTATAGAGACTAATTTAGAATTGAAATATTTGAAAGTTTTCATATTTCATAAATTTCCCCCAAACACACACACACACACACACACACCACATAAATGTATATATAGATATACAGACAGCACTGAGCAAGCAATATTGGGAGCTTAATTCTGTGCTCGTTCTTCAGTTAGTTCAGTACCGCTCACTTTCTCACTTTCAGGGCAAAGCCTCAAGCCTCCTACCTAGCTCAGTTCTAGAGGGAAGCTGCCATTTACCAGGCAGTACTTCTCATCTTCCTCAGCTTCCTTCAATCAATTCCATTTTCTTCAAGGTCAAAGACACTGGTATAAAACTAATAACCTTATCCAAAGCATTAAAGTTTAATAGTGGCCAATGCTTTTCCTCAAAGTAACGTATGTATCAAAAAGATGTTTTTATCATTATTATTATTATTTTATTTTTTTACTTTAAAAAATACCAATCCAAATTCCCACTTCCTCCCCTCCTTCCACTTCCCTCCTACTCCTTCCATAAACCCTCTCCTCACCCCCTCCAATCTTAAGAGAGGAAAGTCCAAGACCCTCCCTACTATGTCCAGGTTGAGCAATGTATACATCTGAAGAGAATAGGATCCCCAAAAGCCAGTTCAAGCAGTAGAGACAAATCCCAGTGCCATTGTCAGTGGCCCCTCAGTTTGCCCCAACTGTCAACCACATTTAGAGGGATTTGTTTGTTCTAATGCTCGTTTATTTCCAGTCCAGTTGGAGTTGGTGAGCTCCCATTAGCTCAGGCACATTGTCTCAGTGGGTGAACCCCTCATGTTCTTGACTTCCTTGCTCATACTCTCCCTCCTTCCACTCTTCACCTGGATCTTGGGGGCTCAGTTCAGTGCTCTGGTGTGGGTCTCTTTCTCTGGTTCCATCTGTTGTTGGATGAAGATTCTATGGTGATATTTAAGATAACCATCAGTCTGACTTCAGGGCAAGGCCAGTTCAGGCACCCTCTCTATTGCTTAGGATCTTAGCTGAGGCCATCCTTGTGAATTCCTGGCAATTTTTCTAGAGCCAGGTTTCTTGCTAATCCCAAAATGGCTTCCTCAATCAAAATATCTCTTTTCTTGCTCTCGTATCCATACCTTCCTCCATCTCAACTATCCCATTCCCTCAAGTTCTCCCCAACCCTTCCTTTCTCCGCTCCTCTTCTTCTCCTCTTCCTTTTACCCCCCACTCCCATGCTCCCAAATTTCGTCAGGCGATCTTGTCTGCTTCCAATTTCCAGGTGGATCTATATATTTTTTTGGGGGGGTTCACCTTATTACTAAGCTTCTCTAGGATCATGAACTATAGGCTCAATGTCCTTTGTTTATGGCTAGTATCCACTAATGAGTGAGCACATACCATATTCATATTTTGGGGTCTGGGTTATCTCACCCAGGATAGTGTTTTCTAATTCCACCCATTTCCATGCAAAATGCAAGATGTCATTGTCTTTACTGCTGAGTGGTGCTCTAGTGTATAGATGTGCCATTCATTCTTCCATTGAGGGGCATCTAGGTTGTTTCCCGGCCATCATAAGGATGTTTATATCTTAACTTTAAAGTGCTGAGATCCTTGTCCATATCAGATAGATTATTTAACCAATTTTCCCTCAAGCTTTGATATTATATTGACATTTTCTTTATTTTCTACATTTTTCTTATGTAGATCGCTTTGTTTTGCATGCACCTTCACTTTGATTTCATCATTCAGACATTTGAAAATGTGAATCCCATCACTTTCAAGGAGCATTTTTATACATGCACATCTTTTTCTTTCTATCTTCTTCCCGGTCGCTAATTCCTCCATGTTGCGATGTACTCTGGTACATTTTTTGCCATTGGATGTGATTAGACACACATAAGCAGTAGATTTCAATATAAACCTGTGCTGGCTACTTTTGTGTCAACTTGACAAAAGGTAGAGTCACTGAAGAAAAAGGAGTCTTAATTGAGATGTCTCAATAAGTTCATGCTCTAAGCAGACCTATAGGGCAATTTATTAATTAGGGAAATTTCTTAATTAGTAATTGATGGGGGAGGGCCCAGATTATTGTGGGTAGTGCAATCCCTCTGCTGGTTGTCCTGAGTTCTATCAAAAAACAGGCTGAGCAAGCCGTGGGGAGTGAGTCAATAAACAGCATCCCTCCATGGCCTCTGCATCAGCTTCTGCCTCCAGGTTCCTGCCCTGTTTGCTTTCCTGTCCTGGCTTCCTTCAGTGATGGACTACAAAGCAGAAGTGTAAGCCAACTAAATCCTTTCCTCCCCAACTTGATTTTTGGTTATGGTGTTTCATCACAGCGTTAGAACCCTAAGATGGTACCAATACTAGGGGGCAGCGAGTTTCATAACACTCACGAACATCAATAAAAAAGGTAATGATAAAGATAACAAAGAATATATAATTTCTCTATAGTTAAAATTGTAATAAACTGAAGAAAGAACTTCATTAGACATAGTTATAAAACAAATACTTAATATTATGGGGAGAATGTCTATTCTCACACACACATGTATAAATATTATACATATAATAGAAAGCAAGACATATTTCTTTATGCGTTTTCATCACCTCCATGAGCATAATGATTTTTATTTTTATCAAATTTCCTGTAATTGTTAGAATTTTGTGTTTTTCTGTGACTGCATATATTTATATTTTGTATTTACTATAATTTGCTTGCCCATACATCTGTTGATGAACCTTGGGACTGTTCCATTTCCAGTCTATTTCTAATAATGTAGCTCTAAAATTTTAAGTGTGATTATCACTCTGTTATGGTTTGCCTTAATTTCTTTTAATAAGTATACAAGTGTATTATACCATTCTATAGTTCTATATTTGAGTCTGTTTCTAGATGCAATAACAGTATTCATCTTGATCAGTGGCATACATTCCATCATTCCACAGATAGAGAGAAATTTTGTCATATGCCAGTCAATAAAAGTAATATATTATATGTATGAACAGAAAACGAAACTGTGAAGGTAGCAGTAGCTTCAGGAACAACTCACTGTCAAAACTCTGTGCTGTTTCAAGCTTGTGTGTATTTAGTGTTCGAATATATTGCATTTTTATTACGGTGCCACTTAAAATGCTTTATGCAAGTTCCTCTGACAGTGCTCTCTAAACAGGAGGCTTCACAACAAACCTTTTCTAGGAAGGCAATCATGACTTGGAATAGAGAAAGCCTCAACCGCTCATTAAACATTGGAATGGCATTTCACTTCCGTGCTTAGCATCCTATTCTTCACACGCTGCAGTGGCCCTGAGAAGGATTCTGAATTTTACAAATGTCAATGAGCTAGTATAAAGAAATGGGTTCTCAGCATTTTAAATTCTTGAGTAATGTTTATACTACACCGAGTAGGGACTTCATGCGTGGACCTCTAACTGAAGAAAAGCAATGCTCTCCTGGCTAGTCTGCTGCCTGACAGGTTAGCAGTCCTCTGTTTAGAGTAAGAAAGATCCCAATGACAGCAGAGAAGCCCTCCTTCCCTAATGGGAAAGATAAGCTGTGATGGAAGTGTTCACCAAAGAAACAAAGGTTATTCAAAGCAACTATTACATATCTAGTCATGTTACAACATAGATATGAATCCCCTTCCAGAGCAGATTTCCTAGATTACTGTTCACATCATTCCAGTGTGGAGAGAAGAAATTGTTTGCAGAAGGTTTCAGATCTACACAGCACAAAATTTTATAGATACATTCCCATGCATTTTCAGGTAGCTTTAAAAATCTACTGGGGCTAGAGATAGAAGAGTGCTGCCTGGAATACGTGAGGTCCTGAGTTCTATTCCTCGTCATCATACAATAATAACAACAACAAATCCTGCTTTGGTTATATATTGATTAAAATTTAAAAGTTCATGTACTAGAAATTTGTACCATATTTTATAATCAAAAAAGAAAAGATTCATGACGAAGTTTTAACATAAAAAAACTAGAAGATATATGCAAATGACTCCCTTTTCTTTACGGAATTAATATGTAGCTGTTTTTCATTAAATAATCTAAGTGTTTTAAAGAGGGTCATCCTCCTGACACTAGTGAATAAAACTTCAAGGAAGAAAAGTAAGTTCAGGAACAGTACAGCTTTTCCATGTGTTGCTGTTTGAATAAGAATGGCCCCCATAGGCTCGTGCATTTGAATATTTGGTCTTTAGTTGGTGGAACCATTTGGGAAGGATTGGAGGTGGACCTTATTAGAGGTGTGTCAGTGAAGTGGAGCTTTGAGGGTTCAGATGCCTGTGGCATCCCAGTTAGCTTTTTCTGGCTCATAGTGATCTCACCATGAGAGCTCTCAGCTACGACTCCATGTCTGTTCCTGCTTGCCTGTTGCCGTGCTCCCTAACATGATGGTCAGTGATATAGTTCTTCAAAACTATGGCCCTAAATAAACTCTTCTCAATAAGTTACCTTGGTCACGTGTTTTCTCACAGAAAAGAAACTAAGACACTGTTCCAGCGTGCATTTGCCCCAGCTGATCTAGTTGGTACTCTTTAGCTCATCCTGAGGAGCCCTGCCCTTAGTCTTAGGAGCATCTAATAAAAGTTGAAAAGTGAAGGAAAGGAAGGAGAAAATAGAATTTAATATAATGCCCTATAATATTAGTAAAAAATGTGTAAATGCACAAAAGTCAAATAAATTACTACTTACGTGTTGCTTCTAATGTTTATAAATTTGGGCATATAATTAAACGGGAAACCTGGGAGGGGGGAAAACACCTTCCCTATATATAAAAGGGCTCTCTAATGATTTTAGTTTGGTAGTTTATAGATTAATGTAAACTCTCTCCAAACTTTTTCTTAACAATCTCCAAAGTTAGAATAGGTGTTTTTACAAAACAGTTAAATGACTAAATTTGGACTCTTCAGAATTTGATTTAAATTTTTCCAGCATTCTTTGGTTGATCTACTTAATGGAGAAGCTAAAAATACTTATAAGAACCAATGTTTCAACAGAATAAAGTGGTTTGAAAAATGTATCTTCAAAGCTGCCTTAAAACTTCCTGTCTTCTCTCTCCCTGGAAGGCAGCCTTCTTCAACTGCTTTCCTTATTTAGAAATTTCAAACTGGAAACTGGACTGTGTTATTACCCTTTGCTTCTGAGACATGTGAGGCCTTTTTGAAAGAAGAACCTATTTCCCTTATTATAATGCCCAGGGTGCGAACAGGAGACTGATTTTGGATGTAGCTATTTTTTCCCTATTTCCTTATGCCACAGACCCACATTTCCATACACCTTGTATAATTCCTCTGAATGATGTTCAAGGGATCTTTTGGCGTGGACAATTATTGATCATCAAATATTTGTAAATGAAAGTGGTAGAGGATGAGACAGAATATAGACAGCTAATCTTGGGGCGACTCTGAATGACAGGCACAGAGAAGCAGAGACGTTTTTGAAGGCACAAAACGTCAGTCTGCAAAATTGCCTTTCCAAGTTTGATATTGGTCCTCACCATTCTGAGATGAAGACAGAAATCATTTGCAAGGCAGTCCAGTAGAACAGACACAGCCGCTTCAATAATGTGGTTATCCAACACATATATACACACTTTGAAATGGTAATGCAAATGGCCTAAACATTAACATGTTTAGAAAAATATTTAATATGACACTACTATTTCTGAAATTAATATTTATATCTGAACAAAGTTATCTATAATCCAGAAATCCAAATATTATTTACTCTGGAGGTACAGTTTCCTACCTGCTGGTTCTTAAGAGTAATTGCTGGTTTCAGTTTGAATTATTGACAAGGTACCCAGGATCAAAAAATAAGACGCATGGAAATGCATTCATTGCTGCTGTCTGCAAGTGAGCAATTCAGTTTACATTTTCCTCACTGTGAGCGAGCACCTGAGCTCATACGGGCGCTGCTTTCATGAGCTGTCCTGTTTGTCCTGTCTAAAGAGTAGAGCTTCTTAGGACAAGATGGGGAAGGGAGCAGAGGAAACAGAGCCCACGAAGTAATAAGGCTGCCCACTATGATTCCCAGCGTGTGTTTTGTTTTGTTTTGTTTTCAAATATGTTTGTGAAGTGAGAAATGTTGTTCAGGAAACATAAGAAATTTCTGACACTCTGCAAAATAAGCTGTTATTTCTCCATTTCTATTTGTGCATTTGGGATTTTAGAGACAAACTTTCCCTATGTGGCCCACACTCTTTGATGGTTTGCCTTTTCAGATCAGTTCTCTAGCGTTGGAAGGGCTCTTCAAGCCATCTCTGCAGCTATGGAAGCCCAGTTACTATGCCTGGCTCATTTGGATACTCCAACGCTGTTCTCTTTATTTTTGTTTTTCGAGACAGGGTTTCTCTGTGTAGCTTTGGTGCCTGTCCTGTAACTAGCTTTTGTAGAACAGGCTGGCCTCTAACTCACAGAGATCTGCCTACTTTTGACTCCCAAGTAGTGGGATTAAAGGCATGCGCCACAACCGCCCGACTCTGAGGCTGTCCTTGAGAGTAAGTGGCACTAACCACATCTAACACCAAGCCTCAAATTTGATATTTTTGCTGGGGAAATGTCAGAAAACTTCCCTGCCACTCAGATTATTTGTGATGGAATGATAGATTGGATGCGCAGTACTCAGTACCGGAAGCTATGGCCAGGGTCACGAGAATGTTCGTGGACCTTCACAGTGCCAAAGACCACACTTGCTTGGAGGTGATGACATTGTTTGTCTGAGCCTTCTACAGTCTGGTGCTTCCCTGATGGGAACCTTTCTCAGACTTCCAGTATTTCTGATTGGATCCCTACTGAATGACTTTAAAAGACAGTTTAAAAAAAAAAAAAAGCAAGTGAGATCAGAGCTGAACCTAAAATACAGAAGAATCAGGAAGCTTACAAGCTTAAGTACCAACATAGCCCCATATGTCCCTGACAGAGTCCTCTTCACTCCCATTTGGATGACTGCACTTTGTCATCCCAGAGAATAGGTATTGCTTTGGAGGGAGAATACAGCCTAACCCTAGTTGGGAAGTGTAGGCATCCATCTCACTGTGGGAGTGAACTGCATTTGAATGCGTTTATTATAAACTTATTAAGAATATATTTATAAAAGAGCTGAATCAGTCACTTCTAATCCTTTTTTAGATCATATAATTTGAAATAACATCTTCTTTATCTGAATATTCAAACCATGCACAATGTTGAATATATTAGCAGTAACTCTAGTATCTGCCAAATACACAAAGCACACATTTACCAAAGAAAAGAACTTGGTGCTCAAGCAAAGAACCCTTAGGGGTCTAATCAAGAAAATAGTGTGTAATGTTGGACATTAGTAGAGAAGTCTAAATTATGTTGATTGTTTTTCTCACAAGTTGGGAATTGTATGGTCATGTCATTAGTAACATGTTTACGAAATTATATTTTAATTGCTTTTCCTGCAAATTTAGATTTTTTAAGAGTTTGTTTACTTTCAATATATTTGATTTTACTTGGTTGAAACCTGTGACTTTAAATATTTTATATCACTTATTATTAACTTTTTCAAAGAGATTTTTTTTCAATATGCCATGTAGAATCTTACAACCTTAGCCTCAGAGTCATTCACTTCTCTTCAAATGAAAAAGACAGACATCAAATGATTTGGTGCTGGATAGTCTTCAGGAGCGGACCAAACAAAGCACCAGATGGAGCAGCTTTGAACTATGACCCCCCTAGGTGCTACAACCTGAGATCCAGATATCCAGGGAGCTGATGTACATAAGGCTGATTAAATCTGTGTTCCATTCACAGTTAAATTCTTAGCTCGCAGTATGGTCATCACAGAAGGTAAACGCCAGAGAACTATCTCGTCCCCTTCTGCCATGCAAGGAGACAGTCAAAAAAGAAAGTGGCCCTCTCTAGACACCAAATTTACCAGGGTCTGCTTCTTGGACTTCCTAGCTTCCAAGATTAGAAAATAAGTTTCTGTGGTTTCTAAGTCAGCAGGATTGTGACATTTTGCCCGAGCTTCAGAGATGAGGAGGAATCTGCCCCATGACTTTTAGTTTGTGGTGGTCTGTGACAATCTTGGCAATCCTTGGCTAGTAGACACATCACCCTGACCTTTGCTTTCACATTCACATGCCATTCTTTCTGGGTACTTCACCGTCTCTCTATGTAATTTTGTGGAGACAGCAATCCTATTTCTTAGAACCAACACGAATGAACTTATACTTACTAATTGTATTTGTAATGACCTTTTCTCCAAATAAGAGGTATTCATGGATATTGAGGGTTAGAACTTCTGTATGTAAATTTTTAGCCTCTATTCATCCCAGAGTAATGTATACTGATTAAAACAGACTATTTGAGGCATGGATATTAGAATCCTATTTCTCTACAAACTTAAAGCAATGCCTTAAGGGTGAAACTCTTGAGAATAGAATAGAAAAATGAGGACTTTGGTGTATTTATAAAGTATATGACTGGGTAACCTGACTTTGTTTGTGCAATTACCTCCTCCATACTGAAAGAGCTGGAGTCTGCACATGGTATTTTATTCACCTATTGAATGCATGAGGGGATATTCACTGGTCTGGATAGTGTAGTTACTAATTACACTATCTAAAATAGTCTCTGCCTTAACCTGTGCATTTAGAGAAAAAGGAGGGTAACTGGATAGCCATTTTATTAAATGTAAACCAGTGATTGGTCTGGTTTAAACTAGAAATTGATTCTTAAGGCACATATGATTGGAGGATGGAAACTCAGGGATCTTCTATTTGGGGACTAATGGATTTGTGTTGGAGGATGATGGGTGGCCTCAGGCATGACAGTCCCATGGCCATCAACATTGTAAACAGGAAAACAAGCATTTCAGGCAAGTAGAGCTACAGTGTGTATAATGAGAGGCTAAATAAATATGCAATATATAAGTAAATAATTCATAATTTTAAAAGGTGCACAAACAATGGTGAGCTGAGGAGATGGTAAGATGCGCAAAATGAAAACTCTCTATTTTAAGATGATGGGAATCCAGTGAAACTTTTAGAGTAGGTATCTAGCATGATCCAATTTGTAATTAAAGATTCCATTGCCTCTCGCCTTGAGAACTGATTAAGCCAGGCTTGAGTGATTGGGATCCTATTGAGCTGTCCAGCTGAGAGATGATAGTGGGATTGTGCCAGGGCAGTGATTGTAGTTATTAATAGAGGCCATCCCTGCAACAGCTATTTGGGAGGAAAAATGGCCAGGATACCATGAATCAGTGGTCTTGGGAAGTAAGGAGAAGAGAAATGAAGCATGGGAGATGATCCTCACTTTATAGTTTGCGCATGTGACATGGGGGTGGGTGCTCTAAGACGATCAGATGATGATGGAAAACCAGGATTTTGTATTTCGCAGTGCTGCATTTGATGTGGAATTGTGATACCCAATGCAGACAGAAGGCAGGAAGTTGTACAGTTCCTCTGGATCTTGAAAGGAGGGCTTTCTGAGATGAGCACATTGTGGAGACATCTATGCAAGGCAATGCAGCTTTGTGTTAGGATAGGTTCATATCTCCTCCACTGAGAGTGTCTTCATGGAACATGAAGGGAAGAAGGCCTAAAATTCATTGGTGACACAGTCCAACATTTCTTTCTTAGAAAAAAAGAACCCACTTCAACAGGTAGGTGCAACTCAGAAACGTCTGGCACCAACAACTCAATAGAAGACGGTGAGTGTGAAAGAGAGAAACTGAAAGTCCGGCAGGATGAGAACTAACAGACGCGGGAACTTTACTTACGTGGAGTCTGTGGGTCCCTAAAATGACTTTTGGGGTAGAAGAGTAGATGAGAAATCCAGAAATGGTGGTTGAAAAGTGCAAAGGAAATGTGGATAGAGATATAGAAAAAATTGATTGTATGAGCAATGAGCTGTTAGAAGAATAACTGTGACAAGAACTCATGATGTTTGGAAAAGTGATTTGTAGTTGGAGTAATGAAATGCCAATGAGATATACGAAGATATACGATCAACAACTGGAGCAGAGAATGGAATATTATTTTATACTCAAGGCACTGGGACAGGACAAATTCCTCAGTGAAAAAAGGTATTTGCCTTTAAGACGGATGACCCCAGTTCAATTCCCAGGACTGACACTCCCATGATAGAGAGACTGACTCCTTCAAGTTATCCTCTGGTTTTTAAATATGTGATGTGGCATATATGCACTTACACACACATTAATTCATTAACTAATACATAATAAATATTTTAAGATAGAGTAAAATCCAAGGCATTAATAATTAGGAAACATATTCACAAATGTTTGATCTGAAGTCTAGCACGCAGACCCAAATGAGCTTCTAAAATTCTCAGTAGTAAACTTGAACCCTGGAAGAAACGATAGCCAGGAGAGGCATACGGATGACAAACCGGATGGCAGGAGTAACCTAAGGAGAGCATTTGGACAGGAATGAAAACCGAGAACCAGGCTTTAGAAAGCTAGCCACACTGATGTACTGGGTCATCCAAGCTGTAAACAGAAATTCCCACCGCTTCCTAAGTACCGCAGTAGAGGAAGCAGCGGGGACCTTAATCAAGGCAAGGAATGGGAAGAAGAGGTAGTTTACAGGGCCTTTAATGCTTTGACTTGGATTTCAAAAGGCAAAGTGGAAAGACTGCATGGTCAAGTGACTGAAGTAAGGACAATAAAGTGGAGACCCATCCCTGAGGTGCAGTGTTAGTAGAGGTGAATGCTTGAGGCGGGGCTTTCACTTACGGGATCAAGTTATTAAAGATAGGGCTACCAAGGGGGAGGCATCCATGGTGAGAATGGGAATGACTTAAGAAAGTGTCCTGTTCCACTGTTGGGATAGCGATTCCAGGACTCAGATGGCAGCTGGCTGTGAGGTACGTGCTTCATAGTCCCCTGGATGTAGCCCATTGGAAGTGTGCAAAGGAGCCGCTGAAATGTTCAGTTTTTAGATAAGTTTCAATGTCATGATAATGAAGTATGGAGGTGACACAAAGAGAAATCAGGTATTAACTCCAAGTGAAGAGATTCCAAAATAGTCAATGTACAACACCTGGTCAAATGAACTAATTAATGGCTTGAATTTTTAAGTTTGTTTTTAGCTAGTTTTGTGTTATGTAATGACGGCATAGTTGCACTTTAACAAAAAGTGGCAGTATTTAAGCTTTTGACTTAATTATCACAAATGGAGCTATAAGATGACAATTGTTTAAGGTGCTGGGAAAGTGGACTTGGGAAATAGCAGATTTTTCATATACACTTATAAAGAGAACAATAGCTGAGTTACTAATTAACATTACATTAGTAAGACTTATTTTCATTTTTAAGAAGTAATTAGCCAACCAAATTAGATGATAATGAGACCTAATAATCACATTTTTATTAGAGCAATTATAGTGAACTCCTTTTAAAACATTTAATGCATATGGTATAATGAATATGCAAAAGTATTAACTACTTAAGCAAAAGGTATAGATTTGGGGTTTTTTTCTGCACAAAATTAACAGTTAAAGTAAAGCTAGAAGCCAGTTATGTTTCTTGTCTTCTGGAAGTGCATTCTATCTGTACTCTTGAAGGACTGAGTTTGTAATGGCAACTGGTTTTTGTATGCTCTGAGCTAGTATTACTCTGAATGGGTTGAATTTGATTTTCCTAATACTTTACAACCAGAAATGTGAAATAACTGCTTTCTTTCTAATTATTTGTGCACTATCTTGGATAAATGGCATCATTTTCTGTGTAGCTAAGGAGCCCATCACCAAATTTAGAGTTTCAAATTACTACTTGCAGGCAGATTCCACTGAACTGTGCCAGTTGATGAATCAATTTTAATGTATCTCTGAAGATGCAAGGTTTTTTTTTTGCCTGTGTTTGTGTGTGTGTAGTGTGCAAGCATATCCATATAGGTATTAACATGTGTGTGGACATACATGTGTTCAGGTGTGTGTTAAGGCCAGAGGTTGTTATTAGGTGTCTTATTCCATTTCTCTCCATCCACCTTATATGTTGAGGTAAAGTCCTTCATGCAGACCTAGAGCTCACAAATTCAGCTAACCTACCAGACCAGCTTGCTATGGAGTTCTCCTGTCTTAGTCCCCAAAGTGCTAGGATTGTAGGTGGGTTGCCATGCCTACCATGCCTATTTATATGCGTAATGGGAAAGGAGACTCAGTGCCACATGCCTGTGTGGAAAAGTGATTTGAATGAGAAATGTCCCCCATTGGCTCATATATCTGAACTTTTGGTCCCCTGATAGTGGTACTGTGTGGGGAAGTTATGAATCTTTTAGGAGGTGGGACTTTGCTGAAGAAAATGTTACTAAGGGTGGGCTTTAAAGGTTCTTGGTCTCGCTGCATTCGCTGCCCTGCTACCCACTTCCTTTGTGGGGATAAAACAAGACCTCTCTGCTTCCTGCCCCTGTCCCCATACCATGCCTTCTCAGCCATGATGGACTCCATCCCTTTAGAACCATAAGTCAAAATAAACCCTTTCTTCCTGAAGTTGCTTTGGGTCATTGTATTTTATCACAGCAACAGAAAATGAACTAATAACAGCAAGAACCTTACTCACTGAGCCATCTCCAAAGTCTGAAATGTTTGATGAGATTTAATATTGTAGCATGACTATTGGTGGTACTGAAGGTGATGGAGAATTTTTTTGAGTGTATTCTCTGCATCTTTTCTTGATAAACTGACAAATTCACTGACAGAAGAAAACCTTCTACTAAGCCCATTCCCATACATTGCTCCCATGAGTATTCTGCTTGTCATAGGATGGTTTTCACTGTGAATGTCACCATAGTTCTGCCCTAGGCTTTAATACCATCTATATGCTAATGACATCCACATTTATCCCACGAAACTACTCCCTTCCCTGAGCACAATATATGTATACAACTTACTGTTAAAACCTGCCTTCGGGGCTCATTTAGGCATCTTAATATTGTCCTGACCCACCCACTTCTCCCAGTCTTTGTCTTCTCAATGTAAATACCACCACACACCCAAGTAGCTATGCAGAAATGCCAGACTCCCTTCCTTTGAATTGCCCCACATCTCACAGAACGCTCAGCAATCATTCCACAGCCGCAAGTGAGGTCCTATTTTTGCCACCTTATCTACCTCACCAAGGCCAGACCAGTGGCACCTCTCCCACCACTGCAGTCACCTGTTGACTGGCCTTCCTGTTGATTGCATGACAGAATACTCTGTATTGTAAAACACAAGTCCAGCCATTCTTGTGCTCACCATTCTCTGGTGTTGACTTGTAATCGGGATGAATCTCTGACTCCTCTCTTGGTCTTCTGCCCCCTATACCTAGGGCTGTCTCTGGCCTGCTGTTCATGGTAACCAATTATGGCTTCAACCTTGATCCTGTGCCATTAGCCCTCCCTGAGCTGTTCCCCACCAAATCAGCAATCATATATCCGTCCATAACTTCTCAAGTAATCTTTGAACTGTGCTGTTTCCTCCCCGACCACCCTGCACACTGTCCTTCAACACAGGCGTTTCCAGATGAATTTGTTTGCCTTTTGACTTTCTGCAGTTTTCACTCGAATATGAGTGGAGAGACCTTGGCTTTGTCCCCTACTCTATCCTAGGGACTTTCAGAGAAAGAGTAGAGTTTGATAAATATTTGGAGGTTTGTGTAATCTTTAATTTTTTTGAGACTTTGATACATGACTGCTACATTTATATCATTTTCACCCCTCCATCTCTTTCCTGAAACCAATTTTTGTCCTCACACACTCTCTGTCAAATTCACGACCTATCCAGCATCTGCAAAGGGCTGATTATTCCTTTCTCATCTGCTGCTAATTACCTGTGCTAACTCTTGAAGAGCAGGGCCTTGTGACTTTTCTCCCAGTTGAATGAATGAATGAATTTATGAGTATACTAATAATATGCTCCTTCCTCTGTAATTTGGCTATTAGTCTCTAATGTTGATTTCCCTGTCTTGTGAGTTGATGTTTTGTTCCTACCTTTGTTACTCTACACTGCTCCACTCAGAACTATGCTGTTCACGTTTCCACCTTAATATAATTGATAGTATTTATATTCTATTGCATACCTGGAGTAACAAAGTTGTTTAACAGGTTTCTGTGCTCATGTAGTTTCAGTACATACACCTATTTCTTTTACTACAGATTTATCATTCTTCCCTTGGTTAACTGTAGATTATTATTTAATACTTTTTAAAGATGTGCTCATGAAATTTCAAGTCTCTGGGGTCTTATTTGCTGGAAAATACATAGTTGCCACTTGTATGGCAGTTTTTCTCAGTTTTTCTTGTATGGCATACTGATCTCAGTATGATCATGATTAGGTCAAATTTTCTTTCTCTGGGGACTTTGTAGACATCCTTCCAAATGTCCTAGTATGGATTTATTGATACACACATAATTCTTTCTTCTTAGTTTTCAATAAATTCTCTATACTAGTCTCATTCACTATGAACTTATGCAATTATTTACTGAAAATTTTTCTTACTAATATAATTTTATCCTTTAAAGACATCTATTATATCATAAATTTTAATATTATCTGTAATCTCATCATTTTTCTTTAATTATTTCTTTATTAATATTAATATAATTCAGGGATTTTTGAAGTTTGCCCTAGATTCCTCTGAGTGAATTTTCTATAATCTATGAATCATCTCCTCATTCCCTAAACTTTACAAAGCTGTAGATTTGAAGTAACAAAGAAAGTAGTTTTGATGTCTATAATGAAATCTTTCCCCTTCCTTTTCTTTCTCAAACTCCATAGCATATGGTGTAGCACAATTAGTTAAGACCCAGAGTCCAAGATTAGGGTTCAACCTGAAGATCAGAAAAGTGAAACATCCAGTCACTCGCTTTTACCTCAGTTAGAAATGACTATCCTGCCTGCAAGAATCTTAGAATAAGACTGTGTGTGAGAGCCATCTCCTTCCATTTTATATTCTTCTCTAGTACTGGGATTAAAGGCATGTACCACTTTGACAAACTAGCTTGGCTACTGGGAATAAAGGTGTGTGCCACCACTGCCTGGTCTGTAAGGCTGATCAGTGTAGCTGTTTTACTCTCTGAACTTCAGGAAAACTTTATTTTATTAAAATGCAAATGAAATATCACTACAACATGTAGCCATAAAATGACTCCAAATGAAATTCTGCTGTACTCCTAGATCAGTGTCTTGCTCAGTCATCAGCAGTGATTCCTCCTGCAGCAGCTGGTAACAAATATGGAGATCCACAGCCAGACATTATGCAGAGAGCGAGAGAGTAGGCCTCTGATTCTTTTTCCTTCTCTTGGGATTTTTTTTTCCTTCTGTTGATTTGTCTTATCCAACTTCAATGTGATAGTTTTTATTTTATCTTATTATATTTTTTATATTTAAAAATTATGAATGAATGAAAGCCTAACTACAGTAAAGGTTAACAACTGAATTGTCACTTATATCTGCTTAGAGAGGAAAAATCACTTTTCCCCAATAGAGTGACACTAGACTGCATCAACCACTCCAAGAACAGGCCTCATGCTCGTGTGGTTAATAAACCTATAACTGGACTCCACAGTTTTTGGTTGTTGTTTTGCTTTTGTTATGTTGTTGTGTGCATGCACATGTTTTTATTTACCTACAGTTTGGTGATTTTTGTGTTGTGTTGTTTTTTGTTTTATTATATGATTTTATTTTGTTTTCCTGGTTTTGAGGGTTTTGTTATTGTACTGGGATTTGGGGGGGAGTGTTGAGAAAGAAATTAAAGTTGGGAGGGAGATGGAGTCTTAAGGAACTAGGCAAAGGAAGAATATGATCAAAATATATTTCTTAAAAATTTGAGTCTAAGGATATGTTGCTTTGGAAAAGAGGGTTTTCTTTTGTTTCCACAGAAGATGAGAACCTGTGGATTGCTTCCAGACTATTATGGTTTGATAGACCAAGAGCCCCTGAAAGGTTGCCTTTAACACCCCTCAAAATTAATTCATCGAATAGACAGCAGGAAGCAGTTTGGAGAATAACTATGCCCATGTTACCAAATATTGTTTATAAATGTTCTTTTACATTTAAAGGGGGATATGCTACAGTGATTTGCATTGGTATGGATCTTGGTTGATTGATACAAACTTAAAGTCAATTTTGTTATATGTATATTTCTGTTCTTAATTAAGGTATTGTTTCATAAATCATTTTAAAATGTAATGTATAATTAAGAAATACAGGTTAATAGATAATCATCTATAATAGTAAAGCTTGTAGTCATGTTAGATTTTCTAGATGGATAGAGATGCATTTCAGATAGATAGATATTCTTCAAACCTTTCAAAGACTACATAATTTGGCATTTAAAATGTTTTAGGAAGTTAGGACTTTTCATGACAGAGACATGTCTGCTCCTGATACCAGTTACTTCAAGAGGAAGGCGGGCATTAAAGAGGCTCCTATGGAGTTTGCTAGACATTTGGGCAAGAAACTGCTCTTGCTTTGACTGCTTAACTGGACATGCAGGAGCCACAGAGAAACGACTGCTGACCTTGCCTAAAGGAGAGATGGTCCTTTGGGGTGCCTGCTTCATGAAAGAATAGAAAAAGTCTGCTAGACATTCTGCAGGACACAGAAGAAAGTGTCTGACAAACTGCCAATATAGGTGGAACTGTCTTTGAAATTTCATGCTTCATGGAAAAGTCTGCTGAATACTATAGGCCTGTAGGCTGAAGATGGATGCACCAACAGTACAGAAGAACTTTGGGTGACTGTTCAGGCAGTGAGATGTCTCTGTCAATTCTAGAGTTTTGGAAGTTGCTTATAATGCCTTTCTTGTTTACTTATGTAATATTATATCCTTCTGGAGTCTTTGATGGAGTTGAAGACTAGGTAGTAATAATATAGTTTTTCTTAGATATGATAAGAGATAAAGTAGATATAAATATTGTAACTGTAATTCTTGCTTGATACCTGTTTTGTTATATGTAATTTTACTACGTTAAAGTTAAAACCTTCCTTTTCATTTAAACAGAAGAGGGAAGGTGATGTCTGATTCCTTTCTGTATGCTGTGAATATTATTGATTAATAAAGGAACTGCTTTGGGCCTATAGCAGAGCTATAGAGGAACAGAGCTAAGCAGGGAAAACTAAATGGAATAATGGGAGAAAGAAGGAGGAGTTAGAGAGAAGCCTTGTAGCCCCACCAGATGGAATTTTAGCCAGTAAGCCACAGCCATGTAGTGATACACAGTTTAATAGAAATGGGTTAAATTAATATTTAAGAGTTAGCCAATAAGAAGCTAGAGCTACTGGGGCAAGCCGTGATTTAATTAACACAGTTTCTGTGTGATTATTTCAGGGCTAAGCAGCCAGAAACCAACAAGTAGCCCCCTTGCTACAACATAAAAGCGTTTATTTGGCTTATACTCCAGGTCATAGTCTACATTAGTTACTTTTCTATTGTTGTGATAAAATACCATAACCAACGCAATTTATAAAATAAAGCATTTAATTGGGTTACAATTACAAAGTGTTAGGGTCTATAATGGCAGAGCAAAGGCATGGTGGCAAGAATAACTGAGAGCTCACATCTCAAACTGACATCAGGAAGCAGCTAGGAATGACTCTGGGAATGAATTAAGACTTTTGAAATCTCAAGCCCATATCCAATAACATATGTCCTGAAACAAGGCTGCACCTCCAAATCCTTCCCAACTGCGATCCATGTATTCAAACCTATGGGCCCATGGGGACCATTCTCATTCAAACACCACACAGTCCGTCATTAATAAATGTCAGAGCAGGAACTCAAGTAGGAGCTATAAGCTCCTACCATGGAGGAATGCAGCTTGCTGGTTCTTCATCAAACTCATGCTCAGCTAGGCTTCCTAGACAGGCCAGTATCACCTGCCCAGGGAATGTTCCTACCCACAGTGCACTGGGTGCTCCTATATCAGATATCAAGACACTCTAACACAGAAGCGCATAGACTAACCCAAAGACAGTTATCCACTGAAAGTCTTAACGAAGTGCTAGGCTGTATCAACTTAACCCTAATGAGGCCACCTATGTGCAAGTCCTTTATCAGATATGATTTTCCAAAACAATTCCACTTCTATATGTTGTCTTAAAATAATAATTTTATTTAAAGCACAGTTATTCTAAATTTGGTTATTTCAATTTTTTAAAAAAGTTTCTGTCCATTTTGGTTGTAATTTAAATATTCTTTTACTTGTATATTAAAACACTGGCTAATACAAAGATATGGAGAGTTACACCTATATTTACAGCTAAAAATTTATTAGTATATTTACAGCTAAGAATTTATTAGTTTTAACTGTGATGATTGTGTCTTTTAAACCAATTCAATGTGTGTGTGCGCGTGCATATGTGGTCATGTGTGTATCAGTTCTATTTCTGTTTTAAAAATTGCATTGTTTGATACCTACTTGAGACTCAAATGAGATAATTGTGAGGATTTATTTTGGAATTCAAAATTCTATTTTGTTGATCTGTGTATCTGTCTGTTAGTGTACCAATACCACACAGTGTTTGTTTCTATA
Source organism: Myodes glareolus (assembly GCF_982192425.1). Taxonomy (NCBI): domain Eukaryota; kingdom Metazoa; phylum Chordata; class Mammalia; order Rodentia; family Cricetidae; genus Myodes; species Myodes glareolus. The sequence continues at coordinate 44,210,238 of NC_142050.1, forward strand.
TCTTTATACTTTTGAAATTGGAAAGTATTAATTGTCCCACTGTATTTTTACTTTTCAAGATTGTTTTGTTAATCCTGAGTTTTCTGAATTTTCTGATAAAATTTCAAACCAGCTTACCTATTTCTACAAAGAAACAAGCTGGAGCTTTAAAACTGTTGCATTGAACCATTGGTCAATTTAGGAAAATATTGCATCTTAATACTATTAAGTCATCTGACCCATTATTAACACGGTGACCTCTGTTTATTTATTGAGGTCTTCTTTTTTTCAACAGAGGTTTGCAATTTTAATGGTGAGATTTTTACACTTTAATTTCTTAATATCTTATATTATTTAATGCTATCATAAATGAAGTGTATTTTATTTTCATTCTTTGATTGGTCATTGCCAATACATAGGAAAAAAAGACTTTTAATATTGATCTTGTGTCTGAAAACACTACTGATCAATCATAATGTAATTTTAGTGGGCTCAATAATATTCTATATATAGAGGGCTGTATTATCTGTAAATAGAGTTTTACTTCTTTTACAATATGGGTGATTACGGTTTTTTTGTTTTTTTTTTTTTGTTTTTTTGCTTTGTTCTCATGGCCATAACCTCCAATAAAATGGCAAATTATAGCGACAAGCAGGGTATGTCCCTGTATTGTTTTTCATCTTAGAAGAAAACCATTAATTCTTCCTGTACAGAGTATGACCACTCATTGTGGATATTTTTGAAGTGCCCTGTATCAAACTGAAGGGATTCCAAACTCTTGCTTATTTGTTAAGTGTTTTATAATTGGGAGGAATAAAATAATGTCAAATTCTTCTAATACAGTTATTAAGATGGTCATACAGATTAGTCCTAGTCTGCCGTGTGGTAGATTCATTGAATTTGGGTTGTTAAACCAATCGTTCAAATCTAACTTACCCATGAAATAAACGGGCCTAGGTATTGCTTGGCATGATTTAGTCAAATTTCAAAATTTTCATCCATGGCAATTCAAAAGTGTTACAACCCCATGTTTGCTAACAGATGATGTCCTTTTCCGTTTGGAGCATGAGAATAATATCAGTCTACAGAGTGAGTTGTAGGGTGTTTTCTCCTCTGATTTTGTAGATAAGTAAAGAACTATATGAACTACTTCTGAAGAGTGTAGGAGAACTCACTAGTAAAATTCCTTGGGCTTCAATTTTTCTTTCTGAATATGTTTTAGAAAAAACTGATAAGCTTAATCTTTTTAAATATTAAAGACTATTAAGATAGTCTCTTCCTTCTTGAGCCCATTTTTGGTAGCTTGAACCTTGTCAAAAATACACTCTTTACATCTTAGGCATTTAATTTGTCAAAATAGGTTTACTCATAGCATTTTCTCTTAATCCTTTTAATTCTGTTAAGTCCAGACAAAGGCTTAACAGTTCTTCCTGGTTTCTGCAATTTTACATTTCTTCTTTTTTTCCTTTTGTTTTGTTCTATTTCTTTTCTTTTAGTCAATCTTATTCAATTAATTCATTTCATAATTTTTTCAAAGGAACAATTGATATTATCGATATTTCTATTGCGTCTGTGTTCTCCATTTTGCTCCTGCTTACCCAATTTTTGTTTTCCTTAGCCCTACTAATGGCTTAACTTGTCCTTTTATCAGTTTTTAAGATAATTCCCATGATACATATTTTTCCATACTGTTACTTTGAATCTAAAATATATTTGTTGTTGACATCATGTAGTTCAATTCCATTTTACATTATCTCACAAATGTCTACCTTCTGGTTCAATTCAGATGTAATGACATTGAGATATCAGGAATTATATCTGACTTTTACTTTTGATTTCTGTTTATCTTATGTCTTTTATATTTCTCAATTATTTTACACCTGTCCTCATACTAAATCATTTTTTTTATTTTTAACTCTCTTTATTGTCTTAGTCTAATTGCAGGTTTTATATTCCCATCCCATTTATTTAAATAAACATTTAGTTCTTTAGCATTTAATGCAATGTGTTTTTATCATATACACCCCAACTACTCTTTTAAATACTTCACAGATCTTTCTCCACTCCCTTATCCCCCAACTTCATGTCTTTTTGGTTTTTTAACTTTAATGGCCCAAAAATTCCAGTTTACACTGTCCATAAACTCCCGAGTGGGCACCACCTGATGGAGTATGGTTGATATAAAGATGATCCGCAATCTTAAAGCAAACAACTGACTCTCCTTCCCCTAGAAGCCATCGGCTGTCCATGTGCTCCTCAGATGTAGCAGATCATGAACCCCTTCCAGCTTTGTGCTACAATGTGGACTAGCTTTACTTTGTACAGATTTTATACAGGCAACCACACCTGTTGTGAGTTTACAAGTGTAATAGTTCTAGCATGTTCAGAAGATGTTGTTTAAACATTCTTTATTTTTCAGGTCTTTTTCAAGAGACATTTTTGTGATAGGCAGATATTGGTTTCATCATAAATCCTTCTTGGGCTACTTTTTACCTTGACCCTCTGAGTCACAGTGCCCTAGAGGGAAAACTCCTACTTAGTAAGGTTCAGCTTCTACATCTGTTCTTGGCTCTCTGAATATGGAATGCTCATGTACCCTTTCTTGGACTGGTTTTTCTGAGATGTGAAATGAAGAGGTCAAATATGAACATATGTAGCATTCTTCTTAACATGATTATGTTAAAATTTCAAGGTCGCCAGGCATGGTGGAGCACTTCTTTAATACCAGCACTCAGAAGGCAGAGGCAGGCATATCTCTGTGAGTTTGATGTCATCCTGGTCTATAGAGTGAGTTCCAAAACAGCCAGGGCAGTTACACAGAGAGTTACCCTATCAGCATACAAATCAAACAAGTCAGACACATTTTGACCCTTAGAATACTCAGATTTGTCTATGACCAAAGCATTTTGGGGCATAGGATAATCAGACGACACTTTATTTAATTATTTTCAGCAATTTTTTTATTTTGCATTAAAAATTTCCACCTCCTCCCATTTTCCTCCCCCTCCCCCCACTCTCCTTCCTCTCCCTTTCCAGTCCAAAGAACAGTCAGGGTTCCCTGCCCTGTGGGAAGTCCAAGGTCCTCCCCACTCCATTCAGATCTAGGAAGGTGAGCTTCCAAACAGACTAGGCTCCCACAAAGCCAGTACATGTAGTAGAATCAAAACCCAGTGCCATTGTCCTTGGCTTCTCAGTCAGCCCTCATTCAGAGAGTCTGGTTTGATCACATGCTCCATCAGTTCCAGTCCAGCTGGCCTTGGTGAGCTCCCATTAGATCAGCCCTGCCGTCTCAGTGGGTGAGCACACCCCTCGCATCCTGACTTCCTTGCTCATCTTCTCCCTCCTTCTGCTCCTCATTTGGACCTTGGGAGCTCAGTCCAGTGCTCCAATGTGGGTCTCTGTCTCTATCTCCATCCATCACCAGATGAAGGTTCTATGGTAATATGCAAGATATTCATCAGTGTGGCTATAGGATAGGGCCAGTTCAGGCACCCTCTCCTCAGCTGCCCAAGGAACAAGCTGGGGACATCTCCTTGAACATCTGGGAACCCCTCTAGAGTCAAGTCTCTTGCCAACCCTAAAATAGCTCCCTTAATTAAGATATCTTCTTCCCTGCTCCCATATCCACCCTTTCTCCATCCCAACTGTCCCATTCTCCCAAGCTCTTCCCAATCCTCCCCTTCCCCCCACCCCACCTCCACCCCCAATCTCCCAATTTTTGCCTGGCAATCTTTGACCCACACCACTGACAATAACTGACTATGCTCTTGTTTATTAATCACTATTATTTGGACATAAGAAGTATGATTTACAACAGTGAGCTGTCCAAGAAGCCTCTTTCAAACAAGAGCTTTGCATGAAATCTTTTAACCATGTAGTGATTTTCTAAAGACACATTGTTAGCAATTCAGTGTGCATGTTTCTCAAGTAGAGTTTATGTGCTAGGAAGTAACAAAAAGGCATGATTCCAATGGTTCCACTTTAAAATCAAATGAAAAAACGAGAAGTGGCACCTTTAATTATTAATAACAACTGACACGGACCTCTGCCCAGATAATCCCACAGATGCTTCTATTTGGCCTGGAATCTTAATATGACTTTGGAAAGATCTACTTCCCTAATTATATTTTATCTAGGATAATATTAAAATGAGCCTCTATTTGCTAATCACTTAGGAACAAAGTGGAAGACAATATGGTTGTTGAGTGTTTTGATAGTAACAGAAAACTAAGTCCTGCTTTTGTTTGTTTGTTTTTTTGTTTTGTTTTAATACTTCATAGATTATTTATATTAAGGAAAACCCCTGTACAGATCATCAACAATGAAATATACATAAACCCACAGATGACAAAAAATGTCAGCAACCTCCTCTGAAAGAGAGCACAGCTGGGAAAGGATGCTAAGAGATGCTTAAGGGGATGAGGGTGGCTAAAGCCAGGACCATTAGTCAGTAAAGGCTCCGTGCTGATGCCCTTCTGCAGCACATTTCTGTAATGTTTTTACAAATGCTTCTGGACCAGCTGTTTTATTGAACAGCATGGGCTGCTATGATCTCTCTTGTTGTCTCATCCATTCTCTTTATTAACAAAGAGCGAATCTTAGGCACCTAAAGGTTCTAGTTATTTAAGGATCAAAATCATGTAGGTAAATTCAATATTTTAATGAATTTCAGAAATATTTTGAAATTTGTATTTTCAGTCTGAAATCCTCATTATCAGTCTTATTCAACTGGCTTCTATTTTTTTTTTTTAGTCTGACCTGCAGCCCCTGCTAGTTCCTGCCGTTAAGTTACAAATCAAACCCTCCTGCTTACCATTCCATGAGAGAGGAGTGGGCTCCCAAGTTGCATCTCCATAGTTACCGATCTACAAAATGGCCCAAATGAAACACCTATATTGTTCATGATTATGTGTTATATTGAATGGTTTTGGTTTGAGTTTCTGCACAGGAAATGAAGCATGTTTTTCATGATGACCAAAAAGGGGTCAGCAATAAAAGAAATTTGCTTTAGCACATTAACTCTGTGAAGCATTTGCTTTTGAGGGCAGCTTTTACAAGTTTTAGCTGTTTCATACCCATCAGCTTCTCCCAAGGGTGTTCCATCGAACATTATTTACATGGGATACGGACGGTTTGTCAGAATGAATTTGACAAGCAGTAAAAGAAGTAAAGGGAAGCATATTCTCTTGTTTTAGGGCTTCTCTGGGCCCTGGATAAGCCAATGCCTCTCATGAATCTTGGAAAGATTAATATGAAATAACACAGCCTCTGGGCATTTTCAATGCCCAGCTAGCAGGAAAATTGTTCTGAGAAATACCCTCAGGGCATTATCCTGGCATATATTTTTAAATGTGAAGACACAAAAATGTGAACTATGAAGACTATATCTTGTGGTTTTTTTACTCTTATTTATTTATTTATTTATTTTGAAACTCATCAAAATTGTGACATTTAAAAAAAATAGATGGAGGATTTCAGTTGAAGCTGAAGAATATAACGATGATTTTTAAAAAGTTGTTAAAGCCTTAGTTGCCAATTGGTACCCTTTAAATAATAGGATGCTATTAAGTCTTGTTTATGAAATATCTGGTTTTACCTAGACATTATGCTATAACTTATCTTTCTCTTTAAATCAAAGACAGTCAAACTAATGGTGCATTAGACAAACAGATAGTATAGAACATGTTGGGTTTTTTTTTTTAGAAAATGTTGCACACACTTCTGCCAAGTAGATTGTTGTAACACCAGAGAGCACACTCAGTAGTATTAAACATTTTACAAAGTAACTGATAGAATCTGAGTAAGATTGGCAGAGAACGCTAGTTGTTCCAGCTACACAATTATAACATGCTCCCTTAAGGACAGCAACAATCTTAGGCATATACCTGAGTTAGAGAAGAAATGAAGCAAAGTGTCAACATCATTGCTGGGTTAATTAACATACTACTGACTATGGAGGCAAAAATCACCAAGAACCAAGGTGAATCCTTGTCTTACATCCCAAGTAGTTAGAGTACTCACTGCAGGGCTACAGACTCTGAAGCTACTCCCCAGCCATATTGTGGCTACCCTCACTTCCCGTGTTTGTCCTTAGGCTGAGAGGAGGAATATCCTATTTTTAAATATACTATCAGAATACAAAAATGCATAGGGGAAGAGAGACTCTACTCTTATTTAACAGAAAATAGCCTTTTCCTGGGCATATCTGCTAACTCTCCCTACCAAATTTTGTTTGCCAGAATTGTGCTATTTGCCTGTCTTAGTGCTCTGTTGTTGTAAATAGACATTATGACCATGGAAACCCTTAAAAGAGAAAGTACTTAATTGGAGCTTGTTTATATTTTCCGAATTTTAGTTCATTGTCTTCATGGCAGGGGGCATGGTAGCACTCAGGTGAACAAGGTGCTCAAGAAGTAGCTGAGAGTTCTGGCTAGATCCGCAGGCATCAGGAAGATATGCCACTGGACTTAACTTGAGCTTTTGAAACCTCAAAACCCACCCTCACTGACACACCTTCTTCAACGAGACCATACCTTCTTCAACAACGCTACCTCTCCTAATCCTTCTGAAGTAATGCCACTCCCTGATGATTAAGTATTCAAATATAAAAGCCTGTGAAGGCTATTCTTGTTCAAATCACCAAAATACACAATCTTAAATCTCGGCAGGGAAAAAAAAAAAGGCCACCATGATTTTCTTAGAGAAATAAGAGTATCAGAGAGCTGGGGAATAAAGTAATCTCTTCATCTGCTGGGAGAAACTGGTATTTGGAGATTGAAAAAACAAAAAGCAGAGAATAAATATTGAGTGCAATCACCAGCGGTGTCGTCTCTATTGCCTGTGGTACAGGATTCCTGGAAAATCAAACAGCATTTTCATTTGAAAAGCATATAGGACCAGTCAACTTTGTTTAAGTGCAAGGAAGATGAAAGGGGGCATGTTTGCTGAAAGGAGCCCTCTCGACGCAGTTTATGTCATGTAAAGGAGCCAGTGGGAGACTCTGGCTTCTTCTGCAAATCCACATGCCAAGCAGCAGAAGCAGAGATGTAGAAATCACAAGAGTGTTTGTTCTTATCTCAGGACTCACGCAGGCTGCTATTCCTTGAGGAGGAAAGAAGAAAATGACGGAGGAAGCAGTAGTCATTTCCTTTGTGCTTATGTTGACAAAGGTTCCTGTGATTATTGGTAAAAACAACTGGAGAAAATGCAGAGACTATAAGGGGAAAAATGGAGTAAGAGAGGGAACAGAGACCATCAGTCTTATGCATTGATTTACAGTCTTCCAATCATAGTGGAGTACCTCCCAATAGTCATCATTTAGGATGCTGGGTACCAACTGAATATTGTGAAATGTTACCATCTCAGTACCAACAGGACTCCAAGATCTGAGTCACTCTCTGTGATAAAATACAGACGTATAACACATGAAAGAAACTTCCATTATTTTATTCACAATGCCTTGTAGACAAAAGAGCATGAGATGGATTTCCTGTAGTTAAAAAGAAAGTCCTTACCAAATAAATAAAAGTATTTGGGTAGATGCATGGGTTGTCCTTAGGTAAGTTCCATGAGAAAATTACTTTCAGATAAAGAAAAGGTCTTAGATCAACATATTGATACAGTATTGTTTTTGTTCTTTAGAAAGAGCATTCTTCAGTGGGAAGCATCACTGCGGCAGAACATCAGCCAGTCAAGGCATGCTTGGTCAAGTTTTAATGTGTTTTCTATGCTACCTGTTGACAGAAGTTTCTGTCCTGTCCCGTCCCACAGCCATTCAATCCCAAAGAAACACACAGAGGCCTACATTAATTATAAATGGTTGACCTATTAGCTCAGGCTTCTTATTAACTTTTATAACTTACATTAACTCATAATTCTTGTCTGTGTTAGCCACATGGTTTGGTACCTTTAATCAGTGAGGCCTTCTTATCTTGCTTCTTCTATATCTGGGTGACGACTGCAGACTAAGCCTTTTGTCTTCCCAGAATTCTCCTGTTTTGGTTGCCCTGCCTATTCTTCCTGCCTGGCTACTGGTCAATCAGCATTTTATTAAACCAGTACATGTAACAAAACTTTACAGGGTACAAGACCATTGTCCCACAGCGGCCATCCATGATACCATGGATACAGATGCTTCTTTTCCTTCTCCTTAATCTTGCAGTACAAATTTTCAGTGAAAATTGCACATAGTTTGATACACAACAAGAGATAATATTTACCAATGGGTACTGGAGGAAGAGTACAAAAGAAATAGAAAATGTAAGCTCTTTACACACTGACAATCTAGCATATGTTAAAATTAAATGAGTTAGCAGTATAAGGGGATGAAGTAATAGTGGGCCATTGCTTGTGGTAATTTTTACACTCAAAGTTTTTGAGCCAACATCACCTAATTTTGTCTATCCTCCCAAGCACTAAATTCAATCAATCTGTCATCAAATATTTATTGTATTCTCTGTACTAGATAAAAATCTTCATTATAGAGGGCAGATTTGATTTGAGGAACCTTCCCCAAATCCTTTGTATCAAAGTCAGATGAATAAGGTGGCCGATCAGGATAAGGAATGTTATTATAGTCTCAAGTCCTAGTGCAGCTATGAAATGGGATTTTTTTTTGGACTTGTAAACTGTGAAGCATAAAATAAGACCTGTAAACTTTAAACAACTAGAAAGAAGAAAATGTCAAAGGGGCACTTTGTACAAAGACAACATTACTGAAGAGAAAGAGTCTGGATTCGGGCCACGGGAGGGGCCCCGGCGAGGGGGAGCTAGGACTTTCCCCGACCCCATAGACTCCCAGGTCAGCCTGCCCTGCTGGCTCCACCCTGCTAGCTTCCCGCCAGCCATCCCAGCTTCCATCCAGAGGGCCTTCCGAGTGATCCTGCATCTGACGAAGGGCGGCGATACAGTCGGAGACCCACATGGCAGCACCGGACTGAGCCCCCCGAGGTCCAAATGAGGAGCAGAAGGAGGAAGAACATGAAAAACGAAATCAGTACTGCGAGGGATGCTATCACCCACTGATACAAGGGAACGGATCTGATGAGAGTTTACCAAGGCCAGTTGGACTGGGACTGAAAGAGGACGTGATCTAACCAGACTCTCCGAATTTGGCCGGATTCTCTGACTGTGGCTGACCCGAAGTCTTTCTGAAAAGCCATTGACTATGACACTGGGACCTGTTTCCTCTACATATAATGGATTTTGGGGATCCAGTCTGTTTGGACACTCACCTTCCTGGACCTGGAGGGAGGGGGAAGGAACTGGAACTTCCCACAGGGCAGGAAACCCTGACTGCCCTGGGGGACAAAGAGGGAGGAGGAGGGGGAGTAGGGGGAGTGGGAGGGTGTTGGGAGGGGGGGCGGAAATGGAAACTTTTATAATTTAATAAAATTTACTAAAAAAAAAAAACAAAAAAAACAAAAAAAAAAAAAGAGAAAGAGTCTGAGTTCCCACGGAGCTATCTTGAAGGGAGTGCCTCATTTGGTTATTTCCAGAATCCTTCATTTATCATCCAAAGCCTGAGAAACTCTGCATCACACTTCAACTTAGCAGGATCTACTAAATATGGAAGAGACAAACTTGTTCCAGTAATTCAAAGAACACTGGAGTCATTATGGGATAGAATGAACAGACAAGGTCTTTGCAAAATTGTGACCCCAGGATGTATGCAAAATCTCATATTACCAAAGGATTTGTGTCTAACCCCCAGAACTCACCTTTATAAAATGGGCATGGCTTGATAGTCCTCCCTCTAGGGAGACAGAAAGACTCTTGTGTCTCACTGGTCAACTAATCTAGAGTTCTGTGAGTTCTAGGCCAGTTAAAGATTTTGACTTAAAAGTGTTGACTCTTGAAAATATAATATCTTCAGTTATTCACTACCCTCCCATGAATATCTTCATATGTGTATATTTGCACATACACATGCCCCTTTACACATCAATGCACATACACACCTACATATCCCAACACACCTGCACATAGATGACATGTGACAGGATTCCTAGGTAGTCCTGAATATGTCTCCTCCACCCAGGGGAGGAACTGACAACAGAGAAAAGCAAGGATACCACCCAAGTCCAACTTAGTAAACCAATGTACTCTATTGGGGTTACGAACAAGAGTATGGGTGAGAGGTTGGTTATGGAGACAGAAATGACTCACGGTATCACCAAAGTCCCACCCCTAGCCTGAGTGACAGCTCACAAAATCCAGATGCCTGGAGTTCACTGTACAATCTGCAGGCAGCAAAACAGGTTGAAGAGTGTCTTTTCCAATTGGCTCCGTTTGTCTGAGCATCTTCTAGGCAGACCGTCTGATCTCTGCCTCTTACATACAGCTAAGCTGGTCTGTTTCTTTCATGCAGCTTGACTGATCTGAGCCTCTTCTAAGAAGCTGGGCTTATCCAGAAAATGCAAATCAAAACAACTCTGAGATTCCATCTTACACCTGTAAGAAAGGCCAAGATCAAAAACACTGATGACAACTTATGCTGGAGAGGATGTGGGGTAAAGGGAACACTCTTCCATTGCTGGTGGGAGTATAAATTGATACAGCTGCTTTGTATACCAATATGGTGATTTCTCAGAAAATTAGGAAAACAACCTTCCTCAAGACCCAGCAATACCACTTTTGGGTATATACCCAAATGATGCTCAATCATACCACAAGGACATCTGTTCAGCTATGATCATAGCAGCATTGTTTGTCATAGCCACAACCTGAAAACAACCTAAATGCCCCTCATCTGAAGAATGGATAAGAAAAATGTGGCACATTTACACAACAGCAATGAAGACCCTAAGAGAGATATATATGGATCTAATCTACATGGGAAGTTTAGAAAGACAAGATCTCCTGAGTAAATTGAGAGCATGGGGACCATGGGAGAGGAGAGAAAGAGAAGAAAGAGGGTTGGAGGGGAGTGGAAAAAAATATATAGCTCAGTAAATAAAAAGAAGCTAGGCTTATCAGAATGTCTCTCAAAAATATTAATTATTTATTTACATATGATGAGGGAAGGACCTAGTGAATCTGGCCAGTTTCAGGGACTTCCTAATGCATTTGAGTTGTTTGCTTCATGAATCTTAAGAAGTCTCCTTTGTTCACCTATTTTAAGTCTTAAGCTTCCCTGCAAGGATTGAATGGATCATCTCCCTTTAGAACATAGTGAGTCTGAATATGCTTCTCTCTAAGACAGAATGCTTCAGCTTAGAGGAAATTGCTACACACACACACACACACACACACACACACACACACACGTACACTGCATACATATATAATGTAATGTATTACATATTTATGAATATATGTTATATATGTGTATATATGTGTATAATATATATGAGTGCTTTTTATAAACGTTAATAACATATTTGCATGCTAACTAGATATACAGCCTTAGACAACGTCCATAAGGTATTAGCAATGTGTATATTATGGGTAACAAATATAGATTATATATATATATATATATATATATATATATATATATTTAAATAATGACCATGAAGCCAAATAACAAAGACATGGGAAGTGATACCCATGGATAAAATGAAGAAGAGAAAGTTAGCTGCAAAACAGGCTTAGGAGAAAATCTGCCAGTTTTCTTCATTCGGTTGTTTGAGGGGAAAAGATCAGTCTAGCGCCTAAATGTTTTTAGTGAGAATTTAAAAAGAAAACATGCCCTTTAAAAGTGGGATTTCATTTCTTGCTTTTATTTGGCAAGGGTTAGTCAATCCAGAATTTGTGCCCTGGGAAAAGTAAAATATTGCCCTAGGATGAACCCAGTGTTTTCTGTATAGAACAGAACTTGGACAAAAATGTCAGGTGCAGTTATACATACCTTTGTGCACCTCATGTCTAGAGGAATGTAACCATCATGCCTAGATATTGGAAAAGACAAGTGCCATGGCCAACTGTCCTTGACCCTGTTACTGACAAAATCCTGAGTTGGTGCGGACTGATGCTCAGGTCAAAGGTGAGACCCTGCATCCTGTGTTTCGGGCAGAGACACCTGTCACCCTTCCCAGGAGTTTCCTATTGATATGTCAGACAGAGTTGGAGAGTTGTGAATTTAATTTTTTAAAACATGTATGAGTGCTCTGCTTACATTTATTCTTGTGCATCATATACCAGCCTGGTGCCCATGGAAGCCTGCAGAAGGTGTTGATGCTGGGGATCAAACCCAGATCCCCTGTAAAAGCAACCAGTGCTCTTAACTGCTGAGCCTTCTCTTTAGCCTCGAGAGTAGTTAATTTTAGAGATTATAATGTTAGTTCAACTCTCCAAAGTCGGAAATGGCTGGGAGTAAAATGTACCCCAGGCTTTCTGCCAAGACAGCCATAGAAGGTCCCCCACCTAGTTCTGGAAGGTATGGTTCTGTTTCTGACCTCTCCACTTGAATAGCATTTCTGGGTTGCACTGGGGCTGTCAGCTGGAGGTCAGTTCCTGCTAGTTAGAGAAGTGGATGTTCGTGTGAGCACTTGTCTGCAGAACTGCATAGAGATGCCACGCCATTTCATAGACGCTCTGTGTGGTGAATACCTGAGAGTCTGAAACACAGAACTCCCCCACAGTGACTGCACAAATCTAGCTCATCCCCCTGCTCGCATCCTTCTATTGCTGGGCTTAGTTTGTTTGACTTATTTACATATCAGTGTGCTTATGATTAAGAAGGAATAAGAACTCCAGCTCCTCTCCGGCTCCCCACTGTTTTCACTCTCTTCCTTGGCAATAGAAAACAATAAAGTCACAGTGCCATTGCTTGTGGCAATACCTCGGAATGGCAGGAGCTTATTACTAGCTAATTTGAGGTGTATTCCGATCTAACTTTATTCCAGATTGGACATCTGGCTCTTTACAAGTGCCAGAAGCTCCTGCTTGAACCTCTTCCAGATCCACAAAGGCATCTAATATTTCTTAGGATTGGGTCCCCACCCCAGTACATCAGAATTGGTTTTCATGAACTGAAAACTGAATTAACAGATTTTCTAAGCCCCATGCTGTCCATGATCTAAAAACATCTGTTAACTATGGCAATTGAGATGGCAACGCTTGCCCAAGGTGTTCTGATGGGAAGTGTAGAATCATACGAAGAGTATATCCCAATTCTAGTTTGGGATGTCCTCAGAGATTATCCTAGGAGAAGTGAAGTTTGATCACTCCTACAATCTCTCCTGTCCTCAAACTTGTTCCATAGCTTCCCTGTGTCCTTCCTCAGCTCCTTTAGCTCAGGACCTCTCACATAGAGCACCTTGCACAGTTAGCTTTTGTGTCCTCTGCAGCCTACATCATTGTGCACCAGAGCACTGTCTGACGTTGTAATCTTGTCCTTCCCTTAAACAGAGCAGCCACCCAGACTTAAGGTATCCTCTGAGCCAACTCTCATCTCTGCCTGCTCTCTCGCTGTTCCAAAGCTTCATCCGATGGCAAACAAGTCAATCGCCTTCCTGATTAACTAGTTGCAGCTTAGAGTGAATGAATTTTTGTTCTCTGCATTCTCTGGGCATTTTGTCCTTCTGTCTATCTACCCATCAATCAGTCAAGTGTCTAGTGATTAATCTTCATCCAGAGGAACCATGTTTCTCCAGTAAGAACCTATTATGTGCTGAAGATGGCAGCTTGTTCCACGCACATAGGTGGCTGACTTGAGTATACATAGCTAGCCAAGAAACACACTTCTCTATGATTCGAAAAGCATCAGGCTTTTCAGAATGTACATGGGGGACTCTGGATACCTCTACCTTCTCAGACAGAGTGGCAGTAGGACATTTTCTCCCACAGCTAAGTGTTAAGTCGTGGATGAGAGGTACTGTTTGGTTTCCAAGGAGCCGTACAAGGCTTTCTTCACTGCCACCCCTGACACTTCCAGGCTCATGGGGAGTATTCAAAACCACGTGGGATTCTAAGACAGTGATGTAGTGATGTCTTTCTTTTGTGAAACGGGACTCTGAGAATCTGATAAGCGATTGTGACTTTGGACTGGACATGTCTGGGTCTTTAGTACTGCCTCTTTTAAAGTTCTCGTGTCTCCACTGTGCCTGTTTCTGGCGTCTCAGATGTCTGGGTTTTCCATGTGAAATCTCCTTGGAGGGTTGTAGAATGTCACAGAGACCCATTTGCATCCTCCCAGCTGAGACCCACCATAACAAAAGCAGGAGATAAGAGGACTCACAAAGAAAGGTTAAACAAAATTTGTACAGCATGATTTTGGCTAAACAGTCACATTCTAACGCAGATTTGGGTGGGGTGGGTAGATTCCACCTATCCGGCAGGTAGCAGGTAAAAGCTGCTAAGAGCTGCCTTTAAAGGTAACCTACTGCTTTCTGTCTCCCTCACATCGCTGCATTCCCCCATCCTACTGAAGTCTGCCATGTGCACATCTCCTCTCCTTCTCTGTACCTGTCACAAGCTGTTTCATGTTAATGTTCCCCTGTATGCCACCCCCTCCTTCTTATTATCCGTCCCTCCCTGCCCTTAACCTGGCTTCCCAAAATTCATCTCTGTACTTCCAACATCATTTCTTTTCTCTGGTGGTACAATCTGAAAACCGCATAAAATTCTAATAAGAATACATCCTTCTTCCTAACAGAATTTTCATTCTATTTTGAAACCAGTTAAATCTGACAGTATTGATTACCTGAAAGATGGATTTCTCTCCTTCTAAAATTTACAGTAATGTATTTATAGAGCTTATTATCCACTTCTGGTTTTGGTTAGAGAAATCCATGCCTTATGTAGGTTATTCTCAAGACCTCTATAATATAGAACATTCAAAGGCAAAGAGTAGGCTCTACTCACTTTTTTAACTTTCTAAATGTCTAGGTGGGTCTGTTACATAGAATAGAATGTGCTTCTGTTGAGTTGGCAAGAACCAAGGTAGAACAAATAGTCTGACTTCTAAGTTGGGGTAATAGTCTGACAAAGAAGTAATAGTCTGACTTCTTTGTCAGACTATGGGGCTACTATGGGGTGACAAATTAAAAAAAGTATGATTCTCAGCTTACTAGAATGTTTTTATTTTTGGAATCCTAACCACCTACCTTTCACAGCACAAACAAACAACTGCCTTTATGATGTACATAGATGATGTACACCAGAGGTGGGGCTCACCCATCGTGATTGGCATCCCATATTTCAAACTTTGACTTGTTCATTCCCTTTCTTTCCAATATGCACCAAATGCCAGTATGTCTTGGTGATCACATTTCCTCCCTATCTTTCAAGTTGCCCATTTGTAAAAACAAAAAAAAAAAAAAAACGGAAAACCACTATTCATTGGGCACATGCTTTCACATCAGGTATCATGATAGGCCTTGATGCTAAGTCTCACAGTAGTAAAATAAGATGAATTTTTTTTCAAATAAAGATGAACTGTGGACAGACAGCTGCTTAAGTTCTCGCTTCAGAACAGGATTGAAACTCTCCTCACAAGCGGGGTCAGAGTCAGCATCATTTCACCTCTCAGTTCCCTTAGCCTTTATCCTATTCCTCACCTGGGACACAAAAGAGAATCTGCTACTCCTGCCCCGCCCCCAAGCAGAGTTTCTGCTTCTTTCACTTTTCCTCTTTCGCCTTTGGCTTTCGCTGAAGTTTCTCTTACTTATTGCTTCCTCAGCTAGCAAATTTAATTTTGCTCTATATTGTATTCTGGCAATGTTGCACTCCAATCTGTATAGAGAATGAGATGCAATATGGTTCACTAATGAGAAAATCTACATTGCACAGACAGGACCTATTTGTTCTCGGTTGCTTGGAAGCTGTTGACCACAGGCAAGAGCCTGTCTGCCTCTGCTGTGGTGCAGACTCTGTTCTTCACTCCCTTGTGGGGTGCTGAAATGCTGCAGGGGGGTGTCAGCTCACACACATGGGCTTTTCATTCAAGATGTTGGCACTTGGTGCCAACTTAGTGCTTGGTTTCCCTGGAAGCTGGTGGCCTTGTTTCAGTAGCTATTTGTAATTGTAAATAAGCAAATGATTCATCTGAAGTGACTCCCATTTTGTGCAGTACACACATAAAAACAGTAACTGAGGATGTTGGAAAACATTTTCCATGTGACAAATGTCTACTGATTGGTCTTAAGCTTAATTCTTTTCTTCTGAAGTATATAGAATTTAGTTTTAATTTTTAAGGAAAACTCCCAACAAAAGAAGCGGGGGAGATGGTTCAGTGGGTACAGAGCTTGGTGCAAGTCTGAATACCTGAGTTCAGATTACTCAGCATCTATTTAAAGGCTGGGTCTGGTGCCACCCATCTGATGATGCTATGGGGAAGGTGGAGATAGGAGGTGCTTTGGGACATGCTTCCCATCTGGTCCAAATGAATTAGTGGTCTCCAGGTTCAGTGAGAGCTCAGTCTCACAGAATAATGTGGAAAGGGAGTAAGGAGGTCAAGAAGATACCTGATATTAATTGCTGCCTACATGTAAATGCACACAACTGTGCATACACACAAGGACACTCAAATATGTGTACAGTACACACACACACACACACACACACACACACACACATTCTCTATTAGAACTGAATATAAGTTGGCATGATAAAAGCATGTTATTTTGGTGAATTACAGGACTCGGGGGTGTTTGTGGGCAGATAAAGTGGTATGGACTTGGACTTCAGAGTTTCATGAACCCTGCTCACTCATTAATGTACATTTCCTCTACTGATGAAGGGATGATAATGTATCTCTCATAGAGAGGTCATCCTGGGTGCACTGAGGTAGTACATCAAAGGGCCCACTACACAGTCAGGGGTTTCTTTCTTTCATGACATGGAAATCATCTTGTTTGAGCTGAGTCTTGAGCAACCTCTTGCAGGTTCTAGGGTTTAATCCATACTTGCTGATTTGATTGGACAGGAAGCCTTACTATTCATTTTTATTTCATTTCATTTATTTCAAAAAGAACAGTCTGTGCTCTTTGTGTAGAGTTTAGATAAGAAAAACTATAATTTCTTAACTAAAATTCTCTATTAATGCCGTGCATCAGAACAAGCATTGGCAGTGTGAATGGAATCTGATTATGTGAATGATGTTCTTCTTGTCCGTCTTCATCCTCCTACAATAAGCAAACATCAAAGGCCATGCCTTCTTACTGACCCAGGCACCTTCCAAACTTAAAAAAAAGGAAATGAAAAAGATTACAAGAGTATCAAAACTCTTCTGAAATAGTATTTTGATTGTTGTAATTTCAAATGGAGTTTTATCACCTTGTAAGGTTAAATTGTACAATTTTGTTTCTACCTTATTTGAAAGTAATATGTGACTGATTGAACACTCTACCTACATTAATACCCAGGAAAGAATGACAGCAGTTCCTGTCTAGTAATGAAAAGCAAGAACCAGCCACCCCCTCTCCCTATCAATCACTGTACAGATGCTGAAATACCACAGACAAATTAACACGAACCCTTGATTAGCAATGCTGCATTTACCAATAAACATTAGTTTATGGGAAACACATCCAGAGTGGGCTGAAGTGGTTTGATGAAGATGGCATTTATCCATAATTGCTTCTATTTTCTTTTTCCAAATCAAATGTACACTGTGGGATTTTAAGAACAGTTTCACAATGTCACCAACTGCTTCTTATATATCCTAGGTTTTATCTCTTTTCTGCACCAGTAGTCCTGAGATTATGATGCCTCACATTTGGCCCAAGAGGACTCCCAGATACCCAAGTGACATCTGGAGAAGTGTCACTTTAAAAGAAGTCATTATTTATTATATAATAAATAAATGTATGATTGTCAAATATGCTTAAACCCTTTGGGAGACAGGAGTATGAAGATGACATCATTGTCCTTTGATATGTCCAGTTTGTCTCTCCTAATGTGAGTCCTCTTCTCTCTCTCTATCCAGCTCCCAAATCACAACACAGATATGACTTATTAATCATAAAATCTCAACCATAGCTTAAACTTGTAACTAACTAGCTCTTACAACTTAAATTAACCCATTTCTATATATTGTCACATGAATTGAGGCTATAGCTGTCCTCCAGCATGTCTTGCTCCCTCTGCTTCTCCTTGTGACTCTGAGCTTCTCCCCAATGTACTCAGTGTCTAGTTGTCCTGCCTATATATCCTGCCTAGCTAATAGCTATTTAGTTTTTTATTAAGCCAATAAGAAGACTCTTTGGCAAAGACATATCATCACAGTATACAAAAAGATTATTCTACATTTCCCCCTTTGTATTAATAAAAACAAAAAGGTTTAATTCTAATAAAGTAAAACTATATGTAGTAAGAACAATTATCAGAATTATGTTCACAATGTCCAGTCCATTTTTATTTTGCAATTTTGGAGAAAATACTCTATTATTTATCCTATTTTGGTGAGTCTAAAGTTCTATGCCTAGTTTACTTTCTGTGGTAACTAAGGAAAACTACCTAGTCTTCAATTCTATAGCTTCATCAAAGACCCCAGAAGGATGTAATATTACCTGAGTAAACAGAAAGTACAGTGGAACCACTTCCAAAATGACAGGGACATCTATCTGCCTGGACGTTACCCCAAGTCTCTCTGCAATGTTAGGGCATCCATATTCAGCTTACAGGTCTGTAATATCTGATAGACCATTCTGTGGTGCAGGAATTTTTGAAGGACTGTCAAACCCTGTCTCTTGGCAAATTTCATCAGTCACTTTTTTGTGTGCGCTGCTTGTCCAGTTTGGACAGTGTATTACCAGTAGCTTAGGCAAGAGAAGTTTCTTGCCTAAATAGCTAGCTTTTGCCACAAAGAAAGCAATCTATGTGAAGGTTTTTCAATGTCCATCATTCTTTTTTGAAGTAAATTGGTGCTGTGAAGAACAAATGTGACTTACTGTCAAGAAAAGCCTTGAATTATTAAAACATTTGAAAGGTCATATTCTGTAGGTCTCTGACGTATTTGAGGACCATCTGTCTATCTTAAATATATCTCTGTATGACCTTGAAAACATGTCTAGCATAACTATAAGTTTGATTTTGTTATAGACGACTAACTACTAACCTGTATTTTTAATATCCTAGATAGCCTTTAAAGACTAAAACTTTACATAACTTTTTAAAACAAAATGAGTTTTCATCTAAATCCAGTCATTTCTGATTATACCAGTATGCTTCTCAGAGTTCTTAATGTAAAAAAAAAAAAGATTCCTAGGTTTTTTTTTTCTCATTCATTCAATGCATAATTATTGAGCAGTGCCCACACTCCATATGAGTAAATAAAAGGCTCCTTCATGGACACTAAGTATAACCTCAGAGTGGATACCATGGCAATAATGTATAGAACATCTTAAAAGGAAAAACTCAAATTACAGCAAAAAGCATTAAGTATTCAATTTGCAAAAAGGACATTTAACTTTTAAAGGTCTTTTATATGGACACCTTAACTTTTAAAGGTCTTTTATATTGACACCATTCTGTTGGGAAAAAGTATGATGAACCCTGGAAGCAACAGAGAACTCTTGCAAATTTAGGGGAAAAAAGCTACTAACTAAAAGTAAGAAGAGCAGGTACCACAAGCATCCCTTCCCAGTCAAACCTTCCTTTAGTTGTCTTCCAGCTGTCCCTGCAGCCACCTCCCTACAGAGATATCAAAGTCACTAAAACTGTGTATCTCTGCTCAAGTTAGTTTTCATAGGGCTGATATGCCCTCAGCTCTCAAGGATAAATAACTCCTTACAACAGTATACATGTTCTTTTAAAAGAAAAAAATGAATATTTAAAAAGAACATTGAACTGTCTCTAGGTTATGGGGGAGATTTCATATGTAAGTTCCTTTTCTCTGATAATCAGGCCCTTTGGTATCAAAATAGAACGTTTTAATGGTTCACACCCAAAGCCAGACCACACGTACACAGTAAGGAGTTGTGTGAAGGAATAAACATATGGGATATAATGAAGAATCAGAGTATAAGACAATAAAATTACCCTAGAATTGTTGAAAAACATCTGGGCAGCAATTGGTTTGAGAAAGGAGCTGATGCAAAATGAGCTTTGTTGGGAGAGAGGGCACTGTTGCCCTGAGAGTCACGATGGGCCTTTGCAGTGGGAGGGCATTAAAAGGAAACAGTGTGTTATATCAGAGACAATATAACTGGACCTTGAAGGTAGGATATGGCCGTCCCTTCACAACCTGAAAAGAATCTCCATTAGACAGGTTAGCTGACAGTAAAAGAGAAAGAGCTGCTGTGGACAGAATAATGGCTCTGGGAGGAGAAAGCCTGGAAGAGATCCTTCGGGAAAAATCTCTCAAATGAAAGGAAGTATCTGACTTGTATATCCTCTTGAGGGAAGGCAGGAAGTTCAACACCAGGTGATCAACTTCAACATAACATAGCCTATGTAGCAAAAACCATCAAGGAGCTATAATTTAATAGTTGGTGCGGGAGAATTGACTGTATTCTGTCAATCATGTTTTAAATAAACACTGATTGGCCAGGCAGGAGGTGTAGGCAGGAAAAACAGACAGGAAGTGGAAATGATGCAAGGAGAGCAGGAGATTTCTGGGGAGGAGGAAGTTGATTCCTCCCACTCCTGCCCAGATCACGGAAACAGCAGGATGTGAGCTGCCCCACTGAAAAAGGTACTGAGCCACATGGCTAAAATAGATCAGAAAAATGGGTTAATCAAGATATGACAGTTAGCCAGTAAGAGGCTAGAGCTAAGGGGCCAATCAGCCTTATAACTTACAGAGATCTATGTGTGATTTTATTTGGGGTTAAAAAGCTGTGGGAACAGGGCAGGACAGTAAACCCCAACAAACAAGCAAGGCCCCTCATGTTACAAATAGTTGTTAGGTCACAGAACAGAGGAGCTTCTTAATTCTCTATCAGGGAAGGAGAGAGAGAGAGAGAGAGAGAGAGAGAGAGAGAGAGAGAGAAAGAGAGAGAGAGAGAGCGAGCACTACAAGGGTACCAGGGGGACATGGCCTGATTTCTTTGAACTGTGAGATCTGGTTACTTAGAGTAAGCATCGTTCTGAAGGGGCTATTCCACAATCTAATAGTCATCTGACTCCTACAATGGAAAGGAGAAATTAAACCAGAAATCTGAGGAGCACTGTCTTTAGTCATTATAATAAAAATGTTCTACCATACTAATTGGGGGATGGAATTAAGTTTATGTAAAAAAAAATGGATCCCTGTCTTTTCCTATTTTATTGTGCACTGAGGAAGATTAGTTTGAGTTTTGCAGTAAGAAAACAGCTCTACTAAAATCATTCTTGATGGAATGCTCAGCTGGCCAGAAAACATGAAAAACAACAAAACAAAGCAAAGCAAAAGCACTACTTTCCTTGAAGCAGTTGATCCATTCTCCTGAGACATCAATGGAATATCATATACTTAGGATCATTAAGAACGGGAAAGCCTTTTAAGGAGAAAACAGTCACATCCCTACAAAGCTACTGGGGTGAGTATGCAAGGGAAGTAGCTGAAGCAGAGAGAAGGTAACTAGAATTTTTTCTAATATAGTCCTTAATAGTTTTGCTATTGTGCCAGTAGCATCCAACAGGGCTACCCCTCTACATCCAGTAAAATAAAATAAACAATTCATTCTTAAAGAAAGAGGAGATGGACATGTGTTCCCCAAACTTCTCAAATAAAAGCTGATCACCCAAATAGTTCACTCCTCACCTCCCACATTCAACCTCCCAACATCGATCCGGTACAATAGCGGCCTACCGTGCTCCACTGTGAACGGCTACAATTGAAACATTTGTATTCTGCACATGCGAGAAAGGAGGAAAATCTCACTTCAATTACAGCAGTTAAGAGGTCTGAAGTAATTTTCCCAGTTAGTGTTTGGCCATTCCATTGAGATTGAAGGAATCTGGTACAATAATAGTTCTTATTAATTCACCCTCTCTCTTCATCTTAAAAGAATATTATAATTCCTTTGTGATGCAAATTGTTTGGGCAATGTGATGGCACAGCGCCTTGTGACTAAAAAGTCACAGGCTGGAAGGACAAAGTGTTGGAGAACAATGGCTAACATTTACTGCCTGGCACTTCTGAAATGTTCTCCTCAAGATAATTTTTGTTTCTGATGCACTTTGCATTATTCATTCATTTATTTATCTATTGCTTTTCCCAAAAGGGATTTAAGTTAATTACTTTTTCTAATGTGATTTTGATATTTCAGTTTTCCCAAATTTTCCAAGGAATATGCAGGCAACATATCATTCTAGTTCCTCCTCCATTTTCCTAGAAACTTTGTATTAAATATGGGTGTCACATCCTCTTATAAGCCTTGTGGTATCGCTGTTTTCGCAGATTTTCATGGTTTCAGTTATGGGTAGCAAGCCATCTAAGACCATCAATCCAAAATCAGCCCTGAGATGCCTTTTAGAGGCCCTGAAACCCCAGGCCTTAATGCCTTACTTACAGATTCCCACACTTGTCCATCTTTGCCCAAAGAAAGCCTTTGTTACAATGTAAACAACAATTTAAAGTGGCTGTAAAAAAAAAAAAGTTGAACAATGCCTAAGATTTACATTAGTAACATCTCATTAACTCATCATCTAAAAAGCTTTTATTACATAATTTTCATCATTCATGAAGTTTGTTTTAGTGTCCTTTTTTGTCTTTTCTGACAATAATTCTAAACTTTGATAAGTATTGACCTCCATAAAATGATGAAGATAAATTCTCTCTCTCTCTCTCTCTCTCTCTCTCTCTCTCTCTCTCTCTCTCTCTCTCTTCCTTTTCTTCCTTTCTGTTGGCTGTCCAACGCAATTAAATCAGATTAATATAGTATTTCTTCCTGACTGCTTTCTCTTTAGAAACAGTTTAAACAGCACAACATTTATTTCATGAAAGTATTTGCCTTGTCCTTTAAAACATTTATATTATATAGCCTATTGACTGTGAAACCAAATAGATCTACCTGTAAACAATTTCAGTTTGGGACAACAAGATGCCTCAGTGGGTCAAGGGACTTACCGCTAAGTCTGCAGGCTTGAGTTTAGTCTTAGGGACTCATCTGTAAGTGTTAAAGAACTTATTTCCACAAATTGTTCTCTGACCTCCATGTGACCCAAACACATACACAGATAAAATATAAATTTTTAAGTAATTTTTACTTACATTTAACTACATATTGCACATTTGCGTGCTACCAGGGTACTAATGACTGTGTAAATACATACAGTCACTTACTTTCAATAATGAGGTATTACAATGGGTACTTCGGGGTCAAGGTTGCATGTCTGAAATGTTTGCTTGAGAATAAAAATAGTTCCAAAAATTATATGGGCTAGCATCAAAGCAAAGCAATAATAGCATCCATTGACACAGTGGACTATACCTTTAAATTGTAAACCAAAAGCCACCCTCTCTCCTTTATGTTTCATCTTTCAGAACATTTTATCACAGGAAAAAAAATTAACTAAGATGGAGGGAGGGATAAGGTTTTCTTTATTACTAAATGTATGAAACCTGGATGTGCTTTTTCTTCCTTATAAAATGTATCTCATAATGTTTACAGAGAATGGCTATGGGATATTGAATATGAATCTAATGGATCCTATATCATTAACTCCTACCTATCAGAAAATAGAAGAGAGGTGAAAGAGTTAAATGGAACAACTGTGAAATAAACAGAGAAAACCAGAATGGAGGACATTTTCTAATTCAATTGCCAAGTTTCTGCCAAATTTTAATCTTATCAGATAAAAGAAGGGAATAAGGATAATATTTTTTAAAATAAAAAAGGATACTTAAAGGCTAAACAAATGTAATTTGTTTGGGTTCTTAATGTAAGAACGTGAACTATAGGAATATGTCTGGAATAAAATCAGTAGCCTTCCTTACACAGATGACAAATTGACTGTGAAAGAAATCAGAGAAACATCATCTTCACAATAGCCACAAATAGCATAAAATATCTTGGAGTTACTCTAGCCAAACAAGTGGAAAACTTTTATGACAAGAACTTTAAATCTTTGAAGAAAGAAATTAAAGACATCAGAAAATGGAAAGATCTCTCATGTTCTTGGGTAGGTAGAATTAACATAATGAAAATGGCAATCTTACCAAAAGCAATCTACAGATTCAATGCAATGCCCATCAAAATCTCAGCAACATTCTTCACAGACCTCAAAAGAATAGTACTCAACTTCATATGGAAAAGCAAAAAACCCAGGATAGCCGAAACAATCCTGTACAATAAAGAAACTTCTGGAGGCATCACAATCCCTGATTTCAAACTCTACTACAGAGCTACAGTACTGAAAACAACCTGGTATTGGCATAAAAATAGACAAGAGAACCAATGGAACCAAACTGAAGACCCAAATATCAATTCACACACCCATGAACACCCAATTTTTGACAAAGAAGCAAAAAATATAAAATGGAAAAAAGAAAGCATATTCAACAAATGGTGCTGACATAACTGGATATCAACATGTAGAAGAATGAAAATAGATTTATATCTATTGCCATGCACAAAACTCAAGTCCAAATGGATCAAAGACCTCAACATAAAATCACCCTCATAGAAGAGTAAGTGTGAAGTACATTTGAACACACTGGAACAGAAGACCACTTCCTAAATATAACCCCAGTAGCACAGACACTAAGAAACTGAAACTGAGAAGCTTCTGTAAAGTAAAAGACATGATCAACAAGACAAAATGGCAGCCTACAGAATGAGAAAAGATCTTCACCAACCCCACATTGGACAGAGAGTTGATTTCCAAAATATACAAAGAACTCAAGAGATTGGTCATCAAAAGAATAAATAATCCAATTAAAAATGGGGTATAGACCTAAACAGAGAACTTTCAACAGGTGGATGTAAAATGGCTGAAAGACACTTCAGGAAATGGTCAGCATTCTTAGCCATCAGAAAATACAAATCAAAACAACTCTGAGATTTCATCTTACACCTGTAAGAATGGTCAAGATCAAAAACACTGATGACAACTTGTGCTGGAGAGGATGTGGGGTAAAGGGAACACTTCTGCATTGCTGGAACAGCCACTTTGGTTATCTGTTGGGAGCTGGTGGAAGCTGCAGACCCAGACCCTGAATTTCCTTTAAACAACTTGTTTTCCTTTGCTCTGAGCAGGCTGAGACCCTGATTGGCAGGAGAGGTGGTTCTGGTGGGTCTGCAGCGGAAAGAGCTTGGGTGTGACTATCAGTTAAGGATCCCTATATAATGCTTTCCCTGAGCTCAAAAAATTGGTATTCTTGTATAAAGGATGGCCCGTGTCTCTGTCACTGTGTGTGTGTGTGTGTGTGTGTGTGTGTGTGTGTGTATGATTTTAAGTCTCCAGGCCAGTTCCCAGCTCACATAGCCTGTCCTGGAGTGAAGGGCTTCAGGACCAGCAGTTTTTACAGGCAGGGTTTTGTGTGTGTGTGTGTGTGTTTGTTATCAGTACAGCGATTTCTCAGAAAATTAGTAAACAACCTTCCTCAAGACCCAGCAATACCACTTTTGGGTATATACTCAAAGGATGCTCTATCATGCCACAAGTACATGTGCTCAACTATGTTCATAGCAGCATTGTTTGTCATAGCCAGAAACTGGAAACAACCTAAATGCCCCCCGACCAAAGAATGGATAAGGAAAATGTGTTACATTTACACAATGAAGTACTACATAGTGGGAAAAATGATAATGGCATCTTGAAATTTGCAGGCAAATGGATGGAGCTAGAAAACGTCATATTGAGTGAGATAACCCAGATCCAGAAAGACAATTATCATATGTACTCACTCATACAAGGTTTTTAGATATAAAGCAAAGAAAAAAAGATCCTACAATTCACAATCCCAGAAAACCTAGACAATAATGAGGACCCTAAGAGAGACATACATGGATCTAATCTACATGGGAAGTAGAAAAAGACAAGATCTTCTGAGTAAATTGGGAGCATGGGGATCATGGGAGAGGACAGAGGAAGAAGGGAGATGAAGGAAGAAGAGAGGAGAATAATATATATCTCAATAAAAACTATTTTTTAAAAAAGTTCACTAAGGACTGTACATGCTACACAGCCATTATTGCTAATCCATAGGTGAAGGGATATTGCTATGACGTTGGGGAAAATGTCTGTGTTTTCAGAAGGGAATCTCGGAGTGTATAGATATGAAGTTACACAGCACTACAATTCTCCTTTTAAGAATATAGCAAAGGAAGAAAATCAAGCAACTGTACTAAAACCTTAAAAATTGTTGAACTTAAGCGATTCACTTTTGAGTGTTCCGTCATCTCAACCCCCTCACTCCATGCGGTTGGTAGCTATAGGGTTTCACTTTGTTAATTTTTTTCGAACCCCTTCTTCCCACTTAACCCTCTTCCCTCAAAGGATCGCTGCATCAGTGAGGAGGAACGGTGCACTGTGTGCTCGCTGTGCGTGGTGAGAGGAGCTGCCTTCCCACTCCCACTAAGTTCTGTCCTTGGACATTGCATGGTTTCCGATAGCGCTGCTCCAGTTTCCTTGAGGCTCTGCAACTAGGAGCCTGTGTTAATTGATGAGGCTCCTTACATTTTGAAATTTCCATTAATAGACAGCCTTTGATCAGGAACACATTTGTTTTGCTAATATCAATAATCCGTAATTTTACCCTATCCTGGCGTTTACTGAAGCTAATCATGTACTAGCAAGAAAGCAGGGCGATAATTGATCACATTTGCTCTGCCTCAGAGAGAGGCACAGTGATCAGTCTTAGCGGACTGCCTTAATGAATCAAAAGTGATGGATGCCAGGCGCAATCAGGACTCCTGCCTGGGCTTCCTGGGTGTGCTAGGAGCAGGCTGTCCAAGGTGCAGACACAGCAGTACTGGGAAGCAGGCAGAGCTACTCTCAGACTCATTTACCTTTTCTCTAAAAGATGCAGCACTGTTTCTATCGTTGCCATTTCCTGCTTCAGACTTAGCAATGCTAATTCCTAGGTTTGCGTATATTTTTCCCAGTGGTTAATTTTAATCCCTTTTCCTTTATTAAGTTTCATTTTCCAGCTTTTTTTTAAAAAAAAAATAGCAATTAACGATATGGCTTAAAGACTAAATGAGAGAAAATCGTATATTCTTAGGAGACCGCCGTTTTCTTATTTATGTTGTAATTTTTGTGCTCAGAGAAAGGGAAGGAAGAGAAGTATATTGTGCAAGGCAGAGCCCACATGTGACCTAAAGTGGAGTGGTTCCAGTAGCCCCACTTCTGTCATTATAGGTTTCTCTAGGTTCGAGTGTGCAGTTCTGATTGCATGTAATCTAGCTTTGGGTAAAACTCTGGTTGACTCGGTGTCTGAAAAAAAAAAAAGAGGAATAATTGAGCTTGAAGGTCATCGTAGGATTTTAATCATAGAGTTTAGAAAGCAAGGAAGATACCAACTTTGTTAATGGTGCAGTGTGGAAACAGTTGGGTCTCAAATGGGTCTCCTCAAACTAAACAGCACTGGAGAAAAGGCCAGGTTCAACATGAATGTTCAAAAGCCCTGTGTATGTATGCATCCCCCACACCACCCTTCCTAGCAGCCCCCATTAAACAATGAATTCGTGAGCCACATCTTGAGCCCCATTGCCTTTTGTTTAGAGTTTAGTTATATTGCTGCTATAGACCTTAACAGACTTGATTATATTTTAAATTTTTATTGAAATGTACTATTTACATATGATTTCAACTGTAAACACGTGGTTAGACAAGTCTTAACAACAGCATACATCTGTGTACTCCAGTCCTTTGTCATAGCAACAGAACAGGGCTGCCAGCCTGAAGAGCTCCCTGAGACCCTTCTGTAGGCTAGCCCCCTTCCATAGGCTAGCCCACTTCCATCGGCTAGCCCTGCCTTGAGATCAGACACAATGACTGATCTGACAAGACTTGTTTCACCTGCTTGAGAACTTCTCAATAATAGAGAAAATATTCCTAAAGATTGGCGTTCTGCACTAGGAACACTTTTAACCATTGCTTTTGTCCTTAGGTGGAATCCACAAAATATATAAACCTAAATTAAAGAATCTAATTTTCAGTTTGTAGGAATTTTGGATATCATTTTGATTTTTAAAACTAAAAATGCTATGGACAGACACATTCATTCTGATCTTTTTGTCTATTTTTTTTACATAAATTTCCATCTAGGAGTGACATTACCAGGTCACGTGGTTAAATTTTTTAACTAACCTCAAGTTTTTTTGTTAAAGTTTAGAAAAAAAAACAAGAAGCACTTTTCCAAAGAAGTTGCCAATTTACACATCTAGTTACCCCCCCCCACACACACACACCTCATTATTTGGTGTGGTCTCATAAAAATTTCAGTTTCATCCTCCCTAGTAGATGTGTAAAGTATGTAGTTTTAAGTTGCATTTCTGGTGACTAACTATGCCGATCACTTTAATTGTATTTGGTCACTATCGGCCTTTAAAAAATACTATTATTATCATTATCATTAATAAATGTCTATTATAGTCTCTTGTTGCTGACTTATATAAGAACCTTAGCTCAAATCTCCTATTCAAATACTAGGCCCAGCATCCTCAAAGTGGCATGGCTATAGTCAATTTTACATCTAAAAGTCTTCTGATGCATACATGTATTTGTATACCAGTCGATGACGTGTTTGTAATTTCTTAGTAAATTCTTGTAATTTCTTAGTCTGTATTTTAAGGAGGACAATTCAATTTAAATCCTATTAAATCTAATTAAACTTTTTTGGGGGGCAGTGCTTTCACTGTGTTGCCTAAAGAAAAAATATAGTCTACCTACCAGTGTAACAAAGATATCAACCCTTGCTTGCTCCCTTTTTATAAATTTCAACTTTGTATTAGTTACTGATCAGATTAAATTAATATGTACATACGGCATGAATTTGGGAAAAACATTTCTTTCTTGG
The DNA here is from genome assembly GCF_982192425.1 of Myodes glareolus. Lineage (NCBI taxonomy): Eukaryota > Metazoa > Chordata > Mammalia > Rodentia > Cricetidae > Myodes > Myodes glareolus. The sequence goes on from NC_142050.1 coordinate 44,239,054, forward strand.
GGAAAACAAACTAAGAAAGACTGACATTGAGAAAGGAAGAAAAGTCAAAGTTGTGTTATATAATCCAGTAAGGGAGTGTTTGGAAATACAGAAAACCCCAATTGATCCAGTCAAGAACAGAGAACTGTGCACTGCCACTCCTAGACACACATCTTTCATGGTGTATGGTTTCTAAATAGTGATTGAATCAAAAGACTAGACTGATGGAGAATGAATGCACTCTCTAAAACATAAATTCTCTTTCCCCCAGTGCATGAGTGCAACACACACACACACACAGAGAGAGAGAGAGAGAGAGAGAGAGAGAGAGAGAGATCATGAAAAATAAACAAAACAGGAAAAAACAGACAGCTTATCAAGAGCTTTTATAAGGCAATAAAAACACAGAACTCTTGGTTATGACAAACCAAAAGGCACACTCATGTCAGTTTACCAGATATGTATCTCAAATACTTATAAGAAGCAGTTTTCAGTGGGTGAACACGCCCTTCGTGGACCTGACTTCCTTTTTCATGTTCTCCTTCCTTCTGCTCTTCATTTGGACCTTGGGGGCTCAGTACAGTGCTCCAATGAGGGTCTCCGTCTCTATCTCTATCCATCGTCGGATGAAGGCTCCCTCTGGTTCTGCTTTCCTTGCTCACGATCTCCCTCCCTCTGTTTCTCATTTGGACCTAGGGAGTTAAGTCCAGTGTTCCAATATGTGTCTCTGTCTCTATCTCCATCCTTTGCCATATGAAGGTTCTGTGGTGACATGCAAAATATTCATCAGTATGGTTATGGGCCAAGGCCAGTTCAGGCACCCTCTTCTCTGCTGCCCAGGGAACAATCTGGGGACTTCTCCTTGGGCCTGGGAACCCCTCCAGAATCAAGTCTCTTGCAAACCCTAAAATGGCTCCCTTAGCTGAGATATAAACCTCCCTGCTCCCCCAACCATCCTTCCTCCCTCCCCCCTCCCATTCCCCCAAGCCATCCCCCATCCTCCCCCTCTCCCCTCTCCCTAACCATCTCCCCTTACTTCCACCCCCCAACCCCCCCCCCCCCCCCGTGCACCCAAGTTTGCCTGGCAATCTTGTCTACTTCTAATATCCAGGAGGATAACTATATGATTTTCTTCAGGTTCACCTTCTTATTTAGCTTCTCTAGGATCACGAATTATAGACTCAAAGACCTTTAACTATGGCTAGAATCCACTTATGAGTGAGTACATACCATATTCCTCTTTTTGGGTCTGGGTTACCTCACTCAGTAAAGCGTTTTCTATTTCCATCCATTTGCATGCAAAATTCAAGATGTCATTGTTTTTTACCGCTGAGTAAAACTCTAATGTGTATATGTTCCACACCTTTTTTAACCATCGAATGAGAGCTCACCAAGGCCAACTGGACTGGGACTGAAGGAGCATGTGATCAAACCGGATTCTCTGAAGGTGGCTGACATGGGGGCTGACTGAGAAGCCATTGACAATGGCACTGGGTCTTGTTTCGTCTGCATGGACTGGCTTTTTGGGATCCTGGCCTGTTTGGTTGCAAACCTTCCTGGACCTGGAGGGAGGGGGGAGGAACTTGGATTTCCTACATTGCAGGAAACCCTGACTGCTCTTGGGAATTGGTGAGGGAGGAGGAGAGGGAGTGGGGGGGAGCGGGAGGGTATTGGGAGGAGGGGAGGAAGTGGAAATTCTTTAAATAAATAAATAAGGAAAAAAATTTAAAGAAAACACACAAAAAATTCTGATTTAAAGCAAAATAAAAACAATTATAAATTTGAAGGATAAAATTATTTGCAAGTCAATGAAATCAGAAGTAAACTTCAAATTGGAAGTATTATAAGCTTTTAATAACATAACATATAGCATAAACATTTAGAAAGATAAAGTTAGCAATTTGAAATCCTTTATAATATTAAGATGATTTTAAGCATTTAAAACCATACTTAGCAATTCATCTGATGCAAGCTTTTAAAATTCCTAGACCTATTACTGTTTTGTTAAATACATGACAGCTAAATATATTCTATATGTTGTTTTAAACAGTTCTCCAATAAATAACATTGAAAATTGTGATAAAAAAGAAGCACAGTTTTTGAATGAAGTGCTCACTCAAAATGTTCATTCATATTATAGTCTCAGTGATAAAATTTCTTTGAATGAACCATGAGAGACTCTTTATACTAAACCCCACCTTGTTCCCACTGAAAAGTTTCATCTGAACACTACATATTGTGTGCTGTGCTGTTCATTTAACAAACCTTCCAATGGTTTCACACTAACCAGATGCAAAGACAGTGCCTATTACTTCTTTATCCACCCTGCTTATCATTTTATTAGCTTTTCCTGGATGAAGGATACTGCTGCAAGGAATCTTATTATTCAGACTCTTTCACCAACAGGAAACTAAATAAATGCCTCAAAATGCAAAATTGATGTTTACCAATAGGATATAAATAAAGATAGATGATAGATACATGATAGATAGATAGATAGATAGATACATGCTAGATAGATAGATAGATGATAGATAGATAGATAGATAGATAGATAGATGTGATGACTATCAATAGAAAACATATATGTATGTATTAATATACTATATATGGATACACACTATATATACAAATATATTTTCATTTATACATATATTCATAATATATAATGAAAATATATTCAGTCTCATTCATTCCATTTTGTTTTTTCTTCCCTTCCTGGTTCTTTGCCTCCATGATGGAGGCTTCAGCTCCTCAACAGCCACCTTGGCAGAAAACCCAATCATGGCCAGGAGGCACCCCACTGCTGGAAGCTGTTAGTGCCATTGTTGTTAATGACTGAGCCAGTTGAGTGTGCTGATTTAAGAGGGAGACTTATTCCTCGGCACTCCCTGGGGCATTTTTCTTAAATGAGATGCCTAGGCTGTTTACTCCTATAGAATAAGGAGTATTAACTACTAACCACCACACTTCATAGATCAGCACATTGAACTGAAATAAAGGAGAGCTTACACGCATATCCCCAAACCTTCAGTTAGGAAACACCCATGCCCTGAAGAAATCCAGCACCCCTAATTTTTGCCTAAGGAAGGTGGATAACATTGCCATTTATCGTGGTTATAAATATTGTTTTCTTCTGAGGACTAGAGCATGAGTGAGGCACAGTTAAATTTCTTTCAGGAACTAAACACATTAGAAGTAACCTGCAAAATCAATACCAATTACTTGCAAGCAAAGGCTGAAAAATCATTGAAGCTATTGAATTGCACGGAGGCCAATGGCTTAAAACAAAGAAAATACTGGCATGGCCTAAAACTCCCACAAAACAGGGAGAAGTTGGAAAGTTTTCTTCCACCTAGTTTGATATTTGTGTGTTAATCTGTAAAATCCAGTGATTGTTATATTTAAAGGGAAAATGAAAGGAACAGCAAGCATTCAATAGAAGAAAGAACTTTCTCAATTCCCTGGCAGGGAAGAGACTTGCCGGGTTGTCCCAGTAAGTTGAAGGCATTCAGAAGGTGGATAGGGATGGCTTATCTGCATATACCAGCAAGCCTTTCATTCGGTATCCAGAGAGTCTGCATGCCAACGCTGTACGTTTCATGTCTCAAGATTTCATTTAGCGGGAATTCACTTTGAGGAGCTTGCTAAAACCCTTGGTGGTTTAATTGTGTTTTCTCTCTCTTAATACAAACACTGAAATAATGCCTTTCAAAGTCCTAGTATTTTTACGCTCTTATTGTAGATTAAACTAACATAGAAATTAGAATTTCTTCCCTTCTCATTGTCTTTCAATAGTAAAGATAGGTGCATCTCTGTATGATAGGAACCGAGATGCTCAATTTTTTAGCTTAGCTTTAATGTCGAAGTTCTAAACATCTTCTGAGCCTTGATAATACATTCAAGTCCATGACAAGTGTGCTTGTTACTGTGGCTGAGGGTAGAGGGATTCAAAAATCTCAATGTTTCTCATTCTTCTCAGTCCTACTTGTCAGGAAAGGAAGACAATATGGACTCCGCACCCACCATTAAATTTTGCGTAGGAAGGAAACAATGGCATGTGCATGTCAACCACGAGAGTCCACAGAAAGTTCTTTCAGTCCCCCTTTGGCTGTTGTTTGATGAACTTCAGCTGTACTTGCTGTCAGAATGTTTCCTCCTTTAGACTAGATTAACTGTATATATTAATCATGACATTGTTGTACGTGCAGAAAAACAACAGCAGTAGCTTCCCGACAGATGCCTAAGACTTCCCCAGTCACAGACTTTTGACTTGGTCTATAGAACCAAACACGAATTCCCTCCTACTATGTGGGAATAAACCCCAGTCTAAAAGTGCTTGGTTACCCCCTTAATGCCTTTGTCTCGAAAGTGACTGTTAATGTAGACTGTGTCCTCTTCAAAGGTGGGATATGGCACTACAGCCTGGGGTGCTCAACTCCAGTCTAACAGAAGAAAGCAACACCTCGCCCTCACTGCAACCTAGTCCTTCCCAAACATTGCGAACACTCCAAACATACAGAGAAAAGGCAACCTAAATATATTAGGAAAAGTCATCTCAAAACATTACCTCAATAAAAGTCCCTTCTGACTTGCTTTCTAATTTCTCTTTGAATTTGAAACTTTATATTAATAGGACTCTAGAGAGATAAGTAGAAATAATATTTTATGTACCTAATATTTACCTGGGTTTTTTTTATTTTTCAGAGGAATTAAATTATTGGTATTCGATACTGAAGTTTACTTTTATCCTTTGAAACAAAAATTATTCTTGCTTCAATTTCCTATGTTCCATTGTTAAAGGAAAATTGAAAGAGGAACCAGTGTATTTGTATCTGTCTCTATGAGTTTATGCAGTTATATGTTCCCTCAGCAGGGCTCCAATGAGTGTTCTCAGTAGCTCTGGGTTGATTGTTAATGGAATATTGACCCAATAGCTTTATTAAAACAAGTTCTTCCTCTCTACTGAGAAGTGACTTGTTTGGCACTGTAATTGCATCCAACACTTTAATTCATGTTGAGTAAACCTTAAGAAAGTTTTAAATAATGCTGTAAATAGAATAATTTAATATTTCAAACACAAGATTTGTGTGGAGAAACTAGGATTATCATTAGTCAGAAAGAAAAATCTATAATATAATAATACCATACCTTAAATTTACCTTCAAATTTAAAATAAATGTTATAGAAAAAAAGAAGACTTTGGGGGGACATAAGAAGCAATTGAAACCACATACTCACTAAGTGTAAACATGGGCATGTTGTACTGTGTACTTAACTGTGTACATAAACAAATGGAAGATGGGAGGTCAGAAGAAATTCACCACTTAACAAGTGGCTGGAGTAGAGAGTACTCTGAGAGCATGGCCGAGGAAAGTTTTCTAGAAAGATGGTGTTGAGCAGAGTACTGGAGGTGGTGCAAGGGGAGGTCAGGACTTGACAGATGGGCCAATCATGAAGAGCCCTTGATGCTCTTCCACAGGACCTGTGTGCAGTTCCCAGGAGCCACATGGGACAGCTCACCACCACCTCTAAGGCCAGCTCTAAGGATTTCATACCCTCTTTGGCTCCTGAGGTGTCTGCGCACATCTGACAGAAATTCACCCAGACCTACACATTCTTTAGAGTTTTGATGGAGCCTTGTGGTGGCCACTTTGATGTTCTCTGTGAATTTTGTAGGTGAGTACTTGAGTCATATAGGAAAAAAAAAGCCTGGGACCAGCAAAGATTTGCTAACAGAAATGAGGTCCCCAATAGTCCAGACACATGAAGATTTAGAGAAATACCCACAACAAAAAAAAATTAGAAACATTTTATTAGAAACATGAAAGTAGTAATTGGATTTTTTCCTGATCTTTGATTTATAAATAATAAAGAAATTCTATCTAATTCTATGGTGATTTAAATTTTGTAGTAACATAATCCTATCTTCTTCCAGAACTAAGGGATGATAATTCTGATTCTTTAATAAGAACAATCCTATAATTTCATATCCTACTTGATATTATTTTGACTTAAATAATTTCTTACCACTTAATCAGTTTATAGTAGTCAAGATTTTCCACTTATTTAAAGTTTAATATAGGCCAGTAAAAATAAAATAAAAATTAATATTTTATATTCACGGTCCACAGACAGCACATTCTAACTTGATGGCTCTAAATTAGTCATTTGTTGTCTGTTTCCTAATATTTAATCAGAGACCCCATTGAGATTTAAATCCAAATCCCCGGATAATGGAAATCAACAGATATAACCAAGGAGGAGAAAAAACAGGAACAGATGCAGGGACCGGATGAGGATGAAGACAGGAAGAGAGAGAGAAGAGGATAGGGAATAAGGGAGAGAAAAAGTAAGAAAGAGAGATAAGAAAAGGAGAGCCCATTCCTGCCTCTTGTGATTTGATATGAGCTATACTTTTAAAATATGTAACCTATATAGGAGGAAGAAAAAGTTATTAGCTTAGATCACCACTGAGTGGGGAGGGAAAATTGAGAGAAAATAAAGGGGTGTGAGAAAGAATAATGGATGGGTGAATATAGCGTACTTATTTGTGATATGAAATTATGTTGTCTTAGAACAGTGCTGGGTGTGTGTTATTTAGATGTGAAATGATCTCCATGAGTTTGTGTATTCGAAGACTCAGTTCCTAGATGCTGGAGCTCCTTGGGCAGGGTGTGGCCTCACTGCAGGAGGCAGACCACCAGGGATGGGCCTTGAGGTATCATAAAGCCACCCTACCGGTGTGGGAGGTCCTTCTGTCTATGTGTTGCTTTTATTGGTTAATAAATAAAGAACTGGCCTGGCCTATAGGATGGGAGAAGAAAAGCAGGGAGAGAGAGAGACACTATGGAGCCACTGCCAGAGTAAGACATGCCAAAACGTTGCCAATAAACCACTGCCACATGATGATACACAGATTAAGGGTGATGGTTAAATTATAATCTAAGAGTTAGCCGATAAGAACCTAGAGCTAATGGGCCAAGCAGTAATTTAATTAATACAGTTCCTGTTTGATTATTTCAGGTCTAAGCTAGTTGGGCAGCCAGGGGACAAACAAGCAGGCCCTCCTCCTATACCCTATTTCCTGCTCTCTCCCTGTTTCTTGATTGTAGTCTAATGCAGTGTAGCCGCCAACATAACAAACTGTATCCCTTAGAACTGTGAGCCAGAATAAACACTTCCCTACTTCATTTGCTGCTTCTCAGGTATTTTTCCCTCAGCAGTGAGAAAAGTAACTAATAAAGTATATAAATTCATTCTAGGGCTTTAATACATTTCCCATAGAATTACAGTCACTGCAGGCATAACCTATTAAAGCCAAAATTTAATACAGATTTTAAGGGAGGACAAAAAAAATAATGAACAATGTTAAGCTACCTTGTTTACTGGCTAGATAGGGCTTAGGAGCTTCATTTAAAATCTTTTAAATTATCTCATGTATAAAATTAGGCATCATATAATAAATGGTATCTTAATTTGATAAAATATGAGGGCAATAAGGCCATGGGCATCTCACAAGATTTGGCAGATAATAAGCAACAGGCAGACCGTGTGGGATGATTCTCCCTGCTGTTGTGGCCCCGGGCTATACCCCGCAGAAGGGCAACCCTCTCCTTGTTAATGCATCAGCTCCTATGAATACCACCCAGAGCATAGTCTGTGAAAGCATAATTAAAATGTTAAATGTCCCAGCCTCTCCAGTCACCCAGACTACCATAACTTTTAATGTAAAAATAATAAGTATGCCCAATCAAATAAAAGGAGGCATCATTCGGGCACTCGGGGCTTTCAGCCCAGTGCCTCTCTACCTAGAGTGTTAGGCTATGCTCATCACTCTGCTGGGCACAGGGTTTTACTGTCCTATGACCTCAGTATGATCTGATTCACACGGTAGAACCACCATATGGCATGTTCCTCAGTTCTCTTGAAATAATTTACTGAGGTTTTAGGGTGTCCAAGTGACCAACATCTTTATGCTGAATATTTCTCGAGGTTTCTTCAGGACATCAGAACGCGATAGAGTATTTTTTTTTTTTTGTCGGATGGCTCTTTACCAACGGGTTATGAGATTGGATCAGCTGGAGGCAAGAACAGATGGGGTTGCGCAGCAGATGGAGGTCCTATGTGGGAGATGCAGACTCACTCTGGCAAAATCAATCATGCTACGGGAGCGAGCTTCAGTTTGGTTAAAGAAAATGAACTGAAGTAGACAATTGAATTACTGGGTCATAAATAAGGGCTCACACTTTAGAAACACACTTGATTAGGTGTCAATAAGACAGATGAGCTAACGATGCAGAATTGGAACTCTTAAAATGTCATGTCTGTCAGTGTTAATTGCAGCTCTCTTTATTTAGGGCATACTATGTGCCAGGCACCTCGCACACATATTTCTTTCCGTCCTCCTGAACTCCCTGTGAGACAGATCATTGTCCCCTGTTACAAATGGTGAAACCAAAAGTGTTAATTAAGTAAATTGATCAAAGACATAGGACTCAAGGGATGAGAACTAGAAACAGGAGTCAGCTGTGTCACTGGAGAAAACAATGGACAACATAACCACCCATGGCCCTCCAGGATTAAACAAGTGTGACATAAATGTTTTCACTAATTCTCGGGGGCCTTGCACAGTCATAGCTGAAAGCAATCTATGATGGTTGCTGTGCACTCCAGAACACCTGTCTCAATTCTTACAAGACAGCAGAGTAACTGGGAAAGCCCCGTCACTATTCCCAGTGAATTAGAAAATCACTAGGACCACACACAGGGCTGTGATGAGTCCCACAGAATCCTTGTCGATGGCTCCCGTCTACCCTCTGCTCCTAGAAGATTCCACATCACCCTGAAGTCATACTGATCTAGACGCCGATCTTCTTAGCAACCTTAGGGTCGCTAACCTTAGAATACCCATTCTAGTCCAGACTCACTCCCCCAACTCAGTAGATATCATTTGAACAAACACGTGGGTTTAAGACTGTGGGAGATCTGAAGTTTGCACTAGTTCTGTCTGTTCATACGGCTTCAACAAAACAACATAAACTAAAAAGTTTATAGAGAGCAGAATTAAGTTCCCCCAGTTCTGGAAGCTGAGAAGGAGGAGATCGAGGTGTTGGCAGATTCCCTAGTGAGGAACGCTTTTCCATTTTATATATTTGCACACTTACTACTTGTGTCCTCACTTGGCAGAGGACTTCTCCAATCTCTCTCATAATCTCATTAACATCCTCATAATCTCCCTAAATTCCCACCTTCTAATATATACAAAATGGGTAGCAACACAAACATCCAGTCAGTACACCCACCTTCAGAACTAAGGGAGAAATCATTTCAACCCGGTGTCCCTGATCTAAGCCAAGAGTGAGAGCAGGAAACGAGAGTCAATATTAACTGATCGCCCAGTATTTGCCAGGCCCTGGACAGACCGTGTAATTGGTTGGAAGGAAGAAAAGTAAGTTTAAGCAACAGATGGAAACACATCTGCCAGGCGCCACACTCTTTCTGTGTTACTTCCTTTCCTATCACATTATCTCATATTAGCAAGTTCCTGTTGGCTGCGAGGCTGTGTTTTCTCCTTAGCCAACTGTTCAGAGAGCAGGTACCAGTTATGAAAAAGCTTATGTTAAGAAACAAAATACAGAAGAAATAGAAGTATTTCCTTAAGTAAATTACTTTCTGTGCCTTATTTTCTCAATACTGATTTTTATTTTTTGTTTTTGTTTCTGTTTGGTTTGGTTTACTAGTTTTATTACCAAAACCTGGCTCCTCGTGCATGAATATCACAGGAATCCTCAAGTACTCAGGAAGGTAGAATTCTCACCAAGCATGTGAGTGTGCCATCTCTCTAGACTTAGCTTGGCCAGTGATATGAAGACAAGTGTTGGCTGAGGTCAAGGATAGATTAAACGGTGTGTGCTATGTATAAAATTAACTCTTAAATGTCAGCATCAAACTGAACCCTGAATTCTAACATTATGAATACATGAGATATAAGTTCAGTTTAAGCAAATATCTATCCTGGAACACTAATGGCTTTATATATGCTACAAGTCATGCTTTAGAATGCATACAGTCCTGGGCTGGGCATATAGCTCAACGGCAGAGCACTTACCTAGCATGTAGTACCTACATGCAGTCTTACCAAAGCACTGGGTTATAGATTTTAATCAATTTGTCCCATTCTTTTATCACATTGGAACATTTCTAAACTTGGGATGTCTCTTCTACTTCCTGATGTCTCACTCTCATCTCCAAGGCGGTGGTGACGGTGGTGCCCATGTGTACATTGAGACTCACAACCTGTCTACAGGATGCCAGCATCACCGAGAAAATCACAGGGACGATATCAGACTACTCTCATTCTGCCAAGGAAGAAGTTATTTTAAAAGAGGGCAGGCAAAATAGCGAATCACACTTCTAACATATTGGAGAAAAAAAGAGAGAGATGTTTTTCTATGCCATTGCAAAATGGTTCAAGAACCCAGCACCAAAACACTTCAGTTGCTATATAGATTTGTGTAAGAAATGTCACCATCTGACAGTTATATGACTTAATCGATTGGAGGGGTACCAAGATCTATCCCAGGTATAAGAACTGGCTCTTTGGAGCCCATTCCCTATGGTGGTATATCTTGCTCAGCCTTGATACGAGCGGGGGACTTGTTCCTGCCTCAACTTGAAATAACAGACTTTGTTGACTCCTCAAAGAAGGCCTTAGCCCCTCTGAGGAGTTGATGGGGTGGGAAGGGAGGAGGCAGGGGGAGCATGGAAGAGTGGGAGGGAGGGGGACCTGGAGTAGATACATGAAATGAAAAATAATTTTTTAAATAAAAAAAGAATTGTCACCTTCTTATAAATTTCTGATGTAAAAGCTTGCTTTTAAACTTTGTTTATAAAAAGGAGTATTAGGTAATGAGATCTATGGAAGGTGTTTGTTTGTTTGCTTTTGTTTTTCAGAACAGGGTTTCTCTGTGCAGCCGTGGCTGTTCTGAAACTTACTTTGTAGAACAGGCTGGCAGTGAACTCATAGAAATATGCCTGCCTCTGCCTCCTTGAGTGCTGGGGTTAATAGAAGATTCTTATCAATCCACCTTACATACGAAGTCAGAGCTGAGAAAAAGACTATTAATGCCTGAGTCCAAAGTAATTAAAAGAATCAAACTCTACATACTAAGAATCCTCAAAAATACCTTAACCAATTTATTTTGTTTACATCTTAATTTTATGTCTTGTTATTGATAAACTTTCATGAATAAGCAATTCTCAAGGAGTTCTTTCAAGAACTATTAAAATTTTCAGGTGATAAAACCAGTTAACCAAGTGAAACTTTCCTTGTTTATAGCATTTTATTAAATATTTACAACTCCAGGAATCATAGATGCAATGCAGTACTATAGAGCACAAACCCAGAGGCAGCGGTATATCTATCTAGAAAGTGGTGCTCACACAATGACTGGGAGATAAGGATTCTCAACGTGGTTCTATAATTAAGCGAGTTGCTTAATCTCTCCAAACTTGGAACTGTGCAGGATAATTTCTGGGTACAAGGACAGATCTGTCTAAGGACACAAGCCGGGTCACTGGAAGAAATGCAGGCTACTCTAGACATTGCAAAGAAGAAGGGACTTAGGGAGTGATAGCAGATGCTAACAGGGAGAATGCTGCAGCAACCACAGTAAGCCGAGAAAGCCGTTGATTAGCTGCTACTTTGGCTACCAGGGAATTAGACACTGCTTCTGCCCCAGAGATTTTAGTGGAAACCTGCGCCACATGTCACAGCTGCCTGAAGCATTCTAGAGGACATTCAAAGCCCTGTAGACCCCTGACCTTACATATCTACAGCCCACTCCTATGCATGCACCTTAATGTCCCTCGCCAACACAGAAAGTTGATGTAATCCATAAATCAAAGTACTGGAAGTGTCTCTTCTACCAGCGATCGTGTCCGTCACCGGGAACAAGACAAACGCCCACATCTTAGTGCAGGAATAAGGATTCGCTGGCCAAAGCCCCATGCATCAAATTCTGCACTGAGCATGTTACATTGTTTGTGAGCTTGGCTATATTTTTTTTTCATAACCTCTTTAAAAAGTGATTTCCATCCAGAGCTAGGTGGAACAAATTCCTACTGTTGGCTAAATCTTTTTCTTTTCCTACGGCCAGGATCTCATAAAAAGGAAAAAGACTATTGCTCCTTTGTACTTTCTTCTGGTGCATTTTATGTTAGGGTCCATGAAAGAAGCTGTCTAAAAATACACTGAGTATTGTAAAAATATCCATGTAATTCTGCAGAATTCAACAATTCGACTTTTTAATGGCTGTTTTTCTTCTCCCTTTATGTCTGCTTTTCAATTATTTCTTTCCCTTTGGTACACTGCCATGTTTGGACTTCTGAGGGGCTCTCATAGATACCTCTACCAACTACCTAGGTTCCTATCCTTCTTTTGGGATCCTCACTAAGCTCCTAGAGAGATTGGTAAGTGCATGAACATAACCCCAGATACACCAAGAAAGATTCACTCTCAACAAAATCATAGCATCTCCAGTTGAATGACATATTTGAAAATTTATTTTTTTTATGGCATGTGAATTTAGTAAGGGTAAGGTATGCTCCTGCATACCTTTTTAATCTGTCCTTAGTCAATGTCATAAAACCTTGTTTGGGGGTAATGCTGCTGACAGGTTAGAGTGCTTGGTCATCTCTATAGTGATAATATTTATTTTCCCAGATGAAGTAATAGATATATCTCATTAGTACATGAGTACCTATTGTCTACTGCAGAATTCCTTGGCTTTTATTACAACCAAGCTGAATCAAAATCTTCTCTTTCTTTGTCCCCACTTGCCTCTACTTCAACTGCTAGTGTCAGGTGAAGAGGAAGGCCTCGTTCGAAATGGACACCACGGGTCCTGGCTTCAGCTATATTTGTCTCCAAGGATATTTCTAATTTCTAACCCCTGGTACCCAGAAACAGGGCCCTTGAAGATGTGTGAAGTCTAGGGTGGCAGCTTGAGATATCATTGATTTAAAAATCTGTCCTAAATTCAATGGCTGGTCCCTTTATGGGAAGGTGGGAGGGGGAGATTTGAGGTGCAGGAAGACAGTGGTGTGGCCATGACACATATGAAGGAGGAGGAGGAATTGAAATTCTACTGCCATGAGGCAGAGAAAGTCGGAAAAGGTTCCAGGACTCTGGGAGAATTGTCCCTTTAGAGCCTCCAGAGGGAAAAAGTCCTGCTGGGAGCTCAGGTCTTCAGTCATGGGACAGGAGGAATAATTTCTGCTGCTTTAAGCCATCAAATTCGTGGTAATTTGTTATTGCAGCCCCAGAGAATCAATGCAATTAAGAAAGCCTCAGATCTCAAAAGCAATCTCGGAAGAAATTTGGAGCCTCCACAGTTATTATTTTGTTTATTTTAACAAAATGTACCTCAAAGGATACCACTTTGAAGTTTTGGACAAGGAAAGTCAATGCAAGAAACAGCTATCATTGATATTTTTAGTGTGAAAGCCATTGAAAGGTTTACCCTTGCATAAAGGATTCTGCCTATCTCCCAGCCACATCTCCTCTCAGCCTTGGCCTTCCTGCAGCATTTCAGCCACACTGGTTTCTTTTGGGTCCTACCTTACATTGCCCAATCACCACCTCAGGCCCCCCTGAGTGCAGTGTACCACTCACCTTTGATAAAAACTCCTTGAACACTCCCTACTCCCTCACAGTAAAGATTAGACACATCTCACTGTGTCTAATTTCACATTATCACAGTACTGACTTATTTTGTCTTTCCCCAATACTGTAGGCCCTGGCAGTAGGCACAGGACAGGGGCTGTGGTGCCTGACTCTCAGTACATCGTTAGCACTGCAGCTATGTAGCAAGTGAAGGGATTGTATTATTTAGACATGGCTGCAATTGTGGTGCACTGTTCACTCTTGAGGCTTAATTGCAATACATACAATTTAAACTGCAGGAAAAAAATCAGTATATAACCTCAACTCCAAAATTAATTTGTTTTAGTCATCTTAATTTTTCTCCTGTAAATTTCTAAATGAGTGGAAACTCTCCTCTGACCCAAAGGTATTTTATAAATAAGTAGACATAGTTGAAGTGGACTTGAGCTCATTATACTTCACCTTGTCATTAACCTTCATGGATAGGCCAGTTCACCCTAGGAGTCTTTATTCTCCTGTGTAATCAATTAGTGCTTGTAATAGATTACAAAGGTTATATTCCGGAGCAGGCATCAACCTGGAGAGGGAGAAAAGCTACAACACAGAACCTGTGCATTAAGGATGGCCAACAGAGGCAAACCCCAGTGAGACCAAGCAAGGTTAAAGGACATTCCCCAAAGCACAAACTCTTGAACTGAGTCCTAGTGATCGTAGGGAAATGTGGGTAAGGAGAAGCATCAAGGCTGGTCCCACGTAGTTTCTGAACCTTGACATTTTGTGTGAGTCTTACACACAGGGTGATGTGTGTTCAGCCAGGCACTTTGAACTTGATTCTGAGAGTATACAGGTGGAATTCAAGGGTTTTTAAAGATGAAAGGGGCAGGGGCCAGATTGTATTTAAGTCACCATGGCTCCACTGGAAATGATGGGATCAGAAGAAACTGGGATCAGTTGAAGGGATCCAGGAGATCTGTGGTGGCCGGAGGTCAAGGAAAGGCAGATATGAGGGACATGCTATTAAATCTCTCTGGTTTGTCTGGGATCATTTCCTGGTCGTGGGCATGAGTGTCAGACGGTACTATCCTAAATGCTCTCCATTAACCTGTTGTAAATTCACCACACAACTGGGAGAGAAGTTATCTGAAGCTGCAACCCTAAACAAATTACCTGCACCTTTTAAGCAAAAAATAGATGAATTCATGTATCACAAATAAAAAAACAGTAAAAATATCATTGCTTAAGGCTTCACATTCATTGAACAGTCTATAAAAATATTCATTTAGTTACAAAGGTAACCAATATAATAGAAGCCCTTAATAAGGTGCTCCCCATCTCCCACCCCAACTGACAAGCAATGGGCAGAGAAGTAAGGCATAAAGGCAAATTGAAGAATAGAGGCCAATTTTGTTGCCTGATTGTCCAGAAAATTGTTTCATTCCTTTGCTTTAGTCTCCAAATCTATATAATAATAACAGAATAAGGTGTGTGTGTGGTTATTTTAAAAGATTGAATCTCTGACAGTAGTGAGAGAACTGATTACTAGCACTTGGCAGGGCTTCTGTTTTGTTCAGGAATTTGTCAGTGTGTGCGGCACATTCTCTTGGTAAGAACTGACCACAAAACAAAACAAAAAAATGTCATAAGTACCTGCAGTGAGTGGAGAAAGAGAGAGAGAGCAGGGTGTCAGTCAAAGGGAGGCCAGACGGAAAGACAATTAAGCACTCAAGAAAGCATCACTGTTTACGCTCATTTTTTTTTTCTGAGAAGTTCTACACTGCCAAGTTGCACATAATTACGCACCAGCCTTGTCCTTTCACCTCAGCAACACAGGTTCTAGAAGTGACTGTTGAGAATCCCACTGCAGCATCCAGGTTTTGACAAGAAGACTGCTTGAGTGAGTCCCAGATGGAAACAATCTAAATCTAAGCAAAAAAAAAAATTACAATGCATTTGAAATTTTGAAGACTATAAAAGTTATTCATATATAATATTACATATCATTGGGATCACTGTGCGTTGATAGAATATGTTTTTAAGTACTTAGTTTTTATGACAACATAGCTTGTTAATTCGTAGAATAATATCTATTCTAAGAAATCATCAACTTTAAATATCACTAAGAAAGGGACTGGAGAAATGCCCCAGCAGCTAACTATAAGAGCTTATTGCTCTTGTAGAGGATCTGGGTTCAGTTCCTGGCACCCACTCTGGAGTTCCAGAGGATCTAATGTTCTCGTCTATCCTCCATGAGCTCTACACACATGGCATTCTTACATATGTGCAGGCAAAACATTAATATGCAAGCAATAAAAATAATCAGGAAAATGTTTTGTAATTATTAATAACATACACGTTTAACAAAACAGATTGTTTCAGATAAGAAGCCAAATTGCAATTCAGGAATTGAACATTCACACATATTGCTTATATTGATCAGATTTGCCCACTAGTACATTGAAATTCTTCAAAATAGCATGTGTCATACATGGACTTATTATTTTACCTGCTTAATTTGTTTCTGTTATACCATGAGGGGGGAATCAAGATTAATCTCAATTTATAAATAAGGAAGTTGATAACAGGGTGATCGAACTTAGTGAAGGCTGTATAGCTAGTAATTGGCAACTTTGCAATTTAATGAGAAGATTGTCCCTAAGCTCCATGAAATACGATAAAAAAGAAATTACTAATACACTAACCAACTATAATATTCCTATTACAGATGTACGAAGCATGGGGCTGGAGAGAAGTCTCAGTGTTTAAAAGCTCATACTATTCATCCAAGGACCTGAGTTCAGATCCCATCAGCCACACTGGGCAGCTTACAACCTATTGACTGAGATTTCTGTTCTGCCTGGTCCTGCAGTCATTCAGTCTCAAAGAAACACGCAGAGGTCTACATTAGTTGTAAACTGGTTGGCTTATTGACTCAGGCTTTCTATTAACTAATTCTTTTACTTATATTAGACCATAATTCTTGTCTGTGTTAGCCACGTGACTTGGTACCTTTTTTGGTGAGGCAGTCACATCTTGTTTGCTCTGTGTCTGGCTTCCTCTGTGTCTGGGTGAGGACTGCTGACTGACCTTTCCTCTTCCCTGAATTCTCCTGTTCTTATTGCCCCGCCTCTACTTCCTGCCTGATCACCCCACCTATACTTCCTGCCTGGCTACTGGCCAATCAGCATTTTATTAAAAATAATACAAGTGACAGGATAAAAGACCATTGTCCCCCCTCCTTTTTTAAAAACAAGAACTCTGAATCTAATATCCTTTGTTTAGATTTTTGTCCAGACTATTATCTATAACATATTTCATAATCCATTTTTTGAGAAAGTGGGCATAGTTTTCTAGGCTACTTCCTGCTGATTAGGGGTGCTGATAATCTTGTGGGGACCTAAAGAAAATTTAGAATTTTGGTCAAGTCCTGGCTGGAATATTCTGTGAGACTTGATCATCTCAGCCACAAGTCTTGAGGCTGTTCTGGATGTAGAACTCAGACATCTGGGCCATTCACTCCTATCAGAGATTTCTCAGGGGGTCTTCCTTGATAAAATCTAATTTTTCTTAATCCAGAATGAATCCACAGCCTCTCATTTCCTGCAGAAACAAAAACAAAACTTCTTCTCAAAGTAGCATACCTTTTGACTTAAATTTTGAACCCAAGACATTTTCAAAATATACATGTTCTATTAACCCAGCAGCATTTATAATAAAATGTCTTTTAACTGCTGCTGTTCCTTCCTCAGCTATCAAACCATTAAAAAACACACACACACACACACACATACAATAACATACAATATCCATACTCTGTATTTTCCATCTTTAAGTGGCTTTAAACTTGATCTCTTTTATTTTTATTTTTTAATTTTTGGCTTTTTGAGACTGTGTATCTTTGACTGTCCTTGAACTCACTTTGTAGACCAGACTGTCCTTGAACTCACAGAGATCTGCCTGCCTCTGCCTCCCAAGTGTTGGGATTAAAGGTGTGTGCCACCAAACCCAAGTACTTTCGGTTTTTTTCTTTTTTAAAGGACTTTATTATTTTTTTTCTCTTTTTAAACACACTGTAAACCATTTAGAAGTTTCTTTGTCTTTGAATCTATCTTTACTGTATCTTTCTTTTTCTGACCACATGAGTTTTTAATTTGCTAAGCGATGTGTCTAGGAATAAAGCTGTGACTTTGATGGCTGGATCCAGCTCATTTCTTAGCTTTCTGAGAGTTCAGTCTCATGGTGGAGGTACCAGCCGCAGCCATGTTTATTGGCAAAACTCTATGGCGTTTCAGGGTCCCTGTCACCACCAAGAAGCATGCTGTCAGCTATTTATAAACACTATTTAAGTGTTTGGGGGCAAGGCCACTTAAAAGAGCTGCAAAGTTTCACAGCTGAAGTTGAGTCAGGAAGTCTCTCTTAAATGAAATGTGCTTTTTCTAGCAAAGAAAGCAAACCTGAGAAATTGCTGCTACCAAGAAGCCATGCACAATGATGTTATTTTGTGTCTAAAATTACTTCCCAAGCTCTCTCTTGTTTTCTGTGGGTGCAGTTGTCCATAGGTTGGACACCATTTGTTTCTTTATTAACCAATGATCTTCACAGCATAGAGAGGGGAATCCACATCAACAACCACCTGTAAACTTGTAAATCCTCCTCCAGGGGATCTGGAGACCTCTTCTGACCTCAGCGGGCATGTGCACACACAATGAAAAAAATAAATCTTTAAAAACAGTATGAAACACATAGAATAATAAGAGAATGTTTATTTCTACATATTCCACATTAGTAATAATAGTATGTCAATTTAATAAGTTCTCTTCAAATATTCAGCAGTAAAAACAGAGAAAATATAATAATTTCTGTAATTTTAACTTCTGTGTTTCCGCTTATTCCACTCCAAATAATCTTTCTTCTGAAAATTTGACTTGTGTGGGTTCTAAGAGGCACTGAGATTTTAAACCTTATTAATAGTAAGAAAACATAATTGAATACATAGTTTCCTAAACAGTTTCAAATTATAGAAACAGAGAAAAACTTAACAAAGAAAAAACAAACCCTAGAATTTAAAACTCATGGTTCCTACACAAAATTCCTCTAAGGAAAAATTATATCTTTTGGAGTTCAGAAGGAGTTTGAATTTTGTTTGTATTTTAAAAGCAGTGTAAACAGATTTGAAAGAGCCTAACAATGTCCATGTGAGAAGCTGTGCATCACAGAAGCCATGCCAGGCTCCAGCAAAGTCTTCTAAAGAGTGTATTAAATTAAGATGATAATTGTTCAGTAAAATTTCCCCTAGAAGTGTAGTAAATATGATTGATTTAATATATCATTGAGACTCTTTTGGAAAAAAAATGGCATAAAACAGCAACATTCTGTTAACATTTTATAACTTTCATTTTTGTAAAGTGACCATTAGCATAATACAGTAATATCATTACGACAGTCTGCACAGATGAAAATATCTCAAAGCCAATATTACATTTTCATCAAGTAAATGACCATGTGTTTCAATAAACACAATTATGAATGTTCATATACTAACAGATTGAGTAATTTCATTTCTCAGCATCATTGTTTATAGAGGGAAAACAAATTAATCATCTTTGAAGCAACACTTGTGAATGCAGACTTTTAAAACTGAATCTCTTTCCCACCATTCTTCCTTTCTTGCTGACCAGAGACCAAGATGTAGTGGGAATGCTGGTTGTTACTAGGCATGGCTGAGTTTATTCCCCAGCACAAACAAAGAAATGAGGGACCAGAAAAGACTGAAGACAAATCCATGGAAAAACAGAACTTAACAGTTTTATATCCTATGGGTGGGAAAAGCCTAAAGCCAGAAGTATGCTAAAAGGAGTGAAACTTGGGTATTCTATTGAGCCCCTGCATCCTACTGATTCCTTTATTTGGCTCTGTTAGAAACCCACCCAATACCCCGTGCCTTCCAGCTGTTCCTTCTCAGAAGAAGCAAATATTTCAGGAAGGCTTTTTGGCTTTCCCAGTCGACCTATGCCCCTCTTAACTCTCCTTCAAAGGTAGTCCTGGAGGCGCAGAATGAGTCTACAGTAGAGGGCTTCATGCCATGTGCAAGGCTTTGGATTAGCCCCCTTCTGAGACTATCTTGTCATGAAGTAAATATCCTATTCTGTGCTATTGATGTAAGGCCAGAGGAGTTAGACTGAATCACAATCTTCGTTCTGATAAAACACACAGGCCAAATAATGGTACAACAGAAATGTCCAAGGAACTCAATTCTCTTGGCTGAGCCTTTGGAGTAAGCAGTTCCTGAGTGAGCGTCTATCCGGCCGCTCAGACCTCTCCGATCAGCCTTCCCTGTCTGTCTTGAGGGCCACACACATCATCAAGGGGTGCTCATTGCTTCCACTTGAACCCATTTTAGCAACAGGCACATTTTTGGACTTGAATTATACATTAAAGTACAAAGGGCACAAATGAAAAATTGGGAGAGACGATGGGCAACACTTTTGGCTTTCAACTGGCAAAATGCTTCCGTTCACAATCGGAACAGTTACTAGATAGCATTGCGGTAGATGCCCAGAAGTTCATACTTTATGGTCATGCAAAAATAACCATCCTGTTAAAGTTAGCACACAGCAGTGTTTCCTGTTTGACACCCTTTTGATATCAAAGAAAAACCTTCAAACTTGGACCTCTTTAAGGGACAATATAGAGAACAATTTGACCTTTTCCTTAATGTTTATCCACAACATGAAAGGCTCTATCTAGCATATTCTGGGTGCTAGAATAGCCACTAATGGAGGTAAGTGGGAGAAATCCTTATCCTGCTTGGGGATGATTAAAAAAAGAGAGAGAGAGATTGGAGAAAAGTCCATGATGGACGTTCACTTTACGATCCTTTGACTCATTGAAACTCCAGGATAAAGTAATGTGAGCATGACATCATGGTCTTCAGGTTATTATCATGCCACTGGACTTGGTGGGATACTCCAATTTCTAGTTGCTTAACTAGAAATAATAGAGGCTCCCACATTTTATCCCAAGTCTCCTAGAACCACATCCATCATTCAATGTGACCATTTAAGTCTTAAATTTTAAGAGTTCCTGTCCATCCCGTCTTCCAGTTTTTAAAACAAAATTATGGATGGCATGTGAATGAGAAACATTTTTGCATCATTTAAAACTTAGAATAGGGGATTTTGAAAAGATCTGCCTCCTTAATTTAAAAATGAGGTCAAATAGACCACAGTTCAGAACACACATCCTTATCTAACTTGGTGTTGATAAACAAGATTTCAGATACATCCCAATCTACACATACTAAAATCAAAGCCTTAGTTCCTAGATATTAAGATTGAGTTGGCTGTATAAAAGATGTTCTCCAGGTCCCATTTTCAGCCTGACACTTTCTATTTTTATTTATTTTTTAAGAAATGTCAGTTACTGCCCACTGGAATCTTTTTTGAATGACTACTTCAAAATCTCTGCCAGATAATTCTAGCATTTGTCATCTCAGAGTTGGCATCTATTGATCTTTCTCTTTTTCGTCCCATTTGGGATTTTCCTGTTCTAGGCATGAGTGATTTTTTTAATTGAATCTAGACATTTGAGTCTTCTTTTACAAAACGACAGGTGTATGTTGTCATCTCTCTCAACTTTTATTTTTCTTCCTTTGCCTGCCTTCCCTTCTGTAACTCAAATTCAAGTAGAACTGGAAAAGAGAAAGGAAAAGTTGGCTTGCAGACAGAGCAAGCTTTTTGCTTTATGTATCGCATTTAAATTCTCTAGGAAGAAAAGAATTGACATTAAAGTGCCTTTCTGAGTCACAGATGGCAGTAAGGCTGCCATACCCCGCCCATGCCTTCCATTCATTGTCTACTAATGTCACTTAGTTTCTGCAGTATGAAAGTAACGCTGTCACTTCCCATTATGCCCAATCATAACTCACTAGTGAAGATTAATTGAAGAGGAGGCGGGCCTGAATTAGGAATCACTGATGTACTATTTTCAAAGAAGTACAACTTGATTGCATTCAATTCTAGGCTCAATTCCAAACTCTGGCTGAAACTTCCACTACCAAAATGCCCTACAGGGCTTTCTTTACAGCATATAGGCATTCTGTTTGTTCATTAACAGAAACTGATGTGCTCTCCATCCTTAACAATGGCTTGTTTTCTTGAGTGGATCAACCATTGCTTTTACAACCCTTCCTGTTTATTCTCTTAGCTAACCTCAAGCGCATTTCAATACAGTCTTTCTCTGAACTTCTGCAGATTCCAATTCAATGAAATCCAAATTAGAAGCCTGATGGTGCAAGGTATTCCTATTTAAAAGACAGGAACTGAGCTTCTCTGTGCTTTGTGCAGTAGAATACAGCATGGCACAATTGTCCCATGTGCTGGAATCAATTATGATTATTTCCTGAGTGAAACATGACCTTCAAAGTTAATGGGTTACAAAGGGTATGGGTTTGTGCTGAAGGATCATAAATACTCTGATTTCCATGAATGTCTATTTTTCCTTTTTTGTGACGAGCTCAGCCTTTTGTGGATCTCACAATTGCAACACAAACTGCAGATTCAAAGTGGTGTAGCTTCCATATTTTGACATGATACTTTCCAAGTGTTTACGTTTAAAAGCCACAGAGTTACACAGTTTGACTTAGCACTGGAAGAGTATAAGACTCCGGAAGCTACTTAAAGAAAACCTAAAATTGTCTCGGAAAAATTATCTCCCTGTTTTTAAAAAGAGGCATTTGAAATTCAGAGAGCACAGCACAAACCTGGCATAAATAGAAAATCAAAAACAGTTTAGATCAATTACGTGCACTGTGCAGGATGTTTCATGCTGATAGCTTGTATGCTTACCTCCAGATCAATGTGGACATTTTATCAGATAATTCTTATATTTAAGAGTCATAATATAAAGATGTTGTTCTTCTTGCTGGTGGTAAGGGAATACAGAGAAAAAAGGGATGCCTTTGTTTCAGAGTATAAGTTTCTTGAGAGCTAAGAAATACTACATTTTTTTAAGTTCATTAGGAGTTGGAGGTTGATCATCCATCATGTTCTGTACTCAGAGTGCTGAACCAACCAAGAGAAAAAAACCAAGATCAGCTAGAAATCAAAACATCAGCATAGCTGTTATCCTCTAGGAGTGGAAGCCCTTTCTGGCCTATTTTTCAAGAGTCTATAGACCACACAATGAAATTAGAACACCAATGCATCTCCACAACACTTAAAAAATACACCCTTCCCACCATGTCACAAGGGACCACACCGTTGCTGTCAGCTACACCTGACTGCTAGGCACTCTGAATGTATCGACTCTGACAGAGAAACAGAATTTTTATTTTGTATTACATTTAAAGGTATTCAAATTAAAACTTTAAAATAAATACTCAGATTATTTATTGTAAACCTTTAAGTCTTATTGGAGCAATTTGGGTAGAAAAGTCTACTTAGCCATAAATTATATAGTATCTAGTGTTACACTAATTATTTTCCATTAAAATGAATGTACCAAAATCAGATATGGTATAAGTATAAAATATACAAGAGCTTAAAGACTTAAAACAAAACAAGAAAAAATACAGAATGTAAAATACTTCATTAAGAACTGTGTATAGGCTGAAATAAACTATTTAAATATATGGTACTCAATAAAATATTAAACTTGAAATTTTTGAATCCATCGCTTTCTTGTTGCCTATTTAATGTGACTAGCAGAGTTTTTACATTGTAAATGTGGCTCTTATCATATTTCTGTTAGACACACTCCATTAGAGAATGATCTAGACTCACAGTCTACTTGGCATGTGAGAGTTTGGTGGGAGCTAACTGTCAAGGGAAAAGAAAAATGAACTTTGTAGATGAGGAGAAGCCTTTAGGTTTCAGCTTTACAGGAGACTGGCGGGCCTGGACCAGCAGGAGCCCCTGCATGACTTCTGGTTGAGGACTTAAGAGGAAGAAATTGCCCATCAAGTGGCTCCTTATGCCACCCGGTGGCTGCTCCTTCTAAAACCTAGGCTTTTAAAGCTGAGTGTCATCCTAGCATTATGCTTTCCCTCCAAACCGGGCCTTTTGTAAAGCTTTTATTCCTCTAGGTTTGATTGGTATTAACCCTAAAAAGGGAAGTATAAAAATCCCCCTTAACCATCCATTTTCCTGTGCTATCTCAACTGGAATTTTTTGTGTTCATCCCTTAACCCCATGCAACAAGCAGTATAGAAACCAAATACCTACCAGTGCCCAGTCATTCAAAAATATTTTATTTATTATATTATTAGATCATATGTTTTATTTATTATATTTATATCATGCTAGCATAGCCCCACCCATTTCCATATTAGAATCCCTCTTCTCTAGAAGGTCTTTCCCCTCCCATGTGGACTCAACAGCCCCCAGCATTCAATATATAATGCTTCTCTAGCCTTAGTTTCCTGGATAAGCTGTCTCTGACCCAAATAATGGCTTTGTCTGCAAAAGCTCAGGATGCTGCTTGATAAGTGTGGGGTTCGAGAAGGTATTTGGACCATCGGGATAAGGCATTCTCTATGTTAAATCAAGGTTTAGCTGTGTATTGCTCAGTTCTTTATCCGGTCCTCCTCGCTGCTCTCACAGTCAGTCCACAGCTCCCTGTCCATCCATGCTATGGACTCTGAAGGTACATTGGAAGCTTTTTGTAGTTTTTAACAGAAAGCTAGGCTCAGAGCTCAGACTTGGCTGTCCACATGAGCATCATAGTGATTGTGGGGGACCAGAAAACAGCTCAGTCAAGCAAGAAACCTTTATGCGTTATAAGGTTTTTGCTGTTTTCCTAATCACATGCTCATCCTTCTCTTGAAAAATATCAGAAAATGGTCAAACAATGAAAGTAGGTGGGCAAGTAATCAAAACACTGTCCCCTAAAATTGCAAATGCACTCTGTCTATGTGCCAGTGTGATTGCAGCTGGGATACCTGCAGGTTTTGCGTAGTGGTTTTCACAAATATACCCAAAGTTTTCATGGTAGTAATAGAAATGTCTTGATTTTG
Organism: Myodes glareolus; assembly: GCF_982192425.1. Lineage (NCBI taxonomy): Eukaryota > Metazoa > Chordata > Mammalia > Rodentia > Cricetidae > Myodes > Myodes glareolus. Next base: position 44,263,713 of record NC_142050.1, read on the forward strand.
TCACAAATAGGTTTTTCTAAATGTGTTTCTCTTAATAGAAACCAAGCTGTATGGGAAGTTTGGAGTTTAATTTATCCCTAAGTGATAGTCAACAGGAAGTGTTACTTTAAAAAAAATTCAACTATAAATAAAATTCTGATAGTTATAAAATCATGGGAAATTGTGAGTTTTTTTGTTGATTGGATGGTTGGTTTTGAAAATATGTCAGTTTTATTGGAAAATACAGAGCTTCATTTAAAACTTCCAAGTTTGAGTTTATACCAAGCTTAAGAAAAACCATGGTTAACAGGAGAAAGAATAAAAGGGTTCTTAGAGGCTTCCTGAGGAAATCCTTCACAATAAAATTAAGTGAGATCGAACACAATGTGGAGGTTTGAGTGGGAAATGTCCCCCGTAGCCTAAGGTGTTTGAATGCTTGGGAAACTGTTTCTGAATGGCTTAGTGTGCTTTAGTATGCTTCATCTTGGGTTATTTGCTTTAAGTGTAAAATTCAAAATTATATGAATATGAAGAAAATATTCCTAGTACTTTTGACATGATATGTGGGAAATTACATTTCTGATACTTAGCATTATGACAAGTGTCACTACATAATATCTTTGTTAATGGTTTTGGGTTATCGCCTTCTAAATTCCATCATTAATTTTTTGACTATCGAAATGTGACTTTTTCATATGTTGGCAAAATCTTCCAAATGCTGTGCACCTAATATTAAGATCGTTCACCGTGTTTGTCTAGTTAGTGTGAACACAACTATGAAACCTCAGAAATTATTATCAAACTGAACCAGGCAGCTATTAAAACTAAACCGGGTAGAGTTCATTTTGTAAAGTTGCATACAAATTTGCAAGACAATAAACAACCAAAAACTTGGCACTGAGAGGGTAATTTCTTGTTTCAGTGGATGCTTGTTGTTGAAAGCCAGTGTCCTAAAAGCACGGAGTGTTTGTCTCTAAGAAGCAAAGCCATTTACTATTTAGAAGGCAAAGTTCAGAAATAGCGCTCTCATACGACAAAAATAAAACCGCCACAGAGTAAACCTAGACAGAGCACCAGACAGAGATCAGCACATCCTTGATATGGAGCTGCATCACTAATGTAAATCACACCCCAGCAACGGTGATTTGCATCCGCTTATCATGCGCACCACTTCTGTTTAAGAAGAGTAAATCATAGCAAGGACACAGAATGTTGATTTTCTTCAGAGCCTACATACCAAAGCTTTCCAGTACTGGCTACATGGCATATTATTTGTAAAAGTCAACTACACACCTGTTTCGGACCCAAGTATGTTGACATGGATTAGGTGTTATGTTCGAGGACTCAGACTGAGCATTAACTGAAGCAAATATACTTTCAGTATGAACACAGGGGGATCCCGGTGTTTGCTCACAGTGGAATAGCTCCGCTAACAAGAAAATCGAATGTTACTGAAATATTTTTAACAAGATGGTGTGTAGGTTGAATTGTAGCTTTCACCCAGCTCCCAAAATATATATTGAATTTATAACTATTAGAATCTATGAATGAGACCTTATTTAGAAATTATAGATTTAATTAAGTGAGCAGGGGGTCCTACCAAGGTAGGCATAATCCATTGAGTTATATCCTCATTAGGAGAGGGGAATTCCATACCCAGGAGAAAGCCATGTTTCAAACATAAGACAGACACAAACAAGCACCAAGGAATACAAAATGGAATATTTACCCCGAGAGAGAGAGAGACAGAGAGACAGAGAGATTGACCATGGGTTTCTAGTCTCAAGATCTATGAAAGAATAGCATTTCTATCTTTGTATTCTTTTAGGTCATGTAGTTTATGATCATTGGTTACAGCAGCCATTGGGAACTCATACACAGAGTTCCATCTTAACCTTATCTTTTAGGAAATCAAATTTCCATCTTTAAGCGATCTCTAACATAAACACACAAGCAATTCAGAGTGTCCTCCCATTTGTTAAGAGCTAATCTTTGGTTGGCACTATCCTTACAAGCACCCTATGATTATTTTTTAAACCATATGTCACCAAGAAATAGGCAAGTTTTTGCATTAACAACGCGCGGCTCTGTAGCAATTAGCCATCTGTTGATAATGCTGTTAGGGACTGACAGCAGCTCGGTGGAAACTGGGAAGACAACAGAAATATTATATCTGCCAAGCCCTAGCCACTTGTGATCTTCCATAGCAATTTGCGGTCTCGCGGGATCACTAAGGAGAAGCAAAAACATGCTGTGCTACAGCATCAGCTTTGTAAAGCAGGTAGGCTAATAGCGAATTAACGATGTGCTGACAAGATTAAGAGAAGACAAACACGCACATTCATGGTTTCTGCAGAGTATAGCCAACAATGCAAGCAAAGAGGATCTTTAAGAAGGGTTTTTAGGAGATATCTGATAAACGGGGCGGGGGGTAGTTTTTTGTTTTGTCAGTTGGTTTGTTTTCTTTTTTAAATTTAGTTTGCATCCTGACTGCAGTTTTCCCTCCCTCCTCTCCTCCCAGCCCCTCCTCTGTTCCCAACCCCCCCCCCCACCTACTCCTCCTCCGTTTCTGTTCAGGAAAAGACAGGTCTCCCATAAATACCAACAAAATATGGCCTACCACCTTGCTGTAAGACTAAGCACCTCACCATGTATTAAGGCAAGACAAGACAATCTAGTATGAGAAGTTGGATCCAAAAAGTCAGTAAATGTTGGGGTCAGGCCCTGCTCCCATTGTTAGGAGTCTCACAAGAACACCAAACTACACACCTGTAACATATGCGCAGAGTGTGTAGATCAGTCCCATAGAGATACCCTGATTGTCAGTTCAGTAACAGGGTAATAGGTTATGAGAGTAACTTTCTTTCCCCAATGCCAGTTTGATTAACATATGGCTATAATAATATCCCCACTCCCACTCCCTTTGGAGACAAGGTCTTCTGGCTGGTCTGCAACTCACTACGTAGATCAGGCTAGCTCAAACTCAGAGATCAACCTGCCTCTGCCTCTTGAGGGCTGGGACTAAAAGTGTGCCCTACCATGCCAGCTAGACTCATATCTTGATAAGATGTCTTGATCATGATACTTAATAACATTTCTCTGTAATGGGTGTCTATGTGGTAAAGATTAAACCATCAATCCTATCTCATTGCTCCAAAATTGATCTCACAAAATATATACAGATTATATTTTATATGTATATATGTATATTTTATATGTATGTATATATATATATATAGTACAGTGGTGCTTATGGAACTAAATATAGAAGACCCACAATTTTCCTTCTTGAATATTTCTCTAAAGCAGAGGAGACCCATCATAGACTTTGCCTATTCAGTTAGCCTCTTCCCTAATATTAGTTCAGATGCCATCCCCATGGGTAATTTTATCCAGGTGAGTCATAATTCTGTTTCAGATAAGGATTTGCACCTCACCGAATATTAAAAGCCCTGAACTGTAAGAAAGTTTAATTCCAAAATGCAGATGGTTTACTGTCACAGAAGGAGCCACCAGGCACGTTGTGACTCCATGATGCCTTTTCCAAACTACGACAGTCACTAAGTCACCACTCACTCCGCAGAAAGTTAAATGGTGTGCGTCAAAGAGAATACAAGAATAAGGAAAATCCACCCTACAAGTAGAAAAGCTCCAGAGCACGGAAGACAGAAAGGTTGTGCATGAATAACACAAAATGCCATCACAGATAAGTGTCCAGGCTGCTCATTTACTCGAGAATTCAATCAATATATTTAGCAATGGGCATTAACCAAAGCTTGAAGGATAAGCTACAAACCAAACCCGATTCAGGATGAACACTTGCTGCCAAGCCCAACAGCCTGAGTTCAATTTCTCAGACATAGAAGAGGCTGACTCCCTCTTAGTTGTCCTCTGATATTTGCATACAGCCTTGGTATATGCAAAAAAAAAAACCGCATGCACCACATAACACACACACACACACTAACACACAAATAAATAAATATAAATGATTTCCAAAGGCACCACCCACTTACAGGGAAAACTTTCTGAAACTAACTGCGATTCTAGGCAGCGTATTTCCGTTTTAATGCAGCCCCTTTAGTAGTTCTCTCAACACTCCGCACTTGCAGAAAAGAATAAAGCCTTTTGACAGCACTTTCTTCCACAGTGCTCTTGGAGCCATTCCCTGAGCGGGTGACAGGCACTTTCTCGTGTTGTTGCTGCCTCAGCGTGCCATTTTCAAAATGAAAACAAGTCCATTAGAATGCACACTTGCATATGTAAAGACGGAGGAGAGTACACAGTTAGAACCTAAAGTCTTTCTTTCAGATTGGATCCGCAGAGTAAGTTTTATAGAAAAAGATCTGAAAAACTGACCCCCCAAAAAGGGAATGTGTTGTGAGGATGAGACGTTAAAAGTAGAAAGAGTGGTGCCAGCAGCAGGCAAAGAAATATGTCGTGATAGTGAACAGGAGCACTGTGTAGCGAGAAAGGTTTCCAGAAGAAACATGGAAAGGGGCAGTGAGGAGTGGCTAGGTAACAGTATAACAATATGTGTGTCTAGAAACATCACAAGCCCATTTCTCTGTACCATAACTGAAAAATATCAATTTTTAAAAAATCATGTAAAGGAAACTTATAGAGCCTGTGGCCTGGAGGGAGGGAACATCAGCACATCACAGACAAGGAGAGGAAGTAAAAATGTAAGGGGTATTCATTTCAGCTTACAAGCAAGTGGACATTTCAAAATAAGGAGGGAAAGTGAGAAACAAAGTTCAGCATCAAGCGGCCCACTGATGCAGAAGACGCATGCATCTTCCAAAATCAGGACCACAGCCCTGCTTTTGCTCTTCTGGTATCTGTTTGCAGAATGGTAGAGAGCATGGGTCTGATTTCATCAGCTTATACGTTAGACCAAAATATTTTATGTCTCATGAGTTCACTCATTTAAATGGATCACACTGACCTTTGATATCTTAAGAGCATCCTATGAGTGTGTATTAATATGTAGCCCATGCTAAGTGTGTTGCTAGTCTCGGGGGCAGCATAAGAAATATTTTATACCAATTCGATGAGCTAAACATGGTTACAAGCCCCCTTTTAGGAGATGTGAAGACTGAGGTAAAGGTTAAATGCCAAGGGCACACAGCTGATAAATGGCAGAACTGATCATCTGAACCCTCTGTGTGGCAGGCTTCCCAACAGAATCAGACATACAAGAGGTTTCTGGCATTTGTCTAACGGTAGACATCAGTGTTCTGGTACCAACCAACAACCGTAGCCCGTCTGCTCTTGTCCTTTTACTGCCTGCTCCTCTGTTGCCCACACCAAGGACACTGCTCTCCACCAAAGCCATGACAGTTTGTCAGCGAACCTACAGCTGGAGCCTCAGATGTCCTTTCTCTATCTCTCTTCCCCACTCCTTCCTGCTTATTTGTTCATCCTGTCTTCTGACAAAGGACAGAATTGCAACTCTTTGAAAATCCCAATTGGTTTTATTTTTCGATGATAGAATTAGACAGTTCACTTTCTTCAATTAGAAAAAAGGAACTGTTTCAATAAGCTGAGCAGAGGAAGAAGTAAGTTTTATAGACAGAAAAGAACTAAAAAAAAGGATAGAAATAAAAGAACAGAAATGGGTGGGTTATTTTGGAGTCACTTTTCTTGTAAGACAGTGACAGGGAGACAGTGCTACAAAAAATAATATCAGATTAGTTCAGGTTACTTCTTGGAAAGATTAAAGCATCTAAGGATTAAAGCAAAGGTAGCTTCACGGTCATGCCTGGGGCCTTCTGGGAAAATCTGGCTGGCTCCCAGTCTTCTCAAGGTCAGATAACAGCTTAGTTCTGGTTTGGTGACCAGTGACTCCATTTTGAATTTGGGGGCTCTTCCGTTTCAGTTCCTATGGAAACTAATCCAAAGCAACAGTCTCTGTCATTTATTTAACTTCACTCATTGGTTGATTTCTATGGTGTTGCTCTGTAAGACACTCAGGCATCTCCATCAGCTGTGCTCTCCTTGAGACTATGTGAACCTTGACAGAGTTGTTCAGAGATTTATTCCACAAAACCTTTACAGTCCAGTACCTGCCTAGCTGCACAGCTGCCTAGGTCCTTATGTTCCAAGTTCCAGGGGCCACCTGTGATTCTGGTTGCCTGCTTACATCAGAGAAAATGCCTCAGTGGTGTTTGTTTCTGTTGGTTTGGTTTTTGTTTTCCCGTGTGTTTTAAGCTTCTCATTTACAATAAGTGAAATGATTTTTAAAAAAAAATCCAGATACTCAATGGGAAAAGAGCCTGAACTGAAGAAAGAATCTAACTCTACATCTCCTAAGCCACAGAGTCTTTGATCATCATAGAAATTGAGAAATCTATCCACACTGTGTCCCATGTTTTTCAAACAGTAAGCCATGACTTTATCCCTGTTGGAACGTCCTCATTCTTAGATACCATGGATCTCCTAGGCCTTTCCCCCAAGTGTTTTAATATCACAAGCTACTTTGTGATTTTCATAATCAGCACTTGAGTTCCTTTTGGGGACTTTCAAGTGACACCTATAGAAGTACTATGCCTTACATCATTGGGAGTGGCTCATCTAGCTGTAAAAATACTATGTCTGACATCATCAGGAGTGGCTCATCCATACTGAGAATGCCCAAGTGCTCTCCACCTTAGACATAGGAGAAAAAGAAGCCCAGGTAGTCTGCTGGAAGGTGCCACTCTGCTCTGGCCTGTGCCTTCCCTCCTGTCCACATCTTCATGGGTCTCTCTGACCCACGCTCCCTTGTCATTATTTTTCATTGTCACTACTCCATTTCTATTCACCAGTCTTTGAAACTACGACTTGCCAACTTTATACCATCAAAGGCCACAGCTGAAAAGTTTGAGTGACCCCATTTACTTCATAGCTATAAGAAATAGTAACATTTGAATGTTGTAAAAGGAGTGGCGGGCTGCGTTCCCAGTGCCCGGCTGCCCGGCTAGTTTACACCCAAAATAATTACACGGAAACTGTATTCATTTAAACACTGCCTGGCCCACTATATCTAGTCTCTTATTGGATAACTCTCACATGTTAGTTTAACCCATCTCCAGTAATGTGTATTGCCACTTGACTGTGCCTTACCGGCATGAGTCTAACCAGCATCCCTCTCTGAGAGGAGAGCCATGGCATCTGCCTGACTCTGCTTTCTTTCTCCCAGCATTCTGTTTTGTCTACTCCACCTATCTAAATTCTGCCCTATCAAAAAGCCAAGGCAGTTTCTTTATTTGACCAATGAAAGCAACACATAGAGAGAAGATCCTCCTACACCATTTGAAAAGTAATTTTTATAAATAACTCATTAAATTAGTCTTTTTCTTGGGTAAGGACCTTTTGAAATACCCAACAAATATTTTTCATGTCTATAAATTGTGGTATTGCCTTTAATTTTTATTGTCACATGGCAATCAAACTTTGCTTTGTCATTGATTTCTATGCATCTAAGCATTTACTTATTACTTTCAATCTTTAAAAGGAGAGCAAGTCATTAAAATAATTTAAAAAGTAAAAAGAAAAGTTGAAACTGGAAAAAGAATTTAGTAGGATCTCAGCACTGTTGGGAGATATTTGAGGATTGCCATTTTGAACCCTACATTACAGGATTGCACACCAAGGTTCTGGAGTGAGCAAAGTTCTGGGGAGTCCCAGACTTCATCTTTCCTATTTCCAACAATGAATTTTCTCATCATGATATATTCATAGGTGCTATTTCTAAATAAGGTAATAATACTTCCTAGTCATTTCCTGTGTGTCTTTTTCAATTGGGAATTTACCACAGAAAGTTCAACATGTTTTTTCCTTTCTCTCTTTCCTCTCAATTTTTTTTCCATTTTTCTCATGGTTGGGGTAATGTGCAGTTATTGTATTTTTGACTTAAATAATAGAATGTCAAGATTGGAGAAATGGCTCCATTATTTAGAGCACTTATTCTTTCAGAAGACCCAAGGTTGACTCATCATCCATATGGCAGCTCATAACTTCTTGTGAATATAGTTCCAGAGGAGCTGATGTCCCCTTCTGACCTCTGAAGGCAACAAGCACATGTGTGTTGCACAGGCATATACTTTACATAAAAATATACACATACTCTCTACCAAGTGTGTCTTGTTTTCTCTTGTGTTGTTTTGAAAAACAAGAATCACAGCCAAGCACAGTAAAAAAGATGAATATCAATGATTGAATGTACAGACTCCAATATATATGTTTATATAGTAGAATGGTACTCACTAAGGAAGTAGAACTACATTATTTAATACATACATTATTTAAGATGAACTAAAATCAACAAAAAATCATTGTGCTAAGTCAAAAAAAGCCAGACACATAAGGTTGTATATATGATTGTGTACATGAAATGTCTGAAAGAGATAAATCTACAGGGTCATGAAGCAGATCAATAATTGCCTTGGTTGGAGCACAATAAGCAGAAGGTGGCTACAAATGGACCAGAAGGATTAGGAGATGGTATAGGTACTAAAAATTCTGCAAATTTCTCAAGAGTCAGTGAATTAGATTCTTAAATTTTTAAATTATTTGACCTGCAGATTTAAAGGTACAGATTTTATAATTATTGCAAAATTGGTCCAATATATATTGGCTAACTCTTACATATTGATCTAACCCATTTCTAATAATCTGTATAGCACCACAAGGTGGTGGCTTACCGGGAAAGATCCTAACCTGTGTCTGTATCTGAGAGGAAAGGAGAGTCATGGTGACTGCCTGCCTCTGTTTTCTTTCTCCCACAATTTTGTTCTGTCTTCTCCACCTACCTATGTTCTGACCTATCAGGCCAAGCAGTTTCTTTATTAATTAACCAATAAAAGCAACAGAAATACAGAAGACCCACCTACATCATTATGACTTCTTAAAGATTTGATGCTATAAAAAGTAATGACATCTGAGTCATTCCCTAACCTTTCTTACAGGGAGAAATGATCGTTTTAGTTTCTTTGAAATCATTCTAACCTCACATTTGTGTGCCATGGTTTTTTCTTTACATTTTGTTTTTAATTCTATTAGATTGTGAGTGATGTGTGTGTCTAAATATCCATCCCTATATAAGCATTCAGACACGTTAACACACAAGATATGGTAATGTCTATATAGCATATAAAGCATTAAACTTTTTAATTAATTAAATCTGTTCATTTATTTTACATCCTGACCACAATTTCCCCTACTTTCCCCTTCCCATTCCCTCTCCTTTGCCTCCCTCCAAAGAATAAAAGCCAGTTGAGCTGGGCATAGAGGTACATTTCTTTAAGCCCGGTAGTTGGAAGGCAGAACCAGGCAGATATCTGTGCACTTCAGTCAGTTTGGACTACAAAACAAGTTCCAGGACATCCAGGACTGTTACACAGAGAAATCCTTCTCAAAAAATTAATAAATAAATAGAACCCAATAAATTATGCATGTGTGCATATGTGCCAATTATCTCCATCAAGTTATGAACTATCTCCTGCATACCAGAAGTATGCTATCCACTTTCCTTCTAATTAATAACCCAGTAGGGCACCACTACTGTGATCTTGTCTTTGTGGACTCTTGTTCTCTCTTCTTAAAGAGATCTGCATTGAATCATGCAGAACCTCTGTTCTTTTTCTCAATCTATTCACACTAAGTCCTAAGATTCACTGTTAAGTGAATTATTTCTCTTCCTTATTCATTCAAATTCCCTTTTATGAGTGTGTCTTACCTCTATACAGCAAATTAAAACTATTTCCAATTTAATAATATTATGAATAAAGATGATCAGAAAATTCTTGTACACACCTTGCTGTGAGTTCTCTTGGCTATATACCCATGAAAGAGATATTAGATTTTAGAGATGACCTAGGATAGGCTGTTCTACATAAAACTAACAGTTTTGTAAGGATTGGTCAACTTACGTTTCCACCAGTCAGCAATGAGGATAAAAAGTATAATGATATTTTATTTGTTTGTGATTTGTATATCTCAAGGGAATTGCGTCCATTTTTTCACTTTTGGATTTTACTTTTAAAGTATTTTTATTGAGATAGAATTATATTACATCCCCTTCCTTCCTCCAGCCCCAATGAACCACAAGGAATATGGGATGGTACAAATGCTAAAGATCATATAAATTCTCTAAGAATCAACAAATTATTCAATACAAATTATCTATGGCATGATAACCTTCAGAAACTAAGGTCCAATGTGATGAGGGAAGTGTTTCTACCTTATGCTCGATTCCATAATGAGGGAAGCAGTGAAGAAGCATGGTCAGATCAGCAAGGAGAGCTAACTGAGCAACTTAGCAAGGTATGTGAGTTCATGTCTTCAGAGGTGAGAACACCACCTCCCTGTGGTTAGCAGTAGGGCTCCCATGGAGTGAGGGTCCTATGGCCCGTGTTCTGGGAATGCTCAAACAGGTTTGATGGGCTCCCTCAGTGGAAAAGTAACAAAAGGAATTCTCTACAGTTCCAGAGGCTGTTTCTGCTGTTTCCTGGCATGCCAGGGTGCCACAATTGAGGATAGCATATTTTCAACAACACCATGACTGATATGTGTTTCCCAATTTGTTTCTGAAGGACTGTATGGGAAAACATTTGAAACAAAGCAGAACTGAGTATTCAGAAAGGTTTGACAGTTATTGGTGAGGAAAAAGGATGATTATATCTTTAAGGCAAGGAAAATGTCAAGTGAATTCTGTTCTTCTACAGTTCACACAGACATGTTGACATAGTCTTACCATGGCCAATCATCCCTGCTGATCACTTGGTGGTAGTATGAGTTCCTTTCGTGGTTTTGTATTCCTTGAAAGGAAATTACTACTTGTTTATCCAGTTTTATAGTAATCTTTATGGGTTTATTTTCCTTCCTCTCTCTTAAAAACTCAAATTTATCCCTGCATTCTTAACAGACACTTTTGTAGATTTAGAGAGTAATTCACTCAAGTTTAATGTGTTAAAGTTGGCTGGTTATTATTACCCGCTTGCTAATCTCTCTTTGTTTCTTATAGAAAAGAGGGGAAAGATAGCTTTAGATTATTTTAATATCATTCTGATCTCATCCTAGACAGAATTAGGTAGTATATATTAAATCTTTTTGAGAATATACAACATGAAATGGTTTTCTTTTACATCTGATGGTGACAGGCCATATTACCAAGTAAATTCTTTCTAAGTTGAAGCTCTGGGACTGTTTCAGCATCATATTCAATATTGTTCTTGCCAACTTCCTTCTGACAGGGCTCAGTCAAGACATTAGCTAATATCCTGCTGATTGCATTCAGAAGGGGCACTCCCTCTGGAGCTGGCTCCATTACTGTTTTTTGTTTTGTTTTGTTTCGTTTTGTTTTTGCTGTAACACATGTCTTTCAGTTTATCACTATCCAGAGTTGCTGTTGAAGAGCCCCTTTCTCTTGGCCTCAATAAGCTGGGAAGCAGCAATTTCATATTCCTCAACAGTTCACCCTAACACAATGAGTGGACATTTCTGAGCGAGGTAATTTCTAGGTGCTTTCAACTTGCAAAGTGGCAAATTGATACGTATGGGATTTCTGACAGCTTCTTCTTCCGGCTGAATGTCATTCCTGAGACTGCGAGTCTATGTAAAATAACAAGGCAGCCTTGGCTGGAGAAGCTGCCACCAAACACTGACAAGGAAGGAGTCATTTTTGTAGGGCTGGAGTTCACTTACAGGGTCACATTGCAGCTCTTACCAAGAACAACATGAAGTTGTCAACAAGTATTTGCTTTGACTCTGCCAGGTGCCAATCAGATATGACAAACTTGCCTCCTGGTTTTGATTATAGCTTACTAATTCTAGAGAAAAATGGGAGTTGTGTTTTTTTTAATATGTGCTCATCTAAAGGTCAAAACAATTTTAAACAAGGGCAGGCATGGCCCTGTAATAAAAATGCAGCAATCTAGTTGTGCAGTAAGTCCGTGAAGGGGCTGAGAGAAGTGTCATGTTTGCTCTCTGCAAAGGGCACTTTAATCAAAAGACTGATAGCAAGAGGAGCTTGGAAATTTGTTGTCCTGTTTCTCTTGCATCTGCATGAAATTGTGTCTTTGAAACTATATATTATTGAGATGAGTGATGCCGGAGAGAAACACATGCTCTGAAGTAAACAGGAGAATTTAGGAGCACATAAAATGCTTTGCCCACTTTCACAGTCTCCCTGGGCCTCATTGGTAGGAGATGTGTGGAAATGGTAGTGGGGGGGGGTGGCTCCCATTATTGCACAGAGAGGCTGCATCTTCTCTTACTTGTGTGTGTTCTTAGGTGGGTAATGACAGTCAGAGGAAAGGCCAGTGCCCGCTGTTCAACCACAGCTTGAAAAATGAGGTTTAAACATATAAAAAATACTGGTGATGACATCCAACTGCACTATTCCTCACCTAAATGGGATAAACACCTTTCTTCTCTCCCACAGCTACAGCGCTCATTCTGGCCCTCGCAGTGAGGCAGAGGAGGGATTTCTTCAGAAGTGGCTTAGATGTTAGGCGAACAGCATACTTTTCTCTAGGTCTCTGTTCATCTGTGCCTAGCTTCCCAGACCCGTAAATAAGGAAGTGCTTGTAATGGGCAACAGAAATGATAGAGAAGGTCCTTGGCATGCCAATTCTTAGACAAGGTTTCTTATATGTAGTAAGGTGGGTAAGTTTTGTTCGGTGACTGAGAGCCAAAATTTAAGGGAAAAAAAAATTGCCGTGTTTAGATAGAAAAACTGCAACTCTTAAGTTCATTTGTATTGAGTTTGATATACCCAAGGAAATTTGCCAGATAAACTGTTGGAACTGTCTGAATCTCAGAGAAGAAAGATGGAAAGATGGAATTGTTTTGTTCTGTTTGTTTTGCAGGCAGGGTTTCTCTGTATAACAGTCCTAGGTGTCCTAGAACTTGCTTTGTAGATCAGGCTGGCCCGGAAAGTCACAGAGATCTGCCTGCCTCTGCCTCCTGAATGTTGGGATTAAAGACATCTACCACCAAGCAGAATTATTATTTTCAATGCAAAGGATCAAACCTAAGGCCACTTATACACTTTATCTGTATCATTAAGATACTACCCCCAGCCAGAGAAATGGATTAAATGTGTAAATGAGAACCTGTGCCTATTGAAGGATTAAGGATGAAATATACCACTGCACAGGAAATGGATATGGGAAGAAAGAGAAAACGAGAGAGAGAGAGAGAGAGAGAGAGAGAGAGAGAGAGAGAGAGGCAGGAGAGACAGGCAAACAGACACCTTGAATTATACAACCTTGAATCAAATTGCTAAGTGTTAAGATTCCCAGTGCGGGTATAAATAGCCATCAGAAAGTAGGAGTAATCTCTATGAGGTATCAGGGCACAAGTCAAGAAGGTATGGCACTACCATCACCTTGAAATCAGAGCTACTGTGATTATGCCCAAGAATCTCACAAGATCAGCCCAATTACAGTTCCCTTATAGAAGGGGAAATGCCATCAGAACCTACCTGAGTTTCAATTTTCACTTGCTCCTGCCCAACCAACTGCACATAAACAAGTACCAGCCACAAGTGCTCTTGGGGATGCTAGAGTACATGAAGGGTAGAATATTGGCCAGTGTTGGACTTCAGCAATGTAGCTGTGTTTATTCATGGATAGGACTTTAGAGTGATGAAGCTGGGTCTGAATCACTCCCCTCACCGGGGCTCCTACAAATAACCCCAATCAATTTATTGGCTCTCAAATCTAGATTTGAAAAGAATTCTTTCTTGGATCCAATCAAAAAGTAACTAGACATTTCTGTTACCTCTTAGGGAAAAGTCACACAATATTTGCAAACAGACAGGGATTAACTTTCCCAAAGGCTATTCCCATAGAGTAGTTGGAGAATCAGCTATACATAACAGTGGTTCAAAAGTGAACAGGAGGTGATGAAGTAAAATTATCTGAGAAATGATAGATAATTGCCTGGAGATGAAGGGCCATTGAATAGAGGTTGTTTGCCCTTTCTTTCTCTGGGAGAATGGACTATCAAGCTTAAATGTCAATAAAAGAATCTCAAAAAGAAGGCAGAATGCATGATAGAATGTACATTAAAGAAGATGGAGTTCCCCAGCACAAGACCAGGTAGTTGGCAGGAGTAAGAGGAGAGATTTTAACAAGGGGTAGGACAGGGAAAGACTTCTCTAGATTGGAATGCCTGCTAACAGAAAGATGATATGTTTTCTTCTAAGGACCTGAGTTTTCTGTGCATTATAAAGGTCAGTGATGAAGAATGAACAAGAATGTCTTAGATAACAAACATGAATCTATTTGTGAATATTCCTAAGAAGAATGGAATCATAAGGCAAATGAAATCGAGGTGCATCCATATATTAATAGAATTTTCATTACAGTGACAAAATACCTGATGAAATATACTTATGTATGAGAAGGTTATTTTGGTTTACAGTTTCAGGACACAGTCCGTGGTATAATGGAAGGCATGGCAGCAGGAACATGAGACAGCTTGTCACCCTGTCTATTATCAGAAAGCAGAGAAAGAGGAAGACTGAGACTTCACTTGCTTTCTCCTTTTTCTTCAGTTCAGAATGCAGCCTGTGGAATATTACTATCTACATTCAGGGTGGGTCCTCTTTCCTCAGTCAAGCCTATCTGGAAGTAGGCTCACCTGAGAGGTTTGCTGTAAGGATAGAACCCTATCATCACAATGCAGTGTCTCCATTTAAATTTTTAGGCGCAGAGGACTTGAGTTGAAATGAAAGGTAGGGTGTAGGCAATGGAACTTTGTATATGGCAAAACCCTGGGACTGGGTTCATGGATCCAACTATAAAGACACTCAGATGTCTCATGATTAAAAAGAAGTTATAGAAAAGCACAAGCAATATATAATACACATTATATATTGAAGCAAGGTTTCTCCCATTCTGTGTGCTTAAGAAAGTGTTGGTGTTTCAGCAACTTACAAGAGCTCCCACCGAAGGACAAGATTTTATCAATGTTTGTGTGACAGGAGACCTCTTTACTAATGAGATTTAGAGAAAGTTTGGACAGGAAAGTGCTTGCAGAATAAGTAGTGGCTTCCTTGTGGTAGGAAAGACAAGTCTATTTGTTGATGGGAAAGGAAAATGGTAGGGGGATGCTGCTACAATAGGTGAGATGTGGAAAAAGTAGTAAAGTTCTGGTGCAAATTATTTATTTAAAAATGATAAAAATCTCAAGTACTAAAGTCAGAAACCAAAGTCCATACCCCTCATGCTACATAGCAAGAACAAGTATAAGAAAGAAAGAAATGGAAGCCTCCAGTGATAGTAAGGTAGAAGAGAACCCTGTTTTCCTAACTCCCATTATCGTGTTCTTTAGAGAACTCAGTTTCTCAGCCAAATCTGGAGACAGAAAGGTCTTGAGTGCAAAGCAGGAAGCGGGAGCTTTCCCATTTCTGTTCCAAAGCAGCCAGTATCAGAACCACTGCTTTCTCCAGTGGGGAGATGCTTAACACCGGTTTATGTCCAGAGTTAGAAGACAGTGTCCTACTGAGAACCTCTAGGGATTTTATCACCCCTTCACAGAACCTGTAGACTTCATATTCTGCTAGCTATAAAACCACCCATGTAGTCCAATCAACCAAAGGCTAGAGAAGGTCAAGTCTATGTCAAGCCTCTGATGGTTGTTAAAATTGATAAGGCCAGAGCCTGAAACCTTGAATCCTTTAACAAGCCAGACTCAGCCACCCATTCTCATACTCACACATTAAAGAGAATAACAAGGAAAATGGTGTTTGTTTCATGTGGCCCTATAGGGAAGTGGAACAAAAAAGGCCCAGTGACACACCCTATATACACCTCTCATTGTCTATTTCTGGCCTTCACACAAGGTTAGTGTTGGAATAAAGAGCAGGTAAAGAGAAAGGGCTTTCTTATTTCGTGTCCTTTATATAGGCTGCCAGAAGAAGATGTGATTCAGACTATAGAGGAATCTTTCTGAAGAAGAATGCTTAAAAGAAATCCCATACTAGCTCAGAATTGAGTATAATAGAGGGTTATTATTTTAGGGGTAGGCTCACAGATCACAATCCTCTGCTGAAACAGGGAACAACACCCAAATCCCGCAGCCGGAAAAGAGTCTAGACTTGGGCTTTACATCAGCATAAACAGTATAAGAGGCCACGCCCAAGTGGGTAGGTAGCTTAAAGGCTACTGACGGTAGGAATTCCTACAGCATCTTCCCACTTCAAAAAATTCAGGTTAAAAGTGAGTCTTCCTACTTTCAATGATTTAAGAAAAAATCTCCGACAGATGTCCCCAGCCACTGGGTTTTAGTTAATTCCAGATGTAGTCAAGTTGACAACTAAGAATAGCCATCACAAGTAGATTATTAAGTTTCCTGAAAGGACAGGCTAAAACTGATTAAAACTTGATTCCAATAATACTAAGAAGAAAATAAGAGCATCATATAAAGTCAAGATATAGAAGAGTACAAATAAGACCCTTGCAATTAGAAGAAGGCTGATGAAACAGAAATTGGTTGCAGACATTGCAAATCCATGATCAGAAGTGGCTGCGTACAGGCCATAATTGCCACTCATTTTATAAAGAAGAAAATGCAGTATTTCTTGCACCAACTGAGACCTACTGGAATTGATAAGTGATTGTCAAGTGGATCATGTGAAAACAGCTTTAAAAACATACACTAAAAATTGGCCAAAATAGCACAATAAAACCCCAATATCAGGATTCTGGTTGAATCTGTGACTTTTTTCTATTTTCTATTTTCTTTGCCTTTGTGTTGGGATAGGAGAACAGAAAATACTTTCTATTCAAGTATTTGAAAATATTTTGGGGCACCTACTGTGAACAGGTGAACAGTGGTGTTGTTAGTAGCCTAAACAAAAGCCTGACTCTAGTGCCTGTTACAGACTGTTGTGTGAGAGAGGAAGACAGGAAACAAAGAAAACCTAAGAAGGTAGTGTGCATCAGCAAGGATAAACGCAAGTGAAGGGAGTAGGGTAGAACAAGAAAAGTGAGGAATTCCGTTATATCAGGTATGTAAATTCTCCTAAGGAGCCACGAACACTCATCTCTTCATCCCAGACAAGGCACTAATGACAGACCAAAGAAACCAAAACTAGCTTAGAGAAACAGTGAAATGACTGGAGCCACTTAGAGAAGCATGGGAAATTACTGAGAGACTACTCTAGGGGAACAGGGATAACACAAAGTCAACAATATCACCAAAAAGCCCACCAAACATAGGAGACAACTCAGGAGAGCTGCATCCCTGGAACCAATCAGAGGGTTGTTTTCTGTTTATAAAACCTTACACAAAGAGTGCCTCCAGAACCTTGCAAGCCTCATCTACTTAGCCTTGTATGTTTCCCTTACCTCCTGATCTTACCACTCTCTTTCCTTCCTCCAGGAGAGAACGTTTCAATTTACAGGAAATAGCTAATCATGGGTTGTTAAGAGAAAGCAGTCTCATTTGAGCAATATGAGTGGGAAAGAGTAAAGGTCATTATGTATATTAAAAGAGAACAATCACAGGTAGGAATCTAGAGCATCTGCCCTGCCATGAACTGGAAATGTGCTTTGTGGGAGGAGTTGGGGGTGAGGTACACATGTAGGCTTAGGGACTGGTACAGCCTCAGCAAAACCTCTGAGCTAAGAAAGAAAGAAGTCAGCAATGTTTAGGTGATTCTTGATTGCTTTTACAAACGTGGACCAATAGATCTGTTTGTGCCAAAGATGAATAATTAATTAAAATCAGAGAGAAAATTGGTTTAGGTAAGTTTAGGGTTACTCCCTCATAAGCATCTTGATATAAATAGTCATCTGAATGTCTGGCATTTTGCCACATTCACTGCAGTCAGACTGAAATCAGTTGCCCAACGAAAAGATGACTGATTGACAGAATGAGAAGGATTTTGGGGGACTCTCAATACCAGCAGGTCAATCTGCAAGTCAATACAGCAAGTTTTAGCTATATATATATGAGAAAGATTTCATCCCATGCTTTAGTGTTCAATCCTTTCGTCACGGTGTGGAGGGGAAGCAAGTATTAGCTATTTTGCTGTTTAAATAAGTGTTCATTTTGCCCACTTGAAAAAATCTGCCACTTGTCATTACTATTGAACTTCGTGTCATCTTCCTGCGCTTCTGTGAGACTGGAAGGCACTGAGTCTATGCCACTTTTATTAACTGCTTGTGTCATTGAAAATGGCTTCAGCATCTTAGTTTCCTAGGAGAAAGACCAAGTAAGGGATGGATAACGTGTGACTGCCAATTTGCTATGCCATGAATGACAAAGGGCTCCTGCCCAAACTAAGCAGCAGGTTTGACATGTGACCTTGAGTTTTGTGCAGCAAGAAACAGTGTCTTGCTCTGCTTTGTAAAGTGGATGCATTTTTCTGATAATAACACGCTACCGTATTGATAGTAACAGGTCTGATAAAAGTTAAGGTCGAAGCTGTTCTAGTGTTATCAGGCATTTTTTTTATTTGTTAAGGGTAGGAAAGAAGGAAATGGGAGCAGTTCAAATGCATCAGATTTAAAGCTCATCTTTCTTTTCGGGGTTCTGCAGTCAGGTCTTCACGGGCACATGTTCCGAATAACAATCTCATCTGGAGACTTCTCTCTAAGACAGTTTGTGTAGGGTTTATTCAGACATCAGCAAGTAGAGGGAGGAGAATAAGAGTCATCATGGTGATAGATATTGATCAGTATTGATCTAATCATCCCAGATCTGGTCTTTTCTGATCTTTGTTAACGACTATTAGTTTTAACTACAAATATATTCAAAAGCTAACGATCTTGCCAAATCTGCATTTCTGCTCTGGAAACCTTGAGTATTAAGTTCTCCACAGACCTAGGTACCTCTACTATCTTGGTTAACCTCACTTGTAACATGAGGGCTGGCTTGTTGGGGTATCTGTCCCGCCCAGTACCCCACTGCTGGCAAGCCCCAAAGAAAATCGCATACAGGACTCCATAAGATTATAAACTGATTGGCCCATTAGCTCAGTCTTCTTATTAACTAATTCTTACATCTTACAGTAACCCATAATTCTTGTCTGTGTTAGCCATGTGGCTCAGTACCTTTTTCAGGTGGGCAGCTCACATGTTGCTTCTTTGGTGATCTGGGCAGGACTGGAGGAATGGACCTCCTCCTTCCTAGCCTTCTTCTGTTCTCATTGCCCCGCCTCTACTTCCTGTCTGGTTGACCCACCTATACTTCCTGCCTGGCCAATCAGTGTTTTATTAAAATACATGATTGACAGAATACAGATAATTCTCCTGCACCACTCATTGGTTTGCTTATGGCTTCGTCTCCTTGACCTCGTGATACTTAATCTTTTCACATATGAACTTCCCCTTTGAGTGGTCTCCAGATCCTCAAACCCAATTATTGTGGTCAAGCTCATTTGCTCACTGTGAGTGTGCTGGAATGTTCTGGAAACTGGAGGTAGAGAAACCATGCTTATCAGAGGGAAATGGACACAGTCAAACTAACAGCATGTAGCCTTGAGTTTTGTGAAAACAAAAAGTACTGTCTTTCTCGGCCTTGAAATATGGATGCATTTTTTTTCAGCTATCTGTCTTTTTACTGTCTTGAGAGGAACAGGTTTGTAAGGCAATATGATAATGTATAATAGAACACAGCAATGCAGCAATCATCCTTTGTTCAGACTACAGCTTGCCAAAGAGGGCATGGGTGCAGAACAGCCCTGGGAATGGAACTGAACACAGGTTTCAGAGATGTGCACTTTCTGCAAACTACGCTGCCTTGAATATTTCCACTTGATAGCCGACTGTTTTTAAGTCTGTCTCCTGTGGTCTGTGTCTACACCATCCTCTTCTACCCAAATTTCTTCTCATTCTCGGGCTTCTGTTACCATCAAGGTGACTGAATATTGATGTAAATGCTGATCTCTGATCTATGTTTCTTCGTTGCTGGGCAGAGGGCCTCTCCATTAGGAGGCTGTTGGAGTAGTGAGCATGGCAGTTCTTGTAGGACAGGCCTTGCATTGCATTACTGGTGAAGAAGCATTGCGACAGCAGGGCCCTGAATATCAGGACACCATATAAAAGTTTTCAGTTTGTACCTGAGATAGTAGAACCAGACCCTACTGAGGTCCACTAACACCTTTATTTTATCTTCTGTAAAACAGAGCTGAATAAGTCCTTTCAAATCAACACCCTCCTTTGAAACTAAAAATTCTTTCAAAATATTTCTACTTAGCTCACCTGGAATTCAAGACAAGTGGCTGATCTGTCTGGTGACCCAGTTCTACTATGGGAGGTTTATCTCTGTCTCAAGTGTGCAGCATGCTGTTCTGCATCTTTATCACTACCTTCACAGTAAGGTCCCTGGGCTTCCATTCTCCTTTCCCTTTTGGGATCCCCTACCCCATCACACAGGCTAGGCTTTCTAGCAGCTTTAAAACCTACAGTAAGACCTCAGTGGACTTCTATGGTAGGTATCTTAGCTAGGGTTTCTATTGCTGTGGTAAAGCATCCCGACCAAAAGCAACTTGAGAGGAGAGGGTTTATTTCACCTTCTAGCTTATGAATTTATCACTGAGGGAAGCCAGGTCAGGAACACAAGGCAGGAACGTAGATGTAGAAACTAGAACTGGAGAAGCATTGTTTACTAACTTGTTCCATAGGACTTGTTCTGTCTGTTTTCCTATAACATCCATGACCATGAACTCAGAGGTGCTACTACCCAGAGTGAGTTGGACTCTCCCACATCAAACATTAACCAAGAAACTGTCCCCCTGCAGGCTTGTCCAAAGGCCAATCTGGTGGGGCCATTTTCTCATTTGAGGTTCATTCTCCCAAAATGACTCTAGCTTGTTTTGAGTTGATGTAAAATCTAGCCAGTAGAGTAGAAGTAAGGAATATAGTGAAACCCAACTCCACAAACATTCTTGAGCACTTGAAGAGAAATATTTACAGCTCTCTAATGATGTTTGTAAGGAAGATCTTGAGAACAAAACTGAAACAAGAACAAAACCAAGAAGTGTATCCCAGTGCTACTGCTGAGTCCCTATTGTCTATACCTCACAGATGAGCTAGGATAGGGACCAGCAGCCCTTGCCAAACAAAGAATTATATTGTATTTAAGATCTCTTGATGGAAAGAAGATTCCAAGGGACTAGACTCTCACTAAAAGATGTAGGAGACAAAACTGGAAACCTGAAACCGACTTTTCAAAACATAACAGCACAGGAATTTGACAATCTGAAATTTAGCTTAGAGGAAAAAAAAAGAAATTATCCCTTTGCACAACAAAAATAGCTATACACAAGTCCTTCCCACTCCCCAATAAAAGACATGGAAGTGGAAAGGGGATCATCTGGGGAGGAATAGATAAGTAGGAGTGAGAGGAAGGTAAGAGCAGTGATTGGATGTGATCACAATAAATTTTATACATGTATGAAATTGTCACAAAATATTAATAATAAAAACAAGATCTGATACATGTTTATGACTTAATATCACCCTATTTGGACACTGGGAAAATACAAACTGAAATATGCATTAAAGAAGTAACAGATTGGATATATGCTCAGGCATCTGATCAAAGCAAATGCAAAACATCCCACAGGCTCACCCATGCAGCAAGACCTCAAAGAATTCCACGGATACATCTCCAAGGAACATAACCTCAGAGAGACACTAATCATGAGATGTTTGCGGGAAGCAAGATACCATAATTCTGAATCAACAAGAAGAGCTAATAGCTAATAGCCCTGTAAATATTTCAGATAGTAAAATTATTGCACCAGAATGTCTTCCTTTTAGAAAGAAGAAACTGAATATGCTTAAGTAAGGTGTTGTGGGAAGTTATGAGTAGCATTTGGAAAGAAGGGGGTTAGAGTTATAAATATGGATGAAACTGAAAGTTTATGATAGTGATAAATAGCGATTGTCACCTACCCAAAGCAAGAATAGTGAAAGGAAGCAGGCATCTAAAGATATCTTCCAGTAATCATCCAGGTATTCAAATGTAAAGGGGAGATGAGGAGCAAGCACATGAAACTGGCTCCTTCTGACACATCTCTCACTGGAGTTCTGGATAACAGAGAATGAAGGAGGTATGGCTTGATGTTAGGATCCATGAATGAAAACTCACCAGACCTGAAGAAAATACGCAGTTGCAGGTTTAGATGAAGGAGCCACAATGATCCCAAACATGAGAGAATATCCCTATCAGATAGAAAGCACCAGACTGCCTAGGAAAGAAAGAAAATAGTCTGCCCATTGTCTTCTTAATCATGGGCACATAAAATACTTGAAAAATGGTTGTAAGAAAATAACCGTAAAACATACTACCAGAAAGGATAGAGACATAGATAGATAGATAGATGGATAGATAGATAGATAGATAGATAGATAGATAGATAGATAGATAGATGGATGGATGGATGGATGGATGGATGGATGGATGGATGGATGGATGGATGGATGGATAGATAGATAGATAGATAGATAGATAGATAGATAGATAGATAGATAGATAGATAGATAGATAGATAGATGGTATATAGACACATAAATTATAAATAAAACATAAAAGTGTTTTTAAAACATGAAGTATTGACAGAAGCACTATCACAATAGCCAAGATATGAAAGCAAACAAAGTACTTACCAGTAGATAAACGGGTTGAGAAAATGTGATATGTAGATTTGGAAGAACACTATACAACCTTTCAAAACAAGGATATTATATCTTTACATTAGCATGAATGAACCTGAGGTCATTAAGTTTAGTTAAACATGCCAGGCATTGAAAGACAAGGACCACGTAATCACATTTACATAAAGACACTAAAATGTTACACTCATTGAAGTAGAGAGTTGAATGGTAATGACCACAGGGTGTAGTGGTTGAGCTGAGAGGGAAATGCTGTCAAAGCATATGCAAAATTGGATAGGAGGAAAGCATTCAAGAGATCCACTGTACAATTCAGTTAATATGTTATAGTAAGAAAACCACTGAAAATATGTAAATATGAAGAAAGTATAGTAATACACGTGTCAGTTAGGTCAACTGAGCCACACCACAGTGACTACATGTACTAATATATTATGTTGCATGTGATGAATGTGTAAAATTTCTACGTGCAACTTCAAAGTTAAAATAATCTTAAAAGGCAAATTAGGCAAACTTATCTCCCATTCTTTTAGGCCATATCAGTTTGTTACTAAAAACATAATGGTAGCAATACAAGGGGAAATTACAGCCCAATGGCATTGATGCACACAGTCACAAAATTTTTAAGCCAAGTAAGAAAGCCTCTCTCCCCTCATATACATATTATGAGTGTGTGTGTGTGTGTGTGTGTGTGATATACGATATCATAGTTTCTGACATCAGAAAATATCTAAAATGCTACAAGTGAAAAAAGTTGAGACCCAACAAACCATCGAACAAAATTACTAACAATGATAATTCTAAAAATCTTAGTAGATGGTAAGTAGACACAAGTTCCCTTAGACATGAAAATGAACTATATTGTGTTAAGAGGCATCAACATTATAACTTAATCATTCACAGGCTTTTTCTTAAGATTTGGATGCCCGGAAACCCTCAAGAACAGTTAGGTTAGCACTGAACAGTAGGTCATAGCCACTGTGTTAGGACATGAAGAATGTGAAGGGATAGAAACTAGTAGTAACGACACTAAATGGATGCAAATGGTTGTTTTTATATATTTATTTGCATATATGCAAATATATTTAACAATAATAAAGAAAAAG
Source organism: Myodes glareolus (assembly GCF_982192425.1). Classification (NCBI taxonomy): domain Eukaryota; kingdom Metazoa; phylum Chordata; class Mammalia; order Rodentia; family Cricetidae; genus Myodes; species Myodes glareolus. Next base: position 44,287,420 of record NC_142050.1, read on the forward strand.
TGGCCATGAATTTGAGATAGAGTGGGAGAAATGGGGAGACATGAAAAAAGATAGAAGAAGAAAGGGAGGGTAGGAAATTATATATTTTAAGTAAAATTTTCAATGTTATTAATAACTTTTTCAGAATTATAAATCTTCCAACATTTTCAATGAAAAATCAAATGACACACTGTACTTTTAAAAAGAGAATTAAGAGAAACAAAAAGAATCAAATAGCAGCCTGCAGTTCCATCTCATCTCTACACTGTTCATAGTTTGTTTCCAGAGCCCTGGGATGTAAAGAAACAAACCAGTCTCCTGAGGGGCCGTGATGCCAGTGACCTTCACCAAAGCTAACTTCACTTGGAAGTTCACTTGGCCCATCCTGCTTGCTTAAAGCCAGCCCAGAATCATGAACTCCCATCAAATCTGTCACTTGATTTCATTCCAATTAATCTAATTCATTTGAATAGGATTCAAATGATTGAATTCAACTGTAGCAAATTTTTGCTCAGTTGAAATTGGTCTATGATTGGAATCTATTAAGTTCAATTCAATAAAATAAATTTAAATATTATCCAGTAAAATTAATTCTTAATTAATTAACATTTCAATTCAGGTCCAATCTGAACTTCCATTCTATATTTCTAAATTTGGCCCTGATTCTAATCAATAAGATAAAGCAAAATCCAATGTAACTCTGAAAGATACAACCTTAAGCTAATCAACTTCATTCATTTCTAGCCTCCCCTAATCAGATGAGTTTAGAGACATTCAATCACAGGGAGAAAAAAATGTTCACCTTTAATGATCAAATTGAAGGTTTATATCAGATGTTTAAAATGATGTGTTTTCCCCACTGTCTGCAATATAAACTCTGCAGAACATTGCTGGATGCATTCTTTTGTTTAATCTTTATCTGAACATAGACTGTCAGAATTAGATGATTGGAAAACAAAAGAGAATATTATTATACAGCTTAATACATTGATTTCTCAAAAAAATTATAGGGTACTTGAAATAACACACTTCTACATCTAAGATAATACCAAGATCTGTGATTTTTTATTTTACTTTTATAAAGTGTTTAATTTAACCAGTAACATATAGCCATTTTATTGCAGGATCATGATTATAAAATTGAAAATAAAAAGCTAATAGATATACTATGCTTAAAATATGAATTAAATGAAGGTGCCTTTATAATAAATACCATGAACACCTCTTTTAAAGTATAATTTACATTTTATAGATTCTTTGTGGATCATGAATCGTGATCCCCCTCCCTTCCCATCTGCCCTCTGCCTTGCAGCCCACCCCCCAAGGATAAGACAAAATAAAATTTAAAAGAAAAGAAAAAAAAATCTTGTCATGGAAGCTATAGTGTGACATAGTCTATTTTGTTTATTTAATTGAAATTTTACATACCAATTCTAGTTCCCACTCCCTCTCCTCCTCCTGCTCCCTCCACCTCCCCTTTTCCCTAACCCTCCACTCCTCAGAGAGGGTAAACCTTCCCATGGTTCCCATGACTTCCCATGGGGAGTCAACAAAGTCTAGCACATTCCTTTGAGGCAGGACCAAGGCCCTCCCCGACTATATCTAGACTGAGCAAGGTATTCCTCCAAAGAGAATGGATTCCAAAAAGAAAGTTGAGGCAGTAGGGACAAATCCTGCCCACAGACTATCCCCGGCATATAACTGTAACCCACATTCAGAGGGCCTAATTTGGTCCTACGCTGGTTCCCCTGCTATCAATCCGGAGTCAGTGAGCTCCCATTAGCTTAGCTCAGCTGTTTCGGTGGTTAGCCCCATCCCGGTCTCAACCTCTTTGCTCATATTATTGCTCCTCCCTCTCTTCAACCAGACTTTGGGAGCTCAGCGCAGTCATTTGTTGTGGATCTCTGTATCTACTTTCATCACTTGCCGGATGAAGGTTCTATGGTGACAATTAAGGTAGTCATCAATCTGTTTGCAGGGGAAGGTCAATTCAGGTATCCTCTCCACTATTGCTTAGGGTCTTAGTTGGGGTCATCCTTGAGGATTCCTGGGAATTTTCCTAGTGCTAGGTTTTTTGCTAGCCCCATAATGGCTCCCTCAATCAAGATATCACTTTCCTTGCTCTCCCTCGCTGTCCTTCCTCTATCTCAACCATCCGGTTCCCCCGTGTTCTTCTCTCCCTCCCTTTCCCCTCCTCCTCCCCTTCCACGCTCCACCCCCCCCCCCCACATCCACGCTTCCAGTTTTCTCAGATCTTGTCTATTTCCCCTTCCCAGGAGGATCCACATATGTTTCTGTTTGGGTTCTCCTTGATACCTAGCTTCTCTGGGGCTCTGGGCTATATGCTGGTTATCCTTTGCTTTACATCTAAAATCCACTTATGAGTGAGTACATATCTTGTACTTGGGCCTGTTTCTTTACATGCTATTCCAAATGTCACTTGCTGGAGGAAGGTCCTATAGTGACACGAGAGTAATTCGTGTCTTTTCCAGGTCAGCATACTGCAGATTTGCCTGGTAAGAACTTCCCACAGGTAATCAATGACAGTCAGCTTTTCATAGCCTTATGCTGTAGGCCAGAGAATCTACATTGTTTACTGGAATCTCAGTAGGATACCTGACAAACTGAAAACCCTCTACTGCCTCTCTACCTTACCTTCCACCAGTGTTCAGGAAGGGGAGGCACTATAAACAGAAGTGTTTGCTCCACATTTTCACTGCATAGGCCTCTTGCTTCTACAGGAATCTTGAGAGATGGGCTCGATGGTCCAGTTTTTGAAAGTGAGTATATTGAGAAACAAACTCCACATGCCAATGAAGACTGACCAACTCTAAGCGAGAAAACTCTAGAACTAGTGGTCAGTTCCCACTTTCCATTCCTGGAATCAGGAGCTCTTTATCCCCTTTAGTTTGGGATCCTAAATTCCTTGGACCATGCACATTTCAAACTGAAGAAAAGGGAAACTCTAGCCTAATCTTGGAAGCTTTAGCTGCCAGATTATCTGAAGAAGAATAATCTGGTAGCTAACTTGTCTCAAAAGTTTCACCCTGCTCCTCCAGGGAGAAGCTTGTTACATGAACTCTCCCATCTCTCCTCTTCTCTAGGTCAACAGCTTTAGAAAGGAGGTGCTCCCTGACATCAGGATGTTCTGTGTGCACAAGAGATCAGTTCAGGTGTCTGTAACTAGTTAGCATATTATTTGTCACTTGATTGCGGCAATAAGATGAAAGTGGTAGGTACTACTCACTGAGGAGGTGGAAGAGGAGCAACCAGACAATGCAGGGGTAAAAACAGAAGGAAGGAGAGCCTCAGAGAGCAAGACCTGAGTTACTTAAGAGGAGTGTGCCTGAGATGATAGATTAGTTAGTTACTGTGCCTCCCTGTTCAGTCATGACCACTCTACTGTTTATGTGTGTCTGTCAATTACAGTATGGGAAATCTGAATATATGCAACAAAAAAAATACTTTTAAAATTGAATCCAGTCATGTCACTAGAGGCCTTGAACATTTATAGTATACCAAAACAGACTGGCAAAGGAGCTGCCATCAGGGGGCACTAAATGCTAAGGTGGTTTGGACAAGTTAAAGCTATTCTGTTTTCTCTTGTTAAAATGTCTCCTGTGGACATTTAGGTTGTTTCCAGGTTCTGGCTGTGACAAACAATGCTGCTATGAACATAGTTGAGCACATGTCCTTGTGGCATAATTGAGCATCCTTTGAATATATACCCAAAAATGGTATTTCTGGGTCTTGAGGTAGATTGTTTCCTAATTTTCTTAGAAATTGCCATACTGATATCCAAAGGGGCTGCTGTACCAGTTTGCATTCCCACCAGCAATACAGGAGTGTTCCCTTTTCCCCACAACCTCTCCAGCATAAGTTGTCATCAGTGTTTTGATCTTGGCCACTCTTACAAATGTAAGATGGAATCTCAGAGTTGTTTTGATTTGCATTTGATGGTTATCTGATGGTTAAGGATATTGAGCATTTTCTTAAGTGTCTTTCTGCCATTTTAGATTCCTCTGTTGAGAGTTCTTTGTTTAGGTCTGTACACCATTTTTATTGAGCTATTTATTCTTTTGATGACTAATTTCTTGAGTTATTTGTATATTTTGGAGATCAGCTAAATGCTCCTCAACTGAAAAATGGATAAGGAAAATGTGGTACATATATACAATGGAGTACTACACAGCAGAAAAAAATAGTGACATCTTAAAATTTGTGGGACAATGAAGAATGAATCTAGAAAACATCATATTGAGTGAGGTAACCCAGATCCAGAAAAATAAATATTATATGTACTCATTAATAAATGGGTTTTAGACATAAAGCAAAGAAAAACCATCTTACAATTCACAATCCCGGAGAACCTAGACAGCAATGAGAACCCTAAGAGAGACATACATGGATCTAATTTACATGAGAAATAGAAAAATACAAGATCTCCTGAGTAAATTGGGAGCATGGAGACCATGGGAGAGGGTGGAATGGAGGAGAGCAGAGAAAAATATATAGCTCAAAAAGCAATAAAAAATTAAATAAAGTCTCCTGTGAGTCCATAAATAATCTGGCAATAGTTAAACATTTAGGGAACTATGAAGTCTTGGAGTATTGCTTTGTACATCTTCTAGAAGTGGACAAATGAAACTCATTGGATGTCCCAGACACAAACTTGAGTCTTGTTTGAGCACGTGTCTACTTAGCAGTGAAGCAGCCTGTTAAGCTACACATAGCACAGACCTCTCTTCTAAAGAGCACACTCTGGAAAACCCATGTACAAACTACATTTTCAGGTGTCTCCATGCATTGGCTCTGACACTTCTGCAATAATTTGTTATTAGTGAGACTAGTAGTTCCCTTAAGTCTTCAAGTGCCCTCTTTTCTCTCCCTTTCTAGCTTCCTCCAGCCCATAGGAAACGTCTCTGCTGTGATGCAGTTTGAGCTGAAGTGAATTCAAAGAGCATAGTGATTAGACTTCATTCCATCCATTCGAGCCTGATTTAATTCACTGTGCCTCACCTTAACAACCTAGTGTCTCATTAACCTAGAATGTGGCATCTGACTACAGTGACTCACCTACGTGACATAGTTAACTAGAATCTTCATAGTCAAATGACAAGTCTCTGAACTCTTGGATAATTTATTTCTTTTCTTACCACTTCATATTCTTGTCTTTTAAAAAGTCTTTTCACTTTGATTGCTTTTAACCATTTTCCCCCAAAGCCAATTAATAGGTTAGTAATGGTTTGTAAAGAAAAAAATAGCATTTCATTAGGATAGCATTGGAATGAAGCAGTTCTTTGCTCAAAGAGAAAATTGAACCACTCTTCCCTTGCTAAATATGAAATATATACAAAATTAATGATTTATTTTTCTTATTGTGATTTAAAACCAAATTAGCTAGTATGAATAACAAAGTGCATTTTCTTTTTGCCCAGGAATTGGTTTATCTTATTGCCAATTTGTTTGTTGGTTTGCTTGTGCCAAAAGTCATGTGCTTTGTGGGGACTTGATTTATTCTTCATGGAAAGAGAATACAGTAATATCAACTTCGCATTTCCCTCACCTGAAGCATTAGTTATTCAGTCAGAAGTATTGTGGTTTGAGCAACAGAGAAGGGAAAAGAGGCTTGATAGCCAAGTCCTTCTCATACTGCCCCCTGATCTCTGGTATGTCGCTTCTTCAGGCTGAGCAGAGGAAATATACTATGGAACTTCTCTTTGTATCCTGCTGTCCAGTAAGACTCTTTCCCTTCAGTGAAATGAGGATCTTCCTTTCAAAACTGGGGGTGGGAGGGAGGGGTAGTTGATAAAATGCTTACCTTGTAAGCATTCAAATATGAATTTGATCCCCAGAACAAATTTCACTCAAGAACAGTTAGGCAGGACAGTAATCCTAGTGCTAGGAAGTTGGAGACCCTGGGATGCTTGCTGAGTCATCAGAGCTTCCATGACAAGTTCAAGGCTACTGAGAAACCTTGACTTAAAAACAAAATGTCAACAGCTAAGAAATGGCACCCAAACTTGACCTCTGACCTGTGGATACAAATGTACACACAGACACAAATACAGGCACATAGAATGCACATCTACCTGCAGAAACACACACATACCACACACACACACAAACACACACACATACACACACACATACACACACATACACACACACAAACACACACACATACACACACACACACACACACACACACACTACTGGTGCAGAGACAGGCTTTCATGCAGACCTGGGAGTTCTTACTGTGCATCTGTGCATCTAAAGCAAACCTGACAATGAAACTTCCTTCCCCCAGTGTCCGGGCAGCCAGGACACAGATGCTGCCAGGAGCCAGCTGTCCCTCTTCTTCCACTCTCACAGTCTCCTTCCGAAGGTGAGGCTGAATGCTAGCTTGCTCCTTTTGTTGACATTGTTCTGATTTTCACAAAGAATATTGAGCCATAGACAGCTCTTGGGTCATGTGAATTTCTATCATTGTCTGAAATAACAAGAAAGACATGGTGTGGAGTTGTTCTAATTGGCCGCTGGAAAGAACAGACATGAACCTGGGGGTCTCAGATACAGAATTCTTTCCCTGAGCATTGTTGGCATGGATTGAATAAGTTGTTCCTGTTGGTTGGTCTATTAACTTCACTTCTATTTGGGTCTGTTTCAACCCTGTCCCCCAGCCAGAAAGTATTGCACCTACTAGTTTTCTAAAACAATGACACTAACCAAAATTTACTGGGGGAGAAACCATTTAGCATTAGTCAGATAAACAATGAAATACTCAAATTGGATTCTATAGCTCAGGAAGTAAAGTTTTTATATGGCTAGGTGGAAGTTTGACCCATGTGCTTTTTGCAAGTCAGCCCAGGCACTACCTGCCTTTTCCTGCTTCCTGCTGTCAACACACACACACAAAAAAAACACAGCTTTTTTTCTTAAAGGGAATAAAAGACAGTTTATGCTGGAGATATCGAGAGTGACCAGAGCTTGGAAACAAAGATGTGGGTTACCCCAAATTCCATGTTCCAATGTGGAAACAGTTTTATGAAGTTTTAATAGTTTGAAAGAAACAAGGCAAATTTAAAATACATTGGTGGATACATAGTGAGGGAAGCCTTTCTTATAAGCCTAAGATGCTATCTGAGGACATACTTGGCTTGTGGATTGGTAGTTCTGGTTGCCTACTATGTCAATAGATTTTAAAATTTTGATCTGTTGTCACAAGGCGTTGGTTTTGACTCAGAGGACGGCACGGATTGTCTAGTCCAGAGAGCCAGAACTAAGACCAACATAAGCCTGGGGACTTGGAACATTCCAATCTCTCCAAAGTACTGAAATTCTCACGAGCCAGTAGATCTCTGCAGACAGATTTCTCCAGCAGTTCCCATGCACAGAGTCCCCTTTCCACTGTCACACAGCCGGAGACAGACTCCAGAAGACCTGCTACAGCTCAAAGGACAAATAACCTCCACGTTTCCTGGGACAGCATAGATTAGATAGTGTAACATGAGTGAGGTGGTGGCTTATAGGGAAAGATTAAGCATGTCTGACCTGGCAGCTGGCTCCATGGCATCTGTCTGACTCTGCTTCTTTCTCTCAACATCCTGTTCTGTCTTCTCCACCTATCTAAGCTGCTGTCCTATCAAAGGCCAAGGCAGCTTCTTTATTAATCAATGAAAGTAACACATAGACAGATGACCCTCCTACATCATTTCCCCTTTTTCTGTTTAAACAAAAAAGAAAGGCTTTCACTTTAACATAGTAAAATTACATATAACAAAACAGTTATCAAGCAAGAATTACAGTTACAATATTTATATCTACTTTATCTTTTATCATAACTAAGGAAAACTATAACTATCTATTTATTCTTCAACCCCATCAAAGACTCTAGAAGGATATAATACTACCTAAGTAAATAAGATTTAAGCAACTTCCAAACTCTAGAAATGACAGAGACATCTCACTGTCTGGACAGTCACCCAAAGTTTTTTTTTGTACTGTTGGGACATCCATCTTCAGCCTACAGGCCCATAGTTTCCAGCAGTCATTTCCATGAAGGAGGAAATTTCAAAGACAGTTCAGTCACTATCTGCTGTGTCCTGCAGAATGTCTCACAGACTCTTTCATGAATCAGGAACCCGAAAGGATCATCTCACCTTTAGGCAAGTTTAGCAGTCCTCTCTCTGCGGGTTCTTTATGTCCAGTTTATGCAACAGTCCCGGCAAGAGCAGTTTCTTGCCCATATGGCTATCAAACTCCACAAATAGCCTCTTCAATGCCCATCTTCCTCTTGAAGTAGCTTGGTGTTGCCAGGAGTAGACATGTCTCATTGTCATGAAAAATCCTAAGTTATTAAGACATTTAAAATGCCATATTCTGCAGTCTTTGAGAGATATGAAGAATGCCTATCTAACTGAAATATATCTCTATATATCCAGAAAATCCAACTAACATGACTACAAGCTTGACTCTTATTGATGATTATCCATTAATAACCTATATTTCCTAATTATACATTACATTTTTAAAATGAACTACACAATCAAAATACCTTAATCAAGATCAGAAATACATATACATATAACAAAATTGACCTTAAATTTCTATCAATAAAGCAAAGTTTATACCAATGCAAATTATTCATATCTATATCATATCCCCCTTTAAACATAAAAGAACATTTATAAACAGTATTTGGGAACATGGGCACAGTTTTTTCTCTCCAAACTGCTTCCTGCTATATTGGGGTGCTGTTAATCAGGTCTTCTATGGTGTAACCTGGGTGCTAGATTTGTCTTGGTCGGCAGTTGAGTGAAGTAATTTTTTGAGGGTGTTCATAGCAACCTTTCAGGAGGTTTCAGGTCTATCATACCATATTGGGATAGAAGCAATCCACAGGGTCTCATCCTCTGTGAAAACAAAAGAAGAACTTTTCCAAAGCATCATAATCTTAGATCCAAATTTTGAAGTCAAGGTATTTTCAAAATATCTATCTTGGATTAGTTCAGCAGCATTTATAAACAAATATCTTTTAGCAGCTGTTGCTCCTTCCTCAGCATTCGAACAATTCAAAGAGAGCATAATAGTATACAGTATCAAGATTCTTTGTGCATTTTCCATCTTTGTGCAGCTTTATTTTAATCTCTATTTTCTTTATTTTTACTTTTTGAGACAGGTTCTTTGTATATCTTTGTCCTGGAATAACTCTGTAGACCAGGCTGTCCTTGAACTCACAGAGATCCACTTGTCTCTGCCTCACAAGTGTTGGGATTAATGGTGTCCACCACCACACCTTGAATTCACAGAGGTTTGTCTGCCTCTGCCTCCCAAACTTTGGGATTAAAGGCATGTGCTACCATACCTTGAACTCACAGAGATCTGTCTGTCTCTGCCTCCCAGGCATTGGGATTAAAACCACCACACCCAACTACTCTCTTTTTTTCCACTTTAAGACCTTTAACCTTTAGCCTGCAAATATTTTTAACACATTGTAAACCATTTAGAGGTTTTCTTCGTCTTTGAATGTCTCTTTACTGTATATCTCTCTGTTTCTGACCACATGAGTCTTCATGGATAGGATTAAAGCCATGGCTTTGATGGCTGGATCCAGCCCATTCCTTAGCTTTCCAGCCTCATGGCAGAGGTACCAGCTGTAGCTATTTTTATTGCCACAACTCTATGGCGTTTCAAGGTCCTTGCCAGTAAGCAAGCTGTAGCATTCTGCTCACAGACCACACTCAGTCGGACTACCTGCCTGGAAGAGTCAGAGTTTGCCCTGGCAGGACGGCCCAGAAAGCCGGCATTTTAAAACGGCACAGCTTTGTTTTCTGCTATGGCTGAAAACCAAAAAGCATGTGTTCAGCTTTTCATCAACATCGTTTAAATGTTTCGTGGCAGGCCAAGAGCTGCAGTGTTTTGCAGCTAAAGCTGAGTCAGGAAGCCTCTCTTAGATGAGAGCTCTTGCCTCTAGCAAGCAGAGCAGACCCGAGAAATTGCTGCTACCAAGAAGCCATGCTTTACTCTATTCTTTTCTGCCCAGAATTACTTCCCAAGCTCTCTCAGGCTTTATGTGGATGTAGTTGTCCACATGTTGGTGCCATTAGTAACATGAGCAAGGTGGTGGCTTACCGGGGAAGATTCAGCATGTCTGACCTGGTGGCTGGCTCCATGGCATCTGTCTGACTCTGCTTCTTTCTCCCACCATCCTTTTCTGTCTATTCCGCCTATTTAAGCTGCTGTCCTATCAAAAGCCAAGGCAGTTTCTTTATTAATCAATGAAAGTAACACATAGACAGTTGACTCTCCTACGTCAAGATAGTTCCCATAAAGCACACTTTGCAAACCTTTAAAAAGAAACTGGACATTACAGAAGAAAAACAATATTGTATCTTGGGTCATGGCTTTGACATTAGGAAGTGTCAAAACTCTGGTACTTTCCCCTGACCCTAACAGAAAGATAAGAGATACTCGAGCAAAACTGTTCAAGTACAGAGTTCAAACCCAAATGAATTCTCTGCTAAGACGGGGTCCCTCTGGAGAGGACACAGCTCCAGAGTGGCCCTCAGCTCAGAAAGCTGTCTTCTCTCTCGCTTTGAAACAGAGGGAAAACTTTTTTTTCTCAGACACCTACCAAATCAAGTTCTTCTTAAGTTTCCCATAATAATCATAATATGGAAAACAGTAAGCTTTCTATATTAAGAGAAATCTAGGCACTTATATGAAATAGAATACCCACCTAGTTCCTTTTCAAGTTAGAGTGTTGATTCCCTCGGGACTCAGAACATGACCCTGAAACCAGAACCACTTTCAGTGGCTTTAAACTGCCTGCATTTTAACAAAGCTGCTCTTGAGGAAAACTAATGCAGCATCTCATTTGGTATCACAGAAATATGTACATTATTCCATCATGATAATTATGATATTATTTATTTAGATGTTGTGATTGTCCAGTTGGTAACTGAAGAATGCAAGACTTTCCCATGTCTTTCTTCAGAGCACTAACAGACACAAGTGTGCCTGAAAGGACAGGTGGAGGTAGATTTTTATAATGGAATTTCACCCACAGGCCTAGAGATTTTAATGGATTCCCTCTTTGTCTTACTGGCTGGCCCTATCTCCATTAATTTCGTCATTCCTAGTTTCTTCTAAGGTCCATCTGTCCTCTTAGCATATCCCCAAAATTTTTCCACATTCTTACCTCTTACAGATTTTTCTTTCCTTTTCAAGAATAGTGTTATTTCAGTATAGAAACAGTAAAATAGGATAAAGACTGACAGGAAAAGGAAGCAGAAAGGAAATTGCATTGTACACAGACATGCATGCTGAATGCAATTGTGTCAGGATCCTAAAAGAGCAAAATCAGAGAATCAAAGAGAATGGTTGCCAGTGGACCTAGGAATAGTGGAAACAGAACTATCGCTAATAAATAAAAGTTTCCATTAAACAAGGCGAATGGGTTCTAGAGCATTTCTGGATAGCACCACAGTTATGACTAACATGCTGTATCAAACACATAGACACTTTGTTAAGAAAGAAGGAATCATACTGAGTACTCTCAGCACATAAAACAGAAGCAAAAGGCCCCATGGCCAGCATCTTCTCAATCTCTCTTCTCATCTTTCCACCTCCAGGCTGTTCTTGCTGTCATTCTCTTAGAGCAGATTCATTTTCCTTCCACTTCTCTGGCAGCCTTCTGTGGAATTCCAGCACCGTGTGCGATGCTGTTGTAGTCTGAAAGATCCCACGGGTGTCTCTGCCTCTCCCAGTATTTTCCAGCTTGCCCTGATGGATCCTGAAACAAGACTTTCAGCTCAGAAAATTCTCCTGAGGCTGGATGCCTGCATCCAATTGCCTGGAGGATGTGTCAGACCTGTCATCTCATTTTTCAACTTTTGTTGAACTGAAAATGTCTTCCTGTAGACAGAGACTGCTTGTTTTTTTTCCCGGCTGCCCAGACCCAAATAATCACACAGAAACTGTATTAATTATAACACTGCTTGGCCTATTAATTCAGGCTTCTTCTTAACTAACTCTTAGATCTAAAATTAACCCATTTCTATTCATCTGTATATTGGCATGAGGCTATAGCTTACTAGTAAGTGTCTGGCATTTGTCTCCTTCGGCAGCTACATGGCTGCTCTATCTCTCTCTCTATCTCTGTTCTGATTTCCCACCTGGCTTTACTCTGCTAAATCATTGGCCAAAACAATTTCTTTATTAACCAATGGTAATAAAACATATTCACAGCACACAGAAAGGAATTCCACGTCATCCCAAATGGAGCATGCCAGTATTCTCTTAGTTACCTAGACCAGAATGAATGTGTGAATTGTTGCTTACTGTCCCCTTTATATAGGACTCCGTTCCTCTTATGTTTTGGTTCACTTAGATCAAATCAACCTACAAAACACAGCTCAGAGAAAGCATTCACCATCACCTTTACCTCACACCACCTCCCATGCTCACAGCACTCATACATGTGTTTCCCCATTCCCTGCAACCTGCATTTCTTCTCTGTCGTTCTACTGTTTGGCACATAATCAGAACACAACGAGTTCTGATGACCAGCTAAAGGGATGAATAAATGAATGGAATGGATAGGGGATTTGGATCCAGGAGTTCCTGCACATCCCAACATCTGTAGACAAGATACTCAGGTTCCTTATATCACATGGGGTAGCACTTTGCATAACCTATGTACCCACATCTTCTCCAATATGTTGCATCATCTCTAAATCAATTTTAATAGCTAATATAAGGTAAACTCTGTGTAACTAGCTATTGCACACTGTTACTAAGGGAATCACTATGAGAGGTCTGTGTAGGTTTGTTTTGATTTACAGCTTGTTGATGGTGTGGACATTGAAGCTGTGGGCACACAGAGCTGACTTCATAACAGATAGCTAGTGCTGTATGATATGGTGTCAGACTTTTGATGTGAGGCATAAATCTCCTGGGTAATAAAAGAAGGGGTTAGCCTTTCTCGACCAAGGCTCTTTATGAATAAAACTAAGAGGTCAAACTTAAGACATGGCAAAGCCCACACTTAACTCTAGCCATCTTTTATCTCCATATTCATATCAGTTCTCAGAAAAGCAAAATCATCAATGGAGCTAGCTGTATATTGCAGAATGGTTCATATGCCTTCAATGCAGACTGACGCCGTCTAGGATTCTCATTCCCTGAATTAATACCTAAGTTATAGAAGCGTGAATGTCAAAGCTTCGTCCACTGAGATGTATGGAGAGAAGGAAGAAATTTGAACTTCGACACTCTATCTGATGTTTTAATTAAATGTTCCTATTATTAAACTAATTTTACTTTAAAGATGGGCGTGTGTCATTCAGTCTATCAGAAACTGCTATAGCTCCTAGGACAAGAGAACAATGGTGGAATTATAAGGATGCAATTTAGGCCCCTCTCTAACTGTGCTTTTCCCCTTCCTTGCAGATGGAAGTCCTTACACTTGGTGGGTCGGCAAAGCCAATGAGAAGCACTACTACTGGGGAGGCTCGGAGCCTGGGATTCAGAAGTGTGCCTGTGGCATCGAGCGCAACTGCACAGATCCCAAGTACTACTGCAACTGTGACGCGGACTACAAGCAGTGGTGAGTGCCCGGGAGTGCAGCCTCCCTGGGTCTGTGTATTAGCTAGCTGGGAGGGCTAGCTAATAAAAGGGAAGTCTGGGAAGGTGTTAAAGTGAGAAGATAATTGGGGAGAAATGCGAGGTGCTAATTCTGTGGACAAATATCAGGAGTACCCCAGAAATACAAAAGCAGAGTGAGGTCAGCGCATTGGGAAGCTGACTGACACGTAACTGATGTGTTCACATTTCATTCTGAGAGGAAAATAATGAGTCATGTTGGCAACACTGATTTGCATGATAACAACTGCATCCTTGTGCCTTGCGAGGATGGAGGGAATGGATGGCTAGGGCAGAATGCAAGGTGCAGATACCTGAGAGGAAAAAGGAGGGGAGGCAAATATCTGGAGAAGGCTTTCAGCTCCCAGGGTGTTTGCTTTAGTACACAGACCGGAAACAAAAGGAGGAAGGGAAAGGATAGAAAGGGGAAGGATTCTTTGTTCTCCTTGCCCACAAGTGCTTGCCTGTCTCCTTTGCCATCATACTCTGAGTTGTTTATAACCCTGATACAAATCAGTCCAAGACAGATCTATCTAGGGTTGTTTTCACCCCTCCGCTGGCTTTTGTCTGCTTTACAGTGAGTGACTATGGCAGTGTCCATCACAGACAAAGATGGAATTAGCTGTCCTTCTCTGGAAAAAGAAGAGAGGGCCAGGCTTATCTGGAAGAATATAAACCAGAAGAAAAAGCCTAGCCCACCTCCAACAGGTCAGACAGTGTTGGAGCCTCCTGCCCATTCCTGCTCTGCTTAGCTGCAGAAAGCAGAGCCCTGAATCTCTCTCGTTACCAGGCCTAGGTTCCCCCAAGTCCTCCTGGATTCACCATCTGCAAGAATGATGTACAAAATAAATTTGTTCTACCTGTTACTCAATAACTAATTCTGAAAATACAAAATGATAGCATTTTCCGGCAGGAGGTCTATAGACTTCACAAGTGTTTGGTTTCTTTTAGTAAATGAAAACAAATATATATATAAATATATATATAGTACATATATACATGTGTGTATATATAGGATATATGTATGTATGTATATTATATGATATGATATACACATATGTGCACATATATGTGGATGTATATATGTGTGTATCATAGAGTCTTTCCCTATAGTGAAATGAGGACCTTCCTTACAAAACTGGGGGTGGGAGGGTCGACCTCTTTTTCATTCTGTCAGTCCATCTGTCTGTTGTGCAGTCAGCAAATATCACTTGAAAAGTTTTATAACAGGGATTCTGCCAGGTGCCGGTGATGAAACAGCAAGTGGCACCAACAGCAAACTCTGCCCTGACTCATTTTTCCTTTCCTTTATACTGGTCATAAGTCCGCAGGCTTAGAAGAATCTCTCATCCTCTTGTCTCTTCTGCTCTAATTCCCGTGCACTTCAGGAGGCTGACTTGGAACAGCCAGAATACTGTTACCATCAATGTTATTCAATTCTTCTTCCCCTACCTCCTAGGAGTGCGGAGAAAGGCAGGGAGAGGAAAATCTAGGGCATACCTCCAAGTAAACCTCCTTGTCTCTAGACATCATGCTGGGTGCAACGGGACGATTGACAATAGAACATGCCCTTCATCCACAGGCAACTTACAAACCAGTTGTAGGAAAAGGCCTAGACATGCGGCCGCCAAAACAGGGTCAGTGCTTGGAAGAAGATGTGTAGGAAACAACTTCCTAGTGGGAGAAATTTCAACACTTGCTGAGAGAAGGAAGGGAAGAGTCAAGAATGTCCTCAGAGAAAGTGGCATGCTCAAATGAGAAGTAGGGGTTGTCTGGGTTGATGTTCTTGAAGGGAAAGCATAAATGAGCAAGGCTGTGTCAGTACAGTGATTGGAGCTCACGTGACTGGAGCATCACATGACTGGAGCTCAGCCAGGCAGTCCTGTGCAGATTGCCATCAGGGGGTGTGTGAAGGAAAGAAGGAATCAGAAAAATTGTACCAAAAAAGTCTTTTTATTAGTTGCTTTTCTATTAGTGTAATAAAACACCATGACAAAGGCAACTTAGAGAAGGGAGGATTTATTTTAGCTGAAAGTCCCAGAGGGAGAAGAGTCTGTCACTACAGCAAACAGGCAGGCATAGCAGCTGGAAAAGAAAACTGAGAATTTATATCTCAAACCACAAGCGTGAGTCAGAGAGAATGAAACCTCAAAGGCTGACCACAGTGAGGTACTTCCCCCAAGATGGCCACACCTCCTCAGCCTCCTCCAACAGCTCCAGCAACTGGGAACTGAGTCTTCAAATGGCAGAGATAATGAGGAGTGTTCTCATTCAATCTACCACAGTCCTTGAAACCTATCAAGGACTTGAGGCACAGATCAGAAGGACCATTGAGAATAACAGGATGTGTATGAGAGTTTGGGAGTGGGTAGCTACTGAGGCCTGGTGTTTATGACCATGAGAGAAAATAAAAAAAAGGAGTCCATGAGGGCTTGCTGTTTGCACGCCTAGAAATGGCGAGGCAGAAAGCCATAGAGACCAAGCAGTCTGGGTGGACTCATAGACAATGAGTTCAGCTTTAGGAATGCTAAAAGGGATCCAGTAATCTAATATCTGCAACCAAACCCAGAATGTACCATTAGTGGGATTTGAGGGAACAAGTACAGACTTTAGAGAAATGCATTTGCCTCTGAGACCTTCCAAAGAATAAAACTGAATCCAGGTCAGAACAGAACAGAACAGAACAGAACAGAACAGAAAACTTTCTATGGCTAAACTTGCTCTATCCTTTATCGCACACCTCCTCAACAAGCGCTGGATAAACTAGCATTTTAGAGACTCAGAGCCTGTGTCACTGCTGGTGCCTTGTTCCCTCATGACTGTAGACTTCACCTAATGACATATAGCATTAGGTACTTGTATTTTGAACAAATTGAAAAATGGAATGCATTTATAAAAGAAACTATTAAGTGCTCTGTGACACAGAGATAAAGATTTCAGGCTTATCCCAGTAATGCACTAGGCAAAGGGTCCCTGAGTAGATGCTTTAAAGATCTGAAGTCAGTAGTAGCGTTTCTCGAATCCTCTTTCATAATACTCAGGAGCAGTAGAGAGAACTTAACTTGTAGCTGGGCTGCTTCGGATTTGCTGCCTTGGGAGAGTCTAACCTCCCAGCCAGTTGATCGGGTGTCAGTATACTAAAAATAAATCACAACTGACACACTTATTGTAAAAACACTTATATATATTAAATTAAATGGACTATAGAAAAGTAGACATTTAATAGGTTGTATAGTATAGGATACATCGTCATTTGGTATTCTCTGGATGGAAAGAGGGAGGTGTGAAGCTGCGCATCTGTGTTCAGGTGTCTATGTGTGCTGTATATGTGATGTGTGTGTACACGCGCACATGATTGCAAGTCAGTGTATGCATGTGTGTGTATGTGAAGGGCAGAGGACCAGCTTCGGTGTCATGTTCCTCAGGATGACTGTCCACCTTATTTTGAGACAAGATTGGTCTGGAGTTCATCAGTTAAGCAAAGATGACTGGGCAGATTCACCTCTCTGGCTCATCCATGTTAAGATGACAAGTGTTTGTCACCACTCCTTTGGCTTTTCAACAGATTTCTAGGGACCAAGCTCAGGTCCCTGTGCTTGCAAAGTAAGCATTTTAATTGCTTTACCAACTGCTCCAACTCTCCCGCTCAGATGAGATTCTTTTATGTGGCTTTATAGGGTACATATTGTGTTTCCCAATGCTTCCAAGTGAATAATTGAAAATGAACCTCTCTGGGAAGTGGTTCCTTCTGGCTCTTGCCTGGCTCTGCAGCAGGTCTCAAGCCAGATTCTAGCCGTCTCCCGGCAGGTGTTATGGCTACGCTCAGAAATCAGGAATTATTGAGGAGTGTTTTGTTTTGGTTCCTAGCCCAGCACCCCCAGAAATGGCATGAGAGGCAGGCAGTTCTGCACAATTCACAAAGTCCTTGTTCTTCTCACCCTTTGTTGGACATGAATAAGAAAGGCTTTTTCAGAAGCGAAACATTGCCATCCATGGCATATAAGGCCTGGGTTCAAGTACATGCTTTGCGACATCATCTGGGTGCCTGTCCCCTCCAGAACAGATGGGAAAGCCGACTTTGGGTGCTGCTGCCTCTCTGACTAGGAGCTATGAGTGGGGGACCAGTGTCCAGGTGAGCCTCTGTGTCCTCCAGCACAGTCCCGCCGTGGTCACTGCTGTTACTTCGTTCGCTGGGAGATTTGGGGAAAGGAAAAACTAGTGTGTACCTGCAAGTACAACCCGTACGGGAAATCGCTTTGAATGCATTATAAGGTAAGAATAATGCCCTGTTGGCCTCTATTTCAGACTGCTTCCCACAGGCTTACTTCAATAGCAAAGTCTTCTGTCGTCCAGTGGCCAGAGAGTCAAATGTGTGTGAAGTATTGCTGTATCATTGTGCCCTCTGAGGTCCAGATAGAGACATTTGATTTTTACAACTGCTGCTGCTACTGATGATGATGGTGGTGGTGGTGGTGGTGGTGGTGTGGGAGTGATGGTGTGTGTGTGTGTGTGTGTGTGTGTGTGTGTGTGTGTGTACACGATTTATGTGTAATGATGGTGTAGAGGGACATGCCACGGTTCATGTGTGGAGAACGCTTTATGGAGACAGTTCTTTCTTTCTACCTTTATTTGGATCCCAAGGATTAAAGTCGGATCCTCAGAAGAAAGAGGCAACCTGAGCCCTCTCTGGACCCTGACTTAAGCTCTTTTATCAGCAAAATGGAATCAGATAATACTTCCCAAGTCAGATGAAGGTCCTAAAGTGTATTAATGAATATGTTCTTAAAATTACAATGAGATATGACATTTTTATTATTATTTAAATACCATACTGGGCCCTAGCTAAAATCATTGCAAATTTCTGAAATTGCAGATGCATAATTTAGGACTCAAGAATAAAAAGAGACAGAAAAATGAACAATAATGAGCACCGAAAAAGGCTAAACACCCCGTCCCCTGTTCCCAGGCTAGGGCTTTCATATGCTATTGTGAAGATAGCTCCATTGTTTTTTATCTCTCCGATAAGTTGTTAGTGCTGTGGTTTGAACCAGCTACTTGAAAATCTTCAATTCTAAATTTAAACCATAGACCACATGTTCTGTGTCTAACACTAAAGAATACAGCGAGCGTTTACTCTTATCCAGTAGCATAAGAGGCAAACAAATGGAGCTGAGATAAATGAGATTGTAGCTCGGAGCAGGACAGGTCTCACAACAAAGCCACCATGGCCTGGAAGTCCTCTAACCATCCCCGTAATTGCCTGATTATCTATGCTGTGAGAAGTTTTGCACAGTTATTTCTGGGATTGAATGCGCTTTAACATTTATGATTTACTATGCACAGCAATAGTCAATATTCCCACCTACTATGCCAGAATCCTAATTAAGCGAGCATGGGTCTCAGTTAAGTAGCCACTGCTGGGTAATTCCTGGTCTCATGCAGCCCCACTCAATGAGCGCGATCATTGCCTCTGAAATTAGCCATTCTGAAAAAGAATTATGGGTGAAGGAGCATCGTTCTTTGCTCGAGCACCCTTCTCTCATTGTGTGGCTCTCAATGTAGAATTTCTGCACAATTGCATTCTTGCCAAGATGATGCAGGCATGGTGGGATGGAAGTGAAGTGAAAAGCCATCAGATCAGTCTTTGTGGGACAATTAACAAGCAGTTCCCACCCCGACACTAGGAAGGCTGCTAACCAGTTGAATTCTGTGTTGTTCTTTCTGAATGGAATCTGCTTGTCTATCAGGCATTTGCTTTCTGGTTGGAAATAATCCATGCTCAGCCTTCCCCAGACAGGACTTCATCCAAGGGTCTCCCCAGTGTTTCAAAGCAGCAAATTGCTTTCCTTTGGCCCAGCTTCCTACCCATGAGTTTCTTGAATATTTCAAAAAGTATTCATTATACATTTTCATGGTTTATAAATTACTTCATCTAATTCATTGGCCGACATTTTCCTGCAAAGTTTTCAGATATCTTTTACATGAACTGAAATATTTATGAGTGCAGTTTTATCTATATCATTGATCAGATAATGCTACTGGATTCTTCCATTGTGTGTCAGGCCTGGTTCTAATGACTGAAATATAGCATGTCATTTAAACCTCACATTTGTCCTAGGATAGAGGACAATCATGTCACCATATAGATGAGAAAATTGAGTCCTAGAGAGGTTAATTTACCAGGACACAGAGCAAAGAATTGGTGGGAAGAGATTCAAACCCAGAACAGACAATTCCTCATGCTTGGATACATAGATGGACAGACAAACAGAGAATGAGAGAGGAGTGTATTTTCACATTTCTAATTGTCATAAAGAAGAAAAATATAAGCCATTTTAAGTGTTAGTTAAATAATATTAAGTATATTAATTTTGTTGTGTCACCACCTTTTATTCATCTCTAGAATCCTCTCATCGGATGAAACTAAAACTCCAGGCCCATTAAACAGTAGCCACACACACACAATGTCCCTGGTAACCACCATTCTACCTCCTGTCTCTGTAATTTCAAGCACTCTATGCACCTCTCATGAGAGAAATTACAAAAGATTTGGTTTTTTGTGACGGGCTTCTTTCACTTAACATGATGCTGTCAAGGTGCATGCATATCAACCCTTTAATGAATATCAAACCTTTGTTTCTTTTCATAACCATGTCCAAATCTCCGCTGTGGGGGTAGACCATGCAAGCATAGTCATTAACCCAGCAGTGAACATCTGAGTTGTTTCTACATTTGTAGACACGTTTGGGATAGCATCTGTTCCACAATGAACATGAGTGTATGACTCCTTTTTGGCTAAGTACTTTTGTATACCTACATGGTGTTCTTGATGTTCATATGTAAATGTCTTGTTGTTTTAATCTTACAAGAGAAGGATTCTTTAGGATAAATTGGTAGGAATGATTTCTAACGGTTGAATCCTGAGCTTTCTGACTCTGTGACTTTTAGAGTGTTGTAAGAGTTCATAGTGGTCCTTTCTTGGCCATGGTGTTGAAGTAGGTACCACATGGTGGATGTGATGTTGAATATGGAGTGTTAAATTGAGAGGATCTAAAATCACCTAGGAGACAAACCTCTGGGAAAGTCTGCACATGAGCTTCCTGATTGGGTTCATTGAGCTGCGAAGATCCATCCTAACTGTTGTCACTATCCCAGAACTGGGGCCCTAGACAGAATAAAAGGGGAAAAGTGAGCCAGCACCAGCATTCCTCACTCTCTGCTTCTTGACTGTAGATGCAGCGGAACCACCTCCTCACATTCCTACTTGCCAGTCCCTTGCCATGGTGGACTGTGCCCTCAAACTCTGCACCAATATTAACCCTTCCTTTATTTGCTTTTATAAAAAAAAAGTGTATGGGTGTTTTGCTTACATATATGTATGTGTATTGAAAGCGTGCTTGATGCCCACAGAGGCCAGAAGAGGGCGGTGGATCACCATGGGTCCTGGGAATTGAACCTATATCCTCTGGAAGAGCAGTAAGTGGTTGTAACAACTCCTCCACCTCTACAGGCTACATTAGATTGCTTTTGACACACATCATATTCTATCAATAAGAAAAATGGCCAATCTAATGAAATAGACAAGAGATTCCAAGTAGAAGATATTTGTAGACAGGAAGGTCTTTCTATATTTTATCAAAAAAATTTCAACATACATCTGTAGTTGAAGATGATCATATCAAGAGGCACTCACACACCAGGCACATGTGAGTATGTGCGTGCATGCACACACATACACACACACACACACACAGAGAGAGAGAGAGAGAGAGAGAGAGAGAGAGAGAGAGAGAGAGAGAGTCAGTCGTACCTTTGGTAAGTTAAGGAGGAATTTGCCCAATTCTTTCTGCTCTAGCCTCGGGTACCGAGTTCTATTGTGATCCTGATGCTGATAGTGCTTTGCAGGACCCTGTCCTGCTGCCCCTTCTCCTGGCCTTTCAGTCTGTGGCCGTCATAGATGCTTTTATGAACCAGGTCAGGTTTCTTACTCAAACTCTGTGCAGTGGAAACTAAATCAGACCACACCTTCAGTAAGATTGAAAACTGGATACTAATGGAATTATCAGACTGGGAGAAGTGAGAAACTGCTCTCCAAATTAGCCATACTTAGAGATCACAGAAGAAAGCAAATTCCAAGGCCTTGCCAAGTTCCAGTGGTGCCCTCTGCAGTCATGGGCCGCACTGTGGCATCTCTGGGCATCCAGGGGCAGTTCCGAAGCCTCCTCCAGACCCCAGAGGGACAGAAAGTATCCCTGAATCCTATAGAAATCCCTCACTTCTACAGAAAGAACAACCGTATCTTGTCTAATTGATGTCAACATGGATTTCTTTTAGGAAGAAATTCCAAGCCTGCACTGCAGATAGCTGTCCCTGTCATTTGACCTAGAATAGACTATCACTGTTGCCTGGTCTATGAATGCATCCTCACGTCACAACGTCATCCCTGGGTAACATCTCTACAGGACTAGTATGCCCTTGTGAGCTCAGTAGTAATGTGAGACTGCTTTTATTATATGGCCTCTCCTTCTTGGGGAAGGAAAGGGAAAAGTTCACTGACTCCTCCTGCTATTTGTTTAAAGGAAATCCTAGGTAAAAACAGAGCCCCATCTCTACAGGTGAAGATGGCTTCTCTGCAATCTATGAATAGATTCTCTGAATCTATGGTTCACTGCGGAGAAATGTGCTCGAATGTCACTCAGATAAGGCTCCACCGCATTTATACCATGACATCAAAGGCACACTTCATACACTTCGCAGGGAATGTGAAAGTTTCATGTTCTGACCCCAAGTCTAAGAGCAATCTAGACACATCTGCCTGCAGTGTCCAGAAACAGAAAGCCACAGCAGTCCTTCCCCACCATCTAGAAACTCTACACTGTGAGAGGAGTTAAAACTCTTGGAACCACAGCACTTCCCCTTGCTCCCCAAAGAAAGAAACAAATGCACTGCTTATTCCCTTGGATCTTAAAGCAGGCTGTTCAGTGGAGGAAGGAATGGGAAAGAAACCCAGACAGCAGACATCCGTAGAGGACTTCCCCTTATAAGGCATGAAATGAAGAAAAAACACAGGCATTCTGTTACAGAAGAAAAGTTCTTTCAGATAAGGAGAAGGTTGTTCTGGTAATGTACAATCTCCCCAAACAGTTACTGCAACTAGGTGCCAAGCATTTCCGAATGGGAGTCGAGGAGGAATTCTGTTGTCTGTTCTGCCCAGTTCCCTCAGTCATTAAGTCCCAAAGAAACCACACAGAGGTCTACATTAGTTGTAAAGTGATTGGCCCATTAGCTCAGGCTTCTTATTAACTCTCATAACTTATGTTAGCCTATTATTCTTATCTGTGTTAGCCACATGGCTCAGTACCGTTTTCAGTGAGGCAGTCACATCTTGCTTCTTCTCTGGCTGGGTCAGACTGCAAAGGAATGGGCTTCCTCCTTCTTAGAATTCACCTGTTCTCATTGACCTGCCTCTACTTCCTGTCTGGTTGTCCCGTCTATACTTCCTGCCTGGCTACTGGCCAATCAGTGCTTATTTAAAATATAATTGATAGAATATAGATATTTGTCCCACACCAAATTTCATACACCTACACCACAAAACTATAACACTGCCTTGCGGCATGATACCCCTGCAAAAGTCTAAAGAGCTAAGCCCTTTTAGAAGGACATAAGCTTTTCAGCGTGTCCGTTCCAGTGTTAGGAGCCCCAGATAAAAGCTCCTGCATTCTCATTAAGGATCCACAGTGGGAAGTGGAGGAAGGAATACCAGCCTGGATCACCCAGGCAAAAACAGGATCACGTCAGCTCTGTGTTTCCCTCAAGGCCCTGTGCTTCTCTTGGCACTGAGTTAAAACCCTGTGGCAACAAGGATGAGGAAATGCCTCTCCCAGTTTCTAGAAGAAGCAAAAAGATGATATATAATATACTCTCTGTGGCATATTCAGGAGCCAACCTGCTTGCACAGCATAGAACCCTCCTGACGCCTCATGGATTGTACCCTGACAGGAAGGTAATTGGAGCCCAGAAAGATGTCAGCAAAGTGTCAATATGGTTTGACCACAGCCCGAAGTAATATTGATGACAGCACAGAGAAAGAGAGAGAGATGAATCATGTTACATCTATATGTCAGCCCTTCAGAAGGCTGCAGGTCCCAGAAATAGATGGAGCCCACTAACTGGATGATAAATGGACTTGAGTGGAATAGATGATGTGGTCATCTTGAGAGAAACAGAAGGGTG
This sequence comes from Myodes glareolus, assembly GCF_982192425.1. Taxonomy (NCBI): domain Eukaryota; kingdom Metazoa; phylum Chordata; class Mammalia; order Rodentia; family Cricetidae; genus Myodes; species Myodes glareolus. The sequence goes on from NC_142050.1 coordinate 44,311,282, forward strand.
ATCCAAAAAAACATTCAGAGGACAGACTTCATTTCCTATCCTTAGCCTGCTCTATGAAGTTTGTTTTATGACCTAAGAAACAGAATGCTTTTGCCCCCCACCCCAAATCAATCATGCTGCAGGATGAAATTACAAAGCATGTTGAAGCTGGAGCAATAGGTCAGTTGATAAAGTTCTTACTTTGCAAACATGGGCACCTGGGTTCAATTCCCAGCACCTGTGATGAAGAAGAGGAAGAGGAGGTGGTGGCACCGTGGTGGCGGCAGCTAGGTGTGGTGGTATTTATTCTCTCAGAGCGAAGGACACGGAGACAGGCAGATCCCTGAGGCTCTCAGGTCAGCCAGCCTAGCCTACTTCTGTGGCCAGATCCAAGCCCTGCCTCTCCCGGCAAAAGAAATAAGATAGTTTTGGGGAACTGACGCCCAAGTTTATTTTCTAGCTTCCACACACATACATGTACATGTGTCCAAACATTGCACATACATTAACACTCACATGCGTGCACACACATGCACACAAACAGAGCATGTCATTGAGATAAAGAAAAGTGCTAATAGGAAACTTCAAAGCATGATGTCATTGTGGGCATTGTGGATGCAGCCCGTTTGTTTGTTTGTTTGTTTGTTTACTATCGGTTCCCTGAGAGTTGAAACTGCTTGTAGATAAAGCTCATTACCCCACATTTCCCATCAGGTTAGTCACTTCATCCCACTGCCCCTGAGCATATTCCCACTGGTGCCCCTACTATATGTTTATATGTAAACACCTCCCAAAACTGGCGAGTGTTTCAGCAAGATAACCCTACTTCCTGGAGGATGCCATCAGCCTGCATTCAACCATTCCTACTCTCGGTCTGTAGCCGTAGCTGTCACACTCTTCAGGAGGCACACCACCTTGACTCTACTATCTAAGAGCCTTCATAACTAGAACAGCATCTGGAAGATTGCAAACACTTTTATTTTCTAATGTGATTATTTATGGGATGTTTGGTTAGCTTCCTGTATTCCATGGGTGCTATCCTATTTCCTAAGGACCTTAATGCTATCATAATTCATGAAAGAGACTTATCAAGGATGATATTTTTTCATTTATTAGTCTACCCATTTACTCATTAATACTACTAATATTTACAAGACTCTCCACAGGATTTGAAAAGGAAAAAGAAAAGAATACCACCCTGGATGTTGGAATGTAAGGCATTAGAGTCAAGCCTTTGCTGTAAAATAAGGGGGAGGAGGCCTTTTGTCCTGTGACAGGATATGAGTCAGGGTATTTACAGCCCGCCATCGGGACTCCAGCTAGGGAAGGAGGAAGAGATAAGAAAAACAGGAAGCCCCTAGACAACCCCCTCCTTGGTATTTAGGTGAAAGGTCAAGAATTTGCCACTCAGCATGAACTCTTAGCCTTATTTGAATTGACCAATGGAATGAATCCCCATAACCACGCTTTTCGCTTCTGTACTCGCGCTTTTGCTCTCCTATAAGAACCCCTCACCCCAACCTGGGGGCCTGCGAGTCTTCCGAGAGACTTTGTCGCCCCAGGTACCTGTGTATCCGAATAAACCTCTTGCTGTTTGCATCCGTACGAGTGGTTTCGACTGGTCCGTGGGGCACGGGGTCTCTCTTGAAGAAAGACATCCCTGGGGAGTCTTTCAGATTAACCACAGTAATAGACGGCTTCTACTAGCTACCGTATAGAGCTGTATAACTGCCTCATTTATTTTCCTATTGTTGTGATAAAATATTCTAACAAATCCCTGTAAGGAACGGAGGGTTAATTATGACTCACAGTTCTAGATCACAGAACGTCATATCAGGAAGTCACAGCAGCAAGCACTTGAAGCAGATTGTCACTGTATTCATGGTCAAGAAGTCAAGAGGACTGAAGGACAGCAGTTAGCTCCCTTTCTCCGTTTAGTACTGTCCAGGACCCCTGCCAAGGAATGATCCCACCTCAGTTAAAACAGATCTTTCCATATCAGTTAACTTAAGATGATTCTTCATCAGCACACCCATAGGCCCATCTCCTAGTGACTCCAGATCCTGTGAAGTTGATAATAATAAGGGTCACAGAGACTTCAAGAAATTATTTAACTTTTTTTACTTTCATTTCTCTAGCTTTAAAATAAGAATATTCAATCTGCCTATTGAATTTTGTGAAGTTTTATATTTTTTTCCTTTTTAATTATTTTTTTATTCAATATACCAACCACAGTTTCTTCTCCCTCCCCTTCTCTTGCTCCCCCACCTCCCCCCCAAACCTCCCACCATCCACAGGTCAGAAAGGGTAAAGCCTTCCATGGGGAGTCAACAAAGCCCGGCACATTAGGTTGAGGCAGGACCAAGCGCCTGCCCCCTATATCAAGGTTGAGCAAGCCCACCATCGGGAATGGGCTCCAAAATGCCAGCTCCTGCACCAGGAATAGATCCTGGTCCCACTGCCGGAACAAAGCTACACAACTACTGCCCACATGCAGAAGGCCTGGTTCAATCCTGTGCAGGCTCCCCAGCTGTCAGTTCAGAGTCCATGAGCTCCCAAGAGCTCAGGTCAGCTGTCTCTGTGGGTTTACCTGTCATTATCTTGACCCCCACTCCCTTGCTTATTAACCCATTCTCCCTCGTTTTGACTGGACTCCAGGAGCTCTGCCTGGTACTCGGCTGTGGATCTTTGCATCTGCTTCCATCAATTACTGGATGAAGGTTTTATGGTGACAGTTAGGGTAGTAACCAATCTGATTACAAGGGAAGGGCAGTTCAGGCTTCCTCCCCACCATTGCTAGGAGTCTTAGCTGGGGTCGTCCTTGTGGATTCCTGGGAATTTCCAAAGCACCAGGTTTCTTTCTTCCTAACGCCATCAAGACTCCCTTTATCAAGATATCGCCTACATTACTCTCCCTCTCTATCCCTCCCCCATCTCAGCCACCCCATTCCCTCAAGGTCTCATCTCTTGTCCACTCCCCTCTAACACCCCTCTACCCCCTCCCCGTTTACACAGGAGATTTCATCTATTTCCCCTTCCCAGGAGGACCCATGTGTGCCTCTTACAGCCCTCCGTTTTACCTCGCTTCTCTGGAAATGTGGATTGTAGTCTAGATATTGAAGTTTCATATTTTTATGCCATATCTAAATTGTTTTCTTGGACTTGTGTTTGTGGAGTTTGTGAGTAATGCATGGGGCAGTGGGTTGAATAGACAAGAAGGAGGCAGATCGATTCAACAAGCAAGCTTACTGTGCACAAAAGCTGAATACCACGGTGAGCAGAGAAATTCCATGATGTGAACACGAAGTCACAGGGAGACCTGGGGTGGGATTTTTGAGTACATATTTTGCAAATGAAGTCAAGCTTGTAAACAAGTCCAAGAACCCCTCTGAAAATTGTCAAGAATGATTCTGTCAAATTCTAATTAGCAGCATACAAATTTTCTCCACTGTGAGCCATCCACAGTATATATTTCTCATATAGAAAGCATTTACAAGGATCACGCGGAATCCTTGTTACATTTTAAATATGCATGCCCATGCAAATTTTAAATATTGGAGGAAAAATGAAGACAGAAGGAAAATATATTAAAAACTTTGTTGAGGAAAAGGAAAACAGTGATGTGAAAACATCCTATCGGTTTTTTTTGTTTTGTTTTTAGAGAGGTCTCTACATTTGGAAATGTGCCAGTTGGTTTTGTGTTCACTATGCTCAGACCATGCTTATCTCTTGAGGTCAATATTAGGAGATTACTGTTGACACTATTATAGCAGACTTTGAAGGATCCGGCCAAGACCTTCTGGACAGGTACCTTGGCTTCCTGCCCTCCTCTTGAAGAACTCAGATTCCTACATGGCCATCTACAAAAGTATTGATGGCTCTATTAATTTCTTATATGTTGCTTTGACATAATACTCTGACCAAAGAAAAAAGTGTGGGGAAGGGTTTGTTTGGCCTTGCAAGTCTAGAGGGAAGGAGTCCATCACCATGGAGAAGGCTTTACAAAAGCCGGTGGGGACAAGGCAACAGGAGCAGGAAGGTGTCTGGTCGCATTTCTTCCACATTCAGGAAACAGAGGGAGAACAATACCTGATCCATTCTATAAACATTAAAGCTCACCCCTAGTGACAGACTTCTCCAGGAAGGGTCCATTTTCTAAAGTTTCCATAACCTTTCCAAATGGTCCTACCACCTAAGGACCAATTGTTCAAACAGGAGCCTATGAAGGACAATATATTTTCAAACCACAGCAGAGATTTTTCATGGACTGTAGTGACCTTGCAAGGGAAGGTGCATGCAGATGGTCTGTGCTGGTTGTTGTTGTTGTTGTTGTTGTTTTCCTACTGATAAGTTTTTTTCTCCCATTAACTAATATTTAGTGATCTTGTCTGACCTGTTCTTCTTCATCGCCGTGGAGAATACACTCCATTTCCAGTACCCTGACTTCCTAATTAAAGTCATAATTGTTGAAGAGTTTCTGAAACCCAAATTTCAGATCTCAAAACTGTCCTCCTACATCGGTTAGAACCATGGACCTTATTTCCCATAAACTCCAAGGGATATACATTCCTGATAACTGTGTAGTCCTATATGATCCTACTCTGCCATGGATTCCTAGTTTGTTTCTTTTTGAAGTATGTTACATTATTTTTCTTGGATAATATGTTTCTATTTTTCCAGATAAAGAAGGACTAAGCAACCAAAGAAATGATGCTATCAACAGATACCTTGACGAGCTAATGAGCTGCCTGGGGTTAGTTACAGGAATCAAGAGAAGCTTACAGGCCGCTATAGTAACAACAGTCTTGTCCCACCAATTGTTAATCACCTATGTACCCCTAAAAGGAGCAGAGCTGCATTAAGCTTCTTAGGCTTCCCCTACTCCCTAGAGAGAGAATCTGTTAATAGAGTCACTCTTGTGGGGATCTCCTGAAAGTGAGCAAAGCTGCTGTGATTCAGTCAAGGTCACAATGACCATGATCACTGCCAGCCTGAAGAAGCAGTACATTGTAAGCTGTAGGTGACGTAGTTCGGTAGCAAACTTTTGGAAATACTGATACAGTCTGAGGAGTTAATTATTATTTGTTCAATAGTACAGTTAAGTTTTATTTTTAATTGACTTAAATTTTTAGCATAGTTGTAGGTTCATAGCAAAATTAAATGGATGTTGCAAAGATCACTTCCCCATACATACACACAAACATATACACACACACACACACACATACACACACATACCCAGCCTCTACCACTGTCAATATCCACCACCAGAATGTATTTAATACACGTGATAAATTTAAATTGGTACATCATTATCACTCAGTCTCTAGCTTACTTTAGCATTCCTGCTTTTTATTGCATTTCTGTAGGTTTTGGTACGCATTGTCATATGAGACTAGACATGGTAACTCATACCCCCTGCAGTGGTAGCCCTCTGAATGCTGGTGGGGAAGGGGATTACAAACTCAAATCCAGGCTAGGATGAATAGTAAGACTTTATCTTGAAAAATATTTGTGTGAGTGTGTGTGTGTGTGTGTGTGTGTGTGTGCGTGTGGTTGTGCACACACATGCACAAGCATGTACATGTGTGTTCTATTACAAGAACAGCTTCAATGCCACACAAATCCTTTGTCCTCACTGTCCACCCTTCTGACTCCTCCTACCTGGCAGCCATTGATCTCCTTACTGTCTCCACATTTCTGTCTTTTAGAGACTGGCAGACAGTTGAAAACAAAGAACATAGCCTTTTCAGATTGAATACATTTTATTTTGGTGGTAGAAAATATGCTAACTTGCACAGGGAAGAACTTAGTGATAATAGCATTGTAGGGAAAATCTATTTATTCTCTACTTAAAATATTTTGTCAGAGGCCACTTTTCTTTGAATTGGATATACTTTCTTCAAATGAGAATTTAGTTGAAAAATCATTACGAAAAGATTTAAATGGAGCCTTAGAAGCTGAAGAGGGAAGAGACTAGGAGCTCTGCCATCTCTGTGAACTGCCATACTCTTCCCCATCACGGAAAGACTGGGAACAGGGGTGGTTCTGCCTAAAGCAAACCCTCTACACCACAGATCTCAGAGATTCATCTTTACAAATTTGGGGAACTCATAATAAGATTATTATGGAAACATCATTTTCTTCCGCAATAAATATGAAATGGATTCCAGGAAGTCACCCATGTTCATTTAAAACATTTGATTTCTGCTGGTTAATAAATACCTTGACATACATTTTCTTGAGTTGGTTTATGATCTGATATTTATAGACCAAAGCTATTACTAATATTTAGGTGTCGCTAATAGATGCTACTAACAGAGTACAAGAAATATTAAAGTCACCATCTTTTATATGAGAAACACTCCGAACCACTTTGATCTACATGAAAATCCACCTCTCCAAATTAAAATAAAAATTAAAATTTGAATGACTGATATACAGATTATACTTCATGAGAAGTCATTATAATCTTTATTTTAAAGTTCATCTTATGAACACTAGGGATAATGTCAAAAATAAAAGGAAAATAGATTTTATGAGAGGAAATTTTATGGTGAGCTGCATGAGGAAAACAAGAAATGTTTTTAAAATTATTTATTGATTAGAATTTATGTAACAAGACAATAGAGTTTTTGGCTTTGAAGACAGGTCGGCATATCTGAAAGTACAGAAGATGATCTGGAGATGTCTAAGGACGACATTTCTCCTCTAATTTGAATTATTTATAATCTCACAATTACACAGAATAAAATTGAATTACTAATAAATGTCAGCAAAGCCAATTTAAATTGACATTCATTTCCAAAATCAGCTGCTACATAATCATCGTAGTCTTTTTTTTCTAGTTTTAATATTTACCACAATAGGACAATAAAGCAGTGAGGCAGAGTAGAAAGAACAGAAATTCCAAAAATAAGTGGTTATGCTCTTAATATTCTGTTTGAAACTCATAAAGAAAAATGTTTTAATACCCCTACTTCCTTGAAAGGACATTTTTAATCAAGGAAAATGAGAAACGCTGTACTCCCCCCTAATGATGAGCAAGCAGCCTGTCAATCACACCCCTCCTTTGCCACCTCCAACCTTTAAAGTCACACCTAGAATAGTTGAAATACCATGACTGTTACTAGGTAGGTGGGGTTAGCAAAAAGAAGTCGAACTTAATCTAAGCCTAAGAAAGATGAAATGGACACTATTTTTAAATTCTATAGAATAACCCAAAATTGTTTAGCTTTAGAAGAACAGCCAGGCAAAGACTCATAAACTGGATTGATACTTGCAGTCAAAGTAAATCCTAAACCCAACTCATTCCGTTTCACACATGCAACATCATCAGAATTCTATGGAGCAAATGAAGCTATCTTTAACTAATAAACTTGGAATCTGTCAAATAAGAACAGACAAGCACAAGGCAGTTCTTGCCCAGTTCAGAAGTGACTCTTGGTGCTGCCAGGATCGCTGAAGCGGTAAATCCCTTCAGACCAAGCAGTGTAGTGATCAAGACTCCAGCTTGAGCCCAAACACTAGCTATAAACCACAGTATGGGGTCTTAGGAAACCAAATAGCCTCGATTTTTTTTTTTGATGTTAAGAATGGCAAAGGGCAGGGAAATGACGAGAAAGAAGAGAGTTATGACAATAACTGTGCCTCTTCTAAAGAATCAGACTGTGTGTTAAAGTAAATAATTCAAAGTCTAGTGTAGCAGCCCCCACCTGTAACACTTGCCTTCTCAGAAGGTGGAGACAGGAGGATTGAAAATTCAATCTCCTCCTCGGGTCACATAGAGATTTTGAGGCTAGTCTGACCTACCTGAGCCCTATCTCAGAAAAAAAAAAAAAAAAGCAAACAATTTAATTATGTGAAAAGGACATGTACATTGTCAAGCAATATTAGATTTTGTTTATATTCTTGGGTAGTACTTCAGAGTAAGTGTGCCTGGTCCGCATAATTCAAGCATTAGAAAAATAATCCTCAAAGTCATGTGTTAATAGTATCTGGAGTTAGGGCCTTTGAGAAATAATTGGTATTAGATGAGGTCGTTAGGATAGGGATTCCCTGTTTGTATGAGCGGCTGTAGAAGAAGGAGAGGAACACAGAAAGAGAAGGGAAGGAATAGGAGAGACAAAAGCCAGCACCGCGTGCTCAGTGTTTCCCTGCGACTTAGGTGACATCCTCTGGGTGTCGATTCAGCGGGGTGACTCTAACCAGATAGTGACCAGATGGCAACAAAACTTCATAACTTGAAGCTAAAGAAGCCTCTGTATAAGCTGTTCAGCTGCACAGTCTGTTTATAGTAATGGAAAACAGATCAATACAGGTGACTTAGGCATTTATTTTCTTCGTTATGGAAAAACTCTCAAGTTATGAATTGTCTCTGAAACATATTAGCAGAACTTAGACTGTAGTTCAAAGTGTAGGAAAGGCCTCCTAGATGGATCCAGGGCAAAGAAAGCTGTAGATTTTGCAGTCTTAAACAAACATGGCGTGTACTGACAGTGATGTGAATAGCTGTCTAAGCAGCAGTCCCTGATTCTCATACTTCTGACTTTCACTTGATTTTGTAGCAGGTATGGGGAGTGTCTCTTGTGTGATGCTCTTCTTGGGGCAGCAGGAATAAACATTTAATCTAAGCAGTCATAAAATAATAGCTATATAAAATATATGAAAGAATAAGGTAAAAGAATTAAGGCAGGTTGCTACAAAACAATCAATGAAACAGAAATAAAAACAACAAGAGAGGAAACGGAGTCCAAAAGAATTGGAAGGCAGAAAACAACCCAGTGGTAATAGTATGTTTACTTTCAATGTAAATTGGTCAAGTTTCTCAATAGAAAGATACAGAGTGACTAAATAGATTTAAAAAGAAACAACTGCAACAAAAGTCGATCAGAGACCCACTTTAGAGATAAGGATAACCACTGTTGAAAATGATGATATAAAAAACTAGATTCTGTGAAAATAAGAAAAGACTTTAAAGGGCAAAAAGGACATTATGTAACAATAAAAGGATCAATTCTCAGAAAAATCTACAAATATCAATATATACACCTATTATTTGTGCACCTGCACATACAAAACAAGCATTGATAGGAATGAAGGAGAAAAGAATAAACATCTACATAATAGCAGATTTCCAGGGCTGGAGATGTCAGTTAGGGGCAGAGTCCCTGGCTAAGTGTGTACAAAAGGCCTTGTGTTCAACTCAGGCAAAACAGATAAACAGACAACACACACACACACACACACACACACAAAGTACCATGAGATTTCCATAGCTATTTCCATTGACAGATACACCATATAAATAGGAAAATAGGAAACTCAATAAGGAAACAAGTACATGTTGAAAGGACCTAACACCATAATCAGAATATCTGACTCTTTAGCAGCAGAATATATATCCTTCTTAAATATACATAGAGCATTCTCCAAGATGGAACACTTTAGGTCTTAATGAATTTAAGGTTGAAATTTGAACTAGCCTCTCCTTTGACTACAGGAGAAGAAATGTGAGTAGCTGAGTGCTGCATAGATACATAAAATTAAATGCTATTTTCTTCAGCAATAAATGTGTCAAAAAAGAAACCAAAAGGGAAATCATAGAGTCTTTGAGATAAATTAAAGGGACTGTGCAAAAGCGGGACTCAGAAAGAAAATTATAGTAATAGACACCTACATTTTAAAAAGAAGAACCAGTATTAAACCTTAAGAAATTAGAAACAGAAAAACAGCCAAAGCTTAACAGGCAAAGGAAATAAAGATCAGACAAAGCAACTAGAAAAGAGGAAAAACAATAGAGCAAATTTTTTTAAAAAATTAGTTTTCCAAACAAAAATGGGATGAGTTTTCACTCTAAGATTAAAAGACAGACCTCAAGTAAATAATCAGACATTAAATAGGAAGACGGCCTCTGGTGCCTCCTTTCCGCTTGCACATTAGACTTGTGCCCTTGTATCCAGGGATCTTGGCATCCACAGATATGGGGATCCTCAAGAGTATGAGGATGTCATGATGAATGCACTTATCTGCTATGTATACATAGAGATCTGCAGTTTATCTGCTGAAGCGTTCTATACTCTTGTGCTGCATCCAAATCTGCAAGTCCCAGGCTTTTTCTCATGGCTTAGCTAATGTGTTTGAGAACGGACTTGAGTAGAAGGTGCAGGTCTGTCCTTGACCACATAGTTTAGAAATCAGTCTGATGGGTGATCTAATGCAAAGCCGTTCATCTCATCTAAGAGTTTCAGTTAAACCTTTCTTCAAAGATGCCAAGGCTGAGCTTAATGTCCTGTGTTTATTCGCATAGGCTCCAGTTGAATTTTCACCCACCTCCCGGTCAGCTGTGAGTCAACATTGTGTAGCTGAAACTGTTTACAAGATTATGTTAAAACAGAGTTGGGGGAATGCATTTTGAAATAGGATTCAAGGTCATTATTGAATCACGTTTTGTATTTTTAGTTACTTTTGAAGTATTACAAATGACCCAGTGATTTCTTTATACAATGATTTTATCCTTTCTTTCTGTTCATATCATTTACAAGTAAAATCTGAGCTTTGTTTTAGAATAATATTGTCTTCCATTTAATACAGTAGGAAAAAATATTAAGCACATTAGTTTTGTTCAAAACTGTCCAAGCACTGTCTATCTATGTCTAACATATGTTTTCCCCCTCATTGTATTATTTTCCTCCTCAGTATGGAAATGTCTAGAAATCATGGCCACGCTGTGGCATGCAGACTGCCAGGTTATTAAGGGATGTAATGCCCCACACTAGAAGTCCTTATTCTCAGTTTTCTCTTAGCTTCATAAAATTTATTCTTTCCACCTCCTACTGTCATGAAAAACTAAATTCCAAGTGTGACTGTTAAGAGGATAAGAACACAATTCTAAAGAAAATTAAGTAACTAGACGTTTCTTGTATTCTTTATAATGTCATTAAAAATAAAATAGCAGTAGTAATGCCAAACATAAGGACTCCTACATTAGTACAGTGGGGAGAGCACTTTCTTTTCATTCTTCTTTAAAAAAAAAAACAAACATACATAAAAGAAGTGATTTTAAATAATGGGTCTGTGTACACAACTCTGTTTTCTTTCTGTGGTTCTGTGTGTATGTACCACTATTTCTCCAGGTTTATTAGAGACTCATGGATCTTTACCTGTTGGCCAAGTTGAACAGATATTACTAAAAGGCTGGTCTCTATCTAAAGATGAAGAGAAGGGTTATAGAGAGGGTAAAATACCAGCAAAGGAAGACCTTTTGTAACTTGGAATAGGAATGCAAAATAGGAACAACCATTTCAGTGTGGAGAGATAAAGATGCTGTTGAGACAGACTCTGGAGTTGGTTTTGCTTCATTCAACTGTGAAATGATTACATGCATTCATTTATATCTTGCCTTCCTCATTTGGAGGGCATAATAAACATATGTGTTTCTCCTTTTCTTCTGCTTTCTTCAATTCTGTCTCCTTGAAACAAAATAAATAGAAACAGCGCTGCATTCCCACTCACCCGGGTAACCAGCATGACCCTCCGAAATCAAGCATGCCTGACACACATCAATTTAAGGACACAAAACAAGCATCACAGAAGTGACTTCTTGCTTTCTTTGCCCTTGGTCTGATACCAGCTCTTGCCAGTCTCTGCACAGATGGAAAAGTAGGAGTACTGATCTAAGACTGAGTCTTGGAACCAGTTGTGATTAGAGGGCTGCTTGTTCAATAAATCTCCATGACAATTGTCCTTTCTCACAATGACCTTTAAATTGCTTCTCTCAGTTTTGCATTTATATACACTCACCTGTCATAGCACATTCCAGAAAAAGAGTGGCTGCCCATGATTTGCCTAATGCTGGGCAGCATGCACTCAGATATCAGGCAGTGGCCCAGATGTGTCTGTGGCCTGACCCATCTGATGAATGAGGCACTACTCTTCGTGGAAGGGGGAAACTCACAAGAAAATCACCCTGAGAAGCCTCACATTATTGTTTTTGTTTCTTAGTTCTTCCTCCAGGTGTCCCTCTCCGGATTGTGTACCCCCCTTCTCTGAATACTACAAAATGATTTCAGACTCCTTCCGCCAGCCTCATTGAAGTGATAATGACTGCCTAGATTCGGCTCCTGTGCCCAGACCCTAGAGATTGATATTTCAACTATGATCATCTAAACAAGAATTTGGATTATAGGGCCTCACTGCTGCTTCAAATCATGCTGCATGAGGATGACAATAATAGCAGTTAATAGGCACCTGCAGCGCACACAGCACCCGAATCCTAACTGTGCTTAATCTTGCAGGCGATCCTGAAAGTAAGGAGATCATTTGCACCTCTGGGGTAATGGGTGGCAGGGAGGCCCAGAAGAGCAAGTACTTCTCTCTTCCTCTTGCAGCTCCAAATTGGCAGCTGAATTGTGTGCCCATATCTGGCACCAAATGACATATTTTATGTAGAGATGGGAACTGTGAGCTGTCATTTTTGGTTCATGTTCCTGCATCAGAAGTTATTTTCTGAAATTAGTATCAACTGTCACTACTCACAAAAATATGGTTATGAGCCAAGTATCCCCACCAAATACTAATATTTCTTCTCTCCTCATCCATAGTATTTATACTATTAGTATCAATTATATGAGTTCATTATTAAGCAGTATAAAAAGTATAGAAACCTATCTAATCAATGGTGTGTTGTATTGAAAACAATGCAGAAATCAACACAGAAGGAAGATTAAGTGATGTTTTATTAACTAGACTTTCATAATTTTTTCAAAGGATATAAGGTCTCTGGAGAAGCCTCAGCTGTTAAAACCTTCCCTGGCAAACATGTGGACTAGAATTTTGACCCCTAGACCTCTTGGAAATGTTGATCAACTTGGTGACTGACCTGTAATTCCAGCCATAGCAGGGAGAGACAGGGGAGCCCCAGAGCAAGCTGGCTCGCAAGATCAGACCTATTGATAAGTCTAGAGTTTGTTTAAGATTCCTTGCCTCTCAAGTAATGAAGTGAAAAGACAATGGGAAATGATTTCCAAAATCAACCTGAGACCTTCACATACGCTGACATACATGTCCATGTGAGTAGCAACTCACATGCAACACATGCCCAGATACACACATGCATACCACATACATACATACACACACAGGAGAAAGAGGAAAATGGAATTAGAGAAAAATTATGTTTCTCTAGACAAATCCAAAGCCCCTCAATTAAAAACAGAAACCCCAAAATATTCAAAATGAACCTTTAAAAGTACTATAGTTTAGATGTCTTGATGTGGCAGGGCGGGGTACATTTTGGGGGTCAGGCAGAAACCTGGTTCAAAGGAAACTCTCACAGATCTACAAGGATGACCCCAGCAAACACTCCTAGCAAGTGTGCAGGGAGCCTAACCTGGCCATCTCCTGTAATCAGATTGGTAACTACCCCAGTTGTCATCAGAGAGCCTTCCTCCAGTGACTGATAGAAACAGAGGCAGAAATCCACAGCCTGAGCTCAGGGAATCCTGTTGAAGAAAGGGAAGAGGATGTATGAGCGGGGAGAGGAGGTGTCAATGTCATTATAAGGGAACCCACAGAACCAATTAACCTGGGTGTCACTGAAGCTTTCTCTCCCATCCACCAGTTCCTGAATAACCACTCTGAGGCTTAATATTAATTATAAACTGTTTGGCCTATTAGCTCTGATCTATTATTAACTAGCTTTTACAACTTAACTCATTTCTAGTATTCTGTGTTTGGCCACAAGGCACATTTCTTGTTACCTCACGTCTTGCTTCTCTGACAGCTTCTGGCATCTCCCTGACACCACCTTTGTTTCTCCCTGTATCTGTCTGGATTTCCCACCTATCTATTTCTGCCTGGCAATTAGCCAAATCAACTATTTATTAACCAGTGGTAACATAAGATATTTACAGCATGCAGAAGGGCTCCCACAGCACCTGGGCTCATAGGAGCTCACAGAATCTGTACTGACAGCTAGGGAGCCTGTATGGAACTGACCAACCTAGGCCCTCTACATATGTGTGACAGTTGTGCAGCTTGATCTATGTGTGGGACTCCTAGTGGTAGAAGGACATGTCCCTAATACTTTGGCTGGCTTCCAGGAACCTTTTTTTTTTTTCGTATTGAGTTGCCTTGTCCAGTCTTAATGCAAAGGGAGGAGCTTAGTCCTAGCTTAATTTGATATGCCATGTCTTATTGACACCCATGTTTCTGAATAGAAGCAGAGGACAAGTGGGATGGGGGAGTGGGATGGGAGGAAAGAAGGGAGGTGAAATGGTAGTCAGGTTGTAAAATAAGTGAATATAATTAAAAATAATAACAAATTACCATAATAAAATGCACAAAACTTTTATATCTAAATAGCAAGCCACCTATCAAAAATTTAAATGCAAACATCACATCACAAATACCATAATAGGCAAAGTTAAAGCATGAATAATATATTAGAATGTAGATGGAAGTCTCTGTCTTACCCAGTCCCACAGCAGTTTCGTCTCAAAGAAACACACAGAGGCTTATATTAATTATAAACTGTTTGGTCTATAGGCTCAGGCTTATTGTTAACTAGCTCTTACAACTTAAATTAACCCATAATTCTCTTGTATGTTTAGCCACGTGACTTAGTACCTTTTCTCAGTGAAGCATTCTCATCTTGCTTACTCTGTGTCTGACTGGTGACTGACTCTCTGCCTTTCCTCTCCCCAAAATTCTCTTAGTTTGGCTGCCCCACCTATACTTCCTGCCTGGCTAATGGCCAATCAGTGTTTTATTAAACCAATATGAGACAAATTATTGCAGTGTATAAGAGGATTGTCCTATGGTATTAGAAAAGGATAATTAAATGACAAAAGGTTATTATCCAGGCTATTGTAACAAACTTACACAGACAATAAAAAATAGGAGAGGGTAACACTCAAAATGCGAGTTAGAAATTGGCCAGAATGGTCAGGTTTCAAATGTTTGGAGTAACATTTTCATTCTATGGCCCTTACATTTATACTCCCACCATCACAATGCTTTTACTAAATTTCTTCCTGTTTTTAGTGTTCATAAAGTTGCCGTGGAAACAAGTGCTTACAGATAAATGAGGTGATTAACCTGTATCATATTCATGTGAAAACAGTCTAAACTCCTGGAACTGAGGTTTATGGCGACAGGCATGAGCACAGGAGTGTGCTTAGAGGCTTCCTGTCAGAGCAAGGATAGTCCCAGGGTCAGAAAAGTACAGTAACTTCAATAGCACAGACTCCAGACTGTGAGTGTGGCTGGTTGTAATTCAAATGTGAAGGTCGTATATACTAAGTACAGCAAAGTTTTGATTTCAAGATTTGGCTAAATTGACACAATTTATATAGGGTGCTTAATCCTTTACAAGGTAAATTTTGCGTGGTCCAGATTCCAGGGTTCTTCATTTTACACTAGGCACTAACGGCCTGAAGCTTTTCCCTTCCTCTGGTTCCCTACTGAAGGGTGCTAGCTGTCTTCAGCAGGACCTGACTGGTGCCACATCCTACCCAACGAGAGGCTGAAGGGTCTCTTCACTCAGTCCTCCTGGAGACAAAACCCAAATATCCCAAGGTTGAGTCATAGCTTAAATTATTCTTCCAACATTAGATTTCATGACTTCCCACGACCATTTCACTAGCTCAAGGATTGGTGTACATTTGATGCTCATTCCCCAAGCACTGGGACAGTGGTCCATTCTCCATTACGTGAGGTATAAGACTTTGTCAATCAAATAAGAAGGAGTATCATAAAATATAATCAAATAATTATATGTGTATCAGGGACCAACAGAAAAGAGAGAAAATTGGGAGTAGCATGTTCACGTTTAACTAGGAATCTGAATATTATGTCTATGGTGTAGAAAACAGTAACAAGAACTCTAACTGAATCTCTCAGCAGCTGTCTCTCTGGAAGCTGTGGTCATTGATCTAAGGTTCAATCACAGAACTCAAAAAAGAAAAAGAGAAAATGTAAATGCATTGTGATTAATAACCAAATGAGCTAATGTCATTGTTTCTGAGTAAAAGTAGAGACCAGGATCTGCTCCTGATATCACCAACAGACTTGGGAAGAAAAGTCATTATGTCCACTCTCCAAAGGTTTTCTTTTCTTTCCATTTGAGTCTGAAAGTTATTTCAGTTGACGAGAGTTGCCCTTAGTGTCCTTCAAAACTATAAATTTTGTTATTCAATTCAATTTTTTTTCAAAATGAAGAATACAAGAGTCTAAAAATTACTTTAGAAGCAATTTAACACTAAAATATATCAATAATGTGTGTGTGTGTGTGTGTGTGTGTGTGTGTGTGTGTGTAGACAGATACACATTTATAGGTTTAAATCTTCCTCAGGTGAGGGAAACAGATTCTAATGCCCACAGAGGAATATATTCTTTCATCTTGCTGAGTTTTGCTTTCTAAACATAAAATAAAATCTTTCTGAAAAAGCCATCAAACAAATTATCATGGAATTGGACTATAAACACCAACAAGGGTTTCAGCTATAATATTTGAAGCAACCAGTATACATTATGATATGTTTTGTTCTTCAAAGAGTCAATGTATTATTGTTGGTGTAGTGGTATGTTGTTTGTATTTTGATAATTAAATCTTGCCTGAAGACCAAAGGCAAAGCTTAAGCCACTAGAAGTTGAACAATGGTGACACCTTTAATCCAAGAATTTGCGAGATAGAGGCAGATGCCTCTTTGTGAGTTCAAGGCCACCCTGGGCTTCACAAGATCAAATGCAGAAACAAATGCAGGTGGTGGTGGCTCACACCTTTAATTTCAGTCCTAAGGAGCCACACACTTTTAATCCCAGCACTAGAGGGAATATTAAATGAGAGGAGAAGAGA
Organism: Myodes glareolus; assembly: GCF_982192425.1. Lineage (NCBI taxonomy): Eukaryota > Metazoa > Chordata > Mammalia > Rodentia > Cricetidae > Myodes > Myodes glareolus. The sequence continues at coordinate 44,328,119 of NC_142050.1, forward strand.
GGCTTAAGCTACTTAGTCTGCAGTCTCCTAGCCTTGGTAGAGGTAAGACCTCTCTAGTGGCTTGGCTGCTTTGCTTTTCAGGTTGAATCTCAATTTCTGTCTCTGGGATTTTATTATTCGTGCTCCAATGGGAATGGATTTAAGCAATTTGTTGGCTGGAATTAACTCCATAATACCCTGACAAGGACCTCCATGTGTACTTTGTGAGGTGATCTTATATCCATGCATAGCTCAGCTCTGAGAAAAGGAGGCTAGAATGTGAGGGACTGAAATAGAGGCATAGCCCAAAGCAAATCCCAGGGAGCACAGTGAGGAGAGAATCTGAGCAACACATTGTACTGGGGCATCTCAAGAACAGAACTAAGACCCTGGAAGACCATGCACTTAGAAGCCATGACTCCTTTATAAACTGGATTGCAGATGAAGGATGTTCAGGATCAAAACTGGTGGTAGGTGAGGGTACTTCATTAAGCAAAGGTTTCTAGCCTTGTAGAATTGGGTCTACACTAGCATTCTCAGTAGCTCCTTTGGAGATGGTCAACTCTCTCTTCTCTCTCACTAGACCTAAAATTCTAAAATACACACACACACCACACACACACACCACACACACACACGCATGCACACACACACAAATTTCTAGTCAACACTCATAGAGGAAGTGGTCATGGCCAGGTAATCATTTGCAGCAAGCTCAGCAGTCATAAACCAGCTATATGACTTTGTAAACAGATGACCCTGTGCGTGGCAGTGGGTGCACAAACACGCCAATTCTTCTCCAGAGCTCTCACTCTCTCAGCTGCTGGCTTTGCTTCCATTTGGACTTCAGGATTAAAATGCAATTAGTATGTTTTAATAAGTCCAAATGTGACATATTAAGATTCTGTAATTATTTTCAAATGATGTGATTGAATGTCCCCATAAACAAGGAACACTTACAGGCCATCCCATTCACTGCCCAGTTATTAACCCTTAAAACCACCATACTTCCTTCAGCAAATATACAATAATTTTAAGGTTTAGCTGATTGTAATGGATTATCACATATATTTACCAATTGAGATAACTAACCAGATAATTTTTTAAGGTTTATTTATTTTATGCATGTGGGTGTTTTTACCTGCATGAATGTCTGTACTGCGTGCATGCAGCCCTGTAGAGGTCAGAAGAGGGCATCATATTCCCTGGAACTGGAACTGGAGATGGTTGTGAGCTCCCCACTTGAACCTGCGTCCTCTGTAAGAACAGCCAGTGCCCTTAACTCCTGAGCTATCTCTCTAGGCCTAGCCTGATATTTTTCAAATATATATTCTTTGGTCAGGAGAAGAATCTAATGAATGGGTTTCCTTTGGGGTCATGTTTGATTAAAGATTAGCTTTCTAAGTTAGCACCTTAAAATGATGTGGACAAGCTCATACATGTGACATCAGTGGTTCTCTTTAGGCTGACATAGAACCTCATTGTTGTTTCTATGCATCATTAATACATGGTCTATACCAGATTAGTCTCAACCTCATGGAGATCACTGCCTCTGCCTCCCCAGTGGTGGGACTAAAAGTTTATACCTCCATTCCCAGCCTTTCTCCACCATACTACAGCTTAGGATCCTCTGCCCTCAGAGGGATGCTGCACACAGGGGACAGGTCTTCCATCCTCAATTAAAGTAATCATGGTAAGTCCCCACAGACACACCCGCAGGCAAATCTGACTGATATACACAATCCCTCATTGAGCCTCTCTTCCAAGGTGAGCATAGATCATGTCAAATTGACAGTCAAAACTAATCACCAGATATTTCAGTTCATGGTTTCAGAGGTAAAATCAGCCCATGGTGGTTTGGCTGGATATGTCATAGTGTCATGGTAGTGGAAGAATGTGGCACAAGAGAATAATCACTTCGTGACTGGCAGAGAGTAGGAAGTAGGTAAGGATGACCAGGTATAAGATACCCATAAAGATCTGCCTCCAGTGGCTTACCTCCTCCAACTACGATATCCCAGAACCTTCCTACTCATCAGGAACCAAATTGCTAACACATGAGCCCTTAGGATGGAAACTTCATGCTTCATAGCCTAGCCATAATGCTGATGAGTTCCCCAATAACACTCAAAAAATATTAAAATACTTAAAATCTTTTCAAATAGAACATTTTAGACTGGAGAGTGGATTAGCTGTGAAGAGCCCTTGCTGCTCTTTTAGAGGACCTGAGTTGGATTCCCAGCACCATGTCAGGTGGTTCCTAATATGGGTAGCTGTCCACCTGTAACTCTGATTAATCTGATACTCTCTTCTGGTCCCTCCAGGCATACACACATACACACATACACACACGCACACACACGCACACACGCACACACACACACACACACTAAAATAAACACTGTCAAATCTAAAACTGTAGTTTAAGTTAAACCTTAATTCTAGAAAAAAACTAGAAACAAGAAAAAAGTGTTCATATATTCTTTAAAGTATGATTTATTAATATATTATTATTGCATTTAGTTATACTGTCTATTAAATAATAAAGTAAATTTGAATAGTCATGAAGTGGGTATACTTGTTTATTTTGTGGTAATACTTAAATCATGGCTGAATATTTGATAAATACAGGATATAGAGTGTCTTCAACATTTTTCATAGTTTCTTCATTGTTTGAATTTATAACTGTCAAATCTAAAAACACAGTTTCACATAAATACATACTATAAAATGGCAGAAGTATGTTTAAGCCAACTTTAGAAATTGCTGCAAATTCTGTCAAAATATAAATCAAAATTTATTTAATGATTTAAAAATTTTTAGTGTATTTATCTTACACAATAGGTCTCATTATAAACTTTTCTTACCCTACCCTCTAGTGTTCCCCTCCTACTTCTGCTGAACAGTTTGCTTTTCACGAGTAGCTCCCTCCAGCTTTCATGTCTTTTTATTTCCCTTTCAGATCAGTTCTAAATTATTTTCTCTATCTGTGAAGGGTTGATCTAATTATTCGTTATCAATAAAAACTTGGGTGTCAGATAAGAACCTGAATGATCAGAACCAGTGGCCTCCTGTCTTTTTCATTCTTCCATCCCAAAGATCCAAGACCCTCTCTAAGCCCTGCCCTACTACTTACTGCCTCTCTATGTGTCCTCACTCCTCCAACACCACTATGGCTAATTTTGGTCAATTAGTAACTAGCTCTGTACTCTGACTTAAAGCAAACTTTATTGTCAGAATGCGATCAAAATATCACACAGCATATCTGTTTAATTCTTTATCTACTTATCTATCGATCTATTTGTTTATTGTGTGTTTGTGTGTGTGTGCGAGAGAAAGAGAGACAACACAAGTGTGGGGGTTAGAAGTAGACTCGCAGGACTTGGTTCTTTGCTTCCATTGTTTGGGTTCCAGGGATTGAATTCAGTGTCAGGATTGATCGCAGGCATAACGGCTCACTGAGCCATTTCCTCAGACCTTTCATTTCTTCTTTTCAATAGTTCCCTTCCCTGCCAATCTTTAGTTGTCAAGAAATCCTCAGGAGGAGTGGGCTTCACAATGTCCCTCATTACAGGTAGGGACCTGTAAGGTTTTGCTAACTCAGTATTATTCAGATTTCATGCAGGTAACACGGCTGCTTGAGTTCTGGAGGGCTTCCTCCAGTTTCTATACCTTCCAGCTCCTCCTCCATGATGTGCTCTGAGCTTTGGAAGGGGCGAGAGAGATACTCCTCTCATGACCGAGAACTCATCCCTCACATATTTCATCACTGAGTTCATTACACTTTGTGTGAGCCTCTCCAGTTACAAGCTGGGGATCTTTGCTCATCTCTCTACCTACACGCAGAATAACTTCTAGAAGACCTCTTTTCATTTCTAAATACTGATGAATCTTTTATTGTAGTATGGAGGAGCGGCAGGCTGTGTCCCACTGCCAGGCTAGCTTATACCCTGAAATAACAACACACAAACTGTATTCATTTAAACACTGCCTGGCCATTATATCTAGCCTCTTCTTGGCTAATTCTTACATATTCGTTTAAACCATCTCCATTAATGTGTATCACCACTTGACTGTGGCTTACGGGCATGAGTCTAACCAGCGTCCTTCTCGGGGAGGAGAGCCATGACGTCTGCCACACTGTCTTCTTCCTCCCAGCATCCAGTTCTGTCTTCCCCGCCTATCTAAGTTCTGCCCTATCAAAAGGTTGAGTCAGTTTCTTTATTTGACCAATGATAGCAACACATAGACATCCTACACCATTTTATATAATATAAAATCTAACATATTGACTTACCATTTGTTTTTGTTCCTACCATTCTGAATGTCAAAATGTCATAACAATTTTACTCTTATAAAATAGTGTAAAAATGTGTTTCCCATGTACAAATCAGAAGCACTCATATGAAGTAAATCCCATTCTCCTGAAGCAATATGGTTAATTTATATCCTATCCAACGTTGACTTCCAGTTTTTCAAAATTTCAAGATGTACAATTGCAGGTATTCTTTTTACAAACAATTTAAAAGACATGAGAATGGCAGCATGTCAAGACCATCTGTCTCTGAGAAATTTTTAAAAATAAGTGAAATAAAAATAATGTTCAGAAATAGATGCCCATGTTTGTAAACTGAGGGAAATTGATGAGCATCTGTGTTTTTTGTTTGTTTGTTGTTTTGTCTCTTCCCTTATAGTGGAGCAAATTAAAAGCAGTAATCACCATTCTGCTTTGCCATTATTTTAAATGTGCTGTGACTATCCCACACAGCCATTCCAAATAATTCCTTGTGATCAGCCAGGACATTTGAAGACTATGAGAATGAATACCCAGCTGTTTTGCAAACTAAAATACTTTAATAATAACAAATAGGTATTCTTTCCTTTTGTCTCCAGCATTGGGCATGTTATGGCTATAGCTCAATTTGTTAATGATCTTTTAAGATAGATAGATAGATAGATAGATAGATAGATAGATAGATAGATAGATAGAACACATACATGCCAAGTCTTTGTAAAAGTCTTCCATTTGGCTTTAGTTTTGTTTAAAACTATAGATTGCTATTTGCTGCCTGCCAACTACAGAATAATTTCAAGTTCGATGCTCTTATAATGTGTTCTTGAAGTAAACAGAAAATAAAACCTTTTAAAGAAGATAATATAATGCATAATATTTTCTTTGCATTTCATGGCTACAATAGTTTGGATAGAATGATATCAAATTGCTAAACAAATCGATGGGGAAATATTTCCTCTAAGAAATGTTTTGTAATGATTTCCCCCCCTTTGGCTATAACTATACCAAATATGTTTCCAAAATGGCTGAGATCTATAAAAAGGTGGTATGTATAAATATAACATTTGAACACAAAATTCAGATTTCTAGGAAATTCAACAAGATGTGAATGTTTGAAGTCAATTTAAAATAATTAAGAAGAGAGTTTATTAAGTTTGCCAGATCTCTTGCACTCTAAAATATAGTATTTTTTCTCCTTTGTGTATTTGAATTACCCATCATTTATGTGGCAGAGGAGAAGGGTTCTAAAGTAGAGTAAATCTGTGTTTATTTTAGAGAGTCAAGCGTCCTTTTGAAGATGCAAATGACTTTTTGTCTGTGCTAGCAGAAGGATGTGTTGATCGACATGAAAATAACAACGAAAAAGAGACAATTATTTATGCAACTCTGCCACCTTGCCTATATCAACTAGAAGGGCAGTCAGGCATAGTCCGTTATCAGGAAAAACAGACAAAAGTCTTTTTCTTATTCAGTCACAGACATTCTCATTTTCTAAAAGCTGCTTGGGAAACTTGTTTTCTTTCCTCTTCCCTCACGGGTGCATTGAATGCACTCCCAGACGTCCTCTCCATTCTGTCCTTTTCTACCTCACACAGAGAAATGCACTCCGTATAGACACAGCTGCTGAGATGTGTAAACCTTACATTTCTTTAGAATAAATAGAAGCCCACCAGGGCAAGCAAGCCTCCTCCTAGACTGGGGGATGGGAGAGCAAAGGGTTGGGTTGACATCTGACATTGCTCTGCCATTCTTACATTTTGTTTATTTAAGTCACTGGTTACAAACCCAGATATGTAGTGTTCAGCCCCGAAACCATATACACACAGCAGCAAGATGGACTCAGCAGGTTTTAACTATATATTTGTGCATATGCGCACACGCGTGTGTGTGTGTGTGTGTGTGTGTGTGTGTGTAAGAAAAATAAAGAAAAAGAGGCAATCAATTTGAGAATGAAGGAGTCCTTGAAAGGCCTAGAGGGGGAGAAAGTGAAGTAATTCTAATTTTGATTGATAATATAATTTTTTAAAAAAATCTTGAATTGTATGAATGCAAACACAAGGGATAGTAATATGGGGAAGGGTGCAGTCCCAAACAAACCACATAGTCTCAATTGAGTCAATAAAAATCACTCAGGTTTCTAGCTGATCAATAGTTAGTGTAAATCCTGGCAAAAGGATTTTTCACAAAGTAGTCTATCTGTCAGATAAAATCAAGAACTGCTGATCAAAGAATGTTCTCCAAAAAGAGGAATTATTCTGTTAATTGGAAGGTGTTTGATAAACAGAAGTTAAAGTCTAGAGCAAAAATGTATGGGAAAGAAAAGCCAGGGCATACCAAGGCCACAGCCTCTCACACCTTCTGGCTGTAAGCTGGGGTAGATACTGAATCCTCCTGGATGCAATAGGGGGTTGCTTGATGTTCAGCAGGAACCCAACAAATCCAACTTGGATATATATAATAAATGACTTATTTATGTTTAAAATAAACTTGGGTCATTGGTCTTAAAAGTTCCTAGAGATGATTAATGTGTCAAGGCAAACATGTTCTTACTTGCCTTAGTAATTAGTAGACTAATTAAATTCCATTTTTTATGATTTTTTTAAACTTAGAACATAGAAAGGGAGAGGGAACAGCCTACTTTAAAAGAAATATCTTTCAGAAGTCTTATGATCACGTGTTCATGGTTTATCTCAAGTACTTCATAAAGTTTCTTTAAGGCTTACTATTCTCAACGATAAATTTAGGAATGCAGTTTAGCTCTCTCATAAAGAAGGTACATTTGACAAAATAAGATGTGCATACCACGGCATACATTGCAGATGACATGGATGTCTTGTGTCCTCATGTTCATCATCTGTGCCAAGTGTTTCGTGTGTGTAAGCATGCATGTATGCACATGGACTACACAGGACTACTTTGCCTGTCTCTGTGACAAGATACCTGAAAAGAACCTGAAGAAAGGAGGACTTCGTTCTGACTCACAGGTTGAAGGCAAAATGTATCATGGCAGGAAAGCATGAAGAGAGATGGACGCTGTGCTCTGGTCCTCAGCTCTTTGTCTCTCTTCCAGTCAGGAATCCAGCCTGGAGACTGGCATTGTTCACAATAAGGGATGGGTCTTCCCCAGTGAAATTAACCCATGTAGAAACTGCCTCACAGAGATGTCCAGAAGTTTGCTTCTGTGAATGAAACCTTCTTAAAAGAAGCTCCATCTGGTTGTGAATGAACACTCCTGAGAAGATTCTATGTCTACAGACGGGCTGGTTAGAATTTCAATACTGTGGAGATTGCAGTGTTTGAGGATCAGAGGCCAATGGCTAATTACCTTATCTTGGGCTGAGTTCTAGCCCTCTGGAATAGTTATTCATGGCCTCCTCAACCTCCAACCTCCAACCTTGAGTTAGAACTAACATCTTGTGACAATAGATTAAAAAAAAAAAAAAAAAAACTTTTGAAAATCTATTGACTCAGCAGGCAACAAACTTCTACCAACCTCAGAAAATTCCATCACAGAGCATCATAGGTACAGAATAGCTCCCTATATCCCCTGTACCCACCAATGCATTTTAAACTTGTTTTGATTTATAACTTTCTCTGGTCTTTAAAACTATTAGAAAAAATTCTTGAAACTACTTCCACACTGGGACTTGGGATTTGGGGTAGGCTAAATCTGTGTTCCTGGGCCATGGTCAAGAACAACGACTCTAGAATATACTATATCTCTTATTCCCTTTAAGATGGCAGCTGTGGTTTTTATATGGACATTTCCATGATAATCAATTCCATCAAACAGATAATTAAGACTTATATCTTAATTATATATATAACTATCTATCTCTCTACCCACCTACCTACCTAACTGCTGAAGGAAAAAAGTTCTCTCCAAAGACATGGATAATATGAACGTAATTCTGCCTGACTCATGATAGCCCTGGAAACTGTAATTCAGAAACACAGATGTGGATGAATTGTGTAGCTGATTGTTCTCCCAGAAAAACAAAAACAAAAACAAAAAGTGTAATTATTCAGCCACAGATAAGGCTGCACTTCTGGGTTCTAAAGGCAGGCACCACAGACAGGCCCTCGGGTACAAAGGGCCCCATGTGACCCACATGCGCGCATGGGTGGTTACATCCACATATGACTCAGCTAAAACCCTTATGTGCATGCGTGAGTCGTCCATCTGTGTCATCAGTGTATAATGTAGTCACCCCCAACCCCCTGTGAGCATGTGCTAAGCAGCTTTTAAAAGCTGGACACTTTCTCTTTCTCTCTCTCTCTCTCTCTCTCTCTCTCTCTCTCTCTCTCTCCCTCCACACCGACCTACAGGCCTGTAAGCACCCCCTCTAATAAACTCCTAAGTGGATTTGTTTGTGTTCCATGTTTCCTTCTCACTCGCGCCAGGTCATTTCAGAAAGTGTATGATCAATTTGACTCTTGAGCAAGAAAGTCAGGTGCAATGGAAATCAGAGAGCCAGAGTGCCTCCCACATGCTTGGCTCTGGATCAAACCAGAGAAGCTAAGTCAGAGTCTGAGGGCTGAGCTTGAAAGGATAAAACCAAGACGAAAACAGAGCTAAGGTTCAAACAGATAGACTGGACCTGATCACTGTCCACTGCCTTCAGCAAGGAGACAGAGCTGCGATTCAAATGGCAATTTGAATGGCCATTTACCTTGGGCATAGGGTAAAGAAGCCTCATCTCCGAAGCTTGTGGTTGTGGGGAGTCCATTAAAATCAGTTCATTTCCTGGACACTTGTGCAAACTTCTGAGTGATTTTTTTGTAAGCCAGGGCCCAGAAGGGACCTTGGAAAGCTGCTGACCACTAAGTGCAGTTAGGAAAGCATAGAAGCTTTCCAGAAAAGAACTCATCAAACTGAAGAGTTTTTCCAGCTGTCCCTGTGTCCTAATGATTAATGGAATGATGTCGCTGACGAGCAGAACAGATAAGTGTGATGAACTACCCAAGGCCTATTGAAGACTTTTACACCAGAGTTTGAACAATGCACTTAAGAGTCTTTTACCAACAACAAAATTTCCCTTTCCAGTTTTATTTATTGTGTTTCTCTTTAGTGCAGAGAGCTCACATTTGCATTGCTAATAGCCCTCTTTCAAAGTTTGTTGACATTTCAGCAGATCTTTAATGTGGATGAATGTTAAAACACCCTTGGGCAAAGTCAGTTCCCCAACCTGAACTGGGCAACCTCTCAGCTGCCTTGTGAATGCAGCAGAATCCTCAGAGAAACCCTGAGTCCTCAACACTGAGTGCACACACACTGACCAGGTCACTGGGAAGGGGGCTAAATGCACCGCCCCAAAATATGTCACTCTGGGAAAAAGAGTATGTTATGTTAAAGACTCTTGAAAACTAGCAAATACAAAGCAGGCCTTCTGATCTTCCATTTTCCTCCAAAAGAATTAATCCTGCAACTGTAAGGCCCTGCAAGAGAAAACTAGTTCCTTCTGGTAAAGAGAAAGAGTTGCCTGGCCTGGGTGGAAAATGAACATTCCAAGTACTCAAGAAATAAAATAATTAATCCATTTGTTATATTAATCACCTGGCCAAAGGCCAAGGAACCATTCTTAGGTCCAGGGGCCCCCAAAATAACCATGTTGCTGACAATGTCCTAAGGTGACTGCCCTGGCCTAACCCAGAATTCTTACCAGGTAAACAAAAACCTAAACTCAGCATTCCTCAGGAATCCCCTAAAGCAGTTTTCTGTTTGTCCACTATTTCTTTTCCCTGACTCCAAAGGTCAATTACCTTGGACAAATGGCACCTAATTCAAGATAACCCCAAAAGAGCCTGCAACAGATCAAAGTCCCCACACTAACTCCCAGGCTATTCTGCCAGTATGCCACCTCCCACTGCTAACTGCCCCCAATAAAACTGACAAAGCTTCTCCTTGTTGGTGTTCTCTCCTCTCTGAGGTAGTCCAGCAGTTTCCCCCCTCAATAAACTGATCTTTCTACCTATGAAGTAGTCTAGTTCAGTGATCTTGCTGCATCTCCAAACAGAAGACAGGACCACTCTTAGGAATAGCCCTTACTTTTACCTTAAGCTATGGTAAAGAGGTAGGAAAATAATTATCCCTATGATGAGATTCTGAACTTCTTTTCTTCTGAGAATTCCTGCCACCTATCAGTGACTCCATGACAGGTGATGGGGCAGTCATGTTAATTTGTAAAGCCATACAATTTTCAAATTTCTCAGAAATGTATATCCTTTTCTTTTTTCTTGATATCGCTTTCCTAAAGTCATCCTCCTCCAATTTGAGCCCCTGCTGCTATAGAGAAGACAGGGATCACTGCACCAATGCTAATCTTGAGAACCCATCAAGAATAAGACCACTACCACAATCTTAAGCCACACTTTAATTAAATGCTGGCAAGGAAGATGAGCTTTGGCCAGGACCACTCCTCGGTTCTCAGGAAATGGCCATGAGTCACATTTTGCAGAGGCTTAAAAAGGTAAACCTCATAATTCACCACATTTCCCATCAGGTCCAATCAGGGACAAGCATACATCCTGATGTATTTCCTATGTACCTTCAGTCTACATCCAATCAGGGACTAGCATGCATCCTGACATATTTCCTGGCCACGTGAAGCTGCTGAGATTTATAACTTACCTGCTCTGGGAGTTTTTCTTAAACACTACTAAAATTGTCCTGTCTGAATAAAATTTAACTTTGCTTGGCTTTCAAATTTTATTTTCTTTTAATTCTTTAATTGATAAAGAAATCAACCTGTTCCTACACCCCTAGCAAGTATCAGCAGACAGTAAAATTCTATGGGAAAAGTGTGTCTTCCCTGTACAAAAAACACAGACACAATCTCCTCACCAGAGGAGAGATGGAATGAGAGACATCTATGCAGACAGACCTTGTTACACTAACCCTCATCTGCTTGATCATGTTTATACAGTTGACTGTGCTGACCCCAGCTCCTTGTGATATCACCCATTAGTTCTTCTTGTACATCTTACTGCATAAGCTTTAGGCTCTGTTTCTTACAGGTCTTCATTTTCCTGTGGAGACTGTGAAAAAAAATCTGTTTGTCTTGCCAATCTCTTCTATATCAATGTAATATTCAGGCCGCACTGTTACTGCAGAAATTGGAAATCCCTTAGGGCATTCTTAGTCTCATTGAAAGACCCCAGAGGGATGCCTTCCTTCCGGAGAGACCCCGTGCCCAAGGATCAATCGAGACCACTCATACGGATGCAAACAGCAAGAGGTTTTATTAGGATACACAGGTACCTGGGGTGACAAAGTCTCTCGGAGGACTTGCGCGCTGTCAGGCTGGGGCGAGGGGTTTTTATAGGAGAGCAAAAGTGCGGATACAGAAGCGAGATGCATGGTTACAGGAATTTCCATTGGTCAATTCAAATAAGGCTATTCGCTCATGCTGAGTGGCAAATTCTTGGCCTTTCACCTAAATAACAAGGAGGGGGTTGCCCAGAGGCTTTCCATTCTTCTTATCTCTTCCTCCTTCCCCTAGCTGGAGACCAGATGTCTGATTGTAGATATCCTGACTCATTCTTCCTCCCTCCCCTGGCTGGAGACCAGATGTCTGACTCATGACAAGCCCTGACAAAGGCATTACTGCTACTAGCATCCAGAGTGGTATTTTCTTCTTTTTCTTTTTCATTATAAATAAAAGAATTTGAAAACAAAAGGAAGTTTGAGGACAATGTTATTACGCAAGCAAATTATAAATTCTGGTAGTTGCCAGAGGAAGAAGACAGAAACGAAGAAGAGAGAAATCCATGTATTTAACAAAGCAGGCATGTGCCGTTCAGTAATGGGTTTCGGCAAGCATGGTAGACAAGCAGATGCACTGCAGAAAAATGTGTTTCAGAGACAAAGAGGTGGGAAGCTCAGTGTCCAGGAAAACATGCCCAGTCTTTGGCCACAGTAAAAGAGAAAAAGAGATAAATAAAGAGAAGGCAAAGTTATGCTTTCACTCAGAAAAGCAAGCTCTGCAGTCCTCAAGTCTCTTTGTAGGTGTCAGCAAGCCTGCCTTCTGAAGGCGGGGCTCCTGGGAAGAACAAGTATGTTATCTCATTAAAGAGACAATTTGTTGCGGGAACTCCTTCAGCCAATAGCCTTTACAGTGTTGGCCCACTTTGGGCAGGGTCTCATGTACTATAAATCCGAATGTAAAAACATACATGGTCCCTTCGTTGCTGGATTCAGTTCCAGTTCCCTGCACAAACAAAGGACTGCAGATCACTACTATTTCTGTGAGTTTACCCTCTAATAAATTAACCTTTATTATGCTCCATTATGGGCTAGTGTGCAAATCTTTCGCACTGCAACAATAATAGGCGACTCGCCTAGTATGCCTTGAGGAAGACTAGTTTTCCTGATGGGTGGACTCCTGGCCAGGTGATTGGTAGGCCCAGCTAGATTAATTCTTAAAGGATGAGAAAATAACTATGTGGTATTTGGGATAGTTTAGAATGTTTGGTCTCTACCCAGGGCCTTGTGAGTTTTTTGTTTGCTTGCTTGCTTGTTTTGACCAGAAGGAAGTACTTTTGCCTTAATAGGACCCAGATACATCCACTTTTTAGTATAGTGGTTAAAATCTAAGATGGCGCCTCCCTTTCGGGAGTTAACCAGGGAAACAAAAGGTTGAGTACCAAGTCCATAAGGGAGGAATCCTTCTGCAACATTCTCCAAGCCTGTCTCCCTTCCTAACTATACCACAGACCTGATACAGGTATAAGTAAGTTCTTCATTTCTTGTCATCATGCATAGGAACTTGAAAAATGTACAACTGAGCACATGACACACAGAAGTCAGGAAAATGCTTTTCATGTTTGCCAAATATAAGTGTTCATATTCCATGTGCATGTACATAACTCAAATTAAAGCTTCATGGAATAGGACTTACCTGTATGATATACTGATTCTAACACACTCCGCCATTTCCAATCTTGGCATCTTTTGTTGGTTAAGCATTATTTTCTCCATGGTACTATGGAACAGCCAACTGGAAATTAACATCTACTAGTAGATCTCAATGTGCAGTTTGAAAAACTGTCTTAGAACAACCAGAACAACCCTCTCTTTATAAGTGGAAAGTTAAAGGCTTAAGCCCTATTTCCAATGTCATGTAGTAAGTGACAAGGTAAAGTTGGTCAAGTTCTGACCTAGCTGGTTTTATAAATCCTCCATATTGCTCAAGTTTAATCGAGGTTCCTCTGTCTTCTCCCCATGAACTGGAAGTTTGCTGTGAATAGTATATATTCATATCAATATTCCCCAACCCAGAATGGGCAGTGCAAATTATCAGGCCCACTGAAAGATATGCTCATGAGGTAAGCAGTCTAAAATGAAAATATTGACATCAAAGTAGCCATAGATGCTCCTTCTCCCATCTGAGGAAACTCAATTCTGTTCATTATGCTAATCATATCAAAAGGGTATAGTAGGCCTACAATAATGAAGATATCATGGATTAAGTAGCTTTCAGGAATAAAGTTCTATTCTCTTACAATTCAAGGTCTGAAATCAAGTTGTCAATGGTTGTGGTCTCTTTTCTTCCTTCCTTTCTTTCTTATTTTCTTTTTTGTTTTGTTTTGTTTTTCGAGACAAGATTTCTCTGTATCTATAGAACGAGTCCTGGAAATAGCTCTTGTAAACAAGGCTGGCTTTGAGCTCACAGAGATCCACCTGCCTCTGCCTCCCAAGTGCTGGGATTAAAGGCATGCACCATCACCATGCAGCAGTTATGGTCTCTTTTATGACTTCTAGTTGCTGCCAGAAATCCTCCTTTTTCCCCTCCTTGTAGATCCCTTAGACCAATCTTCATCTCTATTGTCGTTTTTTGAATTTATTTCTTCTTGCCATGACCAAAAACATGGCAGAAACAGCGTAAGGAAGAAGGGCTTATTCTGGCATACATTTCAGACGATATAGCCCATTGTGTCAGGCAAGAAATGGCAGTGAGAACAATGCACAGCTTTTGTAAGGGGAACATGAGATAGCTTGTTCACCTCCTAGTGAATCAGGAAACAGAGAACTTGAACCAGAGAGGGGACACTTAAGGGCCTAATTTTACCAGCCAAGCATCACCGCTTAAACATTACATGGCCTCCAAAACAATGCCTCTAGCTGGAGACCATGTGTTCAGATATGTGAGCCTACGGGAGACTATTTCATACTCAGCTCTAACACATTCCATTCTCTCAGTGTCTATTTACAGACTCCCCCTCCTCTTATTAGGACACCAGTCAGGGGATGAGGACCAATATTAAGTCTGACTTAACTAGATTTTTAACAGTTCTGCCACAAACAGTATCTTATTCATGAGTGTAAAAAGCTAGAACTTGAAAATATAGAAATAGAAAACTAGGGGACACACCCTTCTCTCCAATAGACATTAAAGCATTTTACATTAAAAGAAGCTGCACACATCTGGAAGAGATGAAACTGAAGGGGTAGGTAGAAAGAGGAGAAGAACAATGAATTGTTTTCAGGAGAAAAAGGTGAGAACTGATTGGTTGCTAAGATACAGAAAAATAATGAGTGACATGATACATTGCCTTGAGTATTATATGTCATTCTCCAATTTTATAGTGATCCCCAACCTTTGTAATGCTGTGACCCTTCAATACAGTTCTTCATGTTGTGGTGACCCCCAAACATAAAATTGTTTTGTTGCTACTTCACAGCTGTAATTTTCCTGCTATTATGAATTGTATGGTAAATATCTGTTTTCAGATGGCCATAGGCGACCCCGATGAAAGAAAGGGGTCGTTTAACTCACCAAGGAGGTCATGAACCACACAGATAGAGAACCACTGCTTCTGTGCCTACTCCAGAGATTTCTACGATACAAATGTTAAGCTAGCTTCCAAAACTTTCTTCAAATCATATTAAGGATGATTTAAGATATTACGTGTTTTCAGGAAGCAGCTCATGAGCGACCTACCCTTATAAATAGAAGCTAGTGTTTGCATCAAGGGAAGTTTTAATGTGGGATGATATAGACTGAATTTTAACAGTCTTAGTACTATGCAGAAAAAAATGGCAGCAAGAAGGAAAGACAGTGCTACTATGTTGACTTTACTGAAGATGCTCACCACAGTGCTGTTTGTGTGGTAATGCCAGTTACAGAACACTGATTCAGCAGCATGGAACTGATGCTTCTATATATTAATTATTATTTTAGTGTAAAACATAATTATTTTAAACAAAATAATTGCTATTTGAGGGCAATATAATTTTTTTCTAAAATTTTGTATAATCATTTTTATTTTCAATTAATATTCCTATGAACCCACACCCATTCAGTTATTTATCCATTCAGCAATGTATTCAGAATCCAAAGAGTATTAGGTACAGTTCTCTATCTCCTTATATTGATACAATCTGTTAAATGCATAAATATTTTTACTCATAGAAATACATAAAGAAAATATTATAAAAATAGAGGGAAAGATTATATTTATGGGTGAATGTATTCACATATATATGGGTATACTAGCATTCAATTATTGTGTACATTTTAAAATACATAAGTTTGGTTGCTTTTTATGAGTTGTCTTATAGAATTGGCATCCTTACATATTAAAGGTAGCTCTCATTCGTTTGGCGAAATGCATTTCTCACAAGCACACAGAACACACATATGAAAAAGTACCTGTGACTGTATCAAAAGATGAGAGGCTTTTTCGTACTGTATGAGCACCTAAGGAATAGGGAAGATTTCTGTAAACATCTCATGTGCATAAACCTAAATTTCCTTGAAAGCAAAAATCCAGATATTAATATGAGGACTATTTCTCTCTCCCTAACCCTATTCTGTGTGTGTGTCTGTCTGACTGTGTTGTGTCTGTCTGTGTGTGTCTGTCTGTATGTGTGTGTGCCTGTGTGTATGTGTGTCTGTCTATGTGTGTGTGTGTACGTCTGTGTGTGTGTCTGTGTGTGTGTCTGTTTGTCTAGGTGTGTGTGCATATGTCTGTGTGTGTGTCTGTATATGTCTATCTGTGTGTGTCTGTCTGTGCTTCTGTGTATGTGTGCCTATGTGTGTTTGTGTATGTGTCTGTCTGTCTGTGTTTCCGTTTGTGTGTGTGTGCATAAATGAGTAGACGACAGGATAACATTGGGTATGACTTCTCAGAAACTCTACATTTTTGAGACAGGATCTTTCATTCTCACTGACTTAGAACTTGCCAAGTGGGTCAAAACATTTGGCCAGTAAAGTTTTACTCCAGGATGCCTTCTCTGCTCTGGGTCTGCATGCACACACCACCACACAGGCCTCTTTTAATGTTATGAAATTATGATGCTAAAACTCAAGACCCAATGTGTGCAAGACATACCTTTTACAGAATGAGCTATTTTCCCAGCCCCCTTCATACATTAAATATGTTAGTCTTTATGTAAATCCTTTTTCTTTTTGTTTTCTATATTAATTTTTTAATTGTTCTTCAATGTGAAATTTTAGTTTTGTGGTTTTAGTGAAATGTTAAGTTTCATTGCTGGGAAGGTTAAGGATAACACTAATCTATGGATATATAAACATGAAAATTGAGAATAAAGTTTGACAACATGAGAATTTAGCAAATCAAAAATAGTCTATGTAGAAAGGATCATATAGCTCCTCAAGCATTTGGAAAACTGAATGTCTCTGCTATTTTCTAATGGAATAATTTTGTAATTATAATTTTACATATAATTATACAATTTACAGAATTATAATTTTGTAATTCTAAGTTTCTGTATAAAAGAAAACTGATCATCGATAGCTTTGGCAGTGTGGTAGGAGTAGTCTTGGTAGAGGGGTGCATATGTGTACAATTTATTATTTGACTAGGGCTGAATGGAAACTTAATAGTCAGATCTGAATTAATGGGAGAAGACAGAAATGCAGGGGAGGAGATGTACCACTTACTTTTTTGTTGCTGTGATAAAAACCATGCCCAAAAACAACTCAGAAAAAAAGTGTGCTTTGACTTATGGCTCCAGAGGGATAAGAGTCCATCACAGTCAGGAGGTATATCAGCAAACACTGCCATAGCAAGAAGCTGAGAGTTCACATCTCAACCACGTACCGGAAGGGAAGAGACAGAGCTGAAGGTATAGCAAGGCTAAAACCCCTCAAATACCACCCCCAGCAAATTTCTCCAGCATGGGTCTGTCTCCCCTAAACAGCACTACCACTAGAGACAAAATGTTCAGACATATCAGCTGGTTGGACACACTTCTCATTCAAAGCACCACAGTATGGGTGCACAGAGGATGCACTTTTAAAATGGGGCCAGGCTTAAAAATCTTTTGGCTACGAATTCTATTAATGTATCAGCCCAAAACCTTTAAAGTGAGTGATGAAGCAGTAGAGGCAGTTTCTGCAGAAGGAGATATGGTCATTATACAGTATTCTTTTCTCCTATTTGTGCTGTCTTAAGTTTGACCATTCACCAAGACCTTCATTTAGAAATGTATGGCAGATGAAGAGATATTAGTAATAATAACTTTTATGAGAAATGATTAATGGTTTTTAACATGCTTTCATGCAATATATTTTATTGTGTCTTGACAAGTATCTCTTAAAAACAGATAGACCAAGTCTCATTTTGTTCTGTGTTTTATTCATCACGTGACTAGGGGATGAACAATTTAACATGGAATGGATTGCCCTCTTTTGAGGTCAACTGGAGCATTGCTTTTCAAAGCTGTGTTCTGACAATAATTATTTTTATGGGAACTGGATGTGCAAACATCATTCCTTAGTCTAGGAGTTTGGGATTTCCTGGTACAAGCTCTGTATTATTCCCTAAGTAGGATATACAGACTTCTAGCTTTTGTTTCACCTTGTAACAACTGTTGATACTTTTCCTTGTGTATGAAAACATGGGGCTAATCTTCTTACCTGTAGACCAAGGCTTAGACATAGTCAAGATACATTCTTTGGATTCTTATTAGTATACTGATGCATACAATGTCAGAAAAAAATGTGCCCATCCCAATCAGTGAGGTATAAGCAACCCTGAGTATTTTTAGAAGGTGGATTTCTACAGTTATTCCACTATACAGAGATCTCTACAATATCTGTCTTCATTTAGCCCACCTTGTCCCGAGAATTCCTATCAGCGCAGCAGCTATGTAAGTAACCCTGACCTAGGATTTCCCACCATTCATAAGTAGCAGAATGGCCTCTCAAGATTTGAAATTTTAGGGGGGCAAAAATGCCATTTTGCATTCTTGTATGCTAGACTATATGAGTAAGGATTAATTCCCTTTACCTTGCTGGGGTATGGATAAGACAGGATAGATAAAGAAGCAAGCTTCCTTGCAATTTCCTTTTAATTGTAACCATGGGAGGAGATTCCAGAAATTATGCTCTAAACCAGCAGTTCTCAACCTGTAGGTCACGACCCCTTTGGGGAGTCCTATGTCAAGTATCCTGCATTATCTGTTATTTACGTTATAATTTACAACATCACCAAAATTACAGGTTTTTTTTTTTCGGGGGAGGGGTTGGGTTTTGAGACAGGTTTTTCTGTAGCTTTGGAGCCTGTCCTGGAACTAGGTCTTGTAGATCAGGCAAAATTATAGTTTTGAAGTAGCAATGCAATTTTTTGGTTGGGGGGTCACCAAGACATGAGGAACTGTGTTAAAGGGTCACAGTGCTAGGAAGGTTGAGAACCATTGAGCTCAAAGGAGAATTCACACTAGAGCATAGGCAGAACAAAGAAATCATCAGGTTTAGTTTTAACAGGTAAGAAAGCAAACAAAGTGGACCCTCCAGAGTGGAGGAGGTCAAATCTAGTGGCAATGACCTAGAAATACCTCTGGGGTTCGGACCTTTGAGTCCTGGTCTACCATTCTTCCCACCCTGGGGCAGGGAATAGTCTACTTCCTGAAATAGGTGGAGACTTTCGTAGAAGTGACCCTTACCCACAATTCACCTATTATAATTAGATTTAAAAAAATATGTAAAAAGGTAGAACTACTTGTAAGCTGAGAAGTTTATTAGGGCGAAGGGCAATGATGCCTTGGATATGCTACTGGGGGTGCGGCTTTGTGAGAGTTGGTTGGAGCCTACTGAGACCAGCTTTGCTGTTTGTCCCAGACCCCTGGCCATCCTCTCACCCAGTCAGCTAAGCTATCTTATACTCATTTCCAAGTCCACTTATTTCTCAGTATTCTCTTAACCCTGCTGTTTTAACCCTAACATTTGTTTGTAACATTTATCAGAAAAATTTAAGTCTCAGAATCTCATCTAACCATATCAATATAAGATTGCAAAAACTTAAAACTGTCGCTGTTTAATGTATTCAAAGTTTACACCACATTCAAAATGTTTATTCATCTGTTTTAGAGCTGCTTGCTGATGCGCTTTAAAAGCTGTATTATTTCTGTAAAGATGCCCAAGATTAAAAACACTGATTACAGCTTATGCTGGAAAAGATAAGGGGTAAAGGGAGCACTCCCCCACTGCTGATGGGAGTACAAACTGGTGCAGCCACTATGGAAATCAGTATGGCGATTTCTCAGAAAATTAGGAAACAATCTACCTCAAGACCCAGCAATACTACTTTTGGGTATATACCCAAAGGATGTTCAATCATACCACAAGGACATGTGTTCAACTATGTTCATAGCAGCATTATTTGTCACAACCAGAACTTGTAAACTACCTAAATGTCCCTTGGGCCAAGAATGAATAAAGAAAATGTTACATTTACATAATGGAGTACTACACAGCAGAAAAAAATAATGATATCTTGAAATTTATTGGCAAATGGATGGATCTAGAAAACATCATATTGAGTAAGGTAATCCAGACCCAGAAAGACAATATAATATATACTCATTCATAAGTGGCTTTTAGACATAAAGCAAAGAAAGACCAACCTATAATTCACAAACCCAGAGAATCTAGACTACAAAGAGGACCCTAAGAGAAACACATACATGGATCTAATCTACACGGGAAGTAGAAAAAGACAAGATCTTCCAAGTAAATTGGGAGCAGGGGGATCATGGAAGAGGGTAGAAGGGGAAGGGGGAGGAAAGGACGGAAGTGGAGAAAAATACATAGCTCAATAAAAAATAATAAAAAATTATAAATTTTAAAGACTGTATTATTATTTCAAAAAAGTAAAGTGATTAGTGAGATGTAGCACTACCGCATTTCTGCAAGCGTCATTGGTATCTGGCTGAGCAGAAGGACTGAGGTTCTCAGCTTGGGGGTATAATTCAATGGCAGAGTGATTGCCTAGCATTTGTAACCCCCTTTGTTCAAAAGCTAGCACTGTGAAAGGAGGGAGAGGCACTGTGAAAGGAAGGAGGGAGGGAGGGAGGGAATAAGGAAGTTAGATAGGTAGTGGACTATGGTTGCCCCATACTGTGTTTATGGGACTTGAGTTCTAGTACATTTTTTTTTTCACATAGTTGAGAAAATCATGCGAAGGTACAAAATCAGAGGGGAGAGAGTCACTTACTGGTCTGAACCTCTCAGTGTCATTCACAGAGACAGGATCCTCTGGTTTTAGGGCAAAATATCCCAGGAACACAAACTGAACCACCACAAGAGCAAAGAATAATGCACAGTGCATGTATCTTGAGATACAGGTTGGAGAGCAACAACAGGACACATGTAGACACAGAAAGACACAGGAGATGTCTCTGGATCAGCGTACGTGCTCAAATCTAAGAATTATGGGTTGTAATTAAAGCACAATTTAACAGAGGACCCATTAATAGTGAGATATTCTTCTCCAAGAAAATTTTCCACAGTAAAATGAAAACCGTGGTTTGCACATTGCAAATCTTGAAAACAATTCAGAATTTGTAGCCCACTTAGCTCACATAGCTCCTTGCTTTGCTCATATATCCCAGCTCTTTCAGCCATCATAAAAACAATAACTATTCAAGTAAGCTCAATAAATATGCGTTATTAAATTTGAATTTTATGACATAGAATTTGGTTACTTCTCATGTTTTAAGAAGCACAGAATACATGAGTGAATATTTATGTGTATATTTATAATAATGTTTTCCAAAGGACTCATGGAAACTCTCTCAAGGGTATTATTTGTTTGGCAGGGGGAAAAGAATAGCCTGCAATGAAATAAACATAATACATGAGATGTGTTTTCTTCTAAGCAGCATTTAAATGGATTGCAAAACAGAACAAAAATGTTGAAAACATCCAGAATAAAAGTCTTATCTCTCCTCTTACTACTGCTAAACCTTGACACAGTTGTTAAGCAGATTCACTGATAAAATCTTGCAGTTAGTCTGAGAGAAGCTCCGCTGTGCAACCCTGTCCACCATTAATGCTAGATAACTCACCTTCCCAACATGAAGCACATTCAAGCATCCCTTTCCAACTCATGTATGACAGGACCGTCATACAGATTTATTTTACTATTTAATTTTTATAATTATTAAAAATTAGAGAACTCTTGGCTCAAAATCCAAAGGTCATACACACTTACATAAGTAAAATCTTTTTATCACCTTTAATTTCCATGTAACCCAGTGTCTGTTACCAATTTATTTTGCAAGGTGTTTTTTGATATTTGTTTGTTTGTTTTTGTTTTGTTTTTTAACCATAATATGTGAGAACAGGGACTGGCGGTATGGCTTCACACTTGACAACACTGGTTGCTCTCCAGAGGACCCAACATCAATTCCCACCACCCACATGGTGACTTACAACTACCTGTAACTCCAGTCTGAAGTGCCCTTTTCTGGTCTCCAAGGGCACCAAGCATGCACTTGAAATTCAGACATACATGTATTGTAGGAAGGTCACTTGGTCATTACGGCTGCTTGGCAGCTCAACTTGAAATAACCACACAGAAGCTGTATTAATTAATTCACTGCTTGGTCCATTAGCTCTAGTTTCTTATTGGCTAGCTCTTACATCTTAATTTAACCCATCTCATTAACCCATCTCCATTAATCCATGTATCACCACATGGCTCTGCCAACCAGGTAAAATTCTGTTCAGCGTCTGTTTCCCACAGAGCTACATGGCTTCTCTCTGACTTCACCCTCTTTCTCCCAGCATTCAGCCTAGCTTTCCCCACCTAACTAAGTTCTATCTTTCTATAGGTCAAGCAAGGTTCTTTATTCATTAACCAATAAAAAGCAACATATGGACAGAATGACCTTCCACACTATACATGCAGGCAGAATACATATTTTTCATAAAATAATAAATTTAAAAATATACATACATGAGATATTACTTGTATAGTGACTTCACCCAAAAGATAGTGCTCATGAAAATACAACATAAATCAAAGGGGTGAGGCACCACTGAGTGGGAGATACTTTCCTGGCTAAGTGTCCACTGTTCTGAGTTATAACACCATGAATTAAATTACAAATTCTTATACTTAATATAAAAAATAATAGTGCTTGGATTACTTTTGTTCAGTATTACAGCTGAGCTTATTGTGAGATTCATCTATGTTGTATTCAGAAGCTTTTACCATGTTTAAAGACTTTTTGTAGTACAATTCTGCCATCATTTAAACTGTTGACAAACACCCTCTGTGGTAGCACCTTCACTCTATGAACATAAGGCACAGGGTAGTTTTTAAACAAAATAGATCTCTCTCACGGTTCTGGAAGCTGGAAGTTCAAGATCATTGTGTCAGTAGATTTAATGTCTGCCGTGCTTCCTCTTCAAAGATGCCACCTTTTGCTTGTGTGCTCACCTGGCAGAGGAGTGAAGGGTTGATGCTAGTTCTTTTATAAGGGCATTCACCCCATTTGCAAGTCCTCCCCAATAGCATCCCAAAGGCCCTACCTCCAATCCCATCTTCTAAAGAGACATAATCTTAACAAATGCATTTTAGAGGTAAAACCTTGAAACAATAGCATTTAGATTTTTTTTCCAGTTATAATATTGTAAAATAATATTGTATCTGGTCTATATGGACATTTTTGTTGTTGGACCTATTTTTGTCTAAGAGTTGAATCACTGATCAAAAACCATATGTATCTTCAAACCTTAGTTGATAACTGCAAATACTTTTTCCCTTAATTTTACCAGTTTACAAACCTAGAAAAATGATTTAAAGCTTTTTCCTCTGCATCCTTAACAAGCCTTGGTATATTCTCTTTCTCTCTCTCTCTCTCTCTCTCTCTCTCTCTCTCTCTCTCTCTCTTTCTAGGTGTGTGTGTGTGTACACATGTGCATATGCATGTGTGTGTTATTTTGTTTAATGTTAAGGTTGGAATATTCATGTCCTTAATACTAATTTCATTGAACACCTCTTCCTAGGTTTACGAGTCTTTGGACTTCAAAAAGTAGTTTTTCTATTCTCCCAAACTTCACAGGAACATGATATAGGAGACAGTGTCTTAAAACATCCTAGAAAATGTTAATTTTTCTAAAGATTGAAGAACATTATATCATTGTATCAGAAATAAGTGAAAAAAGAATAAGCTACCTGAAAAACATGTAAGTAAAAAATATTAGAAAGAAATATGAGAAAAATAAGAGAACCAACCTAAACACCCCTCAACTAAAGAATGAATCCCCCCCCCCCAAAAAACGTGTACAATGGAGTACTACTCAGTGGTAAAAAAAAAATGACATCTTGAAATTTTCAGGCAAATGGATGAATCTAGAAAAAAAAAACATATCGAGTAAGACAACCCAGACCCAGAAAGACTAATATAGTATGCACACACTCATAAGTGACTTTTAGACATAAAGAAAAGAAAAACCAGCCTACAGTCCACAACTCCCAGAGAACCTAGACAACAAAGAAAACCTTAAAAGAGACATACCTGGAACTACATAGAAAGGAAAAAAAGATAAGACCTCTTGAGTAAATTGTAATGTGGTGCTCACAGGAGATGGTAGAAGGGGAGAGGGAAGGGATGGAGGGGAGCAGACAAAAATGTATAGCTCAATAAAAACAATAAAAAATAAACAGTAAAGGAAAAACTAGCTAGAAATTAGCCAAGCTAAGGTCAGACATTCATAAGTAAGATTAAGTCTCAATGTATTTATTTGTGAGCTGGATAGCAGGCCCTCAAGAGTAAAGAGTTAAAAACAAATAAATAAAAAATAAGAATGTTTTATTTCTACTACTAGAACAAAACTTGGTCTCTTTGAGCAAACAAAAGATGGAAGAGTATTTCACCAGTAGTTTTGCCCTTCATGAAACACCAAGAGTTGTTTTGTGTAAAATGTTTAAGAACTGTGGTATCTGAACTTGTTGTTGAGACACTGGGAGAGCTGAAATCTCAGGGTCAGTATCTGAACATATGTGGTCCTGACGTCTTAACTCTAAAGAACAGTTTTCAGGGTCCTAAGTCAGAGCAAAGAAGGCCATGAGATAGTCTCTGCACACCTGTGAGTCTCAGACTGTTCCTTTGGACTCTGATCAGGGCCATCTGTTCCTCAGTGTTGCCTCCGGACTTCCCAGACCCTCTGTATGCCTGCATTTGTCAGCAGCAAAACTCTTGGTCCAGATTGCAAAATTTTCCTTTATTGGAAGTGTTTCTCTCTCTTCTGGCTTTGTATTTCTTTAGAAAAAATATTAACGGATTGAAAAACTGTAGTTCTTCTAAGGGATTCCTATCCCTGGAAAGAATAGGAGGGAAATGAAATAATTTAAGAAAGTAAGAAATATGAGAAAATGCATACAGCTGTTTTTAAGACGAGAACTACGGTAGGGTATGTCATTCTGTTGAGTAATGACCCAACAGCAAGAGAAAACAGGAGGATGAAAATGAAACAGAGTATGCCACAAGAGCAAAGAAGTTGATCCAGCAAGAGGCAGTGGAATTTGGTGAATGATTGGAAGTGGGTCTACATGAAGGGACATCACATTCACTATATTGAGAAAATTCCATATTCCGATATAGGCTCAGATGCAGATAAATACAAAAGTGGGAAGATGACTTCATTCACCTTGATTGACTCTACTTTTATTCCTGAGATAAGAAATCAAATCCCATGCTGACATTGAAGTGTGGGGGGAAGGGACTGCAGGCCAGATGTACAAAAAAGAACGAATGGAAAATGAACTGACTAGGAAGGTGGTGGGGTTGCCCACCAGTCTAACAGTTGATGTTTATCATCCGCACGTGTGGAGTAAGTGCCCAGTGTTGTTGGTTCTCATTTTTCTGTGACCTAGTTCTACTGCTGAGGAAGAATATAAGACTGTCTTTCCAAAGCTGCCTTTCTAGACAATGCTATCTGTGGAGGCAGGCAGAAGAGAAGGTATATGGGATTTGAGGAGAGAGAATGATCCAGTTATAAGAAAAAGAGAGAGCGAAAAGCTAGACGCCCACATGTAGAAGACCCCTATATCTTGTGCTATATAAAAATCAATTCTAAATAGATCCCAAACCTTAATGGAAGACAGTGCAGTAGGAGAAAACACTTCAAATTCTAGACTTAGATAATGAATTTCTGAAAAGCTTTCTCATCACTGTGGACTTCAAAGCAAGAACTGACAAACGTGATTGCCTCAAACGTAAAACCTTCTACCCCGCCAAAGAAACAAGTGATGGACACAGTCTGCAGAATGGGAGAAAATCTTTGCCAGCTACTCATCCAATAGGAGTTTGATACATAGAACGCATAAAAAAGTAAAGTGTTTAAG
Organism: Myodes glareolus; assembly: GCF_982192425.1. Lineage (NCBI taxonomy): Eukaryota > Metazoa > Chordata > Mammalia > Rodentia > Cricetidae > Myodes > Myodes glareolus. Next base: position 44,353,998 of record NC_142050.1, read on the forward strand.
CACTAACATATCACTAATACAATCAATACAAGAACATGAACTAAATAGGCACTTTCCAAATGAAGGACATAAAAAATAAAATCTTTAGCCCTCAGAGAAATGAAAATTCAGAACTACACTGAGATGCCTCCTCATCCACATCAAAAGGTCTTTTATCAGAATACAGAGAGCAACAGATGTCAATTATAATACAGGGACCCTTACACACAACTAGTAAGAAAAGAAATTAGTGTAGCCACTGTGCAAACCAGTATGGTAGCTCCTCTAGGAACGAAAAGCAGAAGTGCCCTATGATACAACTTCATCTCTCCTGGGCCCACTTCTAAGGATACATCTTCATACCTGTGTTTGTTTTGACACTATTCACAACCACATTGTGGAACAAGCCTTAATGTCTGTCAATGTATGAAAATATCTTTCGTGACAGAAAGGGATGCACAGCCCCATGCTGGCCTCTTCAGCAGCCTGAGGATGTCCCCTTGATCTTGGATGAACCCTGACTGAGGTAAAATGGCATCCTTGGCTTCAATGCAGAGAGCAATATTGGGATGAACCAGTCTGAAGCAGAGTGAGGGTTTACTAAAGATACTTGAATACGGATTTTAAGCATGTTGGTTAAGAGAAAGAGAAGCACTCTGGAAGGAGTGAGATGCACCCAAGAACATGAGTATAACTTCTCTGAGGAAGTGGCACCTCTCCGTCTTTTCAATAATCACACCTATAGTTTGGGTGGGGTTTGAAGACTTAGTTTCCAAGGGCCACTAATGACGAAATGAAGTCACTGGGTGGATTGTGAGGAGCACCTGGCAGTATTGCAATGGTAAGGCAAAGCACTAGATCATGGGATGCAGAAAGTTATCTTTAGCCAGAGTTAATGGTTTCACTTGCGGTACACAGAATATGCCAGTTCTTAAGACTAGCTGATTCTTAGTTTGAAAAAGTATTATGTCTATAAGAACACCCTGCACTACCAATGTTAACTGTGCTATAGTTTTTTTTTAAATATTCTGCTGACAGGAAGCTCCCACCAGACTACCCCATCTCTAGTATGAGAGTTCCTTTCCCTTCCCACGGTCTCATAACTCTCCTGTCTTCATACACAGCTTCAAATGGATAAAGAGAATATAGCATATATACATAGTGGAGCCAACATGGTTCAGCCATAAGTAAGAGTGAAGCTGGGTTTTTCAAGACAATGAAGAGAATAGGGTCATTATATTAAGTGAAATAAGCTAGTTTCAAAAGTCTGTGTTTTCACTTCCTAAATGTAACCCCAGTAGCACAGACACTGAGAGAAACAATTAATAAATGGTACCTCCTGAAACAGAAAAGCTCCTGTAAAGCAAAGTACACGGTCAACAGAACAAAACAACAGCCTGCAGAATGGGAAAAGATCTTCACCAATCCCACATCAGACAGAAGTCTGATCTCCAAAATATACAAAGAACTTAAGAAATTGATCATCAAAAGAACAAATAATCCAATAAAACAAGGAGTAAAGACCTAAACAGAGAACTCTCAACAGAGCAATCAAAAATGGATGAAAGACACTTAAGGAAATGCTCAACATCCTTAGTCATCAGAGAAATACAAATCAAAACAACTCTGAGATTCCATCTTACACCTGTAAGAATGGCCAAGATCCTAAACACTAGTGACAACTTATGCTGGAAAGGTTGTGGGGAAAGGGAAACACCCCTGCATTGCTGGTGGGAATGCAAGCTGGTACAGCCCCTTTGGATGTCAGTATGGTGATTTCTCAGAAAATTATGAAGCAACCTTCCTCAAGACCCAGTAATACCACTTTTGGGTATATATCCAAAAGATGCTCAATTGTGCCACAAGGACATGTGCTCAACAATGTTCATAGCAGCTTTGTTTGTCATAGCCAGAACCTGAAAACAACCTAAATGCCCCTCTATCGAAGAATGAATAAGGAAAATGTGGTACATTTACACAATGGAGTACTACACAGAAAAAAAAAAACAAAAACAAAAACAAAAAAAACCCCAACATCTTGAAGTTTGCAGGAAAATGGACAGAGCTAGGAAACATCATTTTGAGTGAGGTAACTCAAACAAAGAAAGACAATTATCACATGTACTCACTCATAAGTCGTTTTAAAACATAAAGCAAAGAAAACCAGCCTTCAAATCACAATCCCAGAGAACCTAGACAACAATGAGAACACTAAGAGAGACATACATAGATCTAATCTACATGGGTAGTAGAAAAAGACAAACTCTCCTGAGTAAACTGGGAGCATGAGGACCTTGGGAGAGGGTTGAAGGGAAGGGAAGAGGCAGGGAGGGGAGCAGAAAAAAATGTAGAGCTCAATAAAAATCAATAAAATTTAAAAAGCAAAAGAAAAAATCTTGAAAAAAGTCAGTGTTTCTTCTCAGATGTGAAATTTAGGGAGGAGAAAAAAGATATGAATGTCAAAGGGGGAGTATTAAGGATGGGGAAGGGGAAAGGGAGCAGAGGGGTTAAATATATCAAAATATATTATTATACTACTTGTTAATATTATAATGAAATCATTACTCTATATATTTTAATATAGACCAGTAAGGCCCATGAAAAGGAGATGTAGGAAAGAAAGTGAAGTGCCATTTAATAGGATTACTAAATTAGTGGGAAACTCAAAGCCCATGTCAATATGGAATTAGATATAAATACAGTTGTGATTTTCCTCACAAGTACAGTGGAGGAAGCTAAGGTTAGCTGCTTGTTTATGAAGAAGTAACAATAGCTAGTTAGGAAGAGGATAAGGGTGGGAAATAAAGAGTAAAAAGGTGATGGAATTAAGTAAAGCTTCCAACCCGAAAAACCAACGGGTTTGGGGACCAGGTCAAGTGAACTGAAAAATTAAAGGCAATAATTATAGGTTCACATCACTAAAGTTTTAAAAACCTACCAAAGCAATGATGAGATTAGGAATATCACCCTGGGAAACCCAGCAGAACTGAGCTAGCCTGGATGATAGTTAGAAACGAGTTTTTGTAGGTCAGTGTGGCTCAAGATTGCAAATGACTGCACTTTTAGATAATTAAGAACATAATCATGCTGCAATTCTAAAGCTATCACTGAAGTTGATGTACTGAAATTAAAGCCGTAAATTCCCTAAACAGTTTGTTATATAACTGTATATATAAAATAGAAAGCAAGTTGAGCTTTAAGGAGGTATGAAAAAATAGTTTCATGGCTTTTAATTTATGTTTTGGTTATTTCATAGATGTAGATGATGCTTCTGATCCATGGCCACTCCTTAAATCTCCTTCCAACTTCTAACTCATCCTAGATGCCCATAACACATCCCCTCACAACTTCACACCCCTTTTTCCTAGGTGATTAGTGTTGTTCATATGTGCATATGTATGGGGACATCACTTGGAACATGGGCAGCTTACCTATAACTACATCCATAAAGAAAAATGACTCTCCTTCCCCCAATAGCCGTGAGCAGCTAGAAGCTCCTCAGCCAACAGTAGGGCCTTGTGTGCACTGGTGCTGGTCAATTCATTGCTACATGCAGATTCTTCTCCACTGAATTTGGGTGAAATTTGTAATTCTGGATTTCTACAAGGTCACAGATGGCATAGGGCACAGTTCTGAAAACCTCAAGGAAAATAACTATAAAGGAAGATCTAATTTTAATTAAATTGTGATTATAACAACTCAGGTAGAAATTGGGGCTTTAAATATTTTATCGTCCCTCCTTTGACCTTTGAAAGTTGTGTTTCTCTACTCCATGTAGGCTTAATAAAAATGTGATAAATGCCTTCTTCTGCTTTCATTGAATTAGCAAGCTTATAGTCATTGGCGATTCCTAGGTTCTACTTGGCTATCTCAGAGCTCCCAACAACTGGCTAACTTGGGAAGACAAACACAGGCTTCCCAGTTGTCCAGTAACACCTGCCAGTGTCTCTCTCTCCTGATGCAGCTGCTGCTTGGACATCTCTGATACCGTCCCAGGACAGACATTTAGAATAACAGTGTTCATTACTCTATATTAGCTCAAATACCAGCTATTATTTCAATAAAGAAACTTACCTAAATTGGTCTTTTTTTTTTTTTTTGTATCCTTCTCGCCCAACTTTTGTAGCAGCTTGAAACCATGTGATTGACATCTCATTCTATTTGAAACAACTCCCTTTCCACAAGCCCAAGTCATTGCCCTCTGAACAGGATGCGGTCTTTCCTGTCTCTTCAACAGACCCCAAAGGCTGCTGACTGCTCCGTGCAAACATAGCCTTGACAAGCCGTCTCTCTACCCAAATCCTCCCAGCATAGCAGAATCTTTTGAGTCATGGATTGGTTATGGTTTGGACTTTTGAGTCAGAATATGCTGAGCTACAATAAATTGCATTCTAGTGTGAGCAGAAAAAAATTAGTTTTATCAAGGGTTGGGAGAAGCACATGAGTTACATGATAGAGTGCCTAAGTCAAAATAAAAACTGATGAATGAGAAGAGCAAGCCAGGGCTCTCTAAAGTGGACTTTCTGAAGCTGATAAATGCACAGAAACCCAGTGAAAGGTGAGATGGTTTTCCAACAAGGTGAGACTATCCCAAATAAGTATTGTTATTATTTAATTACATTTCTATTTTTTATTATTGGACAACTTCATATATTTATATAATTAATTTTACTCATTGTTATCCCTAACCCCCTCCTTCCTCTCCATCTTTTTCTCACTGGAACCATTCTTTTGGACAAGTAAACCCCCCAATACACACTCACACATTCATGTCTTCTTTTCATGTGTGGTCCACTGAGTTTAATATACAGTTATCTGTCTTAGCATCGGTGGGAGGTTATTTAGTGGAACAATAGTAAGTTATCTTTACTTAACCAATGGAGTAAATGACACCTCTACTAACTACTGTCAATTGCCAACAGTCTCTCTTTGAGAGTTGGGATCTCATGGGACCCTTCCCTGTCTGTGATGAAATATTTATGGGTCCAATTTGAGCAGTCCAAGGCTCAGAGGACATTGTGGCAGGAGACAAAAAGAATGGAAGAGCTAAAATGGGGAGATGTGTCACAGGAAGATGTCTTCTGAACATGGAAGACATCGCACGCACAAACTCACTGCAGGTTTAACTGTATATAATTAAAGCACATATCTAAATCTTACACAGAAATTAGTATAATAAGTGTAATCCCATTCCAGATGGAAAAGCTAGATGAGCTCTGTGTAATAGTCAAAGTCCTAGGCAGGGTTTAATTAACATCAGCTAGTGAACATTCCAAAGTATAAGGGTAGTGGGCAGCAGTAGAAAAAATTCTCCCCATGTAACACTGGGAGTCTTTCTGTATGTCAAAGATGCCATATCCAGAGACCTCGTGATCTTTCTTGCTTTTGTGTTTGTGTGTGCATGTGTACATGATACACTTGTGAGGAGTATTTATATGTGTGAGCCTGTGTTCATGCAAGCACACGCAAACTTGTTTGTGAATGTGGAGCCCAGATGCCAATGTTGATGTCTTCCACTGTTGTTCTCCATTGTATCTTTTGAGGCAGGAGCACTCACCAATCCCAGAGCTCAGTGATGGGCAAGCCTGGCTGGCCAGTGAATTCAGCTTTGTGAGATCCCTACTTGGTTCCTCATGCTTGCATGGCAAAGCAGTTCACCAGCAGAGGCATCTCCCCAGCCCTCAGCAGTTCTTGTTTCTGAAGCTAATAAATAACTTCTTCTCTTCTTTACTGGAAATTGGTGATCGATACAAATCACATGCAAATAATTCTTAATACTGAGGAGGAAAGAAAACATAATTGGTGGGGTTAACCAAAATCATAAATTAAATGCAGAGAGATAACTATCCATAGATTATAGAAGTCCAGTAAATCTCCATTCTGTGAAACACATTGTGAATTAAGTATCTCTTGATGCTACGTGATTCTGTCTTCTTTTAAACACAAACTCTTCTTTATCAGAAGCCTTCTACCTAGTTCCCTCAGGGTCTGTACTTGCCTCACAATTGGTTTATTTTCTCTTTTCTACGTAATTGTCTCCTGTCTTCCTTAGCATTGTCTATTTTTATCCTGGAATGGACATAGTGAAAAGACCTTTTCTCTCACCCTCTTCTGCCCTCTCCTAAATGTCTATGTTTGCTTTTGATCTAGCTTACTCCCTACACCAGAGTATTGCTATTTCTGAGGAAAGCCAGACAGGTAGCTCTCTCTGACTACTTATTTGAAATGAGCTAGTTATGGTCATTCAGGAGACATTCAGAGTGGCAATACACAAGAAGATCAAAAGATACACACAGATCTGGAAGTGCTCTGTGTCCAGCTGATTTACATTTTAAACACTGGCAACTCTCAGGTCTAACTATTGTCCAGCTTCTCAAAAGGGCAATGTATGCAGAAATGGTATTGTTAGTGGTGTGTTGTATGGTCTCCAAGTAAAAGACATTAAATAAGAGAGTACATTTTTATTGGGTAATATTAAACCATTCACTTCCACATGCACTTGCTTTAACCAGCTTGAACAAATTAGTTATTCTCAGTAGATTACCCTCACTGGTAATTCTATAATAAAAGATTCTGGAGATGGTGCATTACCATCACTGGCATTATAATTTTTATTTCAGTATCCTAGTAATCGAATATTCATTATCTAATTGTAATTAAAATGCATGATTCTCTTAAGAACACTTATAACTATTTAAATGAATATGAACTTTATTAAAGGGATAAAAGTAGGATATTAAAATTATTCCAAGAGGGTAAGTTTTATTCTTAAAAAACTACAGAACTGCAATAGTAAGAAATAAAGAAAGAATAAGGAAAGGCAACAGAAAAGTCATAAAAGTAACAAGGAGACAGTCCCCTGATATGTTATGGTGGCAAAATAAAGTGTTAATTTAATCAGGATAAAATAAACAAGACACAAAAAACCTAATAAATGCCTTGAAGATAGGAGTAAAAGTTTGTTCCTCTTTGTTTTCCCCAGGAATCCAATGGTAGTGCTTTAGTACCTTCTGGACACCCAATAAATACCTGTTGAATGAAAAAATAAACAGCAAATTCTGAACCAAAGTTATAAGAATGTCATGAGTAATTTTCCAGTCAGTTTGTAGATGTGACTTTGGAGAAATTCAGTTAGGATGTATGCTTTTCATTAGAAGATTAACAGGTACTAGGAAAATCTGTTGAGATGCTAAAGTTGTTCAGCTTTGAAAAAGGGTAAGACACTGGGTAAGCTGCCCCTTTTGTTATATTGTGAATTCTTTACTGTTATAGAGAAAGGCCATCATCCCCCAAGTCTTTACTATTGCACACAAAGAGACCATCCATCTCTAATTCTTTACTGTTATACATAGAAAGGTCATTCTTCTCCAACTCATCACTGCTATACATGGAGATCCTACCCAGGTCTTTACTATATACATAGAATATTTATCTCTCTCTGATTCTCATACTCATAGAGCAGCCATCCCTCATCAACTAGAAGGAAGTATAATTTCAAATCAAAATTACCTTTCTTTGTATGCATTGTGGAATTGTGTTCCAATCATGCAATTATTGACACAAATGCTTATTGTGAGAAAGAGAGATGGGATAACTTAAGAGGTCATTTACCTACATGTTAATAACACTAACTGACTACAGTCAGCTAACTTGCTTACATTTCACCAAATATGTTTTGACAGGTGAGATAAGTGAAGTATTTCTCCAAAATGGAATACATGCAGATTGAAAAAAAAAGCAATGAACAACTTTAGTCAAAAATAATTAACAATCTGAGCAAGAAGAAAGAATGGCAGTGCATTATCTCTCAGGTGACAGGAAGTCCAGATACAGGGAAGGAATTTGGGATATAAATTTTACTTTATTGATATAAATTTAAGGTCAATCTTGTTATCTGTGTATGTATTTCTGATCTTGATTGAATCAGGTATTGTGATTGTGTAGTTCATTTAAAAATGTAATGTAATATTAGGAAATACAGGTTGTTAATGGATAATCATCGATAATAATTAAGCTTGTAGTCATGCTAGTTAGATTTTCTAGATATATAGAGATATATTTCAGTTAGACAGGCATTCTTCATATCTTTCAAAGACTACAGAATATGGCATTTTTAAATGTTTTAATAACTTAGGACTTTTCATGACAATGAGACACATCTGCTCCTGGCAGTACCAATCTACTTCAAGAGGACGATGGGCATCGAAGAGGCTCCTTATGGAGTTGGTTAGCCATTTGGGCAAGAAACTGCTCTTGCCTGGATTATTTAACTAAACACAAAGAACCCACAGAGAGAGGACTGCTAAACTTGCCTAAAGGTGAGATGGTCCTTCAGGGTTCCTGGATCATAAGAGTCTCCAAGACATTCTGCAGGACACAGAAGAAAGTGACTAAACTGTCTTTAAAATTTCCTGCTTCATAAAAATGTTAGCTGGATACTATGGGCCCGCAGGCCAAATATGGATGCCCCAACCTTACAGAAGAACTTTGGATGACTCTACAGGAAGCAAGATGTCTCTGTAATTTTTAGAAATTGCTTACTTCTCGTTTACTTAGGTAATATTATATCCTTCTGGAGTCTTTGATGGAGTTGAAGAATAGATAGATAGTTATAGTATTCCTTTGTTATGATAAAAGATAAAATAGATATAAATATTGTAACTGTAATTCTTGCTTGGTAACTGTTTTGTTATATGTAATTTTCCTATGTTAAAGTGAAAGTCTTTCTTTTTTGTTTAAACAGAAAAAGGGGAAATGATGTAGGAGGTCCTTCTTTCTATGTGTTGCTTCATTAGTTGAATAAAGAGACTGCCTTGGTCTTTTGATAGGGCAGCCCTTAGGTGGGTGGAATAGACAGAACTAAATGCTGGGAGAAAGAAGGCAGAGTCAGAGAGAGCTGCCACCATGAAGATCCAGCCCAAGACAGACATAGGTTAGAATCTTTCCCAGTCAGCCACAACCTCATGGTGCCACACAGATTATTGGAAATGGGTTAGACAAGGATGTGAGAGTTGGCCAAGAAGAGACTAGAGCTAATGGACCAGGCAGTAATTTAATTAATATCATTTCTGTGTGGTTATTTTGGGGGTCAAGCTAGCCGGGTGGGACGCTCATCTTACAACACAAGATGTTTGTTTTCATGGTGGTTCTAAATCTCATCAAGCTGACATTCAAGATTGTACCATATTTCCTCTTATTTCATGCCTATTTACTATCATTATGATGTGCGTATGTCATAATTTCTTTAATGTTTATTTTGATGAACATCTGAGAAGAGAAACTTCTCCCATATTTTTAAGGAAAGAAAAATTAATTTAATTGGTTGCAATGATGAATCTTTCTTGCTTAAGACATATACTATTTTGTTAGTTACTTGTCTTGTCGGTGTGACGAAAATGCCTGACTGAAACAACGTAAGGGGGGATGATTCATTTTGACTCAACATCAGAGGATTCAAAGTCATAGTTGGTTGACCCCAACATGTTGGCAGGAACAAGAGATGGAGGAAAGATGTTTACTTCATGGCTAACCTGGAAACAGAGAAAGAAAAAGGGCATGCAGGAGGTCAAAGTAAGAGATGGCCTCCAGGGACATGATCTCAAGTGACTTCCCTCAAAGCTCCCACCTTATACTTTTCATCATTCCCCAATAATGCCATCATATTACTAATCCATTAATGTATTAGTTCATTCATCAGGTCAGAGCATCTGTGATCTAATTATCTCTAGAAACATCCGTAGAGACATAATAAGAGGTGCATTTTTCTAAGTTCCTAGGCATTTCTCAATACAATCAAGATAGCGTTGGATATCAAAATCAATCACCCCACTATTGCTGGTTAGTGGGAGTGAGCATACAGTGTTAGATACAGCCTTCATAATTAAGATGTTGAGGACCTTGCCAATTTTCTCTTTCAAATTGCCTCCTAATCTCATTTATTCAGTCTGAAGATTTGGGAAGCATTTCCCACAAAAAAATATATTTAAGAAGCTACAGAATGCTAAAAGCCTATGCTTCATAATGCATAATGCTGAGCATCATTTATCAACATATTAATATGTATGATAGAAAAAGTTTCTAGAATGCTGGATTAGACAAAGGTAGATATATTTGTATTTAAAGCAGGATTTCTCATAGTCATTATAATATAGTCTTAGGCCTCCAAGTCTTAAATATACATAGCATCCACACATGGAACATTAAACATCTTTTTCCCCACAGAAAATATACTACTACTTTCCAAACTTAGTAATGCCAGAAACTCCAAATTTCAAAATTATCCATAATTTACTAACTAAATTATGGCCACATAAAGTTTGTCTACTAGAGACTTGAGCCCTAATGTGACTATTTATGGAGATAGGGCTTGTAAGGCAGTAACTAAGGTAAGTGAATTTATATAAGAATGGGCCCTTGATCCGGTAGGATCGATGCCATTACAAGAAGACACATGAAAGAGGTCTCTCTCTTTCTCTCTTTGTCTCAATCTCCTTCCTTTCCACCTCTCCCTCCCCCTCTCTCTTTCTGCATGTGAGCAAAAAGAAAAGGTCATGTGAGGACACAGTAAAAAGAAGAGGCTTTATCAGAAACCTGTTGCAAGATGTTTAATTACATTGTAAAGTTATGCCACTGTGATTGGTTTAATAAAAAGCTAATCAGTCACCGTGAAGTGCATGCCTTTAATTCCATCACTAGGGAGGCAGAGTCAGACAAATCTCTGTGAGTTTGAGGCCAGCCTGCTCTACTGAGGTAGCTCCAAAGCTACAAAGAGAAACCCTGTCACGAAACCATAAAAACAAAAAGAGCTTAAACAGCCAATATCTATAAAGGAGAAATAGGTGGGATTCTAGACAGAAAGAACTTTGGGAAGAAGAAAAGAAAGGGGAAGTTGCCAGCTAGACACAGAGGAAGCAGGACATGCAGGAAGAGAGGAAAAAGCTACAAGCCATGTGACAGCATGTATATTAATAGACACGGGTTAATTTAAGTTATAAAAACTAAATTAATTCCAACTCCAAACAAGAATTTCGGGATTATCTCCACTTTCTCAAGTCCTATTTAATTATGAGCCACTGAACTGTTTCCTCGTCTCTCTGCAGCACATTCACCAATGGCTTCCATGCCTGACATGTGCTCTGATTGTTTTGAAGGCAGACATTTTATATTTAAAATGACTGACAATTTTTCCTCACAGAAGTTTTTGGATTTCTTCTTTCACATTAGCCATAATTCTTTGGGATTCACCCCAAATTTTAGATCATTTATTTTCAATCTCCTTGATTCATTCTTCTCCCTTCCAGCTGGAGACTGATAGCAATCTTAAGGCTATTTCCTCTCTGCCTTGGATTCTCAGTGCCAGTTCCTAAAGGAGATTTGAGGGTTTAGTTTTATTTGGGCCATCTCATCCTAAAGCAAAATGTTTTTCATTATTGTAGCCAAGGGGTTGTGCCTCTTTCAGACGTTTCCATCCCTCAGCATCTTATGGATAACATAAAAACAAATATCGAACATCTCAAGTGCATCACAGAGTTCAAAGCCCACTTAAAGAAACTGCTCCTACCTTCAAGCAAGTTTTTTTGTGTTCACTTCAGGAGCAAAGTGGCCTGTTAGGATGTAGAGGGAATCACAAAGTGCAAAGTGTGAAGTTTGATAGGAAAGATGGGGTAATCAAATGAGTGATGTTAATATGAATTGTGTTATATAAAAGGGGTTTTAAATGAGGTCACAGGGAGAAAAGAGAATATTTCTCAGTTAAAAGTAGAATTCTTCTATCATTAGAGAATAGCACCTGTTAGGATGGGGAAATCCTTAAAACAAAAACCCCTCCTTCTAGGACAGATGTGTTAGAACATGCTCTTTGAACAAACAAAGCTGTCTAAACAAACACTATGGTGGGGAGATTTGTTCATTATCTTCACAATCGGGGAGATGTATGCACAAGTTACTAAAGAACTGGGAAATCACGTTGGTCCTTGGCACTTGAATGAAGAAGCTCAACATTAAGGACTTCTCCCCTAGATGCCATTCCAAAAATGAAGTAAAGACAAAGTTGGATAAATGAACTTTTTTAAAAAGATTTATTTATTTATTATGTGTACAGTGTTCTTGCCTGAATGTGTTCCTGCACCCCAGAAGAGTGCACCGGATCTCATTATAGATGGCTGTGGGCCACCATGTGGTTGCTGGGAACTGAACTCAGGAGCTCTGGAAGAACAGTCAGTGCTCCTAACCACTGAGCCATCTCTCCAACCCCCAGATAAATGAACTTTTAAAAAGCAGGTATACAGCAATATTCTTTGAAGGTCGCTCAGCCGTATCCAAGAATCATCCAGCCAAGAGAAGGGAAATGAGCCAAGAAAAAGGAGGATCAAGTGGGACACGAAGCCACTGGCAGAGAGCAAGGAATTGAGTACCTCTTCTCTTTGTCTACTAAAACTTGTGTTGAGGTGAGCATGAAAAATCCATACTTTCCTGAAAGGCAGGAGCCTTGGGCAGGAAAACTGCATTCTATCTCATTAGGCCACCTACGCAAGAAAAACATTGTACCCTGTAACTATGAACTATAACCATAGGGCAACCAAAGTTTGTACTGTGAAGCCCACAGGAAATCTCAGGAAAGGTGTTTGAAGCAGGAGATGGGTAACTATGATTATTATTACCATGAGTTTATCAAGTAGTTGTTCTTAGGGTCAGGCCACAAAAGAACAGTTAATTATATTTACTGTTATCACTTTAACCTGTAGCTTTGTGCCAGTGCAAACCCCTCATCTTAGCTCTTCCATAGCCTACCAGTTACAAGCCCCAACCCACTCTCCTCGTTCTCATTTGTTGGTTTACTTGTTTATTTGTTGGTGGTTTTTATTTTGCTTGTTTTGCTTTTTGAGACAGACTCGTATTTGGTAATCCTGTCTGTCTTGGAATTCACTATGTAGATCAGACTAGACTCAAACTTGCAGTGATCCTCCTGCCTCAGGAGAGAAGCTGAGATTTAGGCATGCACTACCAGGCTCAGCTCTGGTTCAATTTTAACTATTCTGTGACAGGAAGTCCTGAGGGATGCTTGCTGAAGTGTTGGCATTTGAAAGGTGAAAGTCACATCTTTGAGCGTCTACCTCCTTCCCCAATTCCCACCCCTTTGCCTGCCTCACCAGAAACAGTAATGGGCCAGTTCACACCTGGATCAAACTAGATAAAATTTGATAGTTAAAAACAAAACTAGCTAAAGCCTGGGTTTAATTTTTTTTCTTATAGCCCAAGAAGAATTAATAAATTAGGTTTCTTCAGGCCGTGAAATAGGTTTGTAGAGATACCCAGGGCAGCTGTGTGGGTATCATTTCCTTCTTCAGATGAGGCCAGAGAAACCCGACCATTCTTGGAGAAGTCTGAGAGGCCAATAGGGAAGGCTGATTTGCCCAGCTGTTGGCATATGCCTCCCTAGCAGTCCCTATCACCAGAGTGAGAAGACAGAGGACAGACTGAAAGAAAAATCAGATGCCTTGGCCATGATTTTTGGAGTCAGAGATACAAAGCCCTACTGAACCACATAATCCTGACATAAACCTGTTCGGTTTCAAGATGAAAATAGACAGAGTTGTTGGCAATGGAGTGGCCTTCCTTTTCAGAGTTCTGTGGAAAAACAATGTAGGCTGTGCTTTATGGGCCACATGGAGAACATGTGATACAATGCCAATCAGGAGCAACTTTTAAAGCATTCCACCTATGGGATTGTGGGAACTGCCTCAGTTAGCAAAGAACTTGCCTTGCATAAAGATCTAAGTTTAGGTACCCAGCACTAGGGAAGAGAGTTCAGGGTTTGCTGGCCAGCCAGACTTGACCAAGTTCCAAGCCAGTAGGTGACAATGTCTCAAAAACTCCAGGTGGATGTGGTCTCAAACTGACAGCTGAGATTGTTCTCTGGCCTCTAAATTCATGTGTGCACATGAACCTGAACATACACATATACACTCATGTACTCACACAAAAACATTTCTCCAAAAGTCCACCTAGCCAAACTCAAGGGCCAGTGAGCCATTAAAAAAAAAATGATGTGGCTAAGCAGAAACAAGAAAGATGGCCAGGTGCTTGTGAGATTCCAAAGTCCGCACCTGTTTGTTTCTTGAAAACATGGGGGAAATAAAACACTGAGAAAAACCAAGTTACTCATCTCATGTTTGAAAGATATTCACAGCCAAGATAAGGAAATGCTTTCCAATCAACTTGGTTTTAAGATGTCAGGCATAGACCATGACTTGCTAGATATTCAGAGATACAGAAATAGGAAGAAGTCTACTTGTCAAGTATCCCCTCTTTCCATGAGTTACAAAACCACAAGCAACTCTTGCATAGATAAGAATGTAAATATGAATAGACAGACTAAACTGTACTTAATTCAAAGCTGTCTTCCATCCAGTGAGACAACTTTCTTATAGAATAAAAATGATACATTTCTCTGTCACTTAAAGGAAGTCAGTTCAAATTCTTTAAGGACAACTTGAGAAATGTCAACATGCATCTTCTCTTTGAGTTCAGTGATTGAGGTTTTTATGTTTCTTTTAGCTTGGCTACTAAACAGTAGAGGACATATAACCTATATATATTTTATTCCTATCCAAGTACCTGAAAACTGAGGGAGATTAAGTAGATCATTTCCCAGACACATGCTCATTACTGTTCTTCTGGAAACACTCTACAGGGCCAGGAATTCCTATCCTGCTCACACTACAAAGTACCTCAAAAAACCTGTCCTTAGAGAACCACACTCATGAAAAATAGACCAAATATTCATGATTTTTCTGCACATGGAAATATGCCAAACATGTTCCAATAATGACTACTTACTGCTCTAGAATTAAGACCATAAAAGTAGAATCAAAGACCCTAATCATACAACACCTAAGTAGAGAAAATATGGTCCAGGTAAATTAACCAACTTTCTTTTAACTATAGACTTATCTTTAAGAATAAGTTTTGTACCCCCTTTGCCATATTAATCAGATTTTGATCTCTTATTGAATATTACTTTCAAAGCAAAGAAAACACTAATTGAAGTTTCACTTCCAGAAGTAAATGCTTCAAATTTATTCAAGGAATTCTGTATAAGAAAGGTTTTCTTTCTCATCTCTCCCCATTGATAGAAAGTTCATTCTGGCATCGACTTGAGAATTATGCCTTGTTGATGTCTGTGTTTGTTTGTGCATTTACCCAGTCACAAGATGCAGGGAGCCAACTACTGTTAATTACCTACTTGTGTTTATTTGATAAAGTTTTATGAAATATCATATCTGTCCTCAGGGAGCTTGAATTCCAGAAAGGCAAATCAGAGAGGACCATTTTGCATAAAGTCTCAAAATGATGACAGGGGCTTTTTCTAAGAGAGTCCAAATGAGACACATAATTGTCTAGCATTTATAAAAGGTCTCATCTATTCCCACTGAAAAGAAGGAATTGAGTCTGTAATTACTTTCATTCCATAGGGGACGGAGGCACAGATTCTAACAATCTAGTTGTGAAGGTTGTTTTCTTAATTGCTCTAATTGCTTTATGGGAACACTTATATCATTGAGGAAGGTTCAACAGTCAGTGGTGATGGAGGACATTATTGGAAGTACTGAGAAAGTTTTACTTTGTTGTGTAATTGAGGTTCTGTTGTTTTCTTCTGTGATAGACAAGCAGAGGCCTTGCTTACCTGCACATAAGGACCATAGAGGAACTGGCAGTGCTGCTTCATCTTGGGATGGTAGGGCATCCCTGAGGAACACAGAGTTGCCTCTGCCCAACTTCGTCATCCCAAAGATGCTCAGAAACATTATTCCCTCGTCTCACACCATTCACAAAAATCTACTCTGAGAAAAACAAAATCACAACCAATTTAATTAAAATATTTAATTTTATTTTATTTTCAATTCTAGAATCAGGCAGCATCTTATCCTGTATCCTACAAAACAGAATGAATGGACCAATGAGCTCAACAGAGCGGGTTGGCTTTATAGGCAGGAAAGAGCTAAAGGAGGCAGAAACCAACAGAAAGCAGATGGGTCGTTGCAAAAGCATCCTGTACAGGATTAAAATGGGGAGGGCTTCCTTAGAATGCTGGCTCAGAGGCATGCCTCCCCTATGGGTGCCTGGGAATCCCCTCTTCTCCAGAAAATTGGCCTGTGCCAGCGTTTGGTTTGATTCTATGTCAGTTGGCACAAGTGAGTCCATCCATGTTGGTGCAGCCTGATCTGATCTGCGGCAGCCTTTGTCCAAACAATGGTCCCCCATGTCTTTGCTTAGCGGTTGCTCCTGCTGAGAGGATGTGAAAACAGTTTCACATCAATCCGCTAGGCTACCCAAACCGCCCTACAAGCTTCTCTAAGGAAAGCCCTTTCCCTCTGCTGGGACTTGCAGGTCAGACCTCTAGAATGGGAACTCTCATAACATCTGATGGGAAAACGAGTTCTCTAGAGCATTTGCCTTTTATAAAATGTTTTACGTTTGTGTTTTCACTGAGCTGAGGGGAAGACTGAGCTGCCCAGAGGCTTCCTTGCTGTCTCCGCAGGCAGGGTACGGGCAGCAGAGTACAACTGAATTCCTCAGGAAAGCTGTGCTGAAGTAGAAAGTTCTAGAATGGACCCAGAGACTCAATTTGACTTTTGTAACTAACAAATCTGAGAAACCATG
Organism: Myodes glareolus; assembly: GCF_982192425.1. Classification (NCBI taxonomy): domain Eukaryota; kingdom Metazoa; phylum Chordata; class Mammalia; order Rodentia; family Cricetidae; genus Myodes; species Myodes glareolus. Next base: position 44,370,639 of record NC_142050.1, read on the forward strand.
CAAGAATCTGAGTCAGGGCCCCTCTGAGATGGATGCCGTGACAGAATTCTTCTAATGGACAAGCCTGCTGTCACACGTAATTAGTGTATGTGCTAACATGATAAATAGTACGCGGTGTCTCCCTAAATTAAATTGACCTCGATCTCTGACGGTCATTGATTCCAACACAATCATGTTTGCATACAAAAATGTATAAGAATAAAAAGTGTCAGGCAAAGGTCTAAGAAGAAACATCAGGTAGGTTTTGAGCAGTAGTTCTCCGCCTTCCCAATGCTGGGGCCCTTTTATATGGCTCCCTATGTTGTGGTGACCCTCAACCATAATTGTTTTTGTTGCTACTTTGTAACTGTGATTTTGTTACTGTTATGAATCGTAATATAAATATCTGCGCTTTCTGATGGTCTTAGGTGACCCCTATGAAAGGATTATTCAACCCCCAAAGGGGTCACAACCCACAGGTTGAGAACCGCTGCTTTTGAGAAACCCCTTCCAGTTCTCAGGGAAGGTGCTGTAAAATCACATCAGAAACCTTGCTAATTTAACTGCTTACTTCTGTCTGTGGATTTGTTTCCATAGGCAATAAGGTATCTATTGTTTTTTAGTTGTACAGTTAGTCTGTGTCTCTCTGAAACTTTAAATTTGTGACATTCTACTCAGATATTTAACCATAATAGGATCAGAAGGTAACTTTTTTTTATGTTATCTAAGGTGATGAATTTTTAGTGTTTGGGTTTTTTTTTTCTGATTTATCAAGAATATCAGCTTCATGACAGTTAAGCTGTACCCCAGGAAAACATCAATGTATCAGTCCAAACTGGTTGCTTTGAGCATAAAGCAGACCTAGTACTCACTGGTATATTATGGTATAGGCACAAGTGATGCAAAATATTGCAAGCATTCTTGAACTTGGGACATTGTTTGTAGCTTCAATATGTAAGATTAGTTGAATGAATCCTGAGAGGTCTGCTTTCATCTATAAATGATTTTTACATGACAAAGACTTCTAATTGACATGGAGGGTTGTTTATTTGCTCATTTTTTATTGCTCCATTTTGTTCTGGTTTTTGTAGACTCCCAGAATGAGAAACAAATAGTCTAGACTTTAATCTAAACTATCCTTTATGAACTGGGGATTGTGGCCAACATAAATTCTCTATTCCTCATGCTTGTCAATGGTGTAGTGGTGATAGCACATATTACAAAGAAACCCGAATAAAAATGATTTAAAAATTTCAGTTTCATTGACACTGATACAAAATTGATTATACTGATGAAATTTGGCTTGTAAATTTCTATTATTTTCAATGTTAATCAGTTTCTAATAAAATAGTTGAATGATGGCTAATTATAGTATAACAATGCCCAAACTTCTGGAAACTGTGTTCAAAGATTTATTACATTCTATTTATTTAATTTATTTAACTAATTTAATACTTCATTTAAATAATTCAATCTATCAATTTAATTTTTTTAAATCTTTTTACGAAGATTTAAGAACTATGATTCCAAGCTTATCCTGTGCTATTAAATTACATAGCAATTAAAACACTTCAAGGCTTTTGTTTTTAAAAAATTCTTATCTGGTGTTTTTAAATAGAATACCATGTTTCATAGCATCACTTATCGTAGACACAGGCAAGGATCCTAAGCAACCTGAATTCTTATTATGCTCAGGTAGAAATGTAAATTGATATGCACTCTAGAGAAAACAGCCTGAAATTATTCACAAAAGTTAAGCAGACTTTATAACCCAGCATTTCTTGTTTTGTGTAAACATCCATCAATGCCAGTAGGTAATTCCATTAGAAGGATGCTCAGGGCAGTTTTAGGTGCAATATCCAAACCCTGGAGTCCTCCCCACTGACAACAGGAGAAGCTTCATTCTCATTGTTCAGTGATATTACATTTTTACTAGTGAAGCACAACGTTTCATTCAGAATGCAACCCAAAGAATTTTGGATATTTGAATATTTTGAATTAAATAGCAAATACCTTTAACGTGTGTATTGACTACAGGAAATGTGTGGGAGAGGTGCTTCTGGGTCACTAAAGGTGCTCCAAACTAGGATTTGAGTTGCGATTGCACAAGTGGATGTGTGAATCATATGAGGTTTACATATGCATATGTAAAAACCCATCTACATACACATATCTTTCAGAGAGTCATAATCAGTATACATTTATTACACAGTGTCATGGAGATTCCCCTTCTCAAAAGTCTTATGTCTTGTGTATATGTGTGCACATGTACTTTACACACTGAGCCATCTCCACAGCCCACATCTCATATTTACAAAATTATCCACTCCATCTTTCAGAAGCTCAAAGAATTAAGCTCTAAGAGTTCACTCAGGGCAGCCCATTCTGCTCAGGAACCTGGTGTGTACCGAAGATACTACATGATGTATCCAGACACTGCAAAGTCAGTCACAAAGTCACTTCTGGAACAAACAAAAGCAGATTACAAGAGGATTTTAGGATGTAGTTTGTGGAGTAGCAGTTTAGCGATGCACCCTAAGTGGCATCAACTCATAAAGGACATTAGCACCATGTCCATGGGAATCATTTCTAACAGACTGTCAAATTAAAGTGTGCAGTTAGGCTGTCTTCATTTATTGTTCCTTTAAGAGTAAATATCAAGTTTACTATCGAAGGCTTTTGTGTGGGGGTATAGCTTAGTTCAGATGTCTTTACTGCATTAATATGTGCCCCAGAATTTGGATAACCAGTACCCACATAAAAATCTGGGCATATTACCACATATCTAATTCCAATCCTGAGTAGGCTGAGACAGGATTCCTGAAGTTTTCTGGTTATCCAGCCTATCTGAATCAGCAAGCTCCAAGTTCAGAGGGAGTCTGTCTCAAAAAATAAGATGGAGATCAATGGAAGAAGACACCTAGTATGGACATTTGAATCTCAAATGCAGTTGCACACATGTGCGGGCACCCTTACATATAACATGTACATGCACACAAGAACACATGCATAACTTTTTAAAAATAGCACATTTTCTTCCTTTTGAAGTGATTTTAACTGTTTGAAATTCTGCTAAAGGAAAGTAAATTTGCACAAAAAAACAATCCTACTGGCAGGTTTGAAGCCTGGTCACTAGGAAAGAATGTAAGAACAAGATGTAAGGGTGTTTTCTGGACATGACAGGACACAAAAGTCCCAAGGTTTGGTTTGTTCTAACTTGATAAGCAATACTTTTGAAAACCAAAAATCAAAAACACTAAAGTTACTAAAACAAAATAAAACGTAGTCTTCAGTCCCACTGAGCAAGTTTTGTATCTCCTTCCTGGGTTCCTGAATGGAAGACCATGTTCACTGATATTGTAGACAGTTTCAAAGACAAGAATAGGCTCTATATACCACAGGGCTTTCAAGATGGAGTTGAAAGTTGTTTGCTCCAATCCCTCGTTCTGTGTGGTAAGGGATGTGAACACAAAATCCTCAGCCTCATCATTGAACCATCTCCCTCATTTTCTCATTGCTCAAAGGTAGTGTTCAGAGTTGTTATTCCCATTCGGGCTGATTGGCATAGAAATGATCTTTCCAGGATGACCTCCCACTGATCTGTGCCTCCCACCCATTAAGACCCTAAGAAGGGGAACACCAAGCTGCAACAATAGCAGCGGCAACAACAAAATAGGATAAAGCAGAGATTTTCTGCAAAGTGGAATCTGTCTTGCACAAGCCCAAAAAGACAGTGTCCTGTAGCTCGTCTTGAGTCCATCACTCAGACTAGGATCTGGTGCAAAGCCCAAATGGCCCTGCCCACTTCCTTCATTAAGACCCACTCCACAAGAGGAAATACATGCCTAGTTCTGTAATCTGGTCAAGAACCCATGGCTGGGGAGTGTATGAACCCCAGAGTTGAACATACTACAATTATTTTTGCTAATTTAATATAATATCAAACTGCCCTCTAAATCCATATCTCTATATGCATAGGCTAGCACATCTCTTAGACTTCATCAGAGAAGTTCCTTTGTGCAGAGCATGGCAGTTAATACAGGAACTCACAGCTGGCCAAAATAAATGCCTAAGGTATGATCAGCCATAATGGGTCATTTTTAGCATATCTCCCCATTCCCAGAGCTCAGGGAACGTCATGCAAGACTGAATGGAAAGAATGTAAGAACAAGACGATTCAGGTGTCACAGTGTTTTCTGGACAGGACAGGACACTAACAGCAGTGTTCTGTTAGCTGCCTTTACAAGACCTGACCAAGATAAAGCCAGTCAACACTGTCAAATGGGTATGGTGGGCTCATGAGTCCTTACCTCTACTTAAGAAACCATTGGCAGTTAATGACTACTGGGAGAGAGGTAGTTTTTAATAAGAGTATAGACCCTGGTAGGTCAGCCTTGCTCTAGTAGATGGTCCCACACCCAAGAACATTTGAGCAGCACTGACTGGATTCAGTTGGTTATTTCAAAAAGACATGAAATTGGGAGGGACATTAAAAGTGTGGGAGGAGTTATGGGGAAGAGAGGGGAATAGATGTGATAAAATACATTGCATGAACACAGGAAATTCTCAAACAATTGATAAAAAGCTTAAGTAATTCAAAGTAGGTATGAGATCAAGTTAGAAGGTGTGGATAAGTACAGGATCAACAGATGAACCTAGGCAGAAAACCAAACAGGGTCCAAATCCCAGCTCCACTCCTCATTATCCACAGAGCTAAGTGCTGATGGAGCACCTGCTCTATGCTGGAGACATCCGGGAACTATTTCAGTGCTTCAAGTAAACAAGGAAAGACCAGAAAACAAAAGCTGTCCCATATTTAGCTGCTGCCCAGCAGGGAAGAAAGTCTCTGAAGAAATTGTTTCAACAATTAAAGAGGCAAAGATTTTTCACCAGGGATTTGTTTGGTCTATCATTCAGGTGGTTTTGTTGAACTTTCCATTAACTTTGCGTGTGAGCATCTGTGGGGTACGTGGTTTGGTCTAATTTCCACCTAAAGGAGCCAATGGCTTATTAGTTATGGGTTCTGGACACCAGGATGTCAGTGCTATTTCCCATCAGATGATTATGCCAGCGTTGCCTCTGAGCCACGTTCTGAGCGCTTACAGGGGAGGAGAGCAAACTCCATCTGGGGTTTGACTCCGTACATTTCTGAAGAACGATTAAAAATGCCATCATTGATCAGAGACAACAGAAGCTATAATCCTAACACCGTCTCTCATGTTTTGCTGTCTCCCTGGGATTCAGGAGGAAGGATGCTGGCTTCTTATCCTACAAAGATCACTTGCCAGTGAGCCAGGTGGTGGTTGGAGATACTGACCGGCAAGGCTCGGAAGCCAAGCTGAGCGTGGGTCCTCTGCGCTGCCAAGGAGACCGTAAGTTTGCCCAGCAGCTGTGACTTGCGCTTTCTTATCACATTGAAATAATGTTTCCAGGCGGCTCAGAAGATGCCAGAAAGCAGACTTTTTCTTCAAAAATATCACACAACTCCAGTGGGGCCCAATAGAGAGAGAGCTACATGGATCTTTATAGTAAACAGGGTGTGCCCAGGATAGAAGCTTCAATTCGGGCATAGGATGTGGATATCCATCTTTCTTGTCTATTCATATGTAACAAGTTTGACTACCTAAGCTGATGGTAGCATAAATAGCAATGCTAATAGCTTAAAAGTGCCACTCAACAGCTGGGATTCTCCTGTGTGCTGCTGTTAATGCCATTAGCACGACTATTTATATCACCATAAAACTGAGTTTATGGTGATATAAATAGTAGCATTATGGCTTAATGTATTATTGTAAACTTGGATTATGGCCATATAAAGTTTGACATGATGGCTATCAAACTCCATCATCATCAAAGCTTGATGGTCCCGTGAAAGGCAAAGATTGTTTCTGTAACGACGTCCTGCTTTCGGGCTTAGGCACCAGAGAGGACTGGGGAGCTGCTAGCTTGGACAGTGGGAGGTAAGAGAGTCAGCATTATGGTCCCACCTAATTAAGGGCACTCTTCAGATTTAATGTTGTTTGCTACCCTTCGGTGTACTTTATGTGCGCTGGGAGGGGAGCAGGGGAAGGTTGCTATGGGGATTCAGCAATGAGCATCCTGGGCATCATTTCCCTCTATTTCCTGCACGTGTGATTCAGGCAATACTCCTGGGAATTCTGTGCTTTTTGGTTGTATACTAGGCAAAGGGAGACCTAGATTCTACTCCCTCAACAACTGGCTCACTCAAAGACCCCAAGCAAGCCTCTCTATTTTATCAGCTGTGGTAATGAGAATGCCACCTGTGTTCCCAATGCCTCCTGGGGAGGCCATAAAGGTTTTTACTGCCTGGGATTGAATTCCTCCTAGCAAAAGATTATGTGAGGTGGAATATTCTTTACAACTTCTGTAAATCAATGGAGAATTAGGCCTATTCAATAATAGATCCTTGCAACCACTCAAAAAAAAATGTAAGGATGTAATTGAGACTGTCAGCAGTTAAACAAGGATGTCCCTAAAATAACACAAAGAAGGGGAGGTGTTTGGACTGGTCTTTCTCTTCTTACACTGGGGAAAAAATGCTACCTACAGAATCGAGATTGGTCAAAAAGGTCTTTATGAAGCCTTGGCTATAAACAGTACAACTTCATTCATGTATCCAGACTTGGTGGGAATGCACAAAAAGATGCTTGGTTTCAGCTCATTAAGATACTGACACAGAACAGTAAACAATATGAATATTAAATAAATATGCTAAGAGAGGGACTATCGTGTTCTTTACAATATTGCAGACTGAAAGTCAATTTTATGTCATAATTACTTATCAATATATAAGATAAAACATCTTTGGCTTATCAATTATAATTCTGAATTTCACTTTGAATTAGAGAAAAATTCTCATTAAGTGGCTGATTGACTTACTGTCAAGGGAAGTTTATATGCAAAAGTATATTATTTTTATACTTAGTATATTATTTTTAGCTAGTATGATATTGATGTTCCCTAATCAATAAACCAGGCTCAGGAAGAATTTATCATGGGTTTGCTTTTTATGCAGCACTTCACTAAGTGATCTGGAAATAGGAAAAGGTAGTTCAGAAGTGCTTGAGAAATTTACATGAAAAAGTATTAGAAGATACAGCTAGTTTATCATTGTACTGACCCGTTTTGTGTTAACCTGACACGATCTAGAGTCATCAGAGAGGAAGAAACCTCAGTTGAGGAAATGCCTCCTTGAGATCCAGCCGTAAGGCATTTCCCAATTACTGATCAATGTGGGAGGACCCAGCCCATGATGGGTCGTGCCGTTCTTAGGCTGGTCGTCTGGAGTTCTATAAGAAAACTGGCTGAGCAAGCTATGAGGAGCAAGTCAGTGAGCAGTACCCCTTCGTGGTCTCTGCATCAGCTCATGCCTCCATGATCCTGCCCTGTTTGAGTTCCTGACATGGCTTCCTTCAATGATGAACAGCAATGTGAAGTGTAAGCCCAATCAACTCTTTTCGTTCCAACTTGCGTTAGGATCATGGTGTTTTGCTACAGCAATAGAAACCCTAACTAAGAAATTCATTTAATGCTAGGTTTTCTGATATAACATTACTGTAACTAATTTCTCAAGAGTGGAGTAATAAAAGGTGCAGTTAAGATAGGACTGTGTGTGTGTATGTGTGTGTGCATGTGTGTGTGTGAAAGAGAGAGACAGAGAGACAGCGAGACAGCAAGAGAGACTAATTCTGGGATTCTGGAATATCTCCCTCTAGCACTGTCCATTTGTTTTTGAGGCAAGGTCTCTCACTGAACCTGGCACTGACTATTTTGGCTGGTCTAGCTGACCAATGAGCCCCTGGAATCTACCTGTCTATGCTCTCCACATAGGGGTTGCAGTACACAGAACCATGCCCTATCTTTTCAAATGGGTTTTAGAGATCTAAGCTCAGGCCCCTTTGCTTTCTTAGCAAGCATTTTATCTACTGAGGCATCTCCCCACTTAGACTCTGTATTAATAAAAGTCAGAAAATCAGAAAAGCGTGATGATAAATGTTCATTTAAGTTTCTAAGTCAAGATTGTTTTCAGACACATTATTAGGACTGTATTAGTCAGGGTTCTTGAAGAGAAAAGGACTGATAGAATAAAAAATAATAGTACACACACACACACACACACACTTGCAGAGAGAGGCAGTTTATTAGGATAGTTTAAAGCCTGTGGTCTGAGTAGGCCAGTAATGGCTGTCTCCTGGTGGAAAAGCCAAGAATTGAGTGTTTGTTCAGGCCGTGAGGCTGGATGCCCCAGCTGGACTTTAGCTGACATTGCGTATTGGAGGTTCTAACACATTTAGGAATGACTCAGCAGAAGGACAGATCAACTGGCCAGTGAGAGTGAAGGAAGGCAGGCAAAAAGCAAAAGCTTCCTTCTCCCAGTGCTTGTATGTAGGGTGACACCAGAAGGTGTGGCCCAGATTTATCGTGGGTCTTCTGAGCACAAATCATCTAACCTAGAAATCCCTCACATGTGTGTCCTGATGCTTGGGTTTGTGTTGGCTCTAGATGTAGTCAGAGTGACAATCAAAAGGACCTATTACTTATGAAAATAGCTATCTCATTAGTGAACAATGAACAGTCTTGGCATAGGGAGGATGATATACAGATTCAGAGAGATGCTTTCAAATCATATTTCACATAATATTTATGAAAACTGCAATGATAGCTGAAATTATGCGGAGCACTTTGTGTTTGTGAGAGAAAGGCATTTATCTTCCTTTTCCCCAGGAAACTGAGCATGTGTTGGATGAACTTGCCCTGCCCGGAGCAGTCAGCAATGAGCAGTTAGCAGACCCAACTTTCCGTTAAGAACATTCTCACATGGGTACAGTTACAGTGAAAGATTCCATGTGGACATACTCCATGTGGACAGTACACCCCAGGTTTTACACTTGCCTGATACCCTTGGACAATTGCAGCCTGTGTGCAATGCATAAGGTAAACAGTGTTTCTGTTCTTTAAACGAACAAATTCTTTCTTTTCAAATGAAGTTGGTATGCCAAATTTTCAAGACCCCTTGTAAATTCCCAGAAGTCAAAGCAGGGAATAAAAACATGATTTTTGACTTCATGTTCTTCCTTCTGTTAAAGACCAGTTAAATTCAAGTGTCTTAAAAAAAAATCCTTAGCTTAGGAATTGGATAAATGGCTCAGTGGTTAAGAGCATTTTTCTTTCTTGAAAAGGACCCAGGTTTTATTCCCAGCATCCACATGGCAGCTCACAACTGCCAGTAACTCAATTTCCAGGGGAATCTTACACCTTCTTTTGACCTGAGTGAACACCATGTTTTTAATGTTTGCCATGGGTCTTAGCCCATCACAAGCTCCATCCACGCACAGCGTGCTAAGAGAATTAGATCCACCAAGTTTCTTAAATCACCTTGTGACTTTGTGCTCTTATTTATGGAAATGAGCTTGCTTTGAGATACTTCTTAAGGTTTCTAGAGAGCTTCAGAAGAAGCAGTTTTACTCCTGAACACCCACTGTATTTTTCTCTTTCTGCCTGCCCTACCCTACCCCCTCTCAGTCTGAGGAACCCGGCTTCAACAGCTCTCCAGAGGTGTGTGGTGCATTAGGCCCCAGTTGTAGGCTCTACTTTCAGAGAATGAAACTTTTTCTGAGCTCTGTCCAACTGTTTCAGAGTTGCGGGTGATTTCCTCATGCCTGCCAAGTTTCGGCTTTGACTCTAAGTCATCCGAACTCATAGACTCATGCAATCAAAGTGCTAAAGCAAATCGGTACCTTCCATTTAGGGCACTGCGTCTCCTACGGCACAGTGGAATGCATAGGCCTTGACAGGGCGGCTGCCGTTGTTTTCCCCTTCAAATACATCCAAGTCGAAACCTCCAATCTAAATGAAACCGGTGTGACTAGTGATGGATGACTTGCTACAACAAAAATTGCAGAGAAATTATGCATCTCTCTTACACCACAGGTACTCACCTAGGGAAAAAAACCAAGTATCCATTTAGAGAATCAGAACTCCATATCAGAGAAGACACTTTTCAAACGTAAATACGGACCCACCCTCTGAGGCTGCTGGGAAGCGTTCATGAACTAAAAAGAAATTCAGTTTTTGAAGGCAGAAATCTTATTCTACTGTATATAGTGACTATAATTAATTGCAGGAATATAGGATTTGCTGGGTAATTGTTTTGCTCTCAGCCATATGAACTAAAGAATTACCATCTCGCCTCTAGGGATATAGACTTTAAACAATTAATTAGAAGCAAGTTTGCTACAAAGGCAAGCCTTTTCAATAAACCTGGGCAGAAACAAATTAGAGGCACGTGTTCCTGGAGACTGCTTCCCCGTCCGCACCAGAAATGGGAGCTGACAGGCAGGACACTGCAGTCACACTGCACGCTTAAGATGCAAATTCAATTTCTTATAGCTGCGGAGGTACCTGGGAGTCAAGGGATGAGAAGGCAAGGCAGGAAAAGACTTTCAAGTCCAGGTTGGGAGCTCTGTGAGGACAGAGACAAAAGCCAGTAAGAAAGAAGGAGGTGGTGATGGAGTTGTAGCCAGATGACAATGGACATTTGTTCCTTGCAAAATGAATCATGGATACCAGAGTGGTCAAAGAGCTGCACGCTCTGCTGGAAATATTTCCCAATCCGCGAGTGCAAGCTGCCTCTTCCCTCACTCAGAGAGTCAGTCACGGCCCTGTCCACACTGTCACCACCCAGGAAACATTTCCTGCGGGGTGCAGTGGGCTGTGCAAGGACAGGAAGAGTCGCCAGTTTTCCTTGTGAAGAGATAGCAACTCCCCAGGCTGCAGAGAGAGTACAAAGATTGTTTATCTCCCTTTCACTTCGCTGCCTCAGGGAGGCAAAAGATAAGAAAGGGAAAGAGACCAGAAATGGAAAAGGTCCTGGTACAGGTTCTAAATCTAAAGAAAACCCTTTGTGTTCATCCATTCTCTTGGTTCTTCCCGTGCCTGCCCCTCCCCTTCTCCTCCCAATCTCCCTCCCCCCCCCCCCCCGCCACACACCCCCCCCACGTGAGGTGGTTTGCAAATTCATTTCAGAGCTGGGTTCAGAAAGAAACATCTGTGTGGTTCCTTTAGAATTCTCTTATCTACTACATTCCATTAGATGTGATGCTAGGATTTGAAGGAGAAAGAAAACAGGTCTCTTATGTTCTTGGTCTGAACATTTGCTAGGAAGGCATTAAAGATATTCGCTCTCTTTTCAACCTTAGAAATCTTTCCTTGCAGTTTTTCATGTAGCTAAGATCTTTTCCTTGCTCCCTGCCTAGGCAGATTTCACAAGGAGCACATACCACCACCACCCTCGCGCCTGCCTTAGAATGTTCCAGGCTACCGAAGCGTCTTAACTACTTGCTTCCTACACAGTAGTAGAGGCTCTGCTCTCTTGGGGCAAAGGAATCTAGCTTAGACGCATGTAACAGTGTCACTGGACTAATTCCTTCTACAATGTGACTGACAAGCCCTGAAGAATGTCCAACTAGACAAAGGCAGTCACTGAGAAGCAAGAAATGTTGGGGATGAGGAGCCTTCAACCTCTTCTGACTTGCTGAATTACCAAGGGTAGGCTGGACTTGTAATACAAGTTCTGAAACCTCAAAAACATAAGACAATAAATAACTCATGCTCCCCGAGTTAAGCAGCTCCCTCCACCTCCTGACATTCCCCTCCTCAGCAGTGTGAGGACTGTGAAGACCCGTGGCCCTGCCTGCTCCCTTCAGGAGTCAACACAGAAGTTACAGGAATCGCTTTTGTCCACACCTCAGGGTTCAAAGTTGACTCACAGACGCCAGCATAACTCTGACTGAGGAGGGTAGTCTTCCTGTGTGGCCCTGCAGGCATAGGCAGGCCTAGCCTGTTCCTCCCACCACAAACTGGGTCTCCTGGCACCATACTTGCATTCAAAGCTGGTTCTGGCATGAGAGGAATGGCTGATAAAAAGAATTTCTTCCCATCTACAGGGGAAATAAATGATATAGCTCAATTCCTCACCCCTCCATTGGACAGGTCATCCCTCCCCCAAATGTGTTTATTTTTTTCCCACCCAACAGAATCCTTGAGACTGCCAAACGAAACGGTTACACAAACTATAGTTCAAATATCCCAGCAGCCTTTGTTGTCTGTTTCTCCAGCTCTAACACTTGATCCCATCCAGTGGAAGAAACGGTGACTGAGATAAGGAGGCTGGCTTATAGCTGGAAGGTGCGGAAGGAGAGAACAAAACATGTTGAGGTCATTTCAAAGTTACTTTCCTTGCAAGGGAGGCATAAGGAGAGCAATATAGACAAACGGCCCCTTGGTTAATATCAAGTTATTGCAAGTTCCCTTTGCAATAGCTAAAGGACACTGAGAGTTAAAGCAGAGGGAATTTCATCATCAAATCATGGTCCTGCTGGGAAGCTGGCTCTCTCCCACTCCCCTGACTTCTCACAGGTCACTTAGCCACTGACCTGGGCTTTAGTGACAGAGGACTCTTTAGCTACCTTCTATTGAGTTGTTAATTTGGTCTATGGTCTGAAAGACCCAGTACAAGAGCGGAAAGCAATGGCTTCCTGAAAGTTCTATTCAACATTATCTATACTGAGGGATGATTGAAGAAGTGGGGGAAATAAAGGGTAGCTAGGAACAGTGTGGTTAACCTAATTCTTAGTAGAGGGGAGATAGTCCCAGTTCTGACTGTGGACTTCTCAAAAACAAGAATAGCTCTGAGATCCTTGAACGTTCTCAGCAGTAGAGCATGGCCAGATACCTAGAAAGGGTTCCGAAGTTAAAAACATATTAAGGCAGGTGTGAAGAACTACAGCCAGGTTTGACCTTGGACCCAGATTCTGTCTTCAGACCCAGTATGAACCCAAGTAGAAAGATTTCGAAGCTTTACAATTCCCTTATAGAACCTCGAATTCCTTGGACCTGTTTTTCTAAGATTCTCTGCTCCCTCATTGGGAGTTCTTGACTCTTTAAAGACTTCTCTTCTATAGCACACCCTGCCTCTGGCTTACCTTGCCTCCCTATGCCATCAGCATAAAAATATTGACTCCTAACTCAGCAGAAGAGAGGCTATCTGTAGACAGTCTGTGTAGCGTGAGAGTGGTGTGCATTAGAGGACACCGTCTCCCTTCTCCATCCTTATATTGGTCATTAACCAAAGTCTACGTGGGCTCAGGCCTTACCCTAAGCGCTTTTTTTGCATGATCATGATCTTCTCAGAATAATCATTGAGGGATCAGCGCCAGGGCGCCAGTGCGCCAGAACAGTTAATTTTGTTTACTAATAGTAATACATCCTGAGAAGCTACTCCAAATTTTTTCCTTCCATGCCCAGTTTCTTACTATAATAGTATAGGCAAATCCATGCGCGCGCACACACTCATACACACACACTATTTTAAATCGAATATATCTCAATCCACAAACAAAGAACACAGCCTCCTGTGGGTGGATGGGAGAGTCTCAGCCATTGCAGACTCACCCAGGCAAGTGAGATGGGCCATGGGAGATTCAGTGACTGTTCCAGAGTCTCACAATTGATTCACAGCAAAGCACAGGTACAGAGAGCTTGATACTAGCCCATGGCCGAGATTAATGCTAGGCCCTACAAGAAAACCTAGACTGATGCTCTAACCTTGACCTCTACCTATGGATTGCTAAGCAGTACAACCACATACAACGTGAGCCCTAACCAAACCCACCCACTATGAGTTCCACTATCTGAAAACCTTAACGGACAGCCCACAACCACTGGGGTGAGAAGTTGGGGGTATAAAATGTATAGCTTCTCTTTTTCCCTTGTGCTTCCATTTCTAGCCAAGACTCTGTTTGTTTGTAGCTTTATTTTTGTTTGGCTTGTTTAGAAATAGGTTGAGGAAACCACGAACCTCTGCTTTCCTTAACAGCCCAGTCTCCTCTGTTGTTGTCATTGACTGCTTGTAAGTGCAAAGCAGTTACAAGGCTTTACCTACTGAGTTTTAAAACTTTCTCATGAGGAACACTGGGAATGGAGAAAAACACTAGATAAAACTGAGTCTAGCCTATTCCAGGCTCCACTGCAGAAGCTGAGTCCTACCTATGACCTTTATTGAGGAAAATGACACGTGAGCTCCCGACTCGGGTCAGTTTCCTACTGAGGCAAATTTTCTTACACAGCTGAGAAGGTACTTGGCTCCTAGAGGGAAACGGAGTGTAGAGCTCAAAACATTATAGAATTGTGTTGCATACTTTTAAATATTATTTCATTATTTCATACATGTATCCAATGATTGAAGTTTTGATCATTTTCCCTCCCCCATTGTCTTGGCCAAGGCGTTAGTATTTTTAGAATTTTCCTGGGATATGGGCGGAATAAAAATTCTGGTCAAGATCTGGAACACAGCCTGGGATGCTCCGAAGAGTAGCTGCCCTGGTGCAAGAGGGCATGAGGAACACAGGCTTCGGGATCAAGCATCCCCTGAATCAGATTCCAACTCCCTCTGGGTACCTGCACCCTTGTATAAACTCTTACCCTCTCTGGGTGTCTACACCTAGCAATCAGTTTTACCTGGGCTACAGATCAGAAAATTGGAAATCCATCACTTTTTTTCTTAGCATCCCAGTTACCCCTACTATTCAAAAGAGAGAGAGAGAGAGAGAGAGAGAGAGAGAGAGAGAGAGAAACAAAGGAGAGCTAATTAGTATCACTGGTAGTTGGGATTCTCAAAACATTAGTGACCTTCACTGTCACCTTTAGGGTATCAATCTGTTGTGTAAGAGTGGCAGAGACCTGTCTTGCTACCTTTTATTCCCCCCACCCTTGTATATTAGTTACAATTTCTGTGAGTGTGATAGAATAAACTGACAACGGCGACTTACAGGAGAAGAGAAGTTTTACCCCCAGTTCAAGGATACAGCACAACACGGCCTGGAAGTCACAGCAGCGGGAGCTTGAGGAGGCAGAGAGATGTTAATACGCATCTGGCCTTCTCTTCCTTATCAACCCCAGGTGCCTAGTCTATGGAATTAGTTGCTCATAGTCAAGGTGTATCTCCTTGCTCCAGGTAACTTAATCTAAATAAACCCTTGCTAATGTGCAAGGTCTGTCTCCTGGGTGATCCTAAGTACTGTCCAGTCGACCATTCCTTAAACCACCCCACCTTGGCTTTATCCAAGGTGTGCAGAAAAGCCCTCTCTTATTGTCATATTTGATTATCACCAGCTAGTCCTTTTAACATGGAAGCGGTGGTGACAATCACTGAAGTTCAACAACATTGACTGAGTCCCAGGGACCATGCTTTCTATGCTCAAAAACCTCTCATTTTCTTCTCCTTTACTGGCTCCTAATTGTTGCCCTCTTTGCTTCCCATCCTTTGTGACTGCCCCTCAGAGGATCTGGAGGGTCCTGCAGAGCGGTGTGAGAACCAAAGAATGTAGGCTGGGCTCATCCTCCAAGGACAAGCCTCTCATCTAGCTCAGGGCTCAGCACACACTCCCCCTAAAGTACCAGGAGGACAGCGGGTAGTTTTGTGGGCCAGTGATCTCTGTCACAAATCCTCAGCCCTGTCACTCAAAAACTGCCGTAGGCAATGTATAAACCAAGCAGCAGGGCTGGATGCCAGTAGCCCTTTATTGATACAAACAGGTGACAGATTGAATTTGTCTCAAAGGTCAGGGTTAGCTAACTTTGGATTTACTTGTTTGAAAACTGAGATTTTTGTGTATGGTTTTTAAAAATGTATAGAATTGCGCCAATGTTTCTCTGCTGTTTGAATGCGGATTTTATCTGTGTTTTTTTCTATCATAGTAACCACCACCCACTGCTGTACTTTAAACAATGATGCACCCTCCACTTCAGCTATATCCCTGTCTCTCTCCACATGCATTTGTATTTCAGCCTGCATCTGTGCAGCAGCATACGTACACTCAACATCCATCCAAGGCAATATATCAAAAAGTATTGCCTATACTTCCTGCCTCAGAGAGACTGAAAGAAAGTTCCCAGGGGCAATGTGATCATAAGCCAGACATAGCAAAGCGCCCATATAATCCAAACTCTTCAAAGGCAGAGGCAGGAGGATTGTGTGTTCAGTGACAGCCTGGGCTGCATAGTGAGATCCTGTCCAAACAAAACAAAACAAGTGTATAAATACTCCAGAGTGAAAGTTTGTTTGCCAACATAATGCTTTTCCGTTTAGGATCCAGAGAAACCTTCCAAAGCTATCATGCTTAAGATGCAAACCTCCAGACACATCTTGAGGTTCCGCATGACCGGCCCCACCCACCAGTCATGGCTTCTCCTTCCATTCCAGCTCTTCGTCGTCTTGTCCCTCCAACATGCTGTTCTTTTTTTTTTATATTTATTTATTTATTATGTATACAATATTCTGTCTGTGTGTATGCCTGCAGGCCAGAAGAGGGCACCAGACCTCATTACAGAAGGTTGTGAGCCACCATGTGGTTGCTGGGAATTGAACTCAGTACCTTTGGAAGAGCATGCAATGCTCTTAACCTCTGAGCCATCTCTCCAGCCCCCAACACACTGTTCTTGTGGCCACTTCCAGAACTTTTACTTGTGGTTACCTCTTCCTGAGACCTACCGGCCCAGACCTCATCCCATCATGAAGGTCTTGGTGTTGATGTTGACGTCTCTCTCTACTGACTTTGCGAGTACAGTCTCCCAGCCCTCATCACCATGCTATGCATTTTCCTCACAGAAATTCCAACACACTAAAATCACCACTGCAAGATAAACACAGTCCTGACACTCGCTGCCCACATCAGTGTGGTCCTCTCAAGGTACGAACAAGTCCCCAGTAAGACCCCCTTCCCTACTGATACCAGTAGTGTGGCAAGCATGGTTCTGACCAACTCTACAAATTTGGAGGTTCCTAATCTCTCTTCATCTTCGTTAAGATGACTATATGACTCAGGAATGGACAATACTCAGATTTACATTATTAACACAAATCAAGACTTGCCAAATGAAGAGGCATATAGAGTGAGGTCTCTGTTGATGCACAGCTTCCGTATCCTCGTCTCTTGATGTGAGAATGTGTCAGTCTCCTATCACATCCGTGTGCATCACAGACCAGCAGATACCACCAGAGCTTCAGTCATCTAGGACTTTTACAGGGATTCCATTATCCCTGTAAAACACCTGAGTGGCTATAACATTGCCCACGTGGCCAAAATTCAACCTTCAAGTGTATGGGTACAGTACCAGGAACCTAGGGCAAAAACTAGACACACCATTTCTTCTACATCAATCCCGTTATCTACTTACAGTATCCACCCTTCACTCCCCATCAGCAAGAGGTGCTGGACTCCTCAGGCAAACTTAGATACCCTGAGCCAAAGATGATTCCTGCCACCTAGAACCACTCTAGTGAGTCCATTAAATGAATACAAATGGGTCATTAACCGCACACGGTTTAAATGGGCACTGCAGATTAGCAGTGGAGGCCATGCAGCCGGGCACGGTGTGATGGAGTACTGAAAACTAGCACAGACAATTCTTGTTCTAGGGTACCAGAGAGGGGCTATCACTTGATTTATATGCATGACTATTTTTAACCTCCACCAGCTTTTTGCACATGCATTCATCCTAACTAAATGAAAACTTATTCTTTTGTACTCTGGAAATCCCTTGAATCCGATGATTATCTTCAAATTAAAGATTAAAAAAAAAACTCTTTGGCTAAGTTTTTATACTTTCTCTGGCAATTCTAAATTAAGACACACATGAAATATTGAATTTATAGAACTCATTGTTTAATCTAAATTAGATTAACCCTCCTGGCTCCTCACAGATCCAAGTGAGTGTTCCATGCTTTTGTTTATCCATGTCTCAAGGTTATTACTGACAAAATTACAATTAGTCAGTACTTCAGACCTATTGTTTAGGTGCAAAGCTGTGAGCAGCAAACTCCCTCACTCTGGTGTAATTAAAACTGTGCTTCAGTTCATCTCCTTGAAGACGCCTACCTGGCCCTGCATAAAGCTTTCTTTCACGGTCCTGCTACACATAGACCTTGGAGACTTGGGAACAAAGTTAAGGAAACAAAGTTTAAAACCAGCCTCTCCATAAAGTCTTCTGAGAAGTCTTCTGATATAATAACATTACCATCATCGGGATTAGAAATAAAATGTAGTAAGTCTCAGAAATAATAGAGACCTCATAACCCTAGCACTCCAAAGGTCGAGCCTAGAGGACTATTGGTTCACTTCATGGGAGACTAGCCTGGGTCACATAGCAAGAGTCTGCTATAAAAGAGAAAAATCATTAAGTCATAAGACATTTAGAATGATATTTAAAGTCAACTCTGATTCAAAATTCAGGAGAGATGCATGCATCAGAAATGGTGTGTTTGCTTTTCTACCCACACACTGGCATGACACACTACTATTTAGAATGAATGTTCAGGAGACAATGGGATGGCTTGGCAGTTAAGCACACTGGTTGCTCTTCTAAAGGACCAGAGCTCAATATCCAGCACCCATATGGTGGCTCATAAATGTCCTTAACTGCTGGCCCTGGGGATCAGACTCCCTCTTCTGACCTCCTCAGGCACCTAATTGTATGTGAGGCACGAAAACTCATGCAGACAAAACACCCACACACATAAAATAAAAGCAAAGCAGAAAAAAATATGAGTGAATATTCAATCCCAGATTAAGAAGAAAGAAAACTCCTGTGTCACATTCACTAATTTTATCTTTGAGTAAATTCAGGGGTCCCTTGTTTCAAAGAAAACAATTGTCTGCTGGCTGATGCGTACGGGACAGTGTACTAGCTTGAAACATAACCAAGACCCTTTCCATCCCTAAGTGTAACTAGAAATGTAGCCAACAGTGGGTTTTGATGAAGCAATATCCTCTGCCCATTAAGATTCTAGCCATGTGCCCTCTGTGCAGGGTTTTCTGGACTCACTCAGAATGAAGACAATGAGGAGGCTCAAGCATCTTTTCTGCAATCCCTTTGTCTCATGCAACAACTATTCCTTCTTTCGATTGCAGCAGAGTACCCTAATCAATTTTTATGGTATTTAGAACTGCAGGAATTAATTTTATTATGCTGAACTGGATGAAAATTTAAGACCTGAGCTTAAAATATGGCCTTTTATTTAATGGAAATGAGATATATGTGTCTGTTCTGTTTTTTTTTTCCCCATTAAAATTCTGAGGGGATAAGATGAGTTCAAGAAAACCAGGGTTGTTATAGAAAACCTCCATTGTCCTCTTTTGGTTTGTCCAAAGATACAAAGTTAGCCTGAGCAGTCTTCATTTAAAATAAAAGGAAAAGAGAAAGAGGGAAGAAAGAAGGAAGGAAATATTTGAGACATATCATGTTACTATAGAATGCCTAGAAATGAACTTGTGAAAAGAGAACAGTGCCCAAGCATTGAAGCTGGAAATTCTCTGATCTTCATGGATCTTTACCACCTAAATGAATTTCTGTTTTACCTATGTCTTTTAAAGTGATTCACATTACATAAGGAAAATGCATTTCTTGTTGTCTAAATATTATGACCACATAGATACACTGAAATTCCATTTGTGTCTTTCTTGACAAAAAAAAAAAGGCAATTTGGTTGATCAAACAAAAAAAAAAAACCCAAAATTGTTCCAATCTTACATGTCTGTAAGAAAAATCAAGCCGAACTTCAGGGTAGCTTCCACAATAAAGCAGAGTTTTGTCACTTCTCTTTGAGGGTGTGGAAGATAAGGCCAGAATCTCACCCTGGACTTCCAGTGACCAAATCACATTTGACGCTAGTCATTTCTGAGTGGACGCCATCAACCAAGACTTGATATGATACTACAGGTTAGGGCATTATACAACAATAATCTTTTTAGAAGTCCAACAAAAGCAAAACAATTTTGAGAATCAATTCTTCTGAAAGTCTGTGTTTGAAAAGTGCTTAGTCCACAGTTCTCCTTCTGTGGACCACACAGTTTCAGCGGTCATGCCAATCCTAAACGTCTTCCTTCTCCAACCCAGCACATAAGGATCGAGTATCAGGGAAGCAAGAAAAAGTGAATTACACTTGTTTTCTATGGTTTCTACTTTCTGCTGTCATACAGGATTTCCTTTCCTTCTGGTACTATTTTACACACACACACACACACACACACACACACACACACACACTGACCTTCAGAGTTTAGCACTAATACTTCCTCCATGACACTCCCCTCATTTCGAAGCTCATTTTATCCAAAGTAACGACAATTGAGGACTTAAACCAATTGGAGACTAGTGTCATTGGAAGTGGAGAGGAAGGCCAATGAGATAGAAATTTGGACGGTCTCTGTCCTATGGACTGTGGCAACAACAGCTGTTGGAGATAGATGTTGATCCCTGGGCTCCACAAGGGCTCTGTAGCCTAGCAGATCCTAATCCACAACAGGCTCAGACCTGGAGCTCAGAGCTTTGTTTCACGTGAGAAAATCACTGTCTCACTTAAAAGTTAAAACACTGACTGGGTGATGAGCTAATCTTTAATTCTGAACAGATCTATGTATGGGTGGTAAGACAACTCCATAACAGGTTTGAACCTGTGGATTTTGGGGTGGTATTTGCAAAACCTTATGCATTACATCTAAAGCCTGTAAGAAGTGAAGGCAGAACCCTCACCTCTGCAACCTGCTCTCCACTGTGGATGAGACAGGGCACAAAAAAAGCCAGAAAGTCCCCATTTCTGATGGCTATAACTCTGGAGTCATGTCCTCAGAAGAGTTGTCTGTGATAATGGAGGTTTACTATTTAATGAAGCCTTTTAATGGAGAAGATTAAGAGAAGTATATGGAATCAGAAAAGCAAACAGGGGTGACCTTTAGGGTGTCTTTGATTACAGGGTTTTAATTATGTATATGACAGAGAATTCTCAAGATCATAATGGAACATGACCAGGGCTATGGTTCTATGAAAGAGTGTGTCCTTAGCCCATGAGAAGAACTCTTAGGTTCAGTTACCAGAGTGTCCTTCTCTGAAGACAGATTATAACTGAGTTGAAAACCTCCTACTGTTTAGTGACATTACAGCCAGCTTAACATGGTGGCAGAGTGCATAACCCTTATGTTTGTGAAGCTAGCATCAACAAAGTGACTGACTACGCTGTCAGTTACATGAAAGTATAGCTCATGGAGTCCGGGGGAGTGTGTAGCATTTATTAACAAGTATGTTGTTGGCTTATATGTGTATTATATTCTGCTCTTTATTGTTCTAGAGTTTATCTTTGTGCTTATATAAGGCTCACTTATGGCTTGTTGTACCAACAGCAGCCTCCCATGTCTCCATTTAAGAAGCCAAATTGATTGTCCACTAATTACATATTAGTCATTGATAATGCTGTTCTATATATCAAGATAGTATCTTGAGGTAATATCGGACAGTTGTTCAGAAAAAAAAAAAAGGTTTCTAATGACAATTTCAAGCCAGTTGAATAAACACTAGGGTGGAGGAGCTATGTGCTCCCTAGGCACAGTCCTGGGTTCCATGGTTCCTTAGGTCTGTAGTTTAAAGGCACAAAGCAAAGCCAGGAAAGGTCAATAGTCAAGCAAGAACGATATTCAGGAGAGGGCCAAGCCCAAAGGAAGATGGAAACAAGCTTTTAAGAGCTTCTCTTACGGGAGTCGGGAAAAGCACATTTTGATTCCCCCAGCAGGAAGTTGGGACAACAGATGTGAACTGCCCAGGAAGGAAACACTCTATTTTGGGAGTATTTGGGAGGTAGGGACAATTCTAGTCCTGATGCCCTGTCTGTCGTGTGCTCAAATCCTCTAGGAATAAAGTCAATGTCCAGCACAAACAGCAGTTTGTGTAAACAGTTTGAGCCCCACAAAGATCAATTCTGATTCACCATTTAAGTCTCCTGAAGTCCAGGTTCCAGGTCTTGTTCAGTACAGGAATTACCACTCCCTTTCCAAACCTTCTGCACACAAAGAACCTATGTTTTCTCATCCTTTTGATGAGTCTTTTCCTGTATCTCTATCTAGGACTTCACTCCACTGATCCACACCTTCTACTTTACATATTGGCTTCCCCCCACACACACACACTTAAACAAGTCTTTCTCAGAATCTTAAAACCAAATCCCAAAGCAAAACTGATTCTATTTTCTCTAACACCAATCATCTGTATGTTACATCCTGGTGTCCCTGCTGCATAGACTGCTGGGCTGGACCAGATGCATAATTTGCAAAGCCAAGTGAAGAAGAGAGTTCAGGATGGTTCATTTTAAAAGTATGAATTCCAAAACACAGATGAGCACTCAACCAAG
This sequence comes from Myodes glareolus, assembly GCF_982192425.1. Taxonomy (NCBI): domain Eukaryota; kingdom Metazoa; phylum Chordata; class Mammalia; order Rodentia; family Cricetidae; genus Myodes; species Myodes glareolus. The sequence goes on from NC_142050.1 coordinate 44,392,873, forward strand.
AGTGGGGTCCTTTAAATCCAACACCATTCATACCTTCACCTTGCTGTATGTTGGTGAAGATCAACTTTAGAACAGGGTATCTTGGGCACAGCAGACCTGTTGGAGGAAGGCCTACAGTTTTTACTTGTTCAGTTGATTTTAACCAAAAGGAATTTTTTGTGCAATAAAAATCAAACCACACATGAGGAAGTACTTTATAAACACTAAACCATATTGTGTTATTGAATGTTTTCTAAAGATGTCTGATCATAAAGTTCCTGGGGTACTTATCAATACCAGCCTCTTCCCCAAGAGATTTTGCTTCATTTCCTCAGAGTGGAGCAGAAAACTTTGTTCTTCAGAAGTTTATGGAAGAATTTTATGACCAGGAAATTGTAGAAACTTTGGTTAAGAACACAGCATTCAGGGGCAGGCAGACCTGAGCTCAGATTCTCTGTTTGTCAGCAGTGCGACATTAGGATCATTATTTAACTTCACAGCACTTAATTTCTTCATCTGCAAAATAGAGATAATTATGCCTAGTGCCAAAGGTCACTATGGGAATAAAATGAGGCAATCATATGCAAAGAGCTTGTAACATTGACTGATGCAGTAAGTTTGCAATGATGGTAGTTCTAAATATTATGCAAAAAAGACAAAACTCTCTTTTAACATCATACGTTTTGTAAAACTAGAGGAATCGAGCTTCAATATAAATCCCCAAAGGTACCCATTATTGTTTACTTCTGTCACATTAAACTCAATCAGAAGCAATGAGTTACAGTGAGAAATGGATTACCAATGGCAAGCACACTCTAAGCAGTTATTATGTGTGGCTGGAAAGCCTGGGTCCTCCCTGGTTGCATACACTGAAACATAATCACCAATGTGATGACACTGGAGGTAGACTTTGGGAACTTGATCATGGACTCATTCCCCATGAATAAATTTAGATATCTTCTCCCCGCCCCTAACATAATGGTTATATTAATTATTTGGGAAATTCATACAGTGCACCCTGATCGCATCTGCTTCCCTTTCCTCCCAGGTCCACCTTCCCACCCTCACACCCATCTCCCGAAACTTTAAAAAATAAAGCAAACCACTATGTCCAATTTGTGTTCCTCATTGGAGCATAGTCACACTTGCAGTGTGACTAATTAAAGATAACTGAGTCCTTTCCCACCCCTGTCCGAATGAAGGAGGCCCCAGGAAAAATTTTTCCCTTCTTCCAGCATCTGAGTGCAAAGAATGGACCATCAGTGAGCCTAAGAATGGTTCTCTCTCTGCCAGATGCTGACTCTTCATGGATTTCTCAGCTTGCAGAGCCATGAACACTATATCCCTATTGTTTATAAACCTCCAAGTTTATGGTGCTTTGTTTTATTAGCCCAAGCAGAGGAAGACAAGCCCAAACCAGGGCATGTGATAGGCTGCAGATAGAGAGTCATGAACAAAGAATGTTGTAATCAAGGAATTTTGGATCTAGATCAAAATAGGATCATTGAACATATGTATCTCTAAAGACACCTCATAATCCCCTCGTTAGGGCCTTGAGGGAGAGGTGAGGGCCATTCCGCATGGTGATCTTTTAGGTAGGTAGATGACTTAAGTCGAGGAGTGTGACTTCCAAAGTCACTAGAACAAGAGGTTCCTGTTGAAATCATGCATAGAATTCACAGGAAGCATCTGTCATAGTTAATGAAAAAAAATGTAACCGAAACTGGAACCAGGAAAACCTGCAAATGCTAAACTGTACTTGCACACTGAGCAGAGTTGCAGGCAGCGAAGAATTTGTGGGACAGGACTAAGAAGGGGTGAGTGAGAAATCTATGAAGGTTTAATTTAATAAAACTGTTTAGTTATTCATTGATGCTTAATTGCAAAGATTTATAGTCGTGCCATTTATCTCTTCCTAATATATGTTTTTAAAAATGAAAGGCACATGGCTAATAGAGAAAATGAGGAAATTCAATAGAGGGATCACAATAGGTCCACATCCAACAATGGCATAATACGAACACGCATTTAAAACTTATTGTTTGATCCTCATAATAGAAATTCTTCTTGAAGAATTTTATAAAGCCTCAAGTTTTATCTAAGCTAATGGAGCTCATTACCTAATGCTATAACTAAACAAAACAAACCAAATTATTGTAAAGAATAAACATTTTTTCTGTTCCAGGTTCTGAAGGCTGGGATATTCAAATAGAGTTGCCTTACCTGATGACTAGGTCTTTACTTCTGGTGGGGACTCTGCACATGGGGCATTATTCAGTGGGGTAGAGTATTCTAGCTCAGACCTCACTGCATTTTCTTATAAAACCACAATCCCTTGGATTACTGCCCCACCGTTATGTAGTCACTTATGATAGGTTGCCCACACACTGACCCACTATGGCATTAAATGCTATAGTAGGATTCATTTCCTCTCTCCTAATACCTCACAATGGGGAATCTATGTCAATATGAGTCCTTTAATTTTTTTGTTTATATGCATGCATGTGTTTGTGTATGTATGCTATATGTCTGTAGGTACATGCAAAAACTAGAAGAGGATGTCAGATCCCAGGAGCTGGAGTTACAGGTAGTTGTAAGCCACCTGGTGTTAATGCTGGGAACCAAGCTTGGGTCCTCTGGCAGAAAATCAGGTGATCTTAACTGCGGAGCCATTTCTACAGCCACTCAACATGTGTCTCGGAGGGAACTTTCAAGTATTAACAAAGACTTAATTATATGAATCATTCAGAAAAGAGGCTATTTTTTAATTTTAATAGATCTATAAACTGTTGATAACAATGATTTTTCTGAGTTTTATTTTTATTTATATATGGTGATTATTACAGACTATTGTGCCTCAGAAGGAAATGTTGGTGGCCTAACCTGCACCACCTGTGAGTGTGATCTTATTTGGAGGTATAGGGTCTTTATGGGTATAATTAAGTCAAGATGAGAGCACACTGGCCTCAGGTGGCCCAGACCTTTAGGGCTGCTCTTCTTCCGTTAACAGAAAGCTAACTGACCATCACAAACAGGAAAGACCTCATGAAAATGGAGGTGGATTTTGGCATTGCCATGACTTAAACCAAGTAACTGAAGGGATTATTGACTACCACCGAAGATGGGGGCGGGGAGGCAGAGCATCGAGTGGACTGTCTCTCCACTCCTCCAGAAGGAACCAAGCCTATTGGCCCCAGCACTGGGGATTTCGGACCCCAGCACTATTGGGGAATACATGCTTCTTGGTTTTAGCCATCAGCACTTTATGTGTGTTACTTTGTTAAAACCGCTGGATGAAGTAACCCAGTGACAACCCAATCTGAGGCAATGGAGGCAGAACTGAGAGCTCTCATCAAGTCCAAGAGGAATGGGCACTCAAGGAGCTGAGAACTGTGTGCAGATAATGAGAATTGAAAGGGTCTAGCATGCAAACACAGGCCAGAGCACAGCAAACATGGAGCCAACAGATTTTTCCCCTTTTTTCCTTTCCATCCCCTCCCATTGCTAAAAACCACTAGATTCCATTCCTAAAGCTAACCCCCACAAGATCCATTTCCTTATTTGGCCACTGACTCATTCCTGAGACAAAACACCAAAGGCCCGACAATCAAAACTCATTATTTGACTGCATGTCCAACCAGGACTTACCAAGTCATCCTAGCACAGAAGCCCCCATTTTCTCCTTAAAACCCCACTCCTGCTGCTGCTGCTGCTGCTGCTTGCTGTCTGCCTCTGTCCAACCCAGAGGCAGCCCCTGCCCCCACTTGCCCCTTTAGGATATTAGATCCCCTTTGTTGTGAGAAGTCGGTATCTGGGTATGTCCTGCACCAGTTCTGAGGAGCCGGACCATCCCCTGCAAGAGTCACTCTTTGCAATGGCGCCTTGGAGAGGAGAAAACCCTCCACACTGAAGGCCCACGCCCATTACCTGGTGCGTCCTGGTGAAGGGTTTAGCTATTGCCATGGTTGAGATGTAGGTTTTCCTCAAATGTATATGTGCTAAAGCTCTGACTACTTCTGCATAGCAATGAGAAAGGCTATGAAACTTTTAGGAAATAGGGTCTGGTGAATATCGAAAAACAGGACTTTCATACTTTGTTGATGGGAATGCAAATTGGTACATCCTTTGTGGAAAATAAGATGCAGTATCCTCCAAAACTAAAAATACATCTGAGCTATAATGCAGCTACCTTGCTTCTAGGAATACATTTAATTTTTTTCTTTCTTTATTATTATTATTACTATCACTATAACTTTTATTATTATTACAAATTTTCACCTCCTCCTATTTCTCTCCCCTTCCCCCCATTCCCCCTGGCCCTCCCTCTCCAGTCCAAAGAGCCTTCAGTGTTCCCTGCCCTGTGGGAAGTCCAAGGTCCTCCCCGCTCCATCCAGGTCTAGGAAGGTGAGGATCCAAACAGACTAGGTTTCCACAAAGCCAGTACATGGAGTATTAATTAATTGTTTATTTAGAGTTGGGGAGACAAATATACTGTAACATGCATGTAGGAGTCAGTTTTCTCCTTTCACCATGTGGGTTCCAAAAATCAAACACAAGTCTAAAGCAGCATATCAAATAAATACCTGTGTTTCCATGTTTACAGCAGAAATATTTATAATAGGAAAGGCATATAATCAAGCTCATGGTATGGGGCTCAGGTAAACCAGACATTAATTGGGAATCCCCACAAGTTCTGTAGCAGTATTGCCCCAGTACATCTTACAGGCAGGACAGACAAGGGTTTTGTGGCTCAGTTGGCATTGAGGTTTCTCTTTCCATAGCTTGCAGAGTACCAAAGTGACTAGAAAGTAGGAGTGAAGTCTTCCTGCAGACGCAAGCTTTATCTCTCTGCTTTCAATGAGCTGTGTTGATGTTGCCCTAGGCAATGATGACCTGCTGTCACTTTGGGGAGTTGTCCTCTGTCCTACCATCACCCTGGGTTATTTAGAGATCTCCACAGGACCTCCTCAGCAAACAAATCAAATAAACACAACCCTGTCCCACCACTGGAAGCCTTACCTGGCTAAAAAAGTTGACCAGTTTCAGGCTCTGCATCCTTACTAGAGTCACCTTCATAGATTACAGGAAGTCTCCACTGCACTAGGTGTCCACACTACCTCCCCAATGCCCCCCAAGTCCAGCTATCTCTCCCAGTATATTTTCCCTCTGTCCCTTCCCTTCCCACCTGATCCCTCCTGCTTCCACCCCTGCTCACTCACAGTCTATTCTATTTCCCCCTTCCAGGGAGATCCATCCATCCCCCTAGAATGTTCTTCTTTATCTAAACTCTCCCTGGATCTCTGGATTGTAACTTGGTTATCATTTACTTAACAGTTATTCATTTATAAAGTCAGCACATACAGTATTTGTTTTCTGGGTCTAGTTTACATACTACTTAGGATGACTTTTTTCTAGTTGCATCAATTTGCTTGCAAATTCATAATGTCATTTTTTAAATAGATGAGTAATACTCCATTTGTGTAAATGTACCACATTTTCTTTATCCATTCTTTGGGTAAAGGACATCTAGGTTGTTTCCAGTTTCTGGCTATTATAAAGAATGCTACAGTGAACAGAGTTGATCAAATATTCTTGTGGTAGGATGGAGCATGTTTTGGTATCTGCCCAAGAGTGATATGGATGGGTCTTGAGGTAGCTCCATTCCCAATCTTCTGGGGAACAGTCATACTGACTTCCATAGTGGTTGTACAAGTTTGCACTCCCACTAGCAGTGTAGGAATGTTCCTCTTGCTCTACAACCTTGACAGCATGAGCTTGTGTTATTGATCTTAGCCATTCTGACAGATGTAAGATAAAATATCAAAGTAGTTTTGATTTACATTTCCCTGATGGCTAAGGATGGTGAACATTTCCTGAAGTGTTTCTCATCCATTTGAGATTCTTATATTGAGAATTCTCTGTTTAGATCTGTACCTTTATTTTAAAATTGGACTATTTGGTTTTCTTGATATTTAGTTTTTTGAGTTCTTTAGATATTTTGTATATTAACTCTTCTATCAGATATGTAGTTGGTAAAAAAAAAACTTCTCCCATTTTGTAGGCTTCCACTTTGTTTAATTGACAGTGTTCTTTGCCTTACATGAGGTCACATTTATTAATTATTGATAATAATGCACACACTCTCAGTACTCCATTAGAAAAGTTGTCTCCTGTGCCAATTCATTCGGAGTTATTTCCTACTTTCTCTGCTATCAGGTTCAGTGTATCTGGTTTTATGTTGATGTCTTTGATACACTTAAACTTGAGTTTTGTGCAGGGTGATAAATGTTGATCTATTTGCATTCTTCTACATGCTGACACCTAGTTTGACAAGCACCATTTGTTGAAGACACTGTCATTTTTCTAGTGTGCATTTCTGGTTTCTTTACCAATAACAACTTTTTATTGGGGAATTAATATCATTGATATTGAGAGATACCAATAACCAATGATTGTTGATTCTTGTCATTTTGTTGTTAGTGGTTGAGGGTGTGTGTGTGTGTGTGTGTGTGTGTGTGTGTGTGTGTGTGTGTACTTCCCTTGTTATGGTTCCATTGATGTGAGATTATTTATTTCCTGTGTTTTTATGGATATAATTAACCTCCTTGGTTGGAGTTTCCGTCTAGCACCTTCTGCAGGTCTGAACTTGTAGATAGATATTATTTAAACTGACATTGTCATGGAACATCTTATTTTCTCCATCTATGATGACTGAAAGTTTTACTGGGTATATAGCAATCTGAGCTGATATCAGAGGTGTCGTAAAGTCTGCAACACATTGCCTAAGCCCCTCTGACTTTCCAAGTCTCCATACCTAAGATATAGTTCTAATAGGTCTGCCTTTATATCTTACTTGGTCTTTTTCCTTTGCAGCTTTTAATATTCCTTTTTAGATCTGTGTATTTAGTGTTTTCATATGATCTGGTGAGATTTTCTTTTCTGGTCCAATGTATTTGATGTTCTGCATACTTGCACCTTTATAGGCATCTCATTCTTTGGGTTTGGAAATTTTTCTTCTCTGATTCTGTTGAAAATATTTTCTGGGCCTTTGAGTTGGGATTCTTCTCTTTCCTCTATTTCTATTTTTCTTAGATAAAATCTTTTCACAGTGTCCCATATTTCCTGATTGTTTTGTGTTTGCAATTTTTTAGATTTAGCATTTTCTTTGATGTATCCATTTTGTCTATTGTATAGTCCACTCCTGAGATTTTCTGTTCTATATCTTGTATTCTGCTGGTGAAGCTTGCCTCTGTAGTTCCTGTTCATATTCCTAAGCTTTTTATTCCTAGAATTCCCTCAGTTTAGGTTTTCTCTATTGTGTGGTGGGCATGGTCGATCTATAATCAACCAGATCAAATCAATACAAAAGATTTAGCATTTAATAAAACAGGAAAAACTTACAAGACCAGAGATTCCATGAACATCAGCCGAGCCGAGAACCAAAGAAGAAGTGGCAAGGCACTTCGATCTTTTATTTGTTTTTAGTCTGAAGGGGTCACACCTTAAGCAGAGTGTGATTGGCTGAGATTCCCCATCACTATTGCTTCTATCTCCATTCTGGGGACTCGAACAGTTTTATTCATTTCCTTAAACAGTTTGCTTGTGTGTTGTTGTTTTCTTGCCTTTGTTTAAGGGATTTATTCATTTCTCTTTATGAACCTCCAACATGTTCATATAGTTAGCTTTAAGATCTCTTCCCTTGTGCTTCAGCTATGCTGCAATATTCAGGGCCTGCTGTGGTGAAATAGCTGGGCTCTGGGGAAGACATATTGCCCTAGCTATTATTGTGTTCTTATATTGGGGTCTAGGCATCTAACTTTGGGTGATTATAGATTTAGGTACTGATTTCTGGGTTTGTCTTTGTTGGATGGGTGTTTTGTTCATGGGTTTCTATTTCCTCTCTGGATTACCCAAGAGCTCGTTGGCTGTGTGCCACATGTTTTACTGGCCTGCTCTACTCCTATGTCCATGGGGAATTCTTGCTGGTGTTGGAAGTTGGCAAAAGGCAAGACTATGGATAGATGATCTGCTGCAGTGTTAGAGGAGACCTTGAGGATTGTGACTGGAGGAACAAAGAGAATGGAGAAGGCCCAAGGGCAGCCTACCCGACATGGCAGGCATGACCTGTGGTTGAGCAGGGGGTATCTGCCTGAGCTGGGGGCTGGGACACAGCAACAAGCGGGGAGGGAAGGCCAGGAAGGGATGGTTTGTGGGATCCACACAAGGTCTGGGCAGTGGGGAGGGGGCTGCAGCTGGTGTTCTGTTGCAGCACTAGGGGTGACCCTGAGGACTGTGCTAGAGGAAGAGAGAGAGTCCAATGGAAGCATTTTCATCAAAACTAAAATGAACAAAAGGAAGTTGGGCATTGTAGCATGCGATACTAATACTCAGGAGACAGAGACAAAAAGATCAGGGGTTCAAAGTCATCCTCTGCCACATTGCAAGCTTAGAGGCCAGCCTGGGCTATTTATTTGTGGTCTCAAAGTGACCACAAATAAATAATGATCTTAAAGAAAGAATAAAAGAAAGTAAGAGAGGTGAAAAATGAGGGAAGTGGGGTCTATGGGGTACCCTGGAGGTCACTGGGGCCACTCGCCCTGACCTTGGAATTGACAGAGTTCTCCTGGAGATCCTGGTGATTTCTCGTGAGACGGTTAATAAAAAGACTTCCCATTCTCCCTGCTCTGATTTCCTGTTCCTCTGAGTGCTCTCTCCTTCCCCTACCGTGACAATTAGACCTGCCTTTATCATACCAAATCATGCCCTTTTAATCTCTGCAATTGTGAGATATATAAACCTGTTTTCTTTATAAATTGCCCATCCTCGAGTAGTTCATTAAAATAGCGAGGGGGGTAAAAAGATGAATGCGGCTCTCTGTGCCTGCCCACCGCGGAGGAGAAAGGCTCCGTGGCAAGGCGCTGGAATGAGGGGAGCAGTCGTCTGTGCTGAGAGTCCTATGACAGCGATTAGAGGGAACATCTGTTGCACATCTACCATGTGTCATGTGTAGTTAAGCCCTCCACAGATTAATTCCTTTAATCCTCACAAGTATTCTAAGGAGATAATAGTGTTATCTTTAGGATGCAGATGGGAAAACTGAGACAGATGTGGTAATTTGCTCCATCACGTAGTAAGTGACGGAGCTAGACTCTAACCCAAGCCAACTGACTCCAAAGCCCACCCTCTCAGCCTTCAGAGTTTAACAAGGCTGCTTAGCACAGTGAAGGTTTTTCATGGCTCCATCCTAGCAGCCTCCAGAGGCTATGGTCCTGTTGACAGCTGCACACTTGCAAACTCGTGATAACTGCAACCAAACTGAAGATGCTAGCCTATTGCCATTCTAAAGCTAGATTAACGACTTTAATTCATGTTTTAGTATCTTGTGATCAATGTGCTTTGAACTGTAATAGAACTTGATCATTAATGTCACAATTGCAGTGTAGTAGTCACTTAAAGAATGATATAAGGGTCTGGAGAAATGGCTTGGTCAATAAAGTGCTTGATGCACAAGCTTGGAGACACCAATTGGGAACCCCAGAACCCATGGAAAAACATAGTCAGACATAATGATGTGTGCTTGCACCCCAGCACTAGAGAGATGGAGACAGACAGATCTTTGGAGCTTGCTGACCAGTCAGCCTACACAGTTGGCAAGCTCCAGGCTTCGTGAGAAACCGTGTCTCAAAAAGTAATGTGAATAGTGTAGAGAAAGATACTGGACTTTGATCTTTGGCCTCTGGATGTATGCACATATGCATGAGCACATGTGTGTTCATACACACACATGGGCATACCTACTACATCTACTACACAGACATGTGTGCATGAACACACCTGAAATTACAATTGACACAGCGTAAAAGGATTAGAGCAATACTTGCTGAAGCTTATATACGTGTGTATGTGTGTATGTATGTGTGCCTGTACTCAGTCAGGCTGAAGAAAATCTATACATTAACTTTTATTTGGATATATCTCTTTTGATATGTTATGCATTTATTTATCTATTCAGTTGTAGACTGGAAAGAGGATTTTTAACATGTTTGTTACTGGACCATATAGAAGAATTACAAAAATACTGGTGTATGATTCTCTGGTATATTTCTTTCAAGTTGGTCCCCTTTAACATTTCAGCTGGCAAATGAGGCTCATCTACTAGCTGGTATTCAGAAATAAGCTTAATTATTCATGAACTCACACTTACCTTGTATATCATGATTTTCCAAATGTCTCTGTACATTTTTTATTAGACATAAGCCATTTTATGCCTACAGAGTCTATTCCTGAAGAAAATGACCTTGCATCTAAAAACGACCATTAAGTTCACAGATTCTCTCTCTCTGTGACTTGATGCTATCCGGCAGCGTAATTAGCTTCATGTATGGTTAAATATTATGAGGAAAGCTGAGTGCTTCCAAATTCTCCAAGATGCTTATATTTGATGATTTAATTGCTTTCTTCCCCATCAGTTCCTACACCTACCCCAGTCCCATCTTTTCATTTTAGGAGATGATAACCATGTGCTTTTCAAGCTGACAGAGAAATGCTCATCAGGAATTGTCATGAAGCTTTGACAGACTAAATACATATTTAAAACAAGCTTTTCAGGGCTCCTTATCTTTTCTTGCATTGCAACTTAAACCTCGTCTATGATCCCTATTGCTATAAAAATATGCATTTTCATATTCTTTATGTCATCTTGGAGATTGTAAAACCTGGGAAGGTCCTGTGTGATCTCCAGGATAGGAAGTCCAGCTTTGGAAACCAGCAGTTACTATCCATTTAATATATATAACCACTGATTTAAAACAAAAAAAAGCAAAACAAAACAGAAAACTTTAGCCGGCAAAAGTCATTTAAATTATGTTCTTTAACCATTTCTTTTTCAATTTTAGGGGATAATACACAATTCGGGCCAAGAATGGGTCTGTTAAGATTTTTTTAAACAACTTTATTATTTATTTCATTTTTCTTAACCACCCATGTGACATAAATAAACAAGAAAAACTAAGAAATATATGTATTTTTTTTAACTTACTAACAATTCCTTACACAACGCTGGACATTTCATTTCAAACATGTTCACCGCTTCTGCCAGTTCACAACCCCAGGTCCTCCCTCACACTCTCTCCCCAAAGTCATTGCCCTGACCCCTACTGAATCCAGTCAGTGATACAAATATGCACATGGATGTGGGGCATCCACTAGACCATTGTCAGCCTACACGGTACCCTACCACCCTAAAGGAAACTGACGTCTCTCCTCTGGAAGCATCAATTGTCAATAGCACTTTGGATAGGCATGGGGACTTACGCAGATAATCACCGTCTCCCTGAGCCTGTGTGTGCAGCGGGTGCTGCTCTGCCCAGATGACACTGGTTTTCCCTAGGCCTCCCTGTTCTACAGCTGACGAACCATTTGCCTGTCTTCCCGACAAGTTTACAAGATCTCTCATGTCCTTCGTGTATTAATGGCTGTGTATAAGTGTGTTTTAAACCACGATCAACCAGATAGCCCAACATTCTGAATTCTTCAGTCATTGTAGCAACCCTAGGACACAGTCTCCCCAAGATGTGACTATATCTGCTATTTTTAAAGTGCAAGCCCCAGTTGATCACATAACAAATTATATAGTTGTAAGCTGGACTTATTACCATGGAAAATTTCTTAGGTTTATGATAGCATTAAAATAGCCTTACAAATCTTTTTTTTGAAAAAAAATTAACAAGTGCAATTGTATGAATATAGCTAACAGTCCTCTGTGTTCATTCTGGCAGGCATTGTGTAAAGTTTCCAGTGAACACAGCCACCTTTTAGAAAATACTAGAAGCTTTGTTCCTCTGCCTTCAGATGCGGTTCCCCACATCTGCTGTTCTGCCTTATCCTTTGCAGCAAGCTTTCCTGAGACAATGAAAGACTCAGTGGAGTGTCTATTGAAACCATTAGGAACAAATAGAGCTTCCTTCTTAGCCCTTGTTCCTGGGTGTTTAATTAAAATGCTTCATCTTTCATTACAGAAATGTTTTATGTTGTGAACTCCTAGCCTCATTATTTGTTACAGTTTGGTTAGATTTTTAAATAGAATTTACATTGTTTCTCCCTCAGTGCTTCAAGCAGGAAGAAAGTACCTGCCAGCCTGTCTCAAACAACCCCTTTTCAATTGAACATCTATCTCCTCTTGGTTAGCTAAACCAGAAAGCTGATGAAGCAAGTCAACAGAACTTCAAAATAAGACAAGGTGCCGAATTTTACCAGTCCATTCTAAGGAAAAATATTCTTGAATGGACGAACTTTTCCTTTTCCTTCAGGTCCTGGCTCTGGTTAAGAGCTGTAGATTTTCTTAGTAGCTTCCTTTCTTCATAATCTGGGGGCTGCTATTGCAGAACACCATCAAGTGAATGACTTAAAAACATAAATCTTCTATCGCACAGTTCTAGTGAGTGACTGGAGATGACAGGCCAGGGTGGTGCCAAAGCGGTGTTCTGCCGAGGATACAAGGCACCGAGAACAAGCTCTCTCTTTAGACCCTGTTTTGTAAGGACGCTAAAGCCACTGTGAGGGCTCATCTCTCACATGCCTTGTTCCTAATGTCTTCACACTGGGACCTGAGGTTCCTCCACAGGACTACAGACAGGCTGCAGACTCGGTCCACAGGCAGAAAGAGTGAGGGTTCACATCTATGAGCCACTGCCTCCCTTGTGTAAGAGTGTCGTCTATAGACAGGGACTACCATTGTTTTGACTTCCCAAAGCCCTGCAAGCTGACTTTGCAACCAGCCAAAGAGGAACTTAAATAGCTGAATGGCACCAAGAGGGATGTGCAAGTGTCATGAACTAAACACTAGGGCAAAGGTGAAACAATGTCATCCAGTAGTCTTCCTTAGGAAGGGCAATCTTACTTTAAGAGTATGTGCCTTACAGAGGACTTTTATTGCTCATTGATCTGCACGAACCAATAGCTGCCGTGGATAGTTTTCCAATAGTCCAGCATGATTCAGAGGTGTTATTACCCAGTTACCAAAGAGACCTTGCTTTCGATCCAGTCGCCAATGTTCTCTATAGGACTAAGTTTGAGCAGCGGCAGCAGCCTCTTCGCTGTGTGGTTCACGATCCCTGGAGAAACCACTGCTACCAATAAAGCCTCAAGGGACTCTAGGCCTCTTCCGGGCCTGTTTGGAAAAAGCAGAACGTGTGATGTTATGGAGAAAATGAGCACCACATACAAACAAAGCAAACCCATTTCGAATAAATATCCAATATCCATTGTAACTAGACCCTGCTGAATAAGCACTGGGGCCTTAAAGAACTCATGGTTAGTCTCACACAGAGACAACAGTGTTTACCAGCCTCAGAACGCAGGGCTGTGACTTGTGGAGTCAGAGAGAAAGCGTGAAAGGTAGGAGGGAAAGAGAAAAAAGACAGAACTCTGTTAAATAGCCTATAGTGTGTGCCAATAAGCTTAATAATGGCTTTTGTGTCTTAGAGAGGAATAGCCCAGGTTAGCCTCACAGAGTTGATACTGGGAGGTTAATGATAATAATTTTGTTTCGCATTTTCTCTTTAATTTGTCTTAACATGAACAGAGAGGAAAAGAAAAAAAATCGACAAGAGAAATCTCGAAATCATACTCTGTTCTTTCACAAAAATGGGCAATTCAAATAATTTCACTCAATTTTCTAGGAAGATGTCCACAGTAATTGGTACTTCAAGTGAGGGCTAAGCTTTGTTGACCAACTGATCCTCAGCCTCACAGGAATGTTTAGAATCTCGAAAAACCATTTCTTAAGCAATTACAGTTTTTTGCTGACATGTTCAGTGTTTGTCCATACCTCTGATCTGCCTCATATAAACTGAAGAGACGGTCATTTCTGAAAGCAGTTTTTACAGGAAAATAAATGTGTTTGGGCAAACCCAGTGTCCACCATACACATCAGCTCTCTCCGCATTGATACAGCCCACAGTACGCAGCCCTCCTGCCCCGAGCTCTTCATTATGACATCTCTCTACTCCTTGTGAGTTTCTTGATGGAACATGGCACATTTTCTTTTGTCAAATAAACGCATATCAAAAGCTATCCAAGTGCTATCCCCAAAACTGTAAATTCACAAAATACAGGGCTTGTACACTGGGCTTGTGGGATTTCATGAACTGCCTCAATAGTGTACCGCGGTAGAAGTATCGTATTCTTTAAAGCTCCGATAAATGCATTGTGTGGCTTAGACGGGAGGCTTCGTGGTCTCCACGGTGTGCAGTCTTTTGCATTAACAGTGTGGAAACAGTCTGCCTCATTATCCACTAGACTGCATCTAAAGCCCCGAGACTGCAGATTTATGAGCAGCTCCGCCTGAAAATAGCATTGAAATGTGAAAATGAAACCTCTCTCCGCATCTTTGGAAACATAGGTTTGAGACTGGCGTTGGTGATGCAGAAATTTCATTCTTCCCTTGGAATAAACCAAGTGCTATCAGAGCAGAACAGACAGGACACATGGCTGGGTTTGTGCTGTAAAGTTGAAGGCACTGGGAGTTGGAGTGTGGTCATACTGAGTGTCCTTTATCTTAGTGTAAGATTCCAATTTGTTTTGTTTCTTCGCTCAAAATTTAACAGAAAGTTGGCATATGTGACTCCCAGTTAGAGTTGACTTGAATTCTACAATCTACAAATATAATAAAATGCATGGAACTTGTGCTAGGATTTTTAATTCATGTACAGCCCCAAGCGGGAACTGTAACATCACATAGCAAACAGGATTTAGCAGACAGGATTCACTGAAGACTTTTTCATGGCGCAGTGGTTCTATATTCACCAAGTAGATCAAATCTAATCACATGGAGCCTTGGAAGTAAGAGCAGAAGGATCAGGGAATGTGTTGTGTTTAACCCAATTATTCATTTCGAAGATGGAGCAAAAGGACCACACAAGGACCCAGGTGCACTCCAAGAACAGAAAGGCAAGAAAGGGATTCCACCCACGGGGCCCCAGAGGATGCTGCTCTGCCAACTCAGCCACTTGAGACTCATGTACAATATCTGAGCTACAGAATGCATGGTACATTTACACTCTGTAAAGCCACTATATTCATAATAATTTGCAACAGCAGCCATAGGAAGGATCACCACATCCAACACATTCCTTTACCAGATCCACAAGAAAGAAATCATGAGAAAAGAGCCAGGGTAAAATACGTCTTAGCAAACGGTAAGTTGGCAGAGCTAGTGCAGAAATTGAGAGGTTTTAAAGTCAGACGGGTATGTTTAATCTGTCACGGCAGAGGTTCCTTTATGACGATGATAGCTCCAGGGTCTTAAAACCCGTCTGTGCCCACAGAGAATTCCTTTTGTGCACATACTTTAGAGTCCTTAAACATGTGATGCGTGTTGTGGATACTTCCAAGCTCAACCAGAGTTAGTTTTCAAAAGTCACGTGACAGATCATAAATGGAAGAGAGGAGGTTAAATGAGCATGTACATGTTTATTTTCTCACTATTAACAACTGACAATCGATGAAACCACGCGTTGTCTAGAAGGTCATATTTTCCTCCCTTAAGGTTGACAGACAACCAATGACAAGGGACAAGTTACATCTTCCAGGCTCTTGTTACCGCTCTCATGTTCTAGAAAAGCATTATTTCTCTTCTGTCATGCTTATTACTTATTTTCCTTCTAACAAAATAGTCCAGACCTTTTTTTTTTCAATTTTTTGAGACAAGGTTTCTCTGTATAATAACTCTAGCTGTCCTGGAACTTGCTCTGTAGATCAGCCTGGTCTCAAACTCACAGAAATCCACCTGTCTCTGGCTCCCAAGTGCTGGGATTAAAGGTGTGCACCACCACCACCCGGCTCAGGCTTTTTTTTTTAAAAAATAAAGCATAAAGTAATAAAATAAGTATCTAGGGCTTGCTACAACCAGATCATTGAAAGCATTGCTAATACATAGTGAAACATCACACACCTGCCTTAATCATAATTTCTGAAGAATATTTTAAAGCCATGGTTCTTAACCTGGGGGTCACAACCCCTTTAGGGTAAAATGACCCCTTCACAGGGGCCATCAGAAAGACCATTGGAAAACATATATATTTACATTATGGTTCATTACAGTAGCAAACAGGCTCTTCCTGTTCTCTCTCTCTCTCTCTCTCTCTCTCTCTCTCTCTCTCTCTCTCTCTCTCTCTCTTCCTGTTAATCATTGAAGACATGGACTCTTAGCTCCCTGCTCCAACCTCCAAACCTGCATGCGCTGTCATACCTTCCTCCCAAGATGCACTATTATCCCTCCCGCACCATAAGTCCAAGCAAACTCTTTTCTCCTTAACTTGCCTTGCCCGCGGCGTTTTAGCACAGCCACAGAAAAGTAAGGGATGCAGCTCCCTGCAAGTTTGTCATCAGCTTCATGTTTCATCCACCGCACTTCAAATGTCACGAGCTCCTTTCAGTGAGATGCTGTCCTGGTGTCATTTCCTCTGGAACACGGTCATCTTTTTCATCACAACCACTTTCCGCATTTAATTTGACCAGCTCACTGTGTTCTCCTGCCCACAAGTCCGGCGTTTCCAGCCGTGGCAGGATGGCCTGTTCCTTCTACAGCGTCATCTGTATTCAGGTCTCATTGTCTACGTCACCACTTGTTTCTCCATCGCTTTCGCCTTAGTGGGCCACAGAGTTCTTTCCAAGGTCTGATTTTATAATTTGTCACTTAGCCTGTCACTGGGAAACAGAGAGGCAACACAATCACAAGCTTTTCTGTCTCTGTCAAAAAGCAGCAACTACTGTGCAACAGCCGAACGTTACAGGTTTTGAAAGATACGACATCTTGTCACTCATTATGAGTGACATTTACCGTTCATGTAGCCTTTGTGGACAGAAGAGCTAGCAATAAAACTTGAGCATTATCCCTCTGCATAAAGAATTTTATAGTAATCAATTATCCATCTTAATACATGTTATTATGCCTTTCAGTTAATAAAATGATATTTAAATCATGTTGTGAGGCTGGAGTATTTAACTAAAAGAATTGTATGCTTCAGAACTGTAAAAGCAAGGATTGTGTGTGTGATCTGTGTATTTTTGCAATTTAAATAAATGTCATATAATGCACAAGAACTGCCTTTTATACTCAGAAGCTCTTATATTTCAAGAGTTACTCATATTGGTGCATGTAGCTATTTTTTATTGCCTTTTCTGCTTTACAGCATTCTGCTCACATGACCAGGCTTCAAGTTAGTTATATGTTCTTTTGTGAAAATTTACATTGCTCTCAGTTCTTTTTATTATTGCAAATATTACTCCTCTGAGATTTTGTGTATTGCTTCCAAGGCGTTTGGAGCAAGGATTTTTCTAAGGTAACAGTAGCTAGCATTAGAATATCTCAAGTCCTACCAGGTATTTCCAAATTGTTCTGTTACTGTATGTATGCAAGGAACTTTTTAGATGTTGCTTTGCCATGGTTTGCTTCATAACAATTAGCACTTGTGAAAGCTATTTCATCAAAATGCTCATCAGTATTGATCAAGACAGAGTGACTTCATTTGTAGTTTTTATTAGGAAAGACAGAATCTCATGATTCTTCAGGCACAAACTTTGAATGTGCTCTCAAGTGCACTGTATATTACCTTGCACAGATCAGACACTGATAGGCTATTGGTTATAGGTAGAGCCACATTCTGTTTTAGTCTCTGATTTATCCTTTGGATTATGTTGTATTTTAAGGTACCAGAGACGTGAATTTGAATGTAACTGAATTTTCTGTTGTGTTCTTTAGTTTCTATTTTGTGTCTTATATCACAAACTATTCTCTTTTGTCCCTCACACCCTAAAGATAATGTCCTTTTTATTTCTCAAAGTCATAAACTGCTTTCTATATGGATGCCATTATATATGCATGATTTCTATGTGGCTACCATAGTTTCTTGTTTTTGATGTACACACAACCAAATTTTCAACCATTAAATATAGAAGGTAAATTCTTGGGCCAGGAGAGATGGTTCAGCGGTTAACAGCACTCTGGGCCCTTCCAGAGGACCCAGGTTCAACTGCCAGCATCCACATGGCAGCTCACACCTGTCTGTAACTCCAGTTCCAGAGGGTCTGACACCCTGCACCAGTGCATACAAAGTAAAGCTAAATAAGGCATTTAAAACATTTTTTAAAAGAATAGAAATTCTCTCTTCACAGACCTGTAAAGCCGTTTTTGTTCTAAAGCAAGTTTTGTTTGATTATTTTAGACATTCTCTTTAGAGTAGCTTTATGTTCAAGCAAAATGATCAAAATCCAGAGCTCCGGCGTTACCCTTCCTCCGCTGCATACGACTTCCTCCTCAGTGCATCGGGTTTTTGTAGACACTGATCTCCTTAGAGTCTTGATTGTGTTCCCTTGGCCAATGCTGTTCCGCCCCCACGGTGTCACTGAGGTGTCTCTACAGTGGGGTATGATATCTGGCAGTGCTCCTGCAGTACTGACTATTAATCAAGTTCTTAAAACTTCTTGTTAAAATTCATCTACCCTTTGCCTTGGCAAATAGTAACAAATCACAATGAATTTTGATGAGTTAATAATTGCAATTTAATCAATTATAATTAACTTTTGATAACTTGTAATTTCTAATGACTGCTGATATAAAATGCAGTTTTGATGGCTAGAGCTATAACTTGCATGCATATTATCCGCCCATTTAAAGAATACGAATTCAATTTAAAGAATATTAATTCATAGCCTTGGTGTAATCACATCATGTGAATTCTTTGTATTTGGTCTCTCACTCGGCATTTTCTTCATGAGGATCCTGAAACTTGTGTGTTAATTTGAGCATTTACTTTTCTTGCTGCAGAGTATTTGGATAGCACCAATCATAAACCCAGTTTCTGGTTTTGGGTCTTACCAATAATGCTTTTTGTTTCTAGAATTTTCTTTATGTTCACTTTAAAGTTACCTGTCTATGAGTTGCTTTATCCTTTCCTTATGTTCTTAGTTTTTTTTTTCTTGATGTCTATAATCATTTAAGGATTTAAGGTGTTTTATTTATTTGATGTGGGCGGGGAGTGTGCACGTGGACCTGCATTCATACAGACATCAGAGGGCAATTTGCAGGACTCAGGTCTCTTCTTCTATAATGTGGGCCCTGGGGATTGAATTCGGGTCTTCTTGTTTGGCAGCAAGCACTTTTCCCCATCTTGCTCACTCTTACACTCTTTAAAGGTCTGTTTTATATCTTGTTTATAGTAGTATCTTTCTAATTTTTTTTCTAACATGCTTTCATGTTCATTTACTTCCTTGCTTGTATTTTAAACCCCTTTTGTCTCTTTCACATCTCAGTTTGTGAGGCTGCTGTCATGTGCTTGTTTTTGCCATCAGCTTTGATCTATATCCAGACCCTGTTTATGTTGATTTCTTGGCTTAAATATATATATACACACTCAGATGGCTATGTGAAGTAGGACCAGCGCTTGGGAACTAACTCCCTGAGGACAGCCCCTGTTTGAATTCAGTGTCCTTGCTGTGGCATGTGATTTCACTACCATCTGTAAACCCGACACTGAGATGTATTGCTAATCCCAGAAATTTTCCTGGCTGAGCTCTGGGAAGTGTCTAGATTCTAGTACCCTGTTCTGGGGGCGTCCCAGAAATCTCCCTGTCCCTGGAAGACTGTGTGGTTCAACACACTTCTCCAAAACACTGCTTATTCAGCCTTGGGATTTTCATATTCTCACTTTGTCAGCTGTGCAGAATTTCACACATTATCAGTGCTGTCCGTGCAGCCTTCGTAGGAACTATTTGGGAAACCTTTTGAGTTTCGACTAGCAAGTTGTTATGTTTCAAGCATTCTGACACACTGTAATCTCAAAACATACTAACTTGATACCTAAGTACTGTAGAACAGTGGTAGGGAAATATTAAAAAAGATCTTTGCTTTTCATAATTAAATCATCATGTTTCCCAAAGAGCCAGACAATTTTGTATGTGCAGTAAAAATGCTTTAATGCATCAAATTGCCTTAGATCAGTGTTTATTGGTACTGTGTGGCATTCACATACAGTATGATTATTTTGTGTGTTCGTAACCAAAGCGACAGTGAAGTTATACAATACAGCACAGATGAGGATGGCCAAAAACAGGTTCATTATGCATTTGCTTGAAATAAACTCTAGTCATTGCATGTTTAGGGACCCCTTGGTGTCATCAAGAGTTGTGACTCTCTTGTTTTTCTCACATTGAATAAACTGTTCAACCCCAGGGGGAAACACAGTCCAGTGTGAGTAGCAGTATTCTAAAGGACTGAAGTCACATAGAGTGGGACAGGGATGGAGAACCGTTGTAGGACAGGTCTGAAGTGACAGTTACACTAGATGCGGTGGTTTAATTGAGAATGACTTCCATAGGCTCCTGTATTTGAATACTGGGTCCCCAGTTGGTGGAATGGTTGAGAAGGATTAGGTGTTGTGGATTAGGTGTTGTGGCCATGTTGGAGGAGACATATCACCTTCGAGGTTTCAGAAGACTCATGTCATTTCTAGTGTTTCCATCTGCCTCCTGTTTATAGTTGAAGATGTGTGAGCTCTCAGCTGCCGCAACATTGCCATGGCTGCCCACCCTCTACCCTGCTCCCCACTGTCATGGTGAGAGACTCCTATTCCTCTTGAGTTGGGAAGCCCCAAATAAAGCCTCAGTAAGTTGGTTTGGTCGTGGTGCTTTCCCACTGCAGAAGAAAAGAAGCTAAACCCAAGGTGAATCCGTTCTAAAGTCTCCACACTGCCCTCTTCCTACGCTCACCAGGACTTCATTTTTCACTTATTTCTTAGGAAGACAGATGTACCACTGATGTTCTTACTGCAACAACAATTTTAAGGAATTGAGAAGTAACTCACGTGTGGTGTCACATTTCTATAATCTCACTACCAGAAGCCTAAGGCAGAGGGTCATTAGTTCAAGATAGCCTGGTCTACACAGCAGGCTCCTATTTCCCCTAAGGAAAAAATGTAAAAGCAAAAGCAAAAATCAAAAAAATACCATTAATAAACATAAGCAAACATATTGGGGAGCGTTCCTCAGAATAAATAAATGTAATGTTCAGCAGTGAGTTAGTTCGTGGTCCCCTGAGAGTGTGTCACACGGACCATAAAGAGGCACAAAAAACATTCATTCACAAATCGTTTTTCTTTAGTTGTCAGAACCAATTAATTTTTTTTCTTTTCTTATCTCTAAGTTCCTGCCTGATATCTGACTTTCAAAGACAAACGTAAAACAACCTTTAGCTCTCAGACATCATTAGAGCCTCTTTTGCCAGCATGAGAAACACTACCATGATACTCATGCATGCACTCCATGGAGAAGAGGGCCATGCCCATTGGAAATACTGCTAGGTGCGGAACTGCTTTTGCAGGAGCAAGGCAAGGTCTGAATGATTGATTTTGTTGTCACTGTGGTAAGATACCATGACCAAGACAACTGACAGAAGAAAGAGTGTGTTGGGGCTTATGGTTTGAGAGAGGGGAGCTCCTCAGGCTGGCCAGCCACAGCAACAAGCAGCAGCCATGGGGACGGGTCCCGGAAGCTGAGCACTTGTGTCCTCACTGAAGGCAGAGCAGAGGCAGCACACCAGAAGTGGCATAAGGCCTCCTGACCTAAAGCCCGCCTTCTCCAGTGACATACTTCCTTTTGTTAGTCTGTACCTCCAAAACCTCCCCAAAGAGGATCCCCAAACTGTTCAAACCTCTGAGCCTACGGACACAATTTCATTCAAATCACTACATGGTCATTTCCTAATTTTCAAGTGATACCTATCCAGCCTCACACCTATAAACAGACTCAGTGCCTGGTTTCCCACGCCCTCATACATGCTCCTTATTGTTGACGGCCTTGTAAGAGGAAAATGGCATCTCGATGTATTTAAAATCTGCTTTTCTGTCCTTATGTGTGAGTGGCAAGCCCTAACTCCGGTTAAATGAACAAACAGCTGTTCACTTGGAAGGGCTCACGGCCTTGAGAGGATGTTGTATCGTGTGAGGTGCGAGAGAAACTTGAGAAATACACTTTGTTTAATTCCACCCCCAGCAGACAGCACGCTGACGACGTGCACCCACTCACAAACTGACCTTACTCAAGGGAAGAAAGGCATTGTTCCAGTGCGTTCGTCTCAAGGACTGTCCTCGATGCAGAATAAAGAGTGGAGCTGAATGAAATACCAGCAAAGCTCGGAGTAAGCAGATTATGTGCTGTCAACAGAAAACGCCCGGTAGACTCACAATGCAAGACTTGAATAGATCGTGGTATTAACCGTCATTATACTTGAAAGAAGTCAAAGCTGCTGTGCGCACAGCGCCGTCCTGAAACCCCCATTCATCTGAAATGAGTGCCATAGAGATCCAGGTGCCACACAGAGATGGAGACACAGGACCTAACAGAAACGAAATGATTACTTTACAGTTTCTCCATGCTTAAAGGGAAAATTCTTTCTCCAAGTGGACCCTGTTGTGTTTCATTGCCTCCTACAATTATTCTGGCATTTGTCAGCCTCTCAGTTCGTCCACTGATTATTGGCCCAACAAATAGAATCTCCCTGACTGTCGTATTTCAACCATTTGTGCTCATGACTTCCATGGCCCACCGTTAAGAAATATGTGGAAATAGTTGTCAGTGAGACAGACAGCAGCCTTACGCAGGCAGCAGCTACGTTGAAGGTATTGTTTATGATAATTGTCAAGTGTCATCGTGAGTAAATGGGGCTTGTGGGAAGCTCCTTAATTCCATTTCCTGGACCAAAATTGAAATTGTTAGAAAGTGAAGGACTGTGATCAAGGAAACAAATGGTGTCTGGTGAGGTGGCTTGAGAGAGAAAAATTGCCATCATTTAATTTATGAGCTAGTAGACACATAAAAACATGATAATACTCATAGATATGTATGTCTAAACAAAACTCCTCAGATCAAGGAGTGCTGGAAATAAAAGCATTTGCATTTATTGAGTCATAGCAGAGGTTTTTTTCAGAAAAGGCCTAGACTCTGGTGTTCACTGACATAGCTTGGTAGAAGAAAGTTACTGACTTAGTTTATGTATATAACAACATTTCAAAGGATATACATATAAATGCATTAAAGAAAAGTTTTGAAACCTAGGATTCTCTGAAATAAAAGGATTCATTGAGCCCTTTGTTTTCCAGAAGAGTACCAGGCAGTAAGACAAACTGTGCACTAATCAGCAGTGAAGTCAAATAGTTTTTTAAAAAAAAAAATGTTCCCAGGATCTAAGAGGCAAAAGCATTTTTATTAGGAACACTTGGGAAGTCTAGCACAAAGTGTTTACATTGGAGTACACACTGACTATAGATAAGAGAATCAGGTTACCTTGAACTATGGGATATTGGGTGTGGAAGGAGACCATAGGAAAAGTGCTTATTGATTCTGCCTTGATTGGGCTTAGGTTATATATAAGCAAGAGGTGGTGGTGCAATGGTGCAGTTATCAGGCATTTGAAATCAAAGTTTTAACAGATTCAAACATATGGAACACAAACTGGAGAGATGGCTCAGTGGTTAAGAGCACTTACTACTCTTGCATAACTCTCATATCACATGAGTTAAAACCACCTGTAACTTCACCTCTGGGAAACTGATTCTCTCTTCTAACTCCCATGGGCACCTGCACAAATGTGGTGCACATAATTCCTGCAGGTACACACACATAAATTAAATAAATATTTTTTTAAAGAATTTGGAACAGTCTCTTACTGGTTTCAACCCATAGCTGTTCACTGATTCTGTCCCTTATTCCCACCCTCTGTTCTTTGTAATTAAATTTAGAACATCTTAGAATTCTACTTTTCTCAAATGCAATGCTTCTAACTGATTGCAGCCCTCAGTCCTCTGCATAAATTATCTCATTCTCTCTCCCTTGGTAGGAAAGCTCTCATTTATAACTCAATCACTTAGTGTTTATGGGGAGATGGGCTCTGAATTCTAAAGGACTAGTGCTCAAGTGGAATATAGGAGAAGAACCCATTTACCGCCTAGGGACTTCCTAGTATTCCTTGATTATTTTAGACTCAATACTCGAACACACTTTAAAAATAAATAGAAGAAAGTCAAGAAGAAAGCTCTGCACCTCCCTGAAGTGGTGGTACAGTACGTTCTTCTCTGTTTAAGAATGGAATGGTTTCTCTCCACATCATCAACAACTACCCCGAGACCCAACTTTTGATAACTGCAGCTCCATCCATTGAAGGGTCCGTTGCTAGGCAGCTGGAAGAGCCTAATCACTGCCGCCATAATTTTTGCCAAGTGCCTTAAGTCCACACAGAAAACTCAATAGAATACTTGATCAAGAGGGAAAACACTGTTTTTCCCGGTGTCGCTCAAGCACAGAGGTGGCCATCCACAATTGTTCTTTGAACATGAGATGCCCATGAGGATATGAAGAGAGATCACAAAGTAGGTAGTTTTGAAATCCCATTACTGAAACATCAAGAATCCCCTCAGCATGGCTTAGCTTGGAAATCTAGACAAAGGCCCCAATTGGAGAAAGAAAATCTCTCCTGCTTAAAGCAAAGCAAGCAAGTGAGTAGGAAATAGCATCCAACTGCAGTCTGAATGGCTGTGCAGGAATTAGGGCAGGCCACGGGCTGTTGTCTGCTCCTGAATTGATGGGAGCCTAGCTGAGAGAGGAGGTTAGAGTAAAGAAAATTGGGGCTGGTTTTATATCTACATGGCACTCTTATGAGAAACTTGTTTGGACCAAATTTTATCTGTTATTATTTATTAATGTTGAGCCCCAAGAGTGCGCCCTTGAGTTATACAAGCAAGTATGGGTAGCAATTTTGTTTTGGTTTTTGTTTGTTTTTCCCCCTTAGAATAAATGCTTATTTATCACAGCAGCATGCAGGGCTGCTTAGATACTGGATGGGAAAAATCTGTATCCATTAGCATAAAAGAAATGCACAGATCTAACCCCTTTAATTTGCGGAACATCAGATGGCATTTTGATTTTAAGATGCAAATAGCAGCCTTGTGCTTTGCTGTGAAGGCACTTTAATGGAATTTTAGCATCAAATGTGCAAGGGCTAACGTCCCTGGCTGAGCAGCCCCTTTCCCTGGGGCTCCCTTTCTGTCACTTTCAGCTCAACAAACACAGGAACAGCACTCCTACCAGGAAGGTGGCCCTGCAGGCTCTGTTCTGAAATCCAAGGACACAGATTGGCTCCTGGGTGAGGAAAACCCAAAGCAGAAGGATGAGCATCACTGGGATCAGGATCACAGAGACATTACCTTTTGCTGTTGTTCTGTGGGAATGATCACAGGCTCATTTGTACCAGGAGGATGAACCTTCCTGTGATTTAGCTTTGCTCCATGTCTAGCCAATGTATTGACTGGCCAGAAACCATCAAATTTCCTTTTCCAAGTTGCCCCATGTATCCTGAGATCCATCCATTCTCCGTTTCATCCCCCAACAATGAACTTTTCTCTTTGGAGGGACAGTCATCTGAGATCGGTTTGTTTCTATATGTCAAGGAATGCAAATGTTATTATTGTTATTGCAATTCACAATACAATTTAATAAGCAGCTTTCAAAGCAGAAGCTTTGGGATATAGATTCCAACATAATGTTGCAGGCCTGGTGAATTAATATACTTGTGTTCTATACTTTATTCAAGTTTCTAGTTCTTTCTAATTCCCTAGTTCACTATGCCCAAAGCCTTGGCATCTGACAAAGTTTTATGAACGTGTCCATCTGCTTCCCATCCATAGCTTCCCTTATAACTACATCATTACAAGAGAGCTTGCTTGTTTGCTTCTTTTCTTGTATTTTTGTGGGATTTCTGTGGTTTTTGTTTTGGTAAAACTGAGAATGGAATTCAGGGCATTGTCTGTACTAGCAAGTGTTCTATCACTAATCTTATGATCACTGTTGTGTGCCTTTCCCTTTGGAGACTTGTTGACTGAGTTTCTATGCTGCCTGGTTTTTGTCCTCCTACCAGGTCCCACAGCCATTTAGCCCCAAAGAAATCACACAGAGGTCTACAAAGTTATAAATTTATTGACCCATTAGTTCAGGCTTATTATTAACTCTTATAACTTATATGGCCCATTATTAGCTCATTATTCTTATCTGTGTTAGCCATGTGGCTCAGTACCTTTTACAGCAAGACAGGTCACATCTTTCGTCTTCAGTGTCTGTGCAGGACTGGGGAGGAATGGGCTTCATCCTTCCCAAAATTCTCTTGTTCTCATTGACCTGCCTTTACTTCCTGTCTGGTTGTCCCGTCTATACTTCCTGTCTTGCTACTGGGCAATCAGCATCTATTTAAAGCATAATTGACAGAATATAGACAATTGTCCCACACCAGAGACTTAGATATCTATTCACTCAAGATAATGTACAGAAAACAGACCAATGAAAGGATTATACCCATCTAGCTCACTGAATCGGTGAGTTGATTGAGGTTACTTACAGGACAATGGGAGATGGGATTTCTCACAGCAGTATCACTGTTGACGGAGGTCGCTTGTTCATTTCCCAACTGCCCTGACTTGAAATAATCACACAGAAACTATATTATTTGCAATACTGTTTGGCTAGTATCTAAAGTGTATTTCTGGATAACTCTTATATCTTAAATTAATCCATTTCTATTAATCTGTGTATTGTCACATGGCTGTGGCTTACCAGCAAGGTTCTGGCATGTCTGCCTGCTGTGGGTGGCAACTTGGCTTCTCTCTGACTCTGCCTACTCACTCTATATATCATTTTCAGTCTGGCTTTACCCTGCTAAGCCATTGGTCGAAAGCAGCCTCTTTATTAACCAATGGCAACAAAACATATTCACAGCACACATCACCTCCCATATCACATCACTAAAAAGCCCATCCCAGCATCAAAGCTGAAGGATATCCCAGCAGAGCATCCCTGATGTTCCCTATGCAACTTGCAGGCAGGGCATCTATGCAGGTCAGAGAATCTCTACTCGCAAGCAGTAGTTACTGCACATTTGACTTAGGCAGGGACACTGTGAATTTTCTAAGTTTCAGGAGCTTACTAAGTCTTGTAAGTTTCATTTACTTCAATTTCACATACATATTCCAGGAGTGAATTTTTCAGTTCAGAGGAGAAAGCCATGTAACAACAGCCCAAGAAAGTTTTTTTTAAAGACAAGGAATGTAGCAAGCACCATGACTGATGTTTTGTAGTTTATGCTGAGCCCCAAGTAAAAATTAAACAAATACATAATTCTGTCCTTCAGGCATTAGTTTTCATTATAGTCTCTGGTCTCTTGTATCTATTTAGTATCTCCATACTCTCCACATGCTCTCCACAGAGGCCTCAGCTCCTTCCAAGAAAGACTGTTTATACTACAGACACTCAATGTCACTGGCTAGGACATCTTTGCTGCCATTGCCAGCCTTAGTGCATGGTTCGTGTTGATTGACATCTTCCGATGGCTTGGATAGGACTTCCTCACCAAGTATATTCCTTCCTGCTTGGCTACTCCATGCTATCTTTCCATGCAGATGTCACAGCAGTTCTCCAGGGAGATCAACTCGTGCATATGACATCTTGTAACAGTATGTGCTGACACCACACTGTGACGACATCCTGTAGCAGTGTGTGCCAACATCACACTATGACGCTGTCCTGTATCAGTGTGTGCTGACATCACACTGTCCATTTCTAGCCTTTCTGGGGAAAGCAGTAGAAGAGAGGCAGAGGTGGAATAATGGGAGAGAAATCACACAGCTTCACAAGGGACACCACTTCCTAAAAACACATTCTT
Source organism: Myodes glareolus (assembly GCF_982192425.1). Taxonomy (NCBI): domain Eukaryota; kingdom Metazoa; phylum Chordata; class Mammalia; order Rodentia; family Cricetidae; genus Myodes; species Myodes glareolus. Next base: position 44,420,609 of record NC_142050.1, read on the forward strand.
CTTCTGTTTACAAAATCACAATGCTCACTATTAACTGCTTAGAAAACAGAGCAGTGTTCCAGAAAGAAAGTTACCCTGATCGTACAACCAGGCAGACACTCAGGGCATTTATGATGGGAAATATGGCAGTCAAGGTGACTTTTTTTCCTAATTGCATAGACATTGTGTGTGTGTGTGTGTGTGTGTGTGTGTCTGTGTGTGTTGCTTTTGTTTATTTGTCTGTTTGTTTGAGATGGTCTCATTGAATAGCCCAGATTGACCTCAAACTAAAGACCTTCCTGCCTCAGCATCCGGTGCTATGTTTACAGGTGCTGAATCCCTGAATATTTTCAAGAGAATTAGATTCTAAGTTATAGCATTTAAATAGGAGATTTCTAAGAAGGGCAGTGCTTCTGCAGCCGCCTTCTCAGAAGATTTGTTGTCATTCAGCTTTCGTGAGAAACGGATGCTGAGGAGAAAGCATCCCTTTTTGTAGTTTTCAATAATAATGATGATGGTGGTGGTGGTGGTGGTGATAATGCTGATACAAATAAAAAGTCTTGTTCATTTTGAATTTGAAGATTATAATTGGGAATAATACTTTCTGGGACTGAATTCATTCATCATATTTTATAATGCTATGGGACACAACACAAGATCCCCTGATCGATGGTCAGAATACACTACATGGACAGCAGTAGTTCTGTAGTAACCCTGTCCAGCACTTGATGGGGATGCTTCTCATCTACATAAGATTGCCCAAAATGCCACTGAAACATCCAGAAGGGAAATTAAGGTTTATTTTTCCCTAAGCAATCCATCAATACATTGTGACACAGACTACTCTTATCGCAGTTCATCTGGCAAACAAGAATACTTAGGTTCCAGTAAATCTTTCGAAGTGAAACAGCTCTTCTAGAGACAATAAAATTATATATATTTTCATGGGAGTTGGAATCGTTACAATGTTTCCATGCTATTATGTAAAACTGCTACTTGTGTTAAAAATTGAGAGCAGTTACATGGGGAAGACCGAAACAATGTTCCTAATATGGATCACAATGAAACCCTTAATCAGTTCCACAAACTGTCAAACTTGGCTCAAGTCTTTACTATAAATATATTCTAGTTGTGAAATCGGACTAGAATGTAACTGGCAGCCAGGGTCTGACAGGAATCTAAATGAGTTGAGCTACAACAACCAAGGAGACACTACTCAATTTGCAAAGTAAGTTGTAAAGAACTTAATAAGGAATGTCCGTCTGTGCTGGAGAGACTTAAAACCTGGCTGATCACAGCAGACTCTACTAGTGGGGAGCACAGAACCAGTCCTTTTACATACTTTAAAATAAAAATGGTGGTTTGGGGAAATGTTGCCCCTAGCAGAGAAAGGCCCTCCTGGTCATAGGAGCATGCTTGTCATCCACGATTCTGTAGGCCTAGGTTTCCTGGTTTGATTTTCTTAAGCCAGATAGCAATATTTTTCATCTTTAGTACATGATTTTTTTAAGTAGCAAACACTTTCTGGAAAGACAGAAAAGGACATCTCAGATACACAGAGATCCCAAGAATGCATGGGCGTGCCAGGATGTCTGTCTGCTCTCTGTGAACAATGTCTTCTCATAGAGATAAGTGACATGGTGAGTACCTGCAATTCCTGACATCAATTTTATATCTAATCTCCGTGGCTTTCTGAATATCTGCAGGACACTCAGACTAACTGGAGCTCTGCTAACTATTGATTTATTGAACTCTTTGTTGCAGCAGTTTATGAGGCAAATACAGGCTGATGATAGCTATGGTCAACTCCCCATAATTTTTCAATATCAGGTTATTTATGTATAATATTTATGATTGTGAGATAGAATAGAGTGATTATTTCTAAAGAGAGACAGTAAATATGAGCATGGTATCAGTTAGGTTTAGTTAAGAATGTATTTCAAGAGAGGAGAAGGCTGAGGATGAAAACTCACACAATGATCCAACTTCATGAAGCAAAGAACGTGGCCGAAGAGAGGCGACGATGAACAGGGAGGGATTGAGTTCCTTTTGACTCTGCTCTGAGTGTTCAAGACCAACTTCTGCTCACTTCTGACGGAAGAGTGAGCTGACCAAGTTCAGGGATTTCAAGGTCATTTCCAGTACAGATTGTTGTCACACTAAAGGTGTGTCACAGATGCTCATTTGGCGCCTGATGAGAAGTTGGCTCACTTCACAAAGCAGTGGTTGTAACCTTCCCAATGCTGCAACCCTTTGATATAGTTCCTCGTGTTGTGGTGAACCCCTAGCCCTATAAAATTATTTTAGCACACTTCATCACTGTAATGAATCATAATGTAAATATCTGATATTCAGGATATTTGATACGTGACCCCCATAGTATTTGCAATTTACAGATTGAGAACCACTTCCTTAAATGATGTCACAGTCTGGGCTTCCAAGTAATAAAGCATATGTTTCAGATTATTTTCCTAAGCTAGAGAGTTGTGAAGAAACTGGGATGTAGAATCCTTTACCTCTAAATAGATACTAAGGTCCTAAAAGCCCGAGGACCCATGAGCTGCAGGCATTTTCAACCTTACAGGTATGCGGCGTTGTTAATAGAAAATGTTAGTGTTTGCATTGCACCAGTTACTTTCCTGTTGCTGTGAGGAAACACCACGGCCAAGGAGACTTAGAGAAGAAAGAGTTTAAGTCCATGCTGGTGACAGGAAGGCAGGCATGGCACGTATCACAGAGCCTGGGGGCTCACAGTTTGAACTGCTAGCAGGAAGCAGAGAAAACAAACTAGAAATGCCCAGCATCTTGAGTCTCTCAAAGCTTGCCTCCAGCGACATACGTACTCCAGGGAGGCCACACCTTCTCAGACTAACCAAAGAAAAATACCAACTGAGACCAAATATTCAACTGTCTGTAACTACGAGGGACATCTCGTTCACACCCCTGCAGTATTAGCTAGGGTCACTTATCACTGTCCCTATACTCCAAACTACTTTTAGGTCAAGATTTGTTTGGCTCACAGTCTCGGATGTGCTGATCCACCATGATGTGGAAGCTGTGGTGGTGGAACAAAGCAGCTCACGTAAAGAGGAACCAAGAGACACAGAGGAAGGGGAGTATAAGAAGGAGTCAGGACAAGAGCTAGCTCAACAGACACACCCCTACTGACCTACTTTCTCCGTTCACTACCTCCCCCAAATAGCATCATCATATTCCAAAGAGAGATTAATACATTAATTTCATCAGAGCCCTTAGGATCTTATTTTCTCTATAATTTCATAAAAGACATACCCAGATGTTTGCTTCCTGAATCCTCTAGGCATCTCTTCATCCAATCACGTTGATAAGCAAACTTAACCATCGCAGTATTATTCTGTGAGCAGGCATCTGTTCCTGGGTTGGCTCTCTCGCCTTCCTCACCCCAGAGCTTGGGCAGATCAGAGTGGGATTCTGGGTCCCTGCGATGTTTAAGTGTGTCAATACAGTCTGGTCTTGTACTACTGGTAGGATAATCCTATGAAGACTCCCCACTGCTTTTTCACTAGCACTGCAGCCACAGCAGCTCTTCCCAGCGTGTCTCGGGCATCCCTGATCATCTTCCAGGTCCTGCAGAGTGAGCCTTCTGTACCACTCTCAGAATTCTCTCTTGGCCAAAACCCACCCTTGGGCCCCTCGGCCTAGGTCAGAAACCTTGACTCTTGCAATTAAGAGAATGTAGTTCCCCTTCTTCCCTGTTGAGTCAGGCTGGTTCTTGACAAGGTCATCCCAATCTCCTTCATTCAAGCATTCCTTACATCTATGAGAAACCAGCAACAATTGTTCACCCTTCCCCTCCACATGGTGAGGCCTACAGCGTAATCTCCTGGTTTTCCACCCAGATTATAGCCATACCTTTGGAAGGTGGAAACTGCTTTGATTTTCCTTTGAATAACTATCTCTCTAAAACAAAAAGAAGAAAGTTGTATAGTCTATACTAAAAACAAAGAAAAGCAAGGGCAATTCATCTTGTTTTTATCTCTAGTCTCAGATTAACTACATTTCCAAGTTTGCTCAAAATCTATGTGGTTGGGCAGGCGTATTTTCCTCCAGATACAGAAAAAAGAGCAAAAACAAAAGCACAAATTGTGGTTTGCACAACGAAATGACTGTACTTTTGAACTTTTCCTATCGTATTCTTACTTTACTGATAAATTGCCTTTAGGAATTCATATTAATTTTGGTCAAGAAATGCACTGGTAGATGCCATTTGGCTAATTTTCTTTGTAGTTTGTAACATTGGAATGACTAAGTGATAAAGGAGAGAGTCTGTGGCTGTGTACCCCCACAGTTCCAACTAAACAGTATTTTTCTCAGAGTGTATTTATCATCTCCCTTTATACCATAGAATCTGAATTAAGCTAAAGCAATTATATTTTCCTTTATTACCATAAACACTTTTAATTACCTTTCTTTGATGCACTTTGTTGTAACCCAGGATATGTCTTATCTCCTGAGATGAGCATGAAAATGACACCCAGCATGGCTAAATGCCACCATAATTACAGAAAACCCAAAAGGTCAAAGACAAGAATGGGGTAAATGTGAGGCAGCATCTGTGAACAGGTGCCACCTGCTCCTCTGCCCGGAGACTGCCAATCATCAAACTGGTTACAGGAGAAGGCTTTACCTCCCTTACTCCCCTCCTCCTGGTGCCCACATAAATCAAGCATGCATTAAGCTCCAGTCAGCCTTCTTTTTATTTCTCCATCTTTTGTAGGCTGAATGAATGTCTAACAAGAAAATAAAAGAGAAAATAATGTCAGTATAGCTCAACAAGCAACTCAAGATTAAGTAGGACAACTTGTTTTTGTTTTTGTTTTTTATCTCCTGCATGTCATGCCAGTGAAATTTATTAAACACGCATGAAGCACCTGTTTGGTACCAGTGAGTGAGCTATGTATTAATAACACGAATCAACAATAAGGCATGTTGTGTCCTGGAAAGCTTGCCTGTATAAAGGAATAACATGGACTTGTAAATAAGTAGATGAGATGAAGCATGAACAGTGTCATTCCAGAAGCCCATGCAGAACACTAGAAGATGTGGGATCCGTCTATGTGAGGAGAAAGACACCAGGAACAGCCTCCCAGACCTCTGGTTCAAATACCTGTAAAGTGAGAAGGAATTCCAGAAGGCTATTGGCAAAGAAACCCCAAACTCTTGGAGAACTGAGGGGCTCATACCCACTCCTTAGCTAAGTGCAGTGGGAGGCTGCGAAGTCACCTGTGCCCTCACCTGAGGGAGGCAAGTGCTGTGGGGTCGATGAGGGCACCACTGAGAGTTAGGAAGGAAACGCAACCTTCCCAAAGACCAGAGAGGTTGTGTAAGACTGTACAGATGTTGGAGCAGAAGCCAAACAGGAACAGGAAGCAAACAGGGTGCCCACTCTAGCTTTTCTCTTGCTGCAGAGCACTTGCTCCATCCCTGCTTCCTTGCAGCAAGAGGGAATAAACATGCAACCACTGCTCCCTGGAGCCCCAGGGAAGGGGTGACTTCCCTTGTCTCTCTCCCCTGTACCTCCTCTCCACTCCGGCAGCTTCTCCCTTCTCTTCAGGTTCCTCTTCCCCAGCCTAACATGAGGTTTATACAAGAACTGGTCATTTTTTAAGTTGGGACTTTGAGGAATTTCTTTTTATAGATGACAGATATGAACTACATATCACAAACTGTAAAGTTACATACAAGAATCTATAAAGAGGGGGCAGTGTTCCTGCTCCTCACAAAATGTGGAGCAAACCTAGTCACTATGGAGATACTCAAGAACTGTCTATGGGTACCATATATTTTTCAATCTGGGCGATATTGATGTGTTCGTTTTTATTAAAAATTTTTTCTAGTACATGTATGACACTTTAGCCTTTCTATGAACTCTGATCATGGCGAGCCAAGGTTCTCCCATCCCTCTCTTGAAACTCATTGTGAGCAATCCACCTTGAAGTCACACTGTCTGCCACATCCATGCTAGAGATCGGCATCTCTGGGGTTCTACCCTGAGCATGAAACAAGCCTTCTCTGAGGCTATCCTGGGACCATAACAATGCGTCTCCACTAAACATCCTTGAGTAGTCAATAGCCAAGATTGTTGAGTTGAGTCACGTCCTTGTAACCATCCCATTCCTGTCTTCTACAGCAATATCACACAGCACAGCCATCTTGACTTTTGTAAGCTTATAGAAAACCAAGGCACACCGTTATCACTCAGATCACAGCTTACACGCTCAACATTCTTCTCATTTCTCCATTCCAAAGTAAAGAGAAGAGATAAGCATCTGTTGAGCGAGGTACATAATACATCACAGACTTGGGAAAAGTCGGCGTTAAACATGCTAAGCTGAAAGACACGCTGTGACTAAGACTTTTAACGGTGCAATTTTTATTCCAAAGAACATGCTCATGTGTGCCAGTGATAAATGATACAGCTTATGCAGCTCATTGACCATACTGAAGCTTGCTTAAATATTCATCCATTGTTTCATTTTGATGAATCTCCATATTTCTTATTCTCACTGCCCATGAGTGCGTCCTCTTTTCTGGTTAGAAGATCCTTGCCGGAATCTGAAAAGAAATACCAAACAAAATGTCTTATCTAGGGAACACAGAGAAGTTGACAACTCACTTCACACTGCAAAGTGTGCACCCCACCACACAGCTCTTCTGGGTATTTTCTGCGTACAGAAGGTGTCAGATTACATGGTCAATGCCCCAATTTGTTCAAATGAAGCCAGGCATGTAGCCAGACGTGCTTATCGTCCGGAGCTTTCTCTAAAATATAATACAGAAATCTTTCAAAATTAGACCCTATGAGTCTTCTATCACTTATCGGCATTTGTGATTTAATTCTTTAGTTGGGAATTTCATAATTCTGCCTTTAGAAATATTAGTAACTTTCCACCAAAGCCGGAAACGGTCCAGACATTGAAATTACATTTGTGATAAAGGAAAAAAAAAAAGCAGATGGGAACAACTGAACTAGAACTTTTACTAACAGAGCTCTAAGACCCTTCAAATTCAAATAAGAGGAGGTTTGTATTGGTTGTTATGCCGACTGGATATCCCAAGACCTGGATATAGAGACTACAGCATTTTTAAGCTGTAACCTTGAGAATATAATTCCCGAATATTCTTCTTCAATGGTGACTCATTCATACATACCAAGTTTTAACATATAACAAATGATGGGGTTGAAGAGTTTCCAGCATCCTTTCCTAACAACTCACAACTGCCTGTAACTCCAGCTCCAGAGGATCTGACTCCCTCTTCTGTCCTTTAGGAGCAAAATACACACACACACACACACACACACACACACACACACACACACACACTACAATATAAACTTAAAGAAAAGTGTGCCAGATGACTTTAACAGCTGACTCAGTGTAAAATGGGAATTTCCAGATACAACGAGCAGAGTTCAGCCTTGTGAACAAGCCAGATCAATTTGGAAGTCTGACTTCCAAGCATGTCCCGTTCTCTATTGGTTCCTCTGCCATTTCCCATTCCCAATCAGAGGACACAGTGTGACACAGACACCCTTCTAGATATGAAAATGTTCATGTATATTATTGGAGCCATACTATATTCACATTCTCCAGCTTTGGGGATAGCCTTGCCTATTATCTGAATAAAGCGCTACAACCCTCCACAAGAGCAAACTGTAAGAAAAACAGTTTGACTCCCAACATTATCTTGATTTTCCCAGAGTGTCCCTTGAAGGTGCATATTCCCCAAGAGGTGGACTCTCCTTCCTATGCCCCATGATTTAACGGACACCTCACCACTGAAGTAATACTCTGCTTCTGACTCTGATCTCTGTGTTATTGTCCTGAAACGTGGGAACTTGAACCCAAACAATATTATCCAGCGTGAGAGACAACATGTTTTCTCTGAAGGTAAAAATCAGCAAGTACCTTGTAGTATGCTAATCAATGCTATCATCTGCTGAGGTATGAGAGCCCCTCATCAATGGCCTTCATTTTCCTTGGCCACAGCGCCAGCCATCCCCTTAAAACTCATCCTCCTGCACTTTCCTTGCCCTCAGTTACCAGGGCTCAGTTTTGCATGGTGGGAAGGCCCCAGACAGGAGAAAAATGCCTCCTATCACCTTATTATGCAGAGCAGTGCAGGGTCCCTGGTTTCAACCTTGCTCCTCTCTAGACTTTTATTTCCGCTACCATTTCTCACTTGCTTCCCTTCTCTACCATAACCTGCAGGTTGTAATTGAATTGTAAGTAACCTTCCCCCCAAATCCATCCTACCTCATTTCAATGCTAATGAATGAGGCTTGGTAATTAGCCATAATGAGAGAAAACAGCAGCATCCTTTTCATAAAGGGATGTTTGAAAGCAAACATTTTTGGAAATTATATTAAAATGCCTATGTGGCTATATGACAGAGTCTGAGTGTTTAGGGCCTTGCTAGCCTGTTATTACACGGCAAACTCCTTGGGAGAGTCATCACACTGTATTGTTTGTTCTCCACAGACTCTATAGTGCTTCCTGGCTTGGGACAAAGAGCTACCGAGAGGGCACAGTTAGGAGAAATCCCAGACCCCTAGAACAAGCAGATAAAAGTGTCCACCATTGCCTTCTAGGAAACAGTAGTTAATCTTAAAAAACAAAAATCAGTTTATTAGGTTTTTCTTGTTTTGATTTTGTTTTTCAGCATAGAAAAGACAGTGAACATGTTCTTTACAGGTACAATAGAGTGGAACACAGCTTGTCTATGAGTAAGATTAAGCACTGAGTTTGGAGTAAAGAGCATACACGGGCTCTCATCTGGGATCTGACAATCTTCGCACTTCGGGAAAGTCATTTCTATTCTTTGGGCTTTGGATTCTCTTAGGTTCAGAGTTGAAACCAACCACCTGCTGAACAGTTCAATGAGGCAACCGCAGCCATAACCACAGCCACACTGAGAAAGCACGGGGTCCTCTCAGCAAAAGCAGCTCCATCTGTTTATTGAGCTTGCTTGCATATCAGTGCAGGACTAGATGTAAGCCAAGCAGGGTGGGGACCGATCTCAAAGTAGTTCAGGTTCTCCTGCGCCCCACCCCCACTCCACCCCACCCCCCAGGGTGCACATAACTGAGGAAAGCAGGAGGTTTTAGATGTTGTAGAGGCTGGCTGTAAGAACTGATTAAAGCTTTAGGCATGTAGGCCACAAAACAGCCGGAATCAGCGCTTCTGTCTCAAAGATCTCATTCTCCAAAGGCCTATCCAGGTTAATATCCAATTTTCTTCCCACCATGCGGAGTGTATAAGAAGACTGTCATGTAACCTGGGTGAAAAGCTTAACCAGTAGGCCCAAAGTAGCATGTTTATGCCTCCTCTGCTATAGGGAAGTTTCCCTTTTTCTTTTTCTTCTCAATGCAGTTTATCAAAGATTTTGATAGTCTGCTAAGATTTTAGGTTCTGAGTCATAACCCCAAACTGTTGGGGAAACTATTCTCAAGGGTCAGAAAACCTGTGTTTTTGACAAACCTCCTGATCAATCTAATCATTAAAGAAATTAGAGGAATACCAATCCAATCCCATAGTTTCCTTTTACTCCTTTTGTGAAAAGGGCGAATATTATGGAAGAAAGAAAAGAATCTCATAACTTGATGAGGATCATAGCCTAAGAGAGCTGACTGTATCCTATAATTATAAAACAGATATTGAAAACTATTTTTAAGGAAAAAAAACACTCAGCTTGGGTCTCTTGAAAATGCTTGATGTAGTTATTTTCTATTAATCCATGGGCCACTGTCTGTACTCTCCCAAACCCATCAAGCAGAGAACCCTGGCTGTCAACAACATAAGAAGGTAGGATTCCAGGAGCCAAGGAGATCACCTTGTCAGTAAAGTGCTGGGCACTCAGGTGTGGGGCTGTGAATTCAATCCCCAAAGCCCACCCAAGAAACTGCACATAATGGCAGACTTGAAATCCCACTGCTAGAGTTCACTAGCCAGGAGGCTTAGTCTATTTGGTGAGTTCAAGACCAATAAGAAACCCAATCAAAGGAGGAAAAGAGTGGACAGCATCATCTGAGGAATAACCCCCCAAGGTTGATCCCTGTCTTCAATATATATATTGAATATATATATATATATATATATATATATATATATATATATATATACACACACACACACACACAGACAGACACACACACACACATACACAGAGAGAGAGAGACAGATAGACAGGCAGACAGACTGACAGACAGAGATACATGGAGAGACACATAGAGAGAGACAAAGAGAAGCAGAAAATGTAGGACTCCTTCACACTATGAGCATCCTGTTAATCTTAAAAGGAGGAAATAATCTCCAAATCTTGAACGAATGCAACTGTACTCTGTTCTTTTATGTCAGCTGTGAAAGTCAGGACCACAGCTCCACACTGTCACCCCAGCATCCTAAGGAGTCCCCTAGACCAGTGGTTTTCAACTTTCCTAAATCTGTGACCCTTTGATACAGTTCCTCACGTTGTGATGAACCCAACAATAAAATTCTTTCATTGCTTCTCTGTAACTGTGATTTTGCTACGGTTATGAATCATAATGTAAATATCTGTTATGCAGGCTACCCAATATGCAGTTCCTGTGGGGGTCATAACCCACAGGTTGAGAAACCTTATCCCAGACTCAGGTCAAGCCAAGATTTATGGTTTCAGTACTGAAATAAGTCTTAGGACTCTGTGTCTTCAAGCAGAATTGGAGATTTTTATTAAAGATATTTTAATATAGGGGTAAGCCCAAGACTGGGGGGGGGGGCTCTAAAGAAAATAAAACATGCCCAAGAGCATGGATGTTGACTTCTTAGAGACACAGAAAGTAAGACACATTCAAGTGTCTGTATGAGCTCCCTAAGAATGACCTGCAATCAGTTTGTCTTAGCATTAGACATAAACGACCTTTTGGTGGCTCAGATTGCATCTCAAAACATCACTAAGGAATCTTTTGATGGTGGTAGTGACTTTTGTTGTTGTTGTTGTTATTTTAACCTTTCTTTCTCTTTGATAAGTGAGATAAATCAGGCAGCTCTAAAGATCCCTGGATGTGATTATAATCTGTCATGGTGAAACCAGGAGCCACGAGGTCGGCACCAGGGTCTAGTACTTGTCCTGTCTGTAAGTAGGGTGCCTGTTGGGTGAGATTCTTCGAAAATTGCAGGTTTATGGGTGGGATCCAGGAAGAATTGTAAACAGTTGCTCATTGGGCTGGAATTCTTACTTTACTGCCAGCAAGAGGCTTCAAATGGATTCCTTTGTGAGGAACTCCTTTTTCTTCTCAGGCCTCTAGAATTTCCCCTACTACTCAGTCCTGCCTCAATCAGAATCCCAAAATGACAATGGCTAAGAATGCATACCTCCTAAATCCACTCCCAACAAGCAGAGCCTTTCACTTCTTCACACACAAAGATTAACTGAGTCTGTGCCTGCATCCAGGATCAGGCTGACTTCTAACACTTTAGGGCAGGAAGTGCTGGGAAGATGGACCATTTCCCAAGTTCAAGTCTCTGAAGTTATGAAACTTTTGATGTTTCTCTACTACTAGATAACAGACTTTCTCTTTTGAAGCAGGGGAAAGAGAACCACACTAACATAACTAATGTTTGCTTTCAAATTGTGCGACTTTTCCAGGAGACATGAACAAATGTCTCCTACTCAAGATAGGGAACCAACAATGAGCCAAAGTCCAACTTGGTGAAGCCATGAGTTTACTGGGGATACTTAGAGGAAAATGAATGACTCAAGGCAGCTACTTCACCCAAAAGCACACCCCTGCACAGGTAAAGACTCAGAACTAAACTGTAAACCTGGAGTTGCCTGTAGGACTTAAAAGACAAACTGGTTGGTTAGAGAAACTCCTCTCTCCATTAACTGTTGCTACATATCTAGTCTTACAAAGGGGCCATGTGGCTCTTAAAAGTTTTAGGAACTTCCCGAGACTTGTGAGTTGTTTATTTCCTGAATTGTATTGGTTTTGTTTATTTCCTGAGTCTTAGTGAGCTTTCCCTTGAGGATGGACTGTTTTAATTCAGAAGAAGCATCTACAGAGCACCTACTTTCCCAAATAAAATCTCAATCATATTTTATTATACTTTCTAGTTCTTACTATTAAGATTTTACTCTTTCAAGCAGTCATTAGGGGGAAAAATGTGCCCTTTCAGAAAGATTGAGATGTATTTTTAAACCATATACATAAACCTTTTAAGAAACATTAATTTGAATGGGGCTCGCCCTTCCATCTATTGTTTTGGTAATTTGGCATTAAGAATTATTCTAGGCAGGTAATGAGGAGCTCAGAGTGTAAACAAGTATGCGACACAAAGTTCTGTGCTTAATGTCAGTTATAACTTGCACCAAGGAGCTAGAAAAGCAGCTCCAATAAAAATATTCTAATTAGTCTTCGAGGCATTATGTTACAAAAAATATGGGGCAGTTTTTCCTTCAGTAGAGCTTGCTAATTGCCACCCAACAGTAGTATGAATCTTCCTTGTTATGCTTATAGAAAATATATCCTCTGACTTACAGCTGGGAATTTCTAGAGAAATAGGGGAAGTTTTATAATATGCTTATGCGAACAGCCACAGTTATATAACTACTGAAACTAAAGTACATAACAGTGCTCTCCATAAGCATATTCTAAAAACACTTTGTGGTTAATGGAGATACTGACATCACTCTGCAATAGGTATTTTACCTATGGCTCAGGACAGCATCTGTACTGTATACTAATTAAAATTTTAAGCCAATAAATGCAATACTGTGTCTTGACTATAGTTTCAGGGACTATGAGTTCATATTATATTTTAGCAGGTATAAATGTTTAGGGGAAATATTGAGAAGGTAGTGCTATGGAGAACGCCTAATTGTTTGCAAGAAAAAGTTGGAGTTGTTCCCTTGACCTAATACAAAAATAACATCAATTATTTGCAAATACACTCCAAGGAATGATCTCCATGATTGTCAGAATTGTGATAGGAAGAAGAAGGGGACATTCTTGGTGCTGGAAATGACTGTGACATCCTAGGATTGGTGTTTACATACTGTAATATTTTTGCATTGGTGATGCTCAGAGGATAAACACTGATGGTCTGTGTGTGACTTCTAAGATTTGTGTGTGCCAGGAAAACAGTACCACCCAGGTTCTAGCCCAGGGCCTTGGTTTGTCTGTTGCTTTTCAGCTGTAGAGCTCTGCCCAATTAGCAAGCAGTGTTGGTCCTTCTGGAGTTTTTGTCAATCCTCTTTTGACCTCTTTAATTTGGATTATTCTGTGTCATCTGGAAAGCACTGACGACTGGGCCTTAGTGAAATCAGAAATGAGAGCTGCAATTAGAGTCTCTTAATCATTGTGCATACTGTATGCTGCAAAGGGAAAATATTAGAATCTAATTAAAAGACAGGGGAATTGTTAATGTACTCAATATAATGTACATTTTTTTCTTTTAAAATACAGAGCTAAAAAATTTGATTATCTTTAATTGTTGCAGTTGTCTACAAGAGGGAATAAGTGACTATAAATAATGCAAAGTTCAATATAAGTGATGCAATCTGCTTGAAGAATGCATCATCACATCATAATGAAAGACCTGGGAATTCCTCAGATTTGATTTTCATTTGCCTTTAGCTTTCCTGGCTTCTGCCCCATTTTTTTTTCTTTTGTAGAATTATAAAAACCAAAATTCCTTTGGTGATGATCTTCCTTAGCAACCTCTTTTTTTCAGCAGATGACAAAGGTTGTTCTTTTAGTATAATGTAATGTATACAGTACATTTTCATTTATCTGAAGTTCAAAAGGTAAGTAAAGAGTTTAATGACAGTGCATGTGACCAACTATAAAGAAAATCGTGAGAATCATTAACCCCAAATCCATTGAGAGAACTTTTCAAACGGCAAATTGCTCCAGACAATAATTAAAAATGAAGGTGACGGTTATTCTAGGCTGTTGCCTCTAGGGAGGGGGGAGACAACTTCACTAGGGCCAAGAGATGGGACTCAACTCCATCCATTTAGCACAAATGGCTCTGAAATGTTTATGTACTTCACAAACATGTCCTGGAGAATGCTATGACATCATGATGAGGTCACCTATTGGCACAAATGTTAAACTTTTACCTTTATATAGAAACTGGGAGGGTACTCTGTCTTTCCTCTTTTTTTAAAAAAAAAATTAGTTCTTTGAGGACTTTATACAATGCATTTTGTTCGTATTTATCTCCAGGTTCTCCCCTTAACACCTGACAGATCTTCCCTACCTCCCTATTTCCCCCTACTTTATGTACTTTATGTACTTTTTTTTTTAATTAAACAACGTATAGACTCCAATCTGTGCTGGTCATATACTTCTGGGTGTTTGGCCCTCCATTGGAACATAGTCAACCTACCAAGAACCACATCCTTAAAGAAGACTGAAAAAGCCTCCCAAAAAGCCATCAACTGTCCATAGCTCCTTGGTTAGAGGTGAGGATTCATGAACCCTACCATGCTAGTATGTTGATTGATTTGGTCATGTGCCAACAACCATAGCTTCTGAGAGTTCCATGAATGTGGTGGTCTTGTGATGTCCCGATGACACTGCTTCCTTCCTACTACTGGCCCTCACACATTGCTCCCTCCCCATCTTCCACATGGTCCCTGAACCACGAGGAGAGGGAGTGTGGTACAGATGCTCCGCTTGTGGCTGAGCACTCCACAACACTTATTTTCTGTGCATTGACCAGTTGTGAATTTCCGTGTTAACCACTGATGAGATCAGAGATCCATACCAAGCTATGTGTAAAACGATATAAATATAGAGGGAAGTTTGACTCTATATCCATTTAGCAGAATAATAGTACAGTTTTCACCCCTGGGACCTGTGAGTTCCCAACTATGGGTTCTCTGCCATATTTTAAGTGCCCATCATATGTTTCTTTTGTGGGGATGAATGTTAAATCTAATCAGAAAGTGGTCGCCCCCATAATAGTCACACCATTGTTGCAGCTGTGGGTGTATCTTGCCTTCCCAGTCATCAATGTGGTTCACGGGGTCCACAGATGGGTGAGATGGTTGACTTTATTCTCCCTAGAATCCTGCATACCACCTTTCGGTACTATGAAAGTTAGTTAATAAGGAGTAAAATTCCTGGTCCATACCAACTTTATTTCTTCATATCCTCTGGTGGCTGTCTTTCTTCAGGATTATACTTCAGAAGATGGCTTGAAATCCTTGAGCAAAATAACCCTAAATTAGAAAAGATATACATCTGAAGTGGCAAAGTAAGAATTTATAATTGTAAGGTTTCTAAAGCAAATGATCTAACGAAAGATAAAGATTCTAGCCTAGGAAGAGAACTGAGGATGACATGAAGGCCCCGTTGGTCAGTAGAAACATCAGAGGTAACAGCAAAGTCCTTTTCCTAAGATAAGATAGGAGGGAAGATAGTCTTTGTATCATCGTACCTTACATATGCCTTACGAATTGTATTTAGTAAGAGCATACATAGCAACAGCATTCAGGTCCATTAATGGTATACAGCGAAAGGAGAAACAGTATTTGGGATGGTTCGTCTTGATTGTCAGCTTATTGGGCATTAGGGTCACCAAGGTGACAAACCTCTAGTTGTGTGTGTGAAGACATTTCCAGAGAGATTTACCAGAGGTTGGAAGACCCAACCTGAAGGAGTATGATTCCATCCATGGGCTGGCATGCATCCAGAATAAAAAGGAAAAGCAAGGGGAACAACATTCACCCCCTCTCCTTGCTGACTGCTGACAAATGTAACAGGCCCAGCAGGAAGCTGCCTTACATTCCTGCCACTGCACGCTCAAACTGTAAAGCCAAATCATCCCTTCCTTCCCCCATTTGCTTTTACTAGGTCTTTGACACAGCGATGGGAGGCATAGCTAGAACAAACACTTAAAGAAAATGTTAATAGCATCAAGTAGAACCTGGGATAGCAACATGCTCTGCCCCTGGTCACCATAGTGTCACCCAAAGAGATAACCTGTGTGACACATGCTGAGGCTGCCGGCTGGATGATGGATTTCTAAGCCCTGTGTTGGCGGCGGTGGTGGAGATTCTCTATCATTTCTCTAGGCTAGACTCAGTCTCCGAGGGAAGAGTATTTTTATCCTTGATTTATTGACAAGGAGACTTAGGCAAAACGGGGCATTAATTGTCTCTTTCTAATATCACAGTAACACTGCACTCCCTTGAGCTAAGTCGCTCCCCAGATCTTAGTTAGCTACTTAGGGCAGCTCATTCAACACTTGCAAGTCCCTAGGGTAACATTGCTGACTTTATTGTTGCAAGTCGACAAATCACCTCCCATCTGTCTGTGCTGACTGTGTGACTGCAGCAGCTCAGCCTGGGATGCTTCCCTAGGGGTCTGAAAGAATTAATGTAACTCCCTATGCATCTGACTTACCGCTAAGGAGGGGCTCAGGGAAGAGGAGGACCAGCCTGGTAAGGACACTCTCTAGAACGTACAATATATTGTGCTTCCCTGGCAGTGTTCGTACTCTGTCTTGGGAGTCACTGACAGTCCATCTAAATCTTACCAGAAAGTCTTAGAGAAATCCACAGTGGGCGTTGGAAAGTTAATGTTTAGAGGTAAGAACCAAGGTAGGAGGCACAGGTGATGCATCAGAGGAGCTTCGGCGTTTTCCATGAAGCTCAAAGTCACAACCTACTGTGCCATGTGTGGCCAGTCAGGAAAAGGCAGAAGATAATGGGAGGGACCAGTCAGAGAGTGCTCCTGTGTGGGAGCCTAGTGGCGGTACCAGGAGAATTCATAGCCTCTGCTTCATCCCAGGAGTTTCAGAAGAGCAGCCGTACAAGGCTATGTGCAGAGACATCAGGGAGGACATACCAAAGAGAGGAGCACAGGAGTCTACACAGCGCTGGATTTGCAGAACACCTCCAAAAGCAAAGTAGTCTCTCTGCAATTCTTCTGGACCTCAAAACAGCTCACAAAAGAAGCATAATACTGACCTGACCAGGAAAGAGTCCTGGACAGCTGCTACCCATTACTGATGCAGGCTCCCCTTCAGTTTTAAGAAGGCCTCTTTGGCTATTCTAGGAAATGGCACCTCCACATGGAACCTCTTTAACCCTGCATGCTGGGCGCAAAGTTCGTTGTTGTTTTCTTTAGTTTTTAAATTTCATTTGAATATTTCATATATGAGTATTATATTTATACCATTATCCTTTCCTTCCCTAATTCTTCCCATGTCTTTCCCATTCCTTCTTAAACCCATGGCCGCCTCTTCTTGAATTATCTACATACTTACATATCTATATACAGAAGATACAACCTGCTAGATTTATTTGGCACTTCTCACATACCTCTAAGACTGACCTCTTGGTGCTAATAACCTATTGGGAGCTAATCCCTGGAGAATAGTGGTTCTCCCTCTCTAGTAACTACTAGCTGCCTGTAGCTCTTCATCTAGATCCAACACTTGTGAAATTTCCACCCTCAATGTTCGCATGTCAGTTGGTATTGTCACTTTTCAGGTCTTGTCCAGGTGACCACATTGTTGAGATTTCCTAGGTACAACTTCTGTGAAATATATAGAATGTACTATCTCATAGCAGACATTCTTCTCCTCTGTCTCTTGCAGTCTTTTTACCCTGGCGTCCTCAGTTTTCTTTGAGCCTTAGGGATGATACATTGTAGATGAAGCATTTTGGCCTGGGCATCCCATGATTAGTTGTTTTCTAGAGTTTGACCAGCCATGGATCTCTATAAAAGTCTCTATCTGTTGCCAAAGAAACTTTGTTGATGAAGGGTGAAAGCAACATTTATCTGGCATGAATTCTTTCCTACTGAGTGTGTAGTCCAGTTAGATAACTGTCTATTATCCAAGGATATAAGTGCAACTGTTGCGCCTTTTGGGGTATCTTGCCATCTGTCATACTATGAAATCTAATCTTAATGGAGAGATCTCACATACATGGCATAGACATGCGATCCTTGATTTATTTCCATTGCTTTACTCCATTATGACCCACAGATTCATGGTTGCATAGAGTTGCACAGTGATAAATGTTAGCCAAGGTCCATACAGCAGTGAAGAATACAAATGCCAGATTCCAATGGTTATAGGTCTTCCACTTGCCCTGCTTCCTGGTGTAATCACATAGGTGCAGATCTGGAAAGAACTCACACTTTAAATGTACCTTATATAGTAAAGGCCTCCATTTCTATATCTGGCTGTCTGACAGTCTTCCTTCCTCTTCTGTCTCATGGCTGAAAGAATTCAAAGCGACTCTAAGTCTATGGCTCAATTTCTTTTCTATTGCCATTATGCTTTACCCTGATAAAAGCAACTTTAGTGGGGAAGGAGTTTATTTTGGCTCACAGTTCAAGATATAGCCCATCATGGTGGGAAATTTAAGGCCTTGGGAGCATGAAGCAGCTAGTCCTGTTGCATCCACAATTAGAAATCAGAGAATGATTATACTCAGCCCAGGGAACGGTGACCATGGGCT
This sequence comes from Myodes glareolus, assembly GCF_982192425.1. NCBI lineage: Eukaryota > Metazoa > Chordata > Mammalia > Rodentia > Cricetidae > Myodes > Myodes glareolus. Next base: position 44,439,095 of record NC_142050.1, read on the forward strand.
AGTCTTCCGACATTAACTAACCAAATCAAAAAATAGTCCGCTACAGGCATGCCTAGAAGCATGACCCCTAGATGATTCTAGATCTCATCAACGTGACTGTTTCAATTAGCTACCACAGTCTACATATATTCAATTAGGTAAATGGATAAGGAGTCCTCCATGCTTTAGATGCTATATCAGATTCTCCAGGGTTGCCTTCTTACTCTTTCCCCAACTTCCAGGAAGTTTTTACACACAGATTTTCTATGCTGGGAGTTCTGAATGTAGAGACACTGGGTACTCCAAAGGCCTGATCTAGATAGACGAATAAACAATGGCCTAATCAAATCTCATGATGTAAAGCCATGATAAGCCCCAAATCTCATTCCCACACAATCAGTAAGTAAGATGTCTTCTAAAATGCGGGCTGTTAACATGGGAAGGACATGAATGACAATACCCAAGGCTTAGGATACGAAGCCTAGCAGAGACAAAGAGCAAGGCACAGGACTAAAAATGGAGGATGCGTTTTCAAAGTCTTTACATGTCCTATTCTCCCAGAAACCCAGCCACCAAGCATGATAACTCTCCTTAGTGCTTATCCTGTATTTTATTCCGGCAAAAATTAGAGATCATAGAGAAACAGATAGTCAAGAGTATCAAAAATTGAAAGAAAGCAATATGATATCCATTTATATATGTTGTGTATAGGTGCTCACATACACATATGTGTCCATGTGTGGTGAGACCAGAGGATGATATTGGGCATCTTCAATTACTTTCTGCTTTACTTTTTGATACAAAGTTTTTCACTTATTCAGCAACACTGGCTGGCCAGCAAACTGTGGTGATTCTCCTCTCTGCCACCAACTTGGGACTGAGTATTCAACCACCATACATGGAAAGCAGTTTATTGACAGCATCTCCCCAATCCTGTGGTGACACGTTTTTAAAAGTAAAGAAATGTCAGCAATTGTGACATGTTCCTTTAGTTCCAGAGCTCAGAAGGCAGAGGCAGGTGGATCTCTATAAACTTGAGACCACCCTGGGCTACATAGTAAATCTTAGGCCAGCCAGGCCTACGACTGAAAGACTCTAATAAACAAAGATAAAGCAGGGAACAGAAGAAAATTTTACTTCTGTGAGTGCTGGAAAGGCAGCCTCTAGTACCATTCTCAGAAGAGAAACAGATACAAGATGCTTCCATATAGAAATGAGATATATGTCAAACAGAATATTGTAGAAATAAGTGAATTTGCCCAAGAGGTAGAATTTCTGACATGTAACACCCACAGGAGGAGATATAGGTGGGCAAGAGCTGGGCTCTGGACAGAATGGAAAGGAAGCCAGCTAAGCACAAGCATCCATGCATTAATTCATTTCTCTCTGCTCTTGAGGGTGACAATAATGTGACTCTCTGCTTCAAGTTCCTGCCACCCTGGTTTCTCCACAATAATGGACTGCAACCTGAAAGTGTAAGCCAAATAAACCCTTTCTTGCTTTGGTGGAGTATTTTATGACAGTCACAGAAAAGAAACTTTTAAGGGTCTTGTGCCCATTACAAATCTCATTCAAACTGAAGGACAGTAAAGAAAGCAGTAATGTATTGCTCACTTCATCTGGTAGGAGAAAGCACGAAGGCCGATCCTTAACTTAAATCCATAGATGCTGGGCCTTATCTCGTCTTTGGATTCTCCACTGAGTTGCAACACACAAAAGGCCCTACTTTGGGTGTCTGGGAGGGAGGCCATAGTGGAGAGAGAGGAATGTTGTCATGATGGCACTGGGGAGTGTGGCATTTCTTGCACAGAGCTCTTCTGGGTCTGGTCATTTTAGTGTGTCTACTTGAATGGGCCATAGAGTGCTTATACATTTGACCACACAACATTCTTAATGTAACCACAGAAGCATTTCTGGGTGAGATCCACACCAGAGTTAGTTGCCCAACAAAGCAGATTGTTCACCTTTATTTGATGGTCTCCATCTCAGCAAGAGGGGGCTTGTACAGGACACAAAAGCTGCCTAAGAGATGCCTGCTTGAGTATTTGAACTGGAGTATATTGTGTCTGTATCTTCAGATATCAATGGAATATAGTCTCTTCTTGGCTCTTGAGCTTGTCACTCAGACTGCTGCTAACATTAGCTTTCCTTGGTCTCCAGTTAACTGTTCATTTCATCTTCCACACTACATGGGCCTCTCTTCTTCTTCTTCTTCTTCTTCTTCTTCTTCTTCTTCTTCTTCTTCTTCTTCTTCTTCTTCTTCTTCTTCTTCTTCTTCTTCTCCTCCTTCTCCTTCTCCTTCTCCTTCTCCTTCTCCTCCTCCTCCTCCTCCTCTTCCTCTTCCTCCATCTTCTTCTCCTTCTTCTTCTTCTTCTTCTTCTTCTTCTTCTTCTTCTTCTTCTTCTTCTTCTTCTTCTTCTTCTTCTTCTTCTTCTCCTTCTCCTTCTCCTTCTCCTTCTCCTTCTCCTTCTCCTTCTCCTTCTCCTTCTCCTTCTCCTCCTCCTCCTCTTCCTCCTCCTCCATCTTCTTCTCCTTCTTCTTCCTTTTTTTTGGGAGGGGGAGTGTTGAGACAGGGTTTCTCTGTGTAACAGCACTAATAGCCCTAGCTGCCTAGCTGTCCTGAAACTCACTTTTAGACTAATTGCTTGAAAGGAGATACATGCACAGGCATGTACATGTACATTCACATACATATGTACTTCTCTGGAGAATCCTTACTAATTCTACCCCTCAGAAGTATGAGAAATCGATTTTAATTATACTTAAGACTCTTTCTGAGAAGGACTGATCAGTTCTTTTGGAAGATCTATGGAATAAACTTCATGTTTTCTTTCTAGGGTTTCTTGCCACAATCAGATGTAAAATAGAAAAGTAGGGTCAGCCTAGTCCTCTGAAATTCTTATAGGAAGCAAGGTCTTACAAAGATAACTGGGAATGGCATGGGCTTTTGAAATCTCAAAGTCCACCCCTGTGACACACCTCCTCCAACAAGGCCACACCTCCTAATCCTTCCTAAGTCGTTCTACCAACAGGAATCAAGCATTTAACTATGTGAGTCTGTGGGGGGTCCTTCTCAAACAGGCCGCCATAACTCTGGTGTTTTGCACTTATGAAGCCTTCCTGGATTAGCTGTTTGTCCATAACAAATTCTCTAAATTCAAACTTGTGAGGATTCACATGCTCTGGGGTAACTGGAATCTTTATGTAACGACTTGCTGTTTCTTTGGATTTATGAACATTAATGTGCTACTTCTAGGTCACTAATAAAAATTAACATAATTTTCATGCAGTTCCCTGAGCTCTAGGCCTGACTACTAGTGTCCCAACTCTCACAAAATCTAGGTTGATGTATAAATTTTACGACTTCAAATATTAGGGGAAATTGAAAATAAAAATTAGTGTGTCCCCAAGGGCCTAAAATATCATTATAATTAATGTAAAGATTATGTAAAGAATTAATCCTAAAATTTTCCTGTCACAGCCTTCATAATAATAAATCTTCTTATCAGCTATGAAATATAACATAATCCATACAGCATGGTCTTCATGTCAGTTCTGATGACTCAATCTATCCCTCCAGCCCCACCAGCTGCTTTACTTCAAACCCGCTGTCAATCATTCTAATCTTCATCAACACTGGGTACGTCTGATGCATATGTCCCTTTCCTAGTTCCGCTCTGACAGCTGAAACTCTCTGCCAGCTCAGATATCTAGGACACTTCTTTGATGTGTTCCTTTGCCTCCTGACATCCCAGCAGAATCCACTGCTTTCGCCTCATTAAAGTACCCAGGGTGCCTTATTCACGATTTATTAGAGGATTTTCTCACTCTAATATTTTCCTGGGTATACCTGCCTCTTCCCATCCACAAATGGTATACCGCTACGGGATGACTGGGTCATCGCATAGGGAACCCAAGAGTTTAACCTGCCCTTTCCCATGCTTGATGCCCACTAAATGTATCTTGAACTGGAGTTATGTAAGAGTTTCAGAATATTTTCCATGGTTTTTTTTGTGCCTATAATAACCGTATTACTAAGGATGAGTAAGCATTTTTTATTGGTTCTATTAGAATAAGTAAAGTAAGGGCATAGTGATATTTTCCAGAGAGACAGAGCAAATAGGATGTACTGATGGTAGATAAGTGATGATAGGTAAGTAGGTAGGTAGGTAGGTAGGTAGATAGATAGATAGATTATAGATAGATAGACAGACAGACAGATAGATTATAGATAGATAGATTATAGATAGATAGACAGATAGATAGATTATAGATAGATAGATAGATAGATTATAGATAGACAGATAGATAGATTATAGATAGATAGATAGATTATAGATAGACAGACAGACAGATAGATTATAGATAGATAGATAGATTATAGATAGACAGACAGACAGATAGATTATAGATAGATAGATAGATAGATAGATAGATAGATAGATAGATAGATAGATTATAGATAGATGATAGATAGATAGATAGATAGATAGATAGATAGATAGATAGATAGATAGACAGATAGATAATAGAGATTTACTAGGAGAATTGAATCACATGTTTATACAGACTGAGAAGTTGCATGGTGCGTACTCTGTGCTACTATTTGAATCTGAAATATTCCCCACAGGCTCATGTTCGGAGTGTCAAGTGTCTGACCCCAGCTGGTGGTCCTGCTTCCGGAGGTGAGACTGACCAATAAAAATAGCTCACTAGATGTGGCCGTGTGACAGTTACCGCTCATCCAGCCCTTGACCCTGGCGCTGTTCTCTCTGCCTTCTGGCCTGCCACAAGATAAACAGCAACTATCATATATGTCTCCCACCATTAGCTGTACATTGCCTAACCCATCGTGATGACATGAGATGATCTAAAACAGTGGGCTAAAAATAGACGGTGCTCTGGATTAGGCTGCTCCTGCCAGACACCTTCACAGAGATGCAAAAGTAAACAACGCAGTTTCTGAGCTGGCGACCGTGAGACACTGGTAGTGTGACTCAATCCATGTCTGAAGGCCTCAGAACAAGAGAAGTCAGAGCCAGAAACAGCAATCCTGAGGACCTTGCGGTCTCCTAATGCTAGTTCACACTCCAAAGCCCAGGGAACCATGAATCTTGATGTCCACAGGCACTAGAAAGGTAATGCTTCTACTGGGAAGCTGGGGGAGGGGAGATTTCCTCTTTTTATCCTATCTAGACTTCAAGTGGATTTTGTCACTTCATCCACCGACTCAGAGGCCGGTCTCCCAGAAGTAATACTTTATCAGATATCCGTTTTCTGCCTATCCCTTAATCCGGTCAAGTTGACAATAAAAAGGAGTCCATGATGGGGGCTCGTGTTGTCAGCCAGTCAGTGGCTGACTCGGGACTATCCTGTGAGTTTCCCAGGGACAGGCTCACGCTCCTCACTGCCACTACGCAACACTCACCAAAAAGTGGGGACACGACGAAGAGCCAAAGATGCTTGGAGCCGCTATTGGTGACACACTGCAGTATTAAAAGCTCTCATCCACACACGCCCCCTCCACCAGTCACTTGTAGCGTTTGTACTGTCTCATGCAGCTTTAAACAAGTCTCTGAGATGACAAAGCAACGGAAGAGAGGCTGAAAGATGACTTTCATTTCTGACATTTTTCCTGTGGTGGCTGCCTCCTGACTCACTAGACAGAGACTTCATTAGGAAGAATTGTCTGTTCTTTCCACCAAAGCAGCTTTGTTCCTTAGGCGTAAACAGAGTGATCCCCTTCACTCTCTAAATTGGCCAGAGAGCCAGCCTTGTATAAATAAGGCCTTCTTAGCTTCGGCTTCAGATGTTGGCTCTTCCTCCTGAGAGTTTCACCTACTTAAAATTCACTTGTTGCTCTTTAAATTCACATGTAGCTTCAGGCAAATGTTTGAATTTCGAAAATGAAACTGTGCCCAAAATAAGCTCAGGAGAAAGAATAAGTCAAATAAGTAAAAAGTCTTCCAAAATAAGCAAAAGCATGAAAGCGATTTAACTTTATGTGCTCATTTAAAAAATAATGTATGTTCCACATAAGCTGCCAAGCATGGGAAGGATCGTCTGGAAAGTCTAAAGTCTTTTAGTCTAAAGTCTTTCCTTTAGAAAAAGGAGAAAATTAGCCCTGCAACTCCATTGTAAACATTTCATTGCCATTCCAGAACCCCAACCTCAGATATCCAGAACCTGACCTTGAATATCCAGAACAAGGCCCCAGGAGGCAGAATTAAGGGATGAATAATATTCAGAACCTGTTCAAATAGATTTTTTACCACACACCTTTCTATAGACAAGTCCTACCAACTCCCCACCCTTCATAATATAGACAGACCAACATTCAGCACCAGTCCTATCTTCATATAAGATGCAATCCTTCTAAATATGTATCTAATTGACAGGTTGAACTTTGGGCAAGGACCCATGACCATAAGCACAAGTGATAAAATAGCCCTGACCTCCAAGAAGTCCACATTCTTGGTGTGCAGAACACAGACATGAAAACTGAGTCATGAGGGGAAATAGAATTTTTTAAAAGTGACCCATTTCCCCTCTTGCTCACCATTGTGACCTTTCGTGGAAACACCTCTAGGCAACCGAATTGAGTCGTGTGTGTGTGTGTGTGTGTGTGTGTGTGCGCGTGTGTGCGTGCACGTACACATGCGTGTATAGGAGAGAGAAGATGGAAACATGCTTGAAACAGTTCAGGATAAGTACTCTACTCAACTTTCTACCATGCCTTCTGCTCCTCATTTATAGATGTACAATATAAATAAATAAAACTCATGCATTCCTAAAGAAACAGAGCTCACCTGAGAGCTTAGTCTGACCTGATCCTGTGTCTTCGTACCCTGTCATAAGACAACATTGATGTTACTGCGATCATTCACCAGTTGGAAAGGGCATTTGTACTTCACGGACTACTGTGCCTTCAGGAATATTAGCTCTCTGCAAATCTAGACCATCAACTGGAAGATTTGATTTAAAAAAAAGGCCCTTTGCAAAGAAGGTGAGCTCACAAGTGCCATTAACAAGAAGGATCTGCTGCTATGTGACAGTGGTCCCCAACCCCGAATTGCAAGGGTTAACCCCTGTGTGCACAGAGATGTGTCTAGAGAGCAAGCGACCCTGAGCTCTGCTGAAGCCTTGTGTGGAGCCTTTTCTGTCACTGTGGTAAACTCCTTCTACAATGGACAACTCGGGGGAGAGTACTTTGGGCTTGCAGTTCCAGAGGGAGGCAGCCCATCATGGTGGAGAAGCGAGGCAGCCCAAGCATAGCGCATCCAGACACAGAGAGCAGAGGGGGAAAGAGAAGTAGAAGCAGACTGCAAAACCTCACAGCTCACCCTCAGTAATGCCCTCCTTCCAGCAAGGCTCCACCTTCTCAAGGTTCCACAGCCATCCAGCTACCACCAGCTGGAGACCAACTGTTCGAACACATGGGCCTATAGGGCATATTTCACATTCAAACCACAAGCACTGCTTACAAAGTCATGAACAGCTGTGGTGGACATTTGGAGCAGAGAGAGAACATAATCGTCACACCCAAGACTTACTGAAGATTACAGTCTGCAGTTGTTAGCAGTGCAGAAAACTTGTGGGGTAAAACCTTTTACCCAGGTGGAGTGTTCTCTCTGGTAGGACCTACCTTCTTCTCCTCCCCCTACCCCCTATCTCCTCTTTCTTCTTTTCTTGTGTGGCGTTATAATTTTTCAAAGTCTGTATAAAACCATAACTAACCTAGACTATGAGCAGCCTCAGAATTCCACCTGTTAGGGGAGGGATATCATTAGTTCAGTTTCAGATAATTCCAAATTACCACAAGGTTCAAATAATCACACTGAAGTCTGCAAGCCTCTACTGAGTATTTAATTTCCACCAATTTATGGCTCTTACCAAGGTTAAACCGGTAGAACCAAAGACCACCTGTGTTATTAAATATATACAGTTAAAATTCTATATTTAAAAACTGGAGTCTACCTTGAAGCCCTCTATTCAGACATTCAGAAATGAGCTGCAGCCTATCCTGCATTCAGAAATGTATTCGTGTGGCTGGAGAAATGACTCGGTGATTAAGTGCATTTGCTGTGCAATCATGAAACCCAGAGTTGTGATCACGGCTCCCGTGGAACAAGCTAGGCATTTTGCAAATACCTGTAATTCTAACTCCAGGGTTCTGACATCCTCTAGTGGCCTTTGTAAGCACACACACACACACATACACACACACACACACACACACACACACACACACGCATGCACGCACGCACGCACGTGCACACACACACAGAGAAATAGAAAAGAAAGCAATGTATCCAAGCAGGAAGCCTTTGTCAGTGTTGGAGCTGAGAATGTCAAAAGTCAACTCAATCACAACGGGGCAAGATACTCCCATAGCTTCTGTGTTGCCTGATTTCTTTCCTTTCAAGTGCATAGATACGATGGTAGGGAGGAGCCCATGATAAAACTTACTGTCCATTTTATGTGTGCAGTTTGGAAGCACTGACTATAGTTATTTCAGAGTGTAGCTGATACCCACAACTTTCTTCCTTTTTTAATCAAGTAGATTTGGTAGACTACAGCTGCGAATGTGAAGGGTCTCCAGTAGCCTCGAGCAGAGGCACAAAGGTAAGAGTACTGCCAGGAGCTGCGAGGGACTTAGGTAGTGGGAAATGAGGATGTCTCAGGATCTTCCTTTGGTTTCTAGCTCCTGCTTGGGACCACAAAGGCTGCCTTTCACTGTCCTAGGAGAGTGATCCCTCTCTGGTTCTACAAATGTCTGCTATCTCACTGAAAGGAACCATGGTCCTGACTCCACCCCGCTCTCTGCTAAGTGGGATCTACCATCCATTCTCAGTGTTTCCTTTCTCTTTAATAGCTACTTTTAACTGTTCAGCCAAACTTACTCCTCTCCACTTTTCCTGGGCAGAGGGCACACTGCCTCTTAGATACGCATTATCCACACTAGACCCAGCTGCTGCTCTCTTAATCCCACCTGGAAGCCGTTTATCTTCTCCCTTTTGCGGTGCCCTCAGTATGATTGTATAAATACATAGCTTTTTTTCTCCAACACTGACAGCCACGGTCAGCATATTTTAAACCCAGCGTTCACATTTTGGAACGTAATGCAGGAGGCACCAAGCGAATTTCAGCCAAGAATCATCTAGAATATGTCATGGTTCCCTATCCAGTCTGCAAGAGACCTTGGTCTGCAAAACATTGCTGATCGTGTATCACACAAATGGTGCCTAAAGTATTATTGAGAATAATGTGCAAATTTAAATGCTCTCTAGATAATTGTAAATACTGGCGCTGATGCAGCGGTTCACCTGCTAAAAGCATCTCTGTACAGTGTGACACTATGTCTCTGTCATTTTGATGGGATGCATATTCCATCAGCCTGATATGCTGCCACCCCCCAATGAGTCTCGGTGTCACTAACTGAGAATTAAGTGTGTTGCTAAACCAGCCTTCAGTCCTTGCACACACAAAAAGCCTGTTTGACAATTACCCCCACGTAGGCAAACAGTCAACACACCTCCAATTCCCGTATTATTAACCGTTATAAAACCATGTGCTGTGATAATGGATGTAACAAAGACATTGATTTTTACAAGACTTCTCAGGAAACAAATACGTATACTTGATACAAGAAGCCAACAGGGAGCTCCGCATTCACCACTGTGCCTTCAGTCTGTAGAGTTGCTCCTTACAAGGCTGGAGCCTAACCTGTCAAGCAAAGCTTTGATTACTGCATTTAAAAAGCATTCATTGTTTGCCGGCTTCTTTACAATGCTCACAGGTGTCTTAGGAAGGACAGATTTCTTGTAATTGAAAGACCAGCTTGAACCAGCGCTTCTGTTCCTCTCCCTTTTTTCCCCTTTCTTCCTGTTTAATTGCTGGTGACATGATGAAGCAGACACCTGGCCTGGGCCAGAATGTGCTTGTGGAAGCCCCCAGTGTTGCTGTTTGCTTTGTTTGTCTCTGAGTGACTTTGAGACAGTGTGCTAATTGGTTTTCTTTACCCAAAGACTCTTACGCAGCCTTCTTCATCAGTGCCCTTTTGACTAAGCCAAACACTTATTCAGGGATCCTACTAGGGACTTTTCTAAATATTTCCATACCCCTTTTCAACCCTTCCCCCCACCTTCCTCCACTGCCTCTGATTGCTGAAAGGGATCTGTGTGACTCTTCAGTGTTGCGCTCCACTTTACAATGAGCAAGGTATTTTTTATGTCCAACGGGATACAAGATGTGTTTCACGAGAACTTGCAACATATGTCAAAATGGCCCGTAATAAATCTGTATTTTTAAAACGTTATTCCTGTGTTCCCAGTCATTAGCAAGTAGAAGCAGGAAGACCAGAAGCTCAAGGTCATCCATGCAACGCGTGCAGGTCAGGGCCAGCCAGCCTGGGTCACATGAGACCCTCATTAAAATAAATTTAAAACTAAGGTGGAAAAAATAGTTCAGTATGTGAAGATTTTTGCCTCCTAAGAGTAAGGGGCTGAGTCTGGATCACGGGTACAGCTTACCTGTGGTCCTATTGACAACATAAGACATGGACGCAGGCATATCCTTGGAAGCTGTTAGGGCAGCTAGCCTGGTCTACTTGGCAATGTTCCAGGCCAAGTAGAGACTCTGTTTCCATGAACCAAAAGCATAAGGAGATTTAACAGTAAGAATGAGAACATCATAAGTTCAAGACCCGTGTAGATGTGGGCTCAAATCAAGCTCAGCCAATAGGCTACGGTTATGCCACGCTATATTGTTTCCTTGGGCCTTAGTATCTATCACTAGAGTGGCTATTACTTCTAACACTGATTGGACAGTCCTCCAGAAAACGTGGCTGGGTCTACAAGGTGCCTCTCACAAGGTATTTCTTTTAGCCTGGCAGGTAGCCTGATGCCGAAGTGTCTGATGTGAGATTGGTGTTCTGCTCATCACAGACACCCTTGTTTCATGTTTTGTAGCCAGGGTGCACCTGAGCAGGATTCCCACAGGGACTCTTAGCTGATGAATTCAAAGCAGGCAGGCCTGAGCTCTGTGGCATTGCACTGTGACGAAAACGTGGCCTCATGACATATCTGCTACTTGGATGATCTAGGGGTGGGTACCTCTGGAGGATGAATCCTGGAGGTAGGACCTCACCGTCCCTAGGGAAGGCAGCTTCAGGAGATGATTACCCAGGGTAGAGGGTCCACTAATCTTGAGGAAATGGGAAGAGATGGAGAAGTGACTGGGTCTGCTTCTGGTGTGTTTGAGTCCAGCCTGAGTCCGTAATGGATCCATGATAGTCTAAACTCACCATAACTCACAACACCATAGGCAGGGAAGCTTAGCTCCAGTTCCCGATTGTGAAAGTGCAATAGTAGTTCCCTTTGCCCCTCAGGGGCACAATAACAAAACATTGTAAACTGTAAATAGCAGAAATGTGTTTCTTATGGCTCTGAGGACTGGAGGTCAGACAACCGAGGGTCAGCGCGGTTTGTTCTGAGGAAACTCGACTGCTGATCCCTGTTGTGTCACGTGGCAGAGGCGCAGAGAGCTCTGGGAGACCTCCATAGGAGCGCTTATCCTCCCCACGGTCTGCTTTCCCCAGAGGCCTCACTTCACGATGTCATCCCATCGGGGTACTGTCCTACGGAGGATCAGAAGGCAGGACTGTAAGAAATGCCATCCTCACATTCCTTCTAAGCCAAAAGTGATAAGTAGCTCTTAAAATTTATGAAGAATGGGAAATTGGAAAATTCTGATTTGATAGTCACTTGGGTTCCTGTAACTAATTAAGTGTGAAGCCTCCAGGAAAGTTATCCTTACCCTTTGAACATCAAAGTTCTTCTGTGGGTGGCATCTCTTCATTCTATACATAATAAAATGTCGCCATTAGAGTAATACGGCTTATTTTTATAATATGCCAATGGGATAACATAGAACCAATTTTATGGGAAATGTAAAGAATCGATACATCTGGGAGACAGCTCAGTGGGTAGAATACTTGTCTTGCAAGCATGAGAAATTAAGTTCCATCCCCAGAACCCATTTTAAAGAGCTAGGCATGGTGGCATGTAGCAGAAATCCCACTTCTAGGGACACACAGACAAACAGAGCCCTGCTGCTTGCTAGCCATTCCAGCCTAATTGAGGAGCTCAAAACAATGGGAGACTCTGTCTCAAAAAAGGAGGACAATGCCTGAGAAACAATACCCAAGATTTCCCCAACCCCTACACACACATGCATAACATATATGTGCATATACACACAAACATATGCTTATACGTACACATACATATATAATACATGCTTACACATTCACATATATATATATATATATACACACATGTGGTTACACATGCACCAACATGTATACACATGTATACAGACACATACAAAACAACAAAAGAATAAGCAAGCAGTCTTCACATTAGATTTGTTTGGTAAATAAAGTAGTTAATTCTCCCTTGAGAACTTTGAATTCTATTCTATTCTATTCTATTCTATTCTATTCTATTCTATTCTATTCTATTCTATAAATATGAATCTCAGACCTGCAAGTTCATGGAGTGCTTTACTAGGTGTTTTCATGTCATGGAGTTAGATAAGGGATATAGTATTATTTCAGGATGGTTTCCATTCTCCATGCCTAATCTTTGCTTCTTCGAGCTGACTGTTCTCACGGGGCCACTGACTCCTAGAGTACAAAAGGAAGAGCCTTCCTTGTTAACTTCAGGGCCTCTACTGCTCCTTAATGTACACATTTTGCTGCTACCATCCATGCTGCCTGTAGTAGAATGTAGGCAGACATTTCTTTCCTGCCTGCCAGTTCCCAAATAACCAAAACTGAGACCCATTATCAATTATAAAATCTCAGGCTTATTACTAACTAGCTCTTACAACTTAAATTAGCCCATATGTATTAATCTACATTCTATCACGTGGTATTACCTCTTTTTCATCTTGCACCTCCTGCTTCCTCTCCATGCCTCAGTGGTGACTCCTCTCACTCCACCCTTCTTCCCAGAATTCTCTCTGCCCCCCAAATCCTGCCTAGCTATCAGCCAATCAACTTTTACTAACAATGAGAATGACACCGTTTCACGATATACAGAAGGATTGTTCCACAACAATAGAATTTCCTTATGTCATCCTGGTAGGACATTACAGGTAAGTCTAGAGTGTGAAATATGAAGACCTCTGATTTGACCATTGAGTCACTCCCTACAGCTCTGTAGTTTGTGGCATTCCTTAACTTGCAAGTCCTTTCTGTGTATCGCATACAATCTGATCATTTGGTTAAGAATTTGAAAGAGACATAGTTATGAACCCAGAATTGTCCCTGTCACTATTTATCACACCTATAGGGTGTGCGTAAAACAACGGCATGAAACTGGACTTGTCCAATGTACATTCTTACTGTTTTAACACCCTGATTCCCTTGGTACAGACAACACAAATAAAGCCCTTTATTGATCTGATAAGAAAATACAATCGCTTCCACTGATCTCAAGAAAAGTCGTGGGACAAGTCACTGAGTGTCACATAGTATGTCCAAGTAGAATGTTTAGAATGTATGCACTGTGTGGTTGAAAACTTCATACCTTCTTGAGGCTCAGGTGAAACCATTATTTTGGCTGTGATGATCCTTAAAGATGCCAAGAACAAAGACATGGGACTTCAGTGGGTAATCAAAGACATTTTAGTTGGACAGAAACATCAGGCATAATAAGTTCATGTGACAGTAAGGGAAGGACCTAATTAAACTAAAATTTCTGTTGTTTGAACGTCCACGGTTGTAGTGTTACTGATATAAAGTACAAAAGTGTGGCATGAAATAGAGTGTGAAAAGGACACTTGTCTTCTGCATGACCTGAAACGAGAAGGCAGGGTGTCATCTTGTTCTTCTTCAGCGAGGGACACACATGTCATGTGTCAAGCAACTCAAATGTTTTACCACTCTGTGCATGTACATGTTCTCAAATGACTAAAAGTCGGTATTGATTTGGGGATTACAAATACATTTTAGCAAATAAGTGAATTCACCAACTTGGAATCCACAAACAATGACAACTGGTTGTCATCTTTTTTTTTTTTGAAAGTAATTTTATTAAATTATAAAAGTTTCCATTTACGCCCCTCTTCCCAACACCCTCCCACTCCCCCCCTCCCTCTCCTCCTCCCTCTTTGTCCCTAAGGGCAGTCAGGGTTTCCTGCCCTGTGGGAAGTTCAAGTTCCTCCCCCCTCCCTCCAGGTCCAGGAAGGTGAGTATCCAAACAGACTGGATCCCAAAAATCCAGTATATGCAGAGGAAACTAGTCCCAGTGTCATTGTCAATGGCTTCTCAGAAAGACTCCAGGCCAGCCACATTCAGAAAATCCGGCCACATTCAGAGAATCTGGTTGGATCACGTGCTCGTTCAGTCGCAGTCCAACTGGCCTTGGTAAACTCTCATTAGATCCAACCCCTTGTATCAGTGGGTGATAGCATCCCTCGCAGTCCTTCGTCATTTTCTTCGTCCTTCTGTTTCCTCATTGGGGGCTCAGTCCGGTGCTCCAATGTGGGTCTCCGTCTGTATCGCCATCCAACGCCAGATGAAGGATCTATGGTGATAAGCAAAATATTCGTCAGTATGGTTATGGGCCAAGGCCGGTTCAGGCACCCTCTCCTCTGTCCAGAGAACAATCTGGGGATCTCTCCTTGGACCTGGGATCCCATATATAATCAAGTTTCCTGTAAACCCTAAAATGACTCCCTTAGTTGAAATATATTCTTCCCTGCTCCCATATTCATCCTTCCTCCCTTCCCCCCATCCCGGTCAACCGAGCATTCACCATTCCTCCCCTACTCCCTTCTCTCTAACCCTCTCCCCTTCCAACAACCCTCCCACCCCCCCCCATGCACCCAAGGTTACCTGGGACTCTTGACTATTTCCTACCACCTGGCGGATAGCTAAATAATCTTCATCAGGTTCGTCTTCTTATTTAGCTTCTCTAGGATCACGAATAATAGGCTCAAAGACCTTTAATTATGGTTAGAATCCATTTATGAGTAAATACATACCTTGTTCCTCTTTTTGGGTCTGGCTTACCTCACTCAGTAAAGCGTTTTCTATGTCCATCCATTTGCATGCAAAATTCAAGATGTCATTATTTTTTACCGCTGAGTAAAACTCTAATGTGTATATGTTCCACACCTTTTTTAACCATTCTTCTATTGAGGGGCACCTAGGCTGTTTCCAGGTTCTGGCTATTACAAATAGTGCTGCTATGAACATAGTTGAACAAACGCTTTTGTAGTATGTTCGGGAATCTCTAGGGTATATTCCCAAGAGAGGAATTGCTGGGTCCTGAGGGAGGTTGACTCCCAGTTTCCTGAGAAACCGCCACACTGATTTCCACAGTGGCTGCACAAGTTTGCATTCCCACCAACAATGGATGAGTGTTCCCCTCATTCCACATCCTCTCCAGCATAGGCTATCATTGGTGTTTTTGACTTTAGCTATTCTGACAGGTGTAAGATGGTATCTCAAAGTGGTTTTGATTTGCATTTCCCTGATCACTAAGGAGGTTGAGCATGACCTTAAGTGTCTTCTGGCCATTCGAAGTTCATCTGTTGTGAATTCTCTGTTCAGATCAGTACCCCATTTTTTAATTGGGTTAATTAGAGTTTTAGTGTCTAGTTTCTTGAGTTCTTTGTATATTCTGGATATCAGACCTTTGTCTGATGAGGGGTTGGTGAAGATCTTCTCCCATTCAGAAGGCAGCCTTTTTGTCTTACTGACAGTGTCCTTTGCTTTACAGAAGCTTCTCAGTTTCAGAAGGTCCCATTTATTCATTGTTTCTCTTATTGTCTGTGCTACTGGGGTCCTACTTAGGAAGTGGCCTCCTGTGCCTATATCTTGTAGACTACTTCCCACTTTCTCTTCTATCAGGTTCAAAGTGGAAAGATTGATGTTGATGTCTTTAATCCATTTGGACTTGAGTTTTGTGCATGGTGATAGATATGGATCTATTTTCATTCTTCTACAGGTTGATATCCAGTTATGCCAGCACTATTTGTTAAAGATGCTTCCTTCTTCCATTGTATACCTTTAGCTCCCTTGTCAAAAATTAGGTGTTCATAGGTTTGAGGGTTAGTATCTGGGTCTTCTATTCGATTCAATAGGTCGACTTCTCTGTTCTTATGCCAATACCAAGCTGTTTTCAATACTGTAGCTCTGTAATAGAGTTTGAAGTCAGGGATAGTAATGCCTCCAGAAGTTCCTTTATTGTATAAGATTGTTTTGGCTATCCTGGGTTTTTTGTTTTTCCATATAAACTTGATTATTGTTCTCTCAAGGTCTGTGAAGAAGTTTGATGGGATTTTGATGGGGATTGCATGGAATCTATAGATTGCTTTTGGTAGAATTGCCATTTTTACTATGTTGATTCTCCCAATCCAAGAGCAGGGGAGGTCTTTCCATTTTCTGGTATCCTCCTCAATTTCTCTTTGCAAAGGCTTAAACTTCTTGTCAAATAGGTCTTTCACATCCTTGGTTAGAGTAACCCCAAGATATTTTATGCTATTTGTGGCTATCGTGAAAGGTGATGTTTCTCTGATTTCCCTCTCCGCTTCTTTATCCTTTGTGTATAGGAGTGCCACTGATTTTTTGGAGTTGATCTTGTATCCTGCCACGTTACTAAAGGTGTTTATCAGCTGTAGGAGTTCTTTGGTAGAGTTTTTGGGGCCGCTTATGTAAACTATCATATCGTCAGCAAATAACGAAAGTTTAACTTCATCCTTTCCAATTCGAATCCCCTTGATCTCCTTATGTTGTCTTATTGCTATTGCTAGAACTTCAAGCACTATATTGAAGAGGTATGTAGAGAGTGGACAGCCTTGTCGTGTTCCTGATTTTAGTGGAAAGGCTTTGAGTTTCTCTCCATTCAATTTGATGTTAGCTGTCAACTTGCTGTATATTGCTTTTATTATATTTAGGTATGATCCTTGTATCCCCAGTCTCTCCAACACCTTTATCATAAATGGGTGTTGAATTTTGTCAAATGCTTTTTCAGCATCCAATGAAATGATCATATGTTTTTTTTCTTTCAGTTTATTTATATGATGGATTACATTGATAGATTTGCGTATGTTGAACCAACCCTGCATCTCTGGGATGAAGCCTACTTGATCATAAAGGATAATTTTTCTAATGTGTTCTTGGATTCGGTTTGCCAGTATTTTATTGAGAATTTTCGCATCGATGTTCATGAGTGAGATTGGCCTGTAATTCTCTTTCTTGGTTGCGTCTTTGTGTGGTTTTGGTATTAGGGTGACTGTAGCTTCATAAAAGGAGTTTGGCAGTGACTTTTCTTTTTCTATATTGTGGAATACATTAAGGAGTATAGGTATTAGCTCTTCCTGGAAGTTCTGGTAGAATTCTGCATTGAAACCATCTGGTCCTGGGCTTTTTTTGGTAGGGAGATTTTTGATAACAGCTTCTAGTTCTTCACGACTAACAGGTCTATTTAGATTGTTCACCTGGTCTTGGTTCAACTTTGGTATATGGTACTTATCTTAAAAAATGTCCATTTCTTTTACATTTTCCAACTTTATGGCATATAAACTTTCGTAGTAAGATCTAATGATTCTCTGAATTTCCTCTGTGTCTGTGGTTATGTCCCCCTTTTCATTTCTGATCCTATTAATTTGCAAGTTCTCTCTCTGCCGTTTGATTAGTTTGGATAAGGGTTTGTCAATCTTGTTAATTTTCTCCAAGAACCAGCTTTTTGCTTCATTGATTCTTTGAATTGTTTTCTGTGTTTCTATTTTGTTGATTTCAGCCCTCAGTTTGATTATTTCCAGTCTTCTACTCCTCCTGGGTAAATCAGCTTCTTTTTTTTCTAGAGCTTTCAAGTGTGTTGTTAAGTCTCCAATGTGTGCTTTCTCCGTTTTCTTTAGGTGGGCACTTAGTGCTATGAACTTTCCTCTTAGCACTGCTTTCATTGTGTCCCATAGGTTTGAATACGTTGTGTCTTTGTTTTCATTATATTCAAGGAAGACTTTAATTTCTTTCTTTATTTCTTCCTTGACCCAGGGGTGATTTAGTAGTTGACTGTTCAACTTCCATGAGTTTGTTGGCTTCCTGGGGGTACCATTGTTGTTGAATTCTAATTTTAATCCATGGTGATCTGACAAGACACAGGTGGTTACTAATATTTTTTTGTATCTGTGGAAGTTTACTTTGTTACCAAGTATGTGGTCAATTTTCGAGAAGGTTCCATGAGCTGCAGAGAAGAAGGTATACTCTTTCCTATTTGGGTGGAGTGTTCTATAGATGTCTGTTAAGTCCATTTGATTCAGTACCGCCAATAAATCTCTTATTTCTCTGTTAGGTTTCTGTCTGATTGACCTGTCCATTGGTGAGAGAGGAGTGTTGAAGTCTCCTACTATTAGTGTGTGTGTGGTTTGATGACTGCCTTGAGTTCTAGAAGAGTTTCTTTTACATATGTGGGTGCCTTTATATTAGGGGCATAGATATTCAAGATTGAGACTTCTTCCTGATGAATTGTTCCTGTTATGAGTATGAAATGTCCATCTCCATCTCTTCTGATTGATTTTAGTTTGAAGTCGATTTTGTTAGATATTAGAATGGCCACACCCGCTTGTTTCTTAGGTCCATTTGCTTGGAAAACCTTTTCCCAACCCTTTACTCTGAGTAGGTGTCTGTCTTTGTGGTTGAGGTGTGTTTCTTGTAGACAGCAGAATGTTGGATCCTTTTTTCGTATCCAATCTCTAAGTCTGTGCCTCTTTATAGGTGAGTTGAGTCCATTGATATTAAGTGATATTAATGACCAGTGATCGATGACTCCGGTCATTTTTTTGGGTAGTAGAGTGTATGTGTTTTCCTTCTTTGAGTTGTGCTTGTGAAGGGTCACTAGATGTCTGAGTTAATGTAGGCAGTGTTGGGAATGTTGGATTCCTTGGGTTGTGATTTTCCTTCTAGTATTCTCTGTAAGGCTGGATTAGTAGCTACGTATTGTTTAAATGTGTTTTTATCCTGGAATATTTTGTTTTCTCCGTTGATAGTGAACAATAGCTTGGCTGGGTAAAGTAGTCTGGGCTTGCATCCATTGTCTCTTAGTTTCTGCAGTACCTCTATCCAGGACCTTCTGGCTTTCATGGTTTCCATCGAGAAGTCTGGTGTAAGTCTGATAGGTTTACCTTTATAAGTTACTTGACCTTTTTCCTTTGCAGCTCTCAATATCCTTTCTTTAGTCTGAATGCTTTGTGTTTTGATTATTATATGACGAGGGGATGTTTTTTTCTGATCCAGTCTATTCGGTGTTCTGTATGCTTCTTGAACCTTCATAGGAATATCGTTCTTTAGAATGGGAAAGTTTTCTTCTATAATTTTGTTGAGTATATTTTCTGGACCTTTGAAATGCAATTCTTCTCCTTCTTCTACTCCTATTATTCTTAGATTTGGTTTTTTTATTGTGTCCCACAGTTCCTGAATGTTTTGTGATGAGAATTTGTTGGATTTGCTGTTTTCTTTGGTCAGAGTGTTTAATTTCTCTATGGTGTCCTCAGAGTCTGAGATTCTTTCTTCTATCTCTTGTATTCTATTGGTTAAGCTTGTTTCTGAAGTCTCTGTTCATTTACCCAGATTTTCCATAGCCAGCCGGCCCTCGGTTTGTGATTTCTTCATTGACTCCATTTCAGTTTTCAAATCTTGAACTGTTTCTATTACCTGTTTGATTGTTTTTTCTTGGTTTCCAAGAATTTCATTTACAGATTTCCTCATTTCTTCAAACTTTTTGGTATATTTCTCTTCCATTTCTTTACTCAATTCCTCAATTTTTTTGTTATACTTATCTTCCATTTCTTTACGGCAGATTTTCACCTCCTGTTTAAGTTCCTCTATTATTTTCATAAAGAAGCGCTTAGAGTCGATTTCTTCTATTTCTTCTGGAGTAGGGTATTCAATTCTTCTAGTTTCGAGCTCCCTGGATTCTGGCGATGTCATGTTGCCTTTCAGGTTGTTGGAGGAATTCTTGCATTGGTGCCTGCCCATCTCCTCCACTCTGGATGAAACTCCTCAGCACTTTCTGGATAGAACTCCTCAGCACTCTCTGGGTAGGACTTCACAGCACTCTCTGGATAGAGCTCCTCAGCCCTCTCTGGGAAGAACTCCTCAGCAGTGCAACAGGGCTAGCTGGTCTTCCCAGGACCCGGGAGACAAAGGGCCCGCAGCAGTGGGGGGAGGGGAGGGGTCCCTTGGAACACCAAAGACCCTGCCGCAGAAGCTGAGGGGGGAAGGGCTGTGCTCCCTTCCCGGACAGGCAGGCAGGCTGCCCAGGCTAGCACCCACTCAGCTCTCTGAGAAGAGCTCCTCAGCAGGGCAACAGGGCTAGCTGGTCTTCCCAGGACCCGGGAGGCAAAGGGCCCGCAGCAGTGGGGGGAGGGGAGGGGTCCCTTGGAACACGGAAGACCCTGCTGCAGAAGCTGTGGGGGGGGGCTGTGCTTTCTTCCCGGACAGGCAGGCTGCCCAGGTGAGCACCCACTCACCTCTCTGGGAAGAACTCCTCAGCAGTGCAACAGGGCTAGCTGGTCTTCCCAGCTGGTTGTCATCTTTTTAAACAAAATAAAGTCCACCAGGCAGCTTTGTATCTATGGTAGACAGCAAGCGCTCCAGTTAACTCCTACCGTGAGCTGGGCACCCAGCATTTAGCCTTGCTCTGACTAAGGGTGTGAACAATTGAAGAAATGGAACTCTGAGCTGACTCCTCTAGATCTGTAAGATTGTGTTTCTTCCCATATGTACCCTTTGTAAATGTTTATTATAAAATGAAAAATGGGGCTGAGAGTGTAGCTCAGTTGGGAGAGTGCTTGCCAAGCATGCAGGAAGCACTAGGTTAGATTCCCAGCAGCCCGTGTAAAGTGGGTGTAATCGCATACATCTGTAAGCTCAACAGTGAGGAGGCAGACTCGGGAAGATCAGGATTTCAAGATCATCTTTGTCTATCTGAGTTGGGGACCCCCTTGAGGTACTTGAAATAGTCAGAAAGAAGGAAAGACAGACAGGATATATTTGAATCCATTCATAGACACAGTTAAATAAAGTCCTATGTCAACCTAATGATAAAATATGAGAGAGAGAGAGAGAGAGAGAGAGAGAGAGAGAGAGAGAGAGACTTATTACCACCTCCACTTCTTCCTCCCTCCCTGTTTGAACAATCAATAGGAAGAGGACATGTACTATACATACCATGCTCCCCCACTTCCTCGATCCCTTCCTTCTTTCCTCCATCCCTCCCCTTTCCTTCTTTTTCCTTACCCTCCTCCATCTCTTCTTCTTCCCCTTCTTCTCTCCTTCATTCTCCATCTCTTGTTCTTTTCTTTCCCCCTGTCCTTCTCCATCTTTTCTCTCTCCATTGCTCTCCACTTTTCCTTTGCAGCCCTCTTTTCCCCTCTCTTCCAATCCTTATTTCTTTCTTCTTTCTTCCTTTTTTCTTAAAAAAAAAAACCCCATTGAGATATAATCACAAAAGCTGATATAGATGATGGCATAATTGTATAAACTGAGGAAATGACAACTCCAAGATATGATTGATGGGAAGGCTGTCATTGTAGATGTGATGGTGAGTACAGCCAGAATCATGTGGAAGAGCCCAGAGCGGAGAGAGGAAGTGGTAGATTGAGCACAGCCAGCAGACTGAACTTGACCATGAGAGCATGGCCTGGAGCAAGAGAGGAAGAGAGAGAGCCCGACCGAGAAAGGGGAGGACAAGAGAGGAAGACAAGAAAGAGCACGAGGGGAAATCGGCAGAGTTTTATGGTAATGAGAAGCTGGGAATGGGAAATGGGAAGCCCATGAGCTGGAGGAGTTTGGGCTAGCGGACAGGGTGAGAGGAGCCATGGTGGCTGTGATACTGAGGGAAACCAGAGGCCAGCATGTACTTTGGTGTGCCAACAGGTACCACCGATAGCCATGCGTCACTTCTGGCAGTGATGAGGAAGTGGCTCCTTTGGTAGAAGGGAGTAGGCCAGAAGTTTTAGGAGAGTGGAGTTTCCTTTGGACCTGAAAATAATAATAATAATAATAAACCAAAGTTCTACTTCATAGTAGATACTAACATAAATTTCAAGAAATTCAAGACTTCAATGTTTCATAATACACTGAAAAGAAGGAGTGAAAACATGGAGTATTTTTCTAATCTATAGATGCCAGGAAGCCCTAGTAAATGTTAAAGAAGGGTGGTAGATAATGATGACATATATATAGTGAGACTCTGTCTCAAGAAAAAAACCATTAGTGACATGACAACTAAACTTGTCATTAAAAGTATCACTAAATTAAAATAACAAATTGGAACATATTTACAATACCAGTGTACTGAAATGAAAGTCATACATGTTACATAGTTTTTAATAACTTAAAACTTATAGCAAAAAGCAAAAGGTAATGAGCAACCAGATCACAATAGAGGATACAGAAGTGTTCAGGAAATGGTTAAAAAAAAATGTTAAGTATTTTCTGATCAGACACACACAAAAGAATTACAACTTTTTCCTTGTTCTGTTTTCATTGAACAAGCACAAAAGTGTAGGGTCATTTCTGAGAACTTGGCGAGACAAAGCAATGATGTTTAGAATGTGAGCCGTTCTTACATATGGATGTTTGTAAAACATCCCAGGCCGAGGAGATGGCTGTGTGTTTAAAGCACCTAAGCGTGAGGGTTAGAGCTCAGACCGCCAGTGTGTATAATATCACATTGCATGCTCTGAAGGCAGCCATGGGGGCTACCCAGAGCAAGCTGTCGTGAGGCCAGCCATCTCAGCAAACTCTGGGTTCAGGTGAGAGACTCTGCCTCCGTGAGTTAGCGGAAAAAGAGTGAGTGATCAAGGAAGATTCTAGATGTCAGCCTCAGCCTACACATGCACAGAGATGGATACATGTACTTACAAGCATACATGTGTGTATTAACTTAAATCACAAATGTTCACCATACATGCACATTAAATAAATGAATAATTATAATCCAAGGAAATGCTTGCAGGTGCCAGGCAAGTTTTTTATTTTAGCATATTGTATATCTCTAAGTTATCATATATTCAATGTGAAAAGTGTAAATAAATGGTATTTATCTATCCCAAAGAAAGAAGTGGTTGAACATTTTAAGTCCAGCCATATAATATTAGAGGATTATAGGAACAGAATGTAAGTAGAACAAGTCAGGTCTAACGATCTCCTGAAACAAAGGCGTGATTGCAAGGTAGGGTTGCAAGATGGTCATTAATATTTTGAAACAAAGACATGATTGCCATTCCTGATAACAAGCAGTACAGAACCGTCTGTATTTAAGGTTACTTGAGAAACAGAAGCTTAATCATAAACAGGAATGAACCTAGTTTGTCTTTACTAAAAGGCTTAGATGAAAGCAGGCTTGTTGTTTCCTTCAAATCCTGCCATATCCTAACCGTGGCTGTGCCTATGAGAAACCAAAAGCCCTTCCTTATTTTTGTCACAAGTGAAACTGGTTTTCTGAATTTTTGTTGAGGCGTAATGGATAAATACTTTACTGTAACTTCGTATGCCTTGACTAAAGGTAAATGACACAGAGAAGGGACTGATTCCACGGCCAACAAATGAAGGGGGCAACCTGGGACATTTTTACCTTGATTATTACCTTTTTTAACCATTACGCTTGTGAATTACTTCTAGTGTTGCTATAAAGAATATTTTAAGTTAGAGTCAGATCTTGTTTGTTTTGTTCCCATCACTCAAACTCTGTAATTGCGTTGGGATTACAGAGCAAACAGCAGCAAAGTTTATGGGTTGTCAGATAATAATGATAATGATGCTGGGGTTTTCTTTTAAAATCCTCAAAGTTAACATCTCAGTCAGTAAGGGCTTTTTTTTTTCCTGTTGCTTTGTGATGTTTCCCTGGTGCAGGGTAGATGATGGGAAAGGCTGAGCCAGGAGCCAGGAGCCAGGAAGGCTGGACGTGAGCCTTTAATTCCTCACCTTATTAGCTGGGAGATTGGAGGCGGTTTCCCTGAAGCGGAGCTCTCTCCTCTGTAACAGAGAGAGTCTAGTAGGTTTTCACCTAAGTCATCAGGTTTAATCACAAAACAGGGCTGCATGATATTGCCCTAAAAGAATCCATCAGAACGACTATTCTCAGGGGCCACATTTAGAAAGTTGGTGAGTAAAGAGTTTAGAATTGTATTCTTAAGAAGAAATCTGGGCAAATGGCATTCAGAGTTGTTTGTGGATGTTGAAAATGCCAGTTTTTGTGAACACCCAGAAGTTGAACAAATTGATACTCCCTAACTAACTCTCGGAGTGGGAGGGTGAACACTTTTTCTTCAAGAGATGGACGCAGATCTACCCAAGCACTTAATGGTTAACGCTATGGACTGTGATTCTTGATTTTCTCAGTAAATTTGCCTCTCTCTCTCTCTCTCTCTGTCTCTCTCTCTCTTTCTCTCAGTGTGTATGTGTGTGTATGTCTCTGTGTGTGTATGTCTCTCTCTCTCTTTGTGTGTGTGTGTGTCTCTATCTCTCTCTCTGTGTATGTCTCTCTCTTTGTGTGTATGTCTCTCTCTTTGTGTGTATGTTTGTGTGTGTGTGTGTGTGTGTGTGTGTATCTGTGGAGTCAACATCAATTGTCTTCCTCAATTGTTCTTCACTTTATTCTTTGAGGCATGGTATCACACTGGCTTGGAACTCACGGTAACTAGATGATGAGCTAAGAAGCCGTGGGATCGGCCAGCCTCTATCTCCCCAGATCTGGGGTTACAAGAGCATTCCAGCACATCTAAGTGTTCGTTTTTACTATGGATTCTAGAGATCAAACTCAAATCCTTAGGATTGTATGACAAACATTTTACCCATCAATCTGTCCCCCAGCCCACCAACAGTTTTCCCAAAGGGTTAAAGCAACATAAGAGTGAATGGCAGAATCATGTTTAGTAATAAGATCCTGCTGAAAAGTGCTTCTTTAAAAAAGTTAGGTTTTCCTAAAGCAATCCAATAAACACCTTCTAGATTGTTGACAACGCACGTTAATAGAGCACAAGGCAGGACAGTGTTTAATTGTGTAGTTTGGATGAAATGGATTTTTCATGCTTCATTACAAGCAGCAAATTTTATTAAAAAGTGGATGCTACTGAGGCTCAGTGTCACCCAGAGAGGACAAACAAACGATGTCTGGCACATTCACCCCCACAGTATACAAGTTTATGCCAGGGAGGAATGCCTACTCTTCCATACCTAGTTTTACAGCACTGTGTGCCTTATCCCAGGGAGTTGTCCCTATGTCTGGAACCATAGTTGTAGTTGTAGAAGATGATGGCACAACCTGAAGCCACCAATCCATGAATGGTTCAGAGAAAACGTGTCACCTGGCTATGCCTTGCACTTTGTGTCTCTTACTGTCCTCCCTACCATTCTCCTCACACAGAAAGAGCGTGCACGCCACCAGATCTACACGGCTGAGAAAAAAGTCGTTCTCTTTCAAAGAATACCACTGGGATGAGAGGGGTCTGGGGAGCGGCATGCGTAGGACCATCTGATTTTCAGCACAAAGCAATATTAAATGGGAAGTGTCCAAATACTTCAGTAATTGTACGCCCAAGAGCATAAACAGTCTCCCCCAAACAGCCCAGCGGTTGGAAAACAAGATGGTGCTTCCGCAGATCGCAAGATAGTCGCTAGGAAAAGAGTGTCTCTTGATTGCTTCAGGTTGCGTGCCGAGTGTATTCTAGGAAAATTGATCAAGTTTCTCGTGAGCTTTTTTTTGTATAATTTTTTTTTATTTAAATATAACATAAAGCCTGGAGAGGGGGCTCAGAATGCATTGGATCCCCTGGAGCTAGAGCTACAGTAAATGCTTCTGCAGATGACCTGGGATCAGTTCTCAGTGCCCACCCACACTGGACATCCCTCAGCCTCCTGTAACTGTACTTCAAGAGGATCCAATGCCCTCTTCTGGTCTCGCCAGACATGAGCACATGTCTGGCTCACATAACACATATACTAATATACACATAAAATTAAAACAAATATTTAAAAATCAATAACAAGAAGTAGAAGAAATACTATCAAAATGAAGTTTAAGGTCCTCTAGAACTTGGTACAAAGTCCGCCAAGTTATGATGTATTTAATAAAAATATTTGTCTGCATCTTTTAATATCCTGAATTTCAAATGCTGGTTGTGAATGGTAACTTGGGGCTGGAGAGATGACTCAGCAAGTAAAACCCTTTCTATACCAGCATGAGGACCTCAGTTTGGATCCTGAGAACCCAGGGAAAGCCAGACACAGTAGTGTATATCTGTAAGGCAAGTACTTCTGCAGTAAGATGGGGGCAGAGACCGTGACTCCTCAGGCCTCCTGGGGCAGGGTGCCTGCTGTATGCAGTGTAGAAACCATAAAGATGCCATTTCAAACACAGGAGTAGATGAGGGCAGACACTGAGGTTTCCTCCGATGTCTGCATGTGTCCACATTCACACACATGAACATGCACATGCACACACACACACATGCAACATAAATATGAATGTATACTAATATTTTGGAAATTACACTGAGATTTGGTATGAAGTAAGTATTATCGGTTTCTGTTTCCCAAGTACCCAGGAGCACCTATCAGATACAGAATTTTAGTATCATAGGCACTTAACCATCTCAGATGAAACCACACAGGATTTCCATGACATTCGCTTTGTTTCAGCAAAGTTTCATCTAATGCATTGATCAGATCCAACAGTTTTGTCAGGTGAAACACATTTATCACTTATTTTGTAATTGCAGCTATACTGAGTTTTAAAAATTGTCTTCAATAAGCTTGTTATTAAGCAAAAATGATTCTAATCTCAAACCAGCATTAAATGACTCTGAATAAGTGTTTACTATTCATGCCTGAAGCATAGCCATAATTTTTCTGTAAAATATTTGCTAGTTGTTTCTAAGTGATTTCTTAATATAAATAGGCTTTAGGCAAGAGGAAGTGAAGAGTTAAGCAGTAATCTAGATCGTTTATCGATTCTGATAAAACAGACTATTGCAATTTAACATTTTCTCTCAAAAAACTGAACATTTTGCACATTCTCAGCAAAATTTATAATTCATATCTCAAACTCCATTATCTTATAATAATACAAATGTCCAAGCACCAAACTGTTATTGGAAAGTTTCAAATGATGGCTTTTTTTTCTTCACAAAAGCATTTTAAGGTTAAAATAAATTATTTGGGCAACAAATATGTATAACTCAATGGCTAACAGGCAGGTTAAAATTGTCTCAGTCCAATATTTATTAGAACTTAAGCCTGGAAATTGGCATCTGCCAACTTATCATTTCCTATCTGCTGTTGGCACAGAACGCTTGAGTGGATGGAGGCTCTGTATTCTGTGTAGTGAGGCCGTGAGTCAGCCGTGTTCATGCCAGACCTGAGGACTACCGGGGCGGGGGGGAGACATCAGTGCAATCAGAGGAGAGGCTGCAGCGAATGAAGTGAAAACAGAGTTCTCAAAAGCAGAACAAGGCTGCAGAGCGGCATCTCTAGAGTCTAGCAGAGAAAGAAATGCAAAAGCCAACAAAGCCAAGACCAAACGGCTGTCTCCAAAGCAAGTTGTAAAAGATTTAACTTACATAAAAGAGGCTAATTCAGAGAAAATCCTCAGATGTCAGAAGAGAGGCACAAGGAATTAATGAAGGCATAACTGAAAATTTTAAGAACTAGATGATAAAATATTAACACTTAATTCTGTGTGTTTTAAAGGGGTAAAAGAAAAAAGGATTAAAACAAAAACTACAAGTCCAGAAGGGCTAATCAGAGTGAGCGTTTTCCAAGATCTTCATATTCTAAAAAGATGTAGAGAGAGTTGCAAAAGCCTCAGCTCCAGACGTTCTTAAGTAAAAGGGCTGAAATTCTGACAGCAAAGAACTTCAAAACAGGAGGCAAAAACAACCAAAGTCGGTAATTTAGGAAGAAGCAATAAGGAGTAATAGATCATGGAAAATCAGGTGTAGAAACAACTTTCTTAAATGTGTGTTTATATGAGAAGTAAAATGTGTGTGTGTTCGTCATATGATGGACTAAAGAACTAGTAGATGATGTAGAAGGAGCTAATGTTTTAGAGAGGACACTTCTAAAAGAAGAGGACTCAGAAATGAAAAATCAAAGAGACATAGCAGGCAGGTAAAAACTGAAGAAAAGCTAGATGACCACAATAATATTGGGCAATATATGGGTGACAATGAGGGCAGACTGAGAAGCCAATGATAATGACTCCAGATTTTGATTCTACTGCATGTACTGGCTTTTTGGGAGCCTAGTCTGTTTGGATGCTCACCTTCCTAGACCTGGATGGAGGAGGGAGGGCCTTGGACTTTCCACAGGGCAGGGCACCCTGACTTCTCTTAGGACTGGAGAGGGAGGGGGGAGGTGGACCAGGGGGAATTGGAGGGAAATGGGAGGATGGGAGGAGGTGGAAATTTTTAATAAAGAAAGAAAGGAAGGAAGGAAGGAAGAAAGAAAGAAAGAAGGAAGGAAGGAAGGAAGGAAGGAAGGAAGGAAAAAAGAAAGAAAGAAAGAAAGAAAGAAAGAAAGAAAGAAAGAAAGAAAGAAAGGAAGGAAGGAAGGAAGGAAGGAAGGAAGGAAGGAAGGAAGGAAGGAAGGAAGGAAGGAAAGAAGGAAGGAAGGAAGGAAGAAAACAAAACGAAACAAAAAAAGCCTTTTAGGGATAGAGGGCCGCTGAATTGTGCAAATAAATTCCATTTTCCAGGCAAACAAACCATTTTCAAAATTGAAAATGTCTAATACTCTCAAAATACATAAAGCAAAATTAGAAGTTCAGTAATAGAAGCTGACACCAATATTATGCATGCTGCTCTCAGAACCGATGACCATTTAAACCCCCAAATAAAGAAAATCGAGGTTTTCAAACTGTAATTAATAAACTGTACAAACCTTGGTAGGGTCTGAATACTGTGGGAGCGCCTTCAGCCAATAGCCTTTAAGATACCGGCCCACTTTGGGCTTGGTCTCATGTACTATAAATGCAGACAAAAAGCATGTGCGGCCCTCTTGGCTGCTGGATTCGGTTCCAGTTCCCAGTGCACACTGAGGACTGTGGATCTCTACCCTTACTGTGAATTTATCCCCAAATAAAGAAACCTTTGTTATTCTCCACGATTGTGGAACTCTTTTGCATCTGAACATGGAAGTAAAGACTACATATTCTTCTAAAACATAAATTGAATGCTTGTAATAATTCATAAGTTTAGGGGTTTGGGGGGGAGTGTTTGTTTGTTTTTGTTTTTTGAGACAAGATCTCACCCTGTATCCTAGATTCAAATTGATCATGTGACCCAGACTGGCCGTGAACTCACCACAATTCTACCTCAGCTTTCCCCAACCCCCAAACACTGGGATTCCATGTCACCATGCCTAGCCATTTTATCACATTCCAGAGGGAGGATATCTTTTTAAAGGCCCAATCCTGAGAAATAAATGAAAACCACACAAAAGTAATTACTATTTATATTATAGCTTAAATGCTTCACTATAAAAAAGGATTAGAGCTAGAAACTAAAGAGTAAACTCACATGAATCCAATGACTGGAATGGTAGATGGGCAGAGCACCACCAAGTCCAAGTTCCGATGGGAGGATACATCTGTCTTGAAGTCCTGTCCTAAAAAAAAAAAATAGAAGACTCTAATGCAGTTGGCTGAAAAGAAAGCAGCACAAGCCATCAATGCTAAGATTACAGTGGTGATAACTGTAGACATGATGTAAATGACATTTTCGGTGATAGTAAGAAACCTAGTCTGTCAATCGGAGAAGTTAGACAAAATGGACAATGGGTTTTGAAAGATATCTTTACTGAGTACAGAATTTTAGGCTGATGGTATTGGTAGGCTTTGGTTTTATTTTCTTATTTTGAAGAAGTGTTCTTAGTTCCGGTTTGTCATTATTTTTTCATTCATATCTTTGCATCTTTTTTACGCAACTCTGTCTTTTTCCCTCTGGCTGTGAGTCGGCAAGAGGTTCGCCACATTCCTCACTGCTATGGCTTCCTTAATGGCCTGACGTGATCTGGTTTGATCTTGTTCTTGAGATTTGTATAGGTTTATTGAGCTCATCAAAATTGGAGAGCTCAGGGGCCATCGAGATGGCTAACCAAGTGAAGGTGCTTGCCTGATTTGATTATTGTTTTAATGTTTTGATTTTTAATTCCCTTTTTACCTCTAAGTGATTCTCTGCCATTTTAAGGGCTTGCATCTTAGAGCACCCTATACTCATTCCCTAGGAGAAATAGCATTTGGTGGAATGACATCATAGACAGTTCTACACCTCAGCAAGACTAGACACATCAATTAGAAATTATTTGAATTTGGATGTTAAATAATCCTCCTATAGCCCCAATCTAGTAAAATCAAGGCACTTTAAACACAGGGTCACTATTTTCTTTATCTTTTCTTCCTTTCTCCCTCCTTCAACCTGTGCTTGCCTGCTTCTGTCCTTTTTCAATTTTCTTTCTGCAGTAGCTAAAGAAGAACTTGACTTCCTGAACTTCCAAATGGAAGGGCTTTTCTAACTCCATAGATAGCAATATATTGTGTATCAAGTGAACCCCTTCTCATGGCTTTCACTGCTCCCCCTAAACCTATCCCATTGTATGAGACCAAGAACAAATAGCTCCAGGCCACGTGACATAGGAGGGGGTCCTGCTTCTGTTTAGAATGTGAATGAACTATCTAATGCCAATCTCATGGTTGGTGGAAAGGCAACATCTTGAGGAAAGTAAGGGAATGGGGAAATACTCTCCAAAGCAGGAGTCCTGTCAGGACACCTTCCAAGGCAGGGACACCTTCAGAGACAGGGACTCCACTGATGCCTCTCCCACAAGAAGAGTAATCATATTAAACCACGTCTGAAGGTGCAGACTGAGGATGTTCTTTTTCCACACATCCTCACCTTGTGGAACTCCCCCACAGGCTCTTCTGTCAGTGAGTCTTACAGATCTGTACACAAGTCTTTAACTTACCAAAACCTGCTTGAGGCTCTTTCAAAGAAGAAGAAACTGGAGACATTGTTTGAGAATTTACACTGCAGTTCACTCTTCAAGGTTTGGTGTTCATGGAATTGCCATAGACACTTCCATGCCTCGACTCAACCCCCTTCTCGTCTGTAACAGTGATGCTATTTGCTCATACGAGAGAAATATTAGCCAATCAAGTAAATAGTTAGTGGTTATCACATGATGCATCCTCCTGGCCCTCCACACACACCTATTTATTGCCACAACCTTAACTTGGTGATTTCTCCCAATTTCCTCAAGGTCCCCAACCACCCTCAATCTTAAATTTGGAAAATAATAAGTATTCTTAGTAATTCTAAGGAGCAAAAGCTAAAATATGTCATATTACATATCTACATTAACAGCAGCTCATCTGATAGGTATCTAGGGCAAACATGTTTCTTGTTATGTTTTAAGGATCAGATAGTAAATATTTCATATCTTATAAGCCATATGGTCTCGGTCACAGCTACTCAACTCTGGAGCTATATTGTGGAGACAGAAAGGGGCAATATGTGGATGTTATTGTGCTCCAACAAAACTTTTTTTCTGTAGACACTAAAATTTGAATTTTATGTAAACTTCACATGTTCTAAAATAATCATTTTTAGATCTCTTCTTCAGCCATGTAAACAAGAAGACATCATATATGGCTTATGAGTCATTAAGAAACTGCATTGGTTGGGCATGTTGGTCTATCAACCTCTTATCTAGGAAACGAGCAAGGTGGCCTGCGTGGGGTCTCGGCCTCAGTTAACACTTCACTGCTGTGGACTGTATCTTCATGTGCTTGTGCAACCACTGAGCATTTAGCTCACTAACAGGCCACTCCCCCTCCCCCGACTTAGAAGAGCTGGAATGCCCCTACTCACTGATGAATAATCCCTGCCAATGAAACTGCCCCTGCTGGGGAATGCTAGTTTGATATACTGACAGCTTAGTGATGAACATCGCCTGAGAGGTGGCCGTGGGATTCTCATGCTTCTGTGGCAGCAAAGACAGTACAACTCAAGTTCTCAGCACTAGAGAGCTCATAGATGTGTGTATAGCAACTCATTATGAGGCTGGGCCACGGCGCTGAACCATTCATGCAAAACCATCTACTTTCGATTTAAGAAACACCCCCACCCCCACTCTTGTTTCCATCTATACGCCTCACCTCTCCACTTTCCACCTCTCACATTTGGTCCACAAACCATGCACTTGCTCTGAATCACAAAGATAAACCTAGGGTTTGATTAGCAGATCAAATCTATTTGATCAACACAGCTGAATGGTCAGCTGGAAGCCTCTGGGCACATAATTTATAGTAAATTAAAAGTCTAACTTCATGTGTAGAAAGTCTCCTCCTGCAGGAATTTCCCTTCTTTCCAGTTTCCTTCAAGCGGACAAATTATAAAAATAATGTACTTTGGGCCTGAAATACTTAAGGTCATGAAAACATAGTTGATGTTATTCTATGGTGATTTCACAAAAGCAACTATATATTTCTCCCCTATTTTACCTCTAGTTTTAAATTATTGTTATGGGAAACCTTTGGCTTCCTTCCTTGAGAGTGTAATTCACTAGTCTGAAAATATTTAAAAGGAAATGAAAGAAATAAATAACCCATACATTTTTAATTGCATAACTTTCTGAGAAAAGTAATAAAGTTTCACTGTGCTTGGTTTATCCACACTGTATAAACTGCCTTCACATTAGGTACTTAGTAGCCATCTTAATTGTTAGATTACCTGACATAGTATCTCATATTGTGTTCAATTTACTTTTCTCTCAATAATGTCCCCAAATCATGAGAGCAAGCCATGATGCAAAGAAAGCACCAGGTCATAAACATGGGAATAGACTAATTCTGGTTGTGCATGGCAACACTGCAGGATATTTACATTATATATGTGTGTGTGTGTGTATATTTACATATAATATATATTTACATATAATATATATATATGGTTTGGTAGGGTTTCAGACATTAGAAATCTGCAAACATGTCCCTCATAGGTAATCTGGATTATGTTTATCTCAATTAAGTGGCAGTTACAAGAATAAATACAAACAATTGTGTAGTTTGATAAAATGAACCTGTAAGTTGCTATAGAAAGTGTAGGATTAAATGGTGGTTGAAGCGCTGTTTCTTGAACTGCAAATGGAGCTCAGTGGATAAAGTGCTTGCCCAGCAGGCACAAGGCCCTGAGTGTTAGCTCCAGCATGTATGTAACATGTGGGGGTGTGTGCCTGTAGCTCCAGTGCTCAGGAGGTGGGGTCAAGGGGGTCAGATTTCAAGGTTATCCCTTGGAGCATAGAAACTGTGATGCCAGCCTGAGCTGTGTGAAACCCTGTCTCAGAAAAGGAAAACAAACAGGAGTATCTTTAAAACTGGAGCAAGATTCAAGATGGGAAAACACTCTCCGTGTCAAACTCGTCCTCCGCTGGAGATTATTTTTCCCCCTGGAAACACTTGGCAATGACAGGAGGCCTGCTTGTTTGCCAGGGTGTATTGATGCTATCTGTTGGGTAAGAAGAGGCTGGGGGTACCGCTAAGAATCTATGAACCTCCATGACAAAGAGTTGTCTGGTCCAAAAGGCCAACAGCGAAAAGTAGAGAACCCTGATTTGTACATTAACCATGGTCATCAGCTCTGTGGCTCCCCCTTCCTCTCCATCTCCACAGTACCCATTGCCTCTTGCCAAATACATCTAGTGGAAACGGTAACGATGCACTTGAAACAAGGCACAAAGTCTATGTGCATGAGGGCAAATATATTGAACAGAATGACCTAAGTCACAACGCATGAATTTTCTTCAAGTTTTCAAGAGATTATAATGCATGTCAGCCATCCCAAAGTTCCTATTTGTAGTCAGAGAACCATGTGATTCCACATATGTGCTTATCTGTGGTTCTAAAAGGTCTGTACTAATTTTGTGGATTCTGTTTTCAAATTACTTGTTTAATATATGTGTGGTGGTAGTGGTGAGTGTGTATATAGTGTGTGTGCACAAGTGTGTGTAGTATATACACATAGGTGTGTGGGAGTATATGTGCCTTTGTGAAGGCCAGAAGAGGTCCCAAGTGTCTCCTATCACTGTCCACTTCTTTTTAATTAAATGAAGAAGAAGAAGAAGAAGAGGAGGAGGAGGAGGAGGAGGAGGAGGAGGAGGAGGAAGAAGAAGAAGAAGAAGAAGAAGAAGAAGAAGAAGAAGAAGAAGAAGAAGAAGAAGAAGAAGAAGAAGAAGAAGAAGAAGAAGAAGAAGAAGAAGAAGAAGAAGAAGACAGGGCCTTTCCCTAAACCTGAAGAACACTGTTTCTTTTATGTGAGTGCTACGAATCTGAACTCAGGTCCTCTTGTTCTTAAAACAAAAGCCCTTACCCACTGAACTAGCCCCTCAGTACATGGGTTTTTATGTGTGTACTTCCTCTCTTCTCCCTGTAGTGTCTGTTTTGCTCTGGGAACAACATTTCATAGACCATAAATGTCAGCTCTTCCCATTTTGAGAAGCACCAAAGAAACAAAATCAAAATGCCCTATCAGGGTTTCCCCCGAAATTTTTATACTGATTGTTTAGGTTTTTCTTTTTCTCCAGATATAAAATACAACTCAAGACTGAATGAGGCAGCAGTCATACTTACTGATCGAATGCGTTCATCAATAAAAGTATCACCTGGCTAATTGCATCTCATTATAATTAGCCTAAAATAGAAAATAAACAAGTGCTTTTCTAGGTGTTTGAGTTTGTTGCACACATGCAAGCTCCCAATTAGTTGGCATACAGTGTAATTTATTTAAAAATAAAATTCAACGTGCTGTGGATGATTTATTCTGACTCCTTTTTCTTTCGAGTTTTATTACCAAAATAAGTTTCCTTCACGTATAAAACCTGAGCTTATACTACAGAGTCTTAGATCATTAGTCTACAAACAATAAACGCACTGAAATCTAGATTTCAATCTTATTTGCTTGCTCTCGTAGCTTTATTCTATCAGGTGTCAGTCTGCAGAAGGACGTGAGAGGGAGTCGATTGTTCCTGGTGATTGGCTGGTATTATCTCTGCTTTGGATATCTCTCGATGCCTATTTGTTGTCCTGTTTACCAGCTTCTGGGTCTCTTCCTAGTAATTACAGGGTTAGCTTGCATATCACTCTTCCGTGGGTTGAATGAGGTTACGGCCAGGTGACTTGCTTTGGTCTATGATGCAGAAACAGAAACAGCAGGTGTGTCTCTAAGACTAAAGCCTTTAGGATCCAGTACCCGTTCTACCACGCTGTCTGTCATCCTGAGATGCTGTCAGCTCCACCCTGCATCCCAGAGTGAGGCCGTAAAAACAGCAGAAGCTGTTGTGCGGTAGACATGTAGCAGACACAAGAAATGAGGACTTACTGTGTTCAGACACCAGGATGTCAGGACGGTTTGTCCTGTATGAAACCCCAGCTCGTTCTGACTGATTTTCTCAACCATCCCAATTACCAGCTTTAGGTAGCATGTTCCCAAGAAATTAAGGAAAGCCTGCGATGGTCATTGTGAAGTGCTCTGTAGCCGTGCCACCCCAGAGGATAGTAAGAATCCAAGTGATGTTTGCTTTAAGCCTCCATTGTGCGAAATATGCCTTATCTAGGATTGCCCTTGTTAGAATCAGTGATGACAATGATAAAACAGAAAATGGAGCAAACAACACTCAAATGTGCAGATCCTGGCTGCCCCTCTCGTCAAGTTTTTTACTTTACAGATCCGGAAGTATATTCCCACAGAGTCAAGTGACTTGCCCTCATTGTACATTATTTTGCTGTACTCTTCCACAAAAGAAATGGGGCTAGTTTCAGAGATAGAGAGCGTGGAAGAGATGGAAGGCCCATGCACACGCGGTATATATTTATTAAGTGATCATTTATATCATAAGCATGCTACAGAGGCTAATGGAAATAATAAGACAAAAGACTTCCCTTGAAGAGTGAAAGATGTCTAGATAAAACAGTAAACAAACGTGAAGAAGTGAGTGTCTTAAATTGCATGTGCTAGGGTATTCCAAAAGTGGAATTCTGGTTGGGATTGGGGTTGCTCCAAGGAAAGTCTCACAAAACAGTTGAGGTCCAAACTGAGCCTCAGAGGACAAGTGTCAAGAAGAAAGACATCTCCACCTCGAGAGTACCAAGGCCAGGAGATGGGAGAGTGGTCATTCTTCCCAAGCATACATTACACAGTAGAGTTTGGGGACGACTGTAGAAATTAATGCACGTAGGAAAGCGGGCTTATGGGAGCAAGCGGCAGGTGAAAGCTATGAAACCAGTTAAAAGTCAATGGATGGGTTAGCAGCGGCACAACTGTGGGAGCTGAGAAGCTATGGGCAAGAGCCGAAGGGTTAAATCGTCCTGGTACCAACAGGACGGAAATGAAAGTGTTCCAGCCCAGATGT
Source organism: Myodes glareolus (assembly GCF_982192425.1). Lineage (NCBI taxonomy): Eukaryota > Metazoa > Chordata > Mammalia > Rodentia > Cricetidae > Myodes > Myodes glareolus. The sequence goes on from NC_142050.1 coordinate 44,475,555, forward strand.
CAGCTACCTGGATGGCCTCGGCTATAGTGTCACCAGTACACGGGTTTCCAGTTATACCATGTTCTCTTATAAGCCAATCTGAAAGCTAAAAGTTCTCTTCCGCGGCAACAACTCACCCCTGAGAAACACTACCGCGGGAGATGCTCCCTTCCAAAGACTGTGTTTCTCTTATGAATTCTCCCAAGGCGAAGGCGCGCCACCTGTGCACAAATCTGGTTTCCTACTGCCACCCGGTGGACAGCTTGGGAGAGTCCGGGGGAGGCAAGTAGCTCCATGCTCTAAGCCTTAGAGCCCAGATCCCTGCTTTTGAGCAGGTCTTTCTGTGATGCTCCCAGGCAGGGAATCTGCAGGGCCTGGCTCCCAGCTCCACACCATTCAGTCTCTCCCTTCGCTGTCCAGACTATCCTCTCTCTCATCTTTGGTCTCTGGTGGCTCTCAGACCTTGAATGTCATTCTCTCCCCCGTATTCTTTAAAATCATTTTTCTCATCTTCGGTTTTCGTTCTTTATCTACCCTACCCGCCCCTACCCGCCCCTGGACAGTTTTTCTTTGTAACTGCCCTGGCTGTCCGACTGTAGAACACGTTCTGTAGACCAAGCTGGTCTCAAACTCACAGAGATCCACCTCCCTCTGCTGAGACTTAAGGGGTTTACCCTCACCAACCGGCTTTTCTCTTCTTACGGTATGCTAGAAGGGAGAAAAGAGGGAGGGACAGTTGTCTTAATGTAAAGAAAATTGCATTAAAATTATATCACTGACTTGATTTTAGTAACTTGCCACCGCATCGATTGGCGATCCAACGAGTCATTTTCATTTTTCGCCTGCCCTGTGTGAGAGAAGAGCAAGAAGTGCCTCTAAAATAATCCTACATGATCTACAGTCCCTGGGGGGGGGGGCACACATGTCTCGAAATGACACTGTTTTGTTTAATAACATTTCATTCGCTGGATTTGGCTGGTTCGTCCATCAAATGGGATGAGAAAACAAGCTGAGCCAGTCACGATATTAAACACCCCAATGATCCCTCCAACATTTTATGCCCTAATAAGTCAGCGCTTGGCTTTCCAGCGCTATGTGTTACTCATGACAGTCATTTAGCCGGTCAATTTCAGGCCGGTGATAAAACTCTGAGTAATAAGAGGGCAGTGTTGATACTCCGTATTCTCTGAGAGGAGATAGCTATAAATTAAAGTTCCCAGGTACACTCTCAATTCATATTTAACAACCAGTACTAAACATAAGAGCATATTATCCCCCACATATATGGAAGACTAAAGCCACTGAAAACTGCCCATTTCTTCTTGGATTGTTTATGGAAATGCTCAGAGTTCTAAAAATTGAGAGTGTCGTGCGTCAGGTATTTCTCTGTTTGAGACTATTACATAAAAACTAAGAACATTTTACAGGGTGATTGTAAATGGTTAAGAACCAAACTCTAAATGTGAATTTTCCCTTTTTTATAAGGACATGGCTTGGGTTATTAAGCATTATCGATTCTCAGAATAACTTTATTCTCATAAAATTAAAAAGCCTTGCAATGTGGGTTGGGTGGCACAGTACCCTTAATCCCAGCACTTGAAAGGCAGAGGCAGGTGGATTTCTGCAGGTTCCAGGCCAGGATTATCTACATAAGAAGTTCTAGGACTGTCAGCACTCCACAGTAAAACCCTTTAAAAAAATATGTCTAAGTAATTTTAATTTTTATTGATTGACTCGCCTCTGTGTTCTGTGTGCTATCCCAAATAAATTTTGTGTGTGTGTCTGTGTGTGTGGAAGACTGTGTGTGCACACGCACATGTGTAAGACTGTGTGTGCACACGCACATGTGTGTGTGTCTGTGTGTGTGGAAGACTGTGTGTGCACACGCACATGTGTATGTCTGTGTGTGTGGAAGACTGTGTGTGCACACGCACATGTGTGTGTGTCTGTGTGTGTGGAAGACTGTGTGTGCACACGCACATGTGTGTGTCTGTGCGTGTGGAAGACTGTGTGTGCACACGCACATGTGTGTGTGTCTGTGCGTGTGGAAGACTGTGTGTGCACACGCACATGTGTGTGTGTCTGTGTGTGTGGAAGACTGTGTGTGCACACGCACATGTGTGTGTCTGTGTGTGTGGAAGACTGTGTGTGCACACGCACATGTGTGTGTGTGTGTGCGTGAAAGGAACCTTGTGGTTCCTGCTCTACCTCTTTCCGCCTTATTCCTTTGAGACAGGGTTACCGCCTTGAACTGCAAGCTAGGCTGGCAGCCACTAAGCCTTAGTGATCCTCCTGTCTCTGCCACCACAGCACTGGCCTTACAAAGTACACGTCGCCACTCCCAGCTTTTTAATGTAGGTGCTAGGATTCAAACCTTATTTTCCGTCCCCTCTCCTAAGTTCCTGAAGTAATCTGTAAAGTATACCAGTGCATTTTCAGTTTCCCAAATGAAAACAATTCCTTTGCAGCCCTCTCCCTGCTCTTAATCAGATGTGCATTCGTTTTGTGATATAAAGCGTTTGGGGGCAAGCTTTTAGAATCTGCTGTCATTAAGTGAACTTTCTTCAAAAAGAAAGCAAGTTTCTATGTGGAGTGTCCCCTGCCTTTGCCTGGCTTAGACGATGTCCGCCTGAAGCACTGAGGGTGGTTGAGTCTCAGGTGTCCCAGGAAGCAGACAATAGGGAGGAGGGAAATGGAAAGACCCAGAATGGCTTGCAGCACAGCAGACTGAGGCAGCTGGATACATGCGAGAGTAATGCGGTGTGGTGCCGTCAACCCAGTTATTGAGGGGGCACCTTCCACACAGCTGGGTAGGCACCACAGTTTCCTGGTGGGCACTCTCCACAGTCAGGGGTACCCTGAAGGAAGGGCGCTTGAGTGCCTGGCCATCCAAGGGTTTCTTGTAGATAGCACTAAATCAAATGTAATCTGATTGGCTGCACCCGCTGAGGTTGGCTCAGCATCCAACAGGAAGGTTTTAGTGCACTCCACAGAGAGAGAGGAAGGAGGGAGCTTCAGAAAGAAATTAAAGTGGACAATAAGAATTGAAGGCCTTGTTCCTCTGCGGTGCCCCCTTGTCGTTCACTGTCACTGGTTGGGCCTCTGAATCTGTATAGGCAGAAAAGCACAGAGACCCAAAGTTGTGGGAAATATCACCCCACACATTGCTCCAGCACTCTAGACCCATCCCTCTGGGAGACTCCAGTGGATGTGACTTTTAGAAACCAAGAACCATTGACAAAGAAAGCCCTGCATAGTGAAATCACAGACTTCCCCAACCCAGCGTCCCACTAAGCCTTTTAAGAAAGGAAATTACATGTCACGGATGACCATGCTTCTATCATGCTCTGCTACATTAAATTTGCAACAAATTGCCTTTCTACTTTTACCTTCATTCTCTCCTCACCACCACTTCTAAGCCTGAATCTGCCCCTGTGAAAGTCATTAAATATTGACTCATCGGGTTCTGACGCAGCCATTGGATGCAGTTCTGAAAGAGTCTCAAGGAGTTTTATTTATACAAGTAGAAATGTACAAGTTTGGGGGTTGTTGAGGATGTGAAACTGTATAGACAGGACGATTAATACTTTACAGTCAGGAATTTTGGAAAGCGCTTTTCTTTTTTCACTCTTTTTTTTTATTAAAAATTTCCACCTCCTCCCCTCCTCCCACTTCCCTCCCCTCCCCTTCTCTCCTCCCACTCCTCCTCCCCCTCCTTCTCCAGGCCAAAGAGCAGTCAGGGTTCCCTACCCTATGAGAAGTCCAATGTCCTCCCTGTTCCCCCCAGGTCCAAGAAGGTGAGCATCCAAACAGACAAGGCTCCCACAAAGCCCGTCCATGCAGTAGAATCAAAGCCCAGGAAAGCGCTTTTCTTTAGAAACATTTTTCTTGTCCCTTTCTCTAATGCTCATATTTAGCTTTCTGAATTAACACAAAATTTACTTAAATAAAGTTGTCAATGTTTCCCCAACTGTCACAAAGTTTCTTTGTATACAAGCAATAGTCAAAACCCGGAGATATCACCATCTTGACTTCTCAGATAAACCTTGATGTCCCAACTTCTTTAGTCAAGGTTTCTGTGGTTACTGAAACTTACACATTCATGTCTGAAGCTTTGAAGCCAGAAACCATGGGTGAGAAAGAATATGTGGCTTTTCTCTTATGGGGTCTGTGTTACCACACTCCATACTATCTTTGCCAGTTTCATTCACCTGCAAGTTTCATGATTTCATTTTTCTTTACAGCTACGTAGTATTCTATTGCGTCTATGTCGTGCGTTCTCATTGTCTGTCCAGTTGAAAGACATGCATCTTTCCATCCACTATTCTACAGGTTCCCTGAGATTTGGGGACCATGCAGCAATTGTGCTGTAAATGTGTCCGTTGGGGCAAGCACCCTCAAGGCAGCTTTCTGTACTTTGTCAAGGTGTGGCTCTCTGTAACGGTCGCCTTCTGCTGACAAAGAGGCTTCCTTGATGAGCCGTGGGAGCTACTCTTATTTGTGGGGATAAAGATAAAGTTTGGAATGCAGTTAGGAGATGGACAGGTGTGGGAAAGTAGGTTCTTCCCTAAGATCCATGACCTCACTAACCATGTATACTTGGCTAGATTTACAGCACCAGGCATAATATCCCTCCTATTCAATGGGCCTTGCATCCAATTAGACCACTGTTGGTTACCACCAAGATATAAGTGAAGGTGGATGCTATAAAGAAATCCCACACTAGCTCAGAATTGAGAATAATGAAGGGCTACTTATTTAGAGGTAGATTCACATACCACGGTCCTCTGCATGAACAGGGAACAAGAACCAATCCAGCAGCCAGAAGCGAGAGCGAGCGCACACTTCACATCAGCATTTTAGTATAAGGGGCCACGCCCAAGTAAGCTGGTTTCTTTAAAGGCTGCTGCCTGAAGGAGTTCCTACAGCATATAAGCGGTACTCTTGCACCCTTAGGGATATTGTGTCATACTCTTCATTGTCGTGATTTACAGGCATCACGGCTCAGAACTGTTGATTGGCTCTCTCCCTTGGCAACAGCTAGAAAGATGTCTCATACCTGGTAGTGAGATTTCGTTAGAGTCTATGTCTCTAGAGCAAGCATTATCTTACTCCTTCTTCCAGGCTATCTTCTAATATAACAACTACTGTTACTAATTGTGTCATTTATTGGACATTCCTATGTCCAAATGAAAGCCAAATGTCCCCCACCCCACAAGCCGCCCAAAGCCATGGGATCAGGGTTGAGAATCAGTGATGTCATGGTAAGGACACACATCCTGTTTACTAAGATTTAGACCTTAAGCAAAAGTTAGCAGATTAATTTTCCTCGAAAGCCACTTACACTGGATTACTTTCAGTTTTACAACTAGGTTTCCTTCCAGCATGTCTGTCCCTGCTTACATGTGGTTTGACATTCATAGTTAACAGGTGCATGAAGACAGCTACAGTCCCAAAGTGTTATAGGAAAATTCCATAAATAAGCATCTCCTCGGATTTAAATTGCACACCGTCCAAAGCAGCGCGATGAAATCCTATGCCACCTTTCTCTATGTCGCTGGCATATGGATCTAGATATAATTATAATTGTCCTATTCTATAAACAATTATTGTAAATATCCTCCTGTACCTAATTTTAAAATTGCAATTCGTCATATCTATGTGCATAAAGAAAGATAGTACATACAGGAATCAACACTACATACATTTGACTGACATTTTTAGCAGTCGTCTCTATGAGTGGGGAAGGAGAATGGTACTGCTTGGCCTGTCAAAATCTTTTGGGTAACTTTGAAGGTATTTTATTAAAATTATTAAGGTAGCATAGAAACTCTACTTTATGTAGGTAATGACTTGAGGATACTCTTTAGTTCTCCTCTTTACGGTGCTCGATGGTTTTTGAAGTCACAGCTTATTTATTTATGCACACTATGTCCTCTACTACTAATGAACTATAAGTCTTTGTTCTGTCTAGGTATAGCTCTGTGACAGGCTAATTCTCTTATCTCACTATAGTAGCTACCCTTTTAGGGGCATTTGGTTTACTGGTTTTGTGCCTACATACCATAAGGATAGTATAACTTCTAGTCAGGAGTATAGATGTGTCTCCAGAGGAAATAAAATACCCATTTACATTAGCCCCTTTGTAAATCATGCTTTATTTTGTTTCACCTTCTTTATATAACTATATTGTGTTTTATATGGCTAATATTAACTTTTCTATACTTTATCACAATCAAACTATCTTTTATCAGGCTATATTGAACCTTCATTAGTCAACCATAATTCTCTCTCTCTCTCTCTCTCTCTCCCCTCTCTCTCTTTCTCATCAAAATTTTACTACTAAGAACTTCACATTACCTATCCTGTTAGAGTATTAAATCCTACAACCTTGCTTGTTTGTTAGGTTAAGGTCTCATCACGGAGTGTGGGTTGGGCCAGAACATATGGCAGTCCTTCTGCCTCACTCAGCCTCTAAAGCAATGCAGTTACAGCCCCAAACAGGGAATCAGTTTTACCCCAAATATCAGACAATAGTAAAGAGTAATACTAAAATCTAAAAAAATAATGATAGAGATATTAAAATATACTTTTTTAGTATCATAGGTTTACATGATTTTTTTAATCAAATAAGAGTTCATAGTGTTCTGTCCTTCTTCTCTCAAAGTATGAAGTTTTATTTAACCATTAAGACATTTTTTAATAAAGAAACATGTTCTTTCTGTTTAATGGGAATACACAAAAAAAAAAACCTGCCCAATTCTGTAAGGATTCCTCACTGTGTACACCAACACAGACTAGAATGTGTGGTATACAAATGCATGCTGGAGGGGTGTGGATTATTCCCAGCAGTGTGCTATATTCCTCTTCCTAGCACTTATGGTCAATATGCATTGGATTTTTCTTTCTCACTACTAATGAGTTCATATAAACTATGATCTTTATTGAAATTTACTCTGGTTTTAATAAGTATATGAATCAGTAGCATGTATGCAACAATTCATAACTTTTAACTAAGCACAAAATTACTATAATGAATGAAATAATAAAAATCAAAGAAATAAGTAAGCAGAAGGAGGGGGCAAAGAGGGGAAGGGAGAGATGGGAAGGAGAGAGGGAGAGTGTAGCACAAATAATAATAATCGAGGAAGAGGGAGCTCACGATCACATCTGCAAGTGAAGACATGCGACATTACAACTGGCATGGGGATCCGCACCAGCTACTGGAGATCTATTTATGCCACCACATTGAATAACCTGTACGGCGTGGATAAATAACTAGACACATACAGCCTACCAAGGTCTAAGCATGAGATGAAGGGAATCTGAAAGAGCTGGTGATGAGTGATGCAAAAATCACGGCATGGATAAATAACTAGACACATACAACCTACCAAGGTCTAAGCATGAGACGAAGGGAATCTGAAAGAGCTGGTGATAAATGATGTAAAAATCAGCAGAAAATGTTTCCCAACGCTTGAAGTTTTGCTGTTGAATTTTACCATTTAACGAAGAGAGGAAGTGCTGCTAGGCTGGAGGTGTAGCTCACTGGTAAGGCGCTGTCTAGTGCGCTTACTGCCTTGGGTAGTCACTAACACCGCAAAAAGGAGGAGAAGGAAGAAAAGGAAGACAAAATGGAAAGAGAGGGAGGAAAATTGCTACCAATCCTTGGGAAAATGAAAGACAAGGAATGGTGTCATAGGTGTTTTCCTTACTGCATCATCCGGATGGCAAAGGCAGACGAGAGCATGAGAAAGCGAAAGCACAAGCCAATAATATCCGTGATGACCACAGACACAAAACGGCTCAAAAACCCTAGTAATTAAAGCTCAACTGCATATGAACAGCAGACTTAACCCTGATCAAGTAGGATTTATCCATTTGATGTCATACACTATACGTAAGAGTATATGCCACAATGAAAACTTTAAAAGTGTATTTACCTCATGAGCTATAAGTATATAACAAATTTTAACTGCATTGCTTAAATCTTTTTCAGAAATAAGTATAGAAGGAATGGCCCTATTTGCAATAAATGCCTTATTTTAAAAGTCCACAACTAACCTCATCTTACCAGTAAAAAGAAAATGCCAAGAGACCTACTCTTGTAGCTTCTACTCAAGATAGTACTAGCCATAGCCAGAACAACTAAGCAGCAAAAAGGAATAAAAGGCACCCAAAATGAGAAAGAATTTAAAATGACTGTTCACAGGCAATATAATCTTACATATAATAAGTCCTGAAAACTCCAACAGAAAATAAAATTAAACCAATCTAAGAATTTAGTCAAGTTTCTCAACACAAAATCAAAGTATAACAATCAGCAGTTTTTCTATATACTAAAAATGAACTATACTCTCCCCACAAATGAAACTGAGAAAACAATCTCATTTACCTAACTAAAAAAGTAAAACATAAAGCCCAGAAGGAGAAGATCTGAATCTGAAAGCTATAAAACATTGATGAAATAAATTGAAAAAGACACAAATAAATGAGAAAAATCCAGATATCTCGTTTTTATGAATAGGATGAATCAATATTATTTTAAAAGTGTGTGGGAAGAGCAATCTACAGGTTTTAAGCAACGTCCACCAGAGTTCAAATTATATTTTTAAAGAATAGGAAAAGCAATAGTAAAATTCATATGAGACCACAAAAGACCCTAATGATTAAAACAATGTAAAAGTAAAACAGGGCAAGAGGTATCACATTACCAGATTTCAAATCCAACTGCAAAGGTACAGTAATCAAAACAGGTTTATAAAGACAGAAACACTGGCCATTAGAACAAAGAGAAGACCTGGCAATAAAGCCAATTGGTTTTTGGCAAGGATGCCAAGGATATTCAATAGGAAAAGGCACTCTCTTCCCTAAGTGGTTGTGGGGTAAATACGTAGCCACATGCAAAATGATGGAATTAGACCCTCATCACACACTGTGCACAGAATCAACAGTGAGATGGTTCATACATGACCAACAATTATACGAAAAAAATGTTTAACATCTCTAAACCATCATTAGGAAAATGGAAAATTAAAATCCCACCTATTGTACTGGCTCCCATGGAAAAAAATAATAATAAAAGATAACTGTTGTCAAAGATGTGAAGAAAAGGAAGTCTTTTACACTACTGAGAAAGAATAATGCACCCATTGTAGGAAATGATGTGAGGCTCCTCGAAACATAATGTAGAGCTAGTGCATAATGGGTACCAGCTGGAAATACGACCGGAGGAAATGAAACCAAGATGTCAGAAAGAGCAAAACAACCAGGAAGTGGACTCAACCTAAGTGTCCATCAACCGATAGACAAAGAAAGAAAATGTGGTACATACATGCAATGAATATGACTTAGTCTTAGAAAATAAAAGAATCCTGTAATTTACAACTACACGCACGGGCGCACACACACACACACACACACACACACACGCACACACACACACACACAACATAATGGAGAACATTATGTTAAGTGAACTAATCCAGGTATACAAAGACAAATCTTGCTGGGTCTCAAATGTCTCATGTACAAAAGTTGAACTTATAGAAGCAAGGAATGAAATGGTGGTTACCAGAGGTTATGAGATGGATAAGATTTTACCAAACGAAGGAAATAGAAGTTGGACAAGAAAAAAAATAATGTTCAAGAGACTAGTTTTACAACATAGTGTCTACAGGTAGTAGCAATATACTATAAAATTGAAAAATTTTGAAAGTAGAGTTTAAGAGTTCTCAACACAGAAAAAAAATGGTGTCTGTCTGTAATGCATTCTATATATGTATACGTTCATTTACAATGCCAAGAAACCCAAAGCCACAAGGGTTCTTCCTTCATACTTCTTGTGGTATTCCTCATTAGCAATTTCAATGCACCAATTTATCATCCGCTACATCTTACACTAAACAGTTTCCACTGAGTGTCCCCATGGATCAAGGGGCAACTCAAAGACACTACAAGCAAAAGAGGTAGAAGCATAGTAGGAGAAGGAAAACATTCTGCACAACTGGTTGGTAGCTGTGCCATAAGGAGAAACTGGACAGATGGAGTTCAGTGGTTAAATATGGAGTCATAGAACCCAGACCCAAAAAGTTCCCTCAAATTACAGAGACATACAATAAGGTATGTGTTACCAGGAGAGATAATTTGCCAAAATATCTACCAGTGGGTCACCAAATCCTAAGGATGTGTTAATAGCACCAAAGTGGTCCAGTAATCTAATCTCATGGAAAGTAATCTGTAGTCACAAGAGGAAAATGGAGTAAACTTGTAGATGCTCTGTGCATCTGCTTCATTTTCTCAGGCAAACAGCTTTCTTAATTCTTCCATGATGTTTGACTAAACACTGACCACTGAAACAGATGCTATATTGTGTTTGACAAGAAGGGAATGCCCTTAGTTTCTGTTTAGACTGGTGAACCCACACAGGAATATTCATCAAGTGTTTATCTTAACAAATGGCATTAGTCCAAAAGGCCAATGAGCCAGGAGAGCTCCTAAGCCTCTCTGCAAAGATAGGGATGCCTGGCTTAGATGGATGAAGAAGAGGGACAGGTAGATCTCATGGGCACTGCAAATCAAATAGATTCTGGACTTAGAGAAACAAAGGTTTGCTTCCCAGTTCCCAAACCCAACAGTTTCAAATAAGAAAAGAGCTTGCAAAACATTTACAATAGAAAATAGAAAGCTTGTTCAGTTTGTGTGCTTTCAATTCACCACCAATTTCCCAAGGAGACAATTTGGGATTGCTGGAGCTACCATTTCTACAGAGAATTCAGTTAGTATTAAGAGGGAAAGACAGACAGGAAGCAGATACTGTCTCTGCCATTGGAAAATAATGTTTACAAGTATGTGAATGGTGCATCAATTATGCAAAGAGAGTTACAAACAGAAACCCGCAGGCTCAATTTAAAGGAAAAAGTAACTTTGTTCATGTGACTGGCTTCTGGCAGCACATTTTAATTAATATTTTTTCATATCACCCTCTTAAACACAGAAATTTATTCTAATTAAAATAAAATGCAAATAAAATAAAACATGATAATGGTCATAAATGGCATACATGAAACCTACATGAAAAAGAACATAGCCCACATACTTCAGATACAAGTAGGGGATATATATGAATAGAAATGTCAGCTAGCTCTTTTGATGTAATATCTCCCAGATACAAACACCTCATACTCTGAATAAAAAAAAAAAGAAAGAAAGAAAAGGAAAGGAAAGAAAAGAGAAGAGAAGAAAAGAAAAGAAAAGAAAAGAAAAGAAAAGAAAAGAAAAGAAAAGAAAAGAAAAGGGAAGAAGAGAAAGGCTGGAGAAGAGCTCCAAGGATGTGTGCCCCACTTCTGCTGCTGTTCTTCCCGAGACTCACAAAGCACTGTGGGTCCTAAAGACAGAAATCTATATAACATTTTTAATCCAACCTTCTTCACACATATTTTACAGCAAGACCTTTTAATGCATATATACATGTGTGTAACATGAGGGCCGGCTTGTTGGGATTTCTGTCCCACCCGGTACCCCACAGCAGGCAAGTTCCAAAGAAAATCAATCACACAGAGATCTCTATAAGTTATAAAGCTGATTGGCCCATTAGCTCAGGCTTCTTGTTAACTCTTATAGCTTCTATTAACCCATTATTCTGATCTATGTTAGCCAGGTGGCTTGGTACCTTTTTCAGCTGTCAGCTTACATGTTGCCTCTTCGGTGGTCTGCGTAGGAATGGTGGAGGGAGCTTCTGCTTCCAGAATACTCCCAGTCTCTTTGCTCCACCCCTACTTCCTGCCTGGCCAATCAGCGTTTTATTAAAATATGACTGACAGAATACAGACAATTCTCCCGCATCACATGTGCACACATATATGTGTATGTATGTATATAATACAAATTAGGATTCCATTGCATATATTTAGAAAATGCATAAATAGTCTATATCAAAGTTTAAAGCCCTTCCGTATTTGGCAGCTAATAAATTGGAAAACAGTTAATATAATATGGAGATGCTGAGGTGTGGTCATTGTCCCTTCTTTGTGCCTTTACACTCTATAGGAGCATGGTGACAAAGCAACCCCCACATAGCAGGTTAGATGTAGTTGACTAGCTCACACTCATTGAAACTCTCCACTGTCCTCATGTGGGACAGGCTTCTAACCATGTGGAACAGAGATGATCTTCAGAGGTTAGGTTATTCCAGAGATAAGCAGTGGGGAGAAGAGACTCTCTGTGCCACTCTGGGTTCTGACTGACTCTTCCCCCCTGTGTCCCTGAGTGGACTCGAACATGTTATCTAATCTCTCAGCTGCAGTACCTTCATTGCAAAGGGAATCCTAACTGTCCTATTTCTTAGAGATTTGCAAATCCCAAGTGTAACAGCTCATAAGCACCTAGTACAATGAATGGCATTTCATAAGCTCCCACTCAGCCATTGTTTTTTTTTTATTTTATCTTCATTAAACCATGACATTTTGGCTTCCCAAGAAGAAAAGAAGGAACACAAGGGTGAGATGTCACTGAAGGTAGAAAGTGTTCTATGTGTTTGAGCAAAAATTGTGACTTGTGTTTCTAATTTTGACTGAGGTCAGAAGGCTGTCCTTGGTGGCTCTGAAGCAGACTGGAAGGAGCTTCATCGCAATCAGGACATAAGAGCAAGGGAAAGAAGAATAGGGGCTGATTTGAGAGCCTCTGGAGTTACAGTTGATAGAATGTGACATTCAACTTATTGTTGACATACAAAAGAGTTCCACAACAGTCCAAAATGGAGTTTAACAAAGGTTTATTTATCTGGAAATAAACTCACAGAAAGAGTAACAATGCACAGTCCTTTGCATGTTCTGGGAACTGGAACCAAATCCAGTGGTCAAGAGGCCCCACATATGTTTTTCAATGGCATTTATAGTACATGAGACCATGCCCAAAGTGGGCCCATATTTTAAAGGCTATTGGTTGAAGGAGTTCCCACTGCACCTCTCCCTTTTGTTTAAATAAGAGAGTTCTAAGCCTAATATAAAACTATATATAATAAAAAACAAATATCAAGTATTGTCCATGGAAAATAAGGGGCAAAACATACATAAAAATTAGGATTACAAACAGCATGAATAACATCAAGCAAGAAGCATATGCTAAATGTTTCAGTAATTATCCTATCCTAAGGAGTTTAAGTCTTATATTAAAAATGGCTTGGCTAAGTCATGAGATGAAGGTAACTATGAATATCTAGTCTTCAATCTCATCAAAGACATGAGAAGGGAAATAATATTATTTGAGTAAACAGAAAATACAATTAAGCAACTTCCAAAATATGCAATAAATGACAGCGGCTACTTGGACAATCACCCAAAGTCTCATTTGCAATGTTGGGCAACCAACTTTGGCTAAGGCCTAGAGTAACTGACATACAATTTTCAGAGGCAGGAAAATTTGAAAAATTGTCTTACTTGACAAGGTTTGACAGTCTTTTTGCTTGTATCTTTCTTGTTCAGTCTGGACACCATGTATTTTATCAGTGATCAAGGCAGGAACAGTTCTTTGCCTAAAGGCCAGTTTTGCCAAAAAGTAAACAAGTTCTAAGTAGAGTGTCAGTGCCCAGCATTCTCTCAGGAACAGTTTGGTGCTGCAAGGAGCAATGGTGTCTCATGTCAACAGAATCCTAAAGTATTTAAATGCCATATATTCTTCAGTTTTTGAAGTGTTTGAAGATTATCTGTATATCTCAAATATACCTCTGTACATCAAGAAAACCTAACTAACATTACTATAATATTTGATTATTATAGGTGACTATCTATTAATCTGTATTTCTTAACTAAACATTACATGTTTAAATGAGCTGCACAAACCCAATACCTAAAACAAGAGCAGAAATATGTTGGAGGAGGATTGATTGTTGGTTCCCAGCTACCTGGCTAGCTTAGAACCAAAATAATCACACAGAAGCCATATTATTTAAATCACTGCTTGGCCCATTAGCTCTAATTTCTTATTGGCTAACTCTTACTTATTAATTGAACCCATTTCTATTAATCTGTGTATAGCCACATGGCTGTGGCTTACCAGCTAAAGTTCCAACACCTGTCTCCGGCAGCTCCATGGCATCTCTCTGACTCTGCTCTTCTTCCTCCCAGAATTCAACCTAACTTTTCCCACCTAGTTCTGTTCTTCCCTGCCATAGGTTCAAAGCAGTTCTTTATGCCTTAATCAATAAAATGAAAACATAGACAGAAGGACTTTCCACACCATTAATACATATACACAGTATAGCAAATCGACCTTAAATTTGTATCAATAGACCAAGATCCATACCAATGCAAAATGTTCATTTCTATATCATATCCCCCTTATTTTTTTAGAAATTGACTATAATCAATCACCTTTTAATGAAAATAAACATTTATAAGCAATCATTTTGGGAATTTGGGCATAGTTTTCTCTAAACTGCTTCCTGATGTTTATTAGGCAAAGCATTTTTAGGGTTTCATGAAGATCTTTCAAGGTGTCTTTTTCCATTAAACCACATTAGTCTGGAAGGAAGCTACAGGTTCTCATCTTCTGTGGAAACAAAAGAAGAACCTCTTTTCCAAAGTACCATAACCTTAGACTCAAATTTTGAAGTCAAGATACCTTTAAAATATACATGTTGACTTAGCTTAGCAGCCCCCAGAATCAAATGTCTCTCTGCAGTAAAAAAAAAATTTAAATAAAACACAATGATAGATATAATCCAGACCCTCTGTGTATATTCCAACTTACACAACTTATTTTTCTTTACTCCCTTAATCTATGACTATCTGTACTCTCTTACATTCCTTTTATTGTCTCTTCAAAGACTGTTTTATTTTTTAAAACTATTTCTTTTTGTAACTGTTTATACTCTTTTTCTTCTCTCTCCCAAGCCTATGTACATTTTTTAAAAACACTGTGACTCACATAGAGGTCTTTTATGTCCAAATCTGTCTTTATTGTGTATCTATAATCATTTTCTGACCATGAGCACCTCTTAAAATGCTAAGCAGTGTAACTAGGACTAAGGCTGCTTTGCCCTTTTGCTCCACTCATTCTAACATGATAGAGGTGTGTTCACCTCCATCTGTGAGCCAGGCTCACCACCCCATCTCCAGGGACACAGTGGGTCTGCTCACACACCCCATTTAAATGCTCCATAACAGGACCTCCTGAAGGAGCCAGAGCCATTCCATTATATTAGCATAAAACAAGAAGCTGGCTTTCTTATGTGGCTCCATGCTCAAGATGGTGGATGCCAATTTGTTGACATACAAAGAATATAACCCAAAATGGAGTATAAAAAGCTTTATTTAACTGGGGATAAACTCACAGAAAGAGTAGCAATGTCCACAGTCTTCTGCATGAGCTGGGAACTGGAACCAAATCCAGCAGCCAAGAGTCCCCACACATGCTTTTTGTATGCATTTATAGCACATGAGACTACGCCCAAAGTGGGCCAGTATCTTAAAGGCTATTGGCTGAAGGAGTTTCCATAGCACTCTGAAATTTTACTTCAGAGAAGTTGATGGGCATTGAAACAACTTATTATGGAATTTGCCTTCAATGTGACAAGGCTAGCCATTTGGGCAAGAAACTGTTTTGTCAGGACTGCTTGATGGTATGCTATATAAACTGGACATATAGGACCCATATAAAAATGACTGCTGAACTTGCCTAAAGAGGATGTGATAATCCTTCAGGGTTCCTGATTCACAGAAAAAAACAGCTGTCAGATATATTCTGCAGGACACAGAAGAAAGCAACTGATGAATTTTGCCATTATAAGGCAGAACAGATCTTCAAATTTCCTGCTTCATGGAAAAGTCTGACAGATACTAAGGGCCTGGGACTGAAGATGGATGCTCCAATGTTACAGAAGAACTTTGGGTGACTGTCTAGGCAGCAAGATGTCTCTAAAATTTTGGAAGTTGCTTACAATGCACTTTCTGTTTACTTAGGTAATATTATATCCTTCTGGAGTCTTTGGAGAGTTACAGTTTTCTTTAGTTATAATAAAAGATAAATTAGATGTAAAACTTTAGACTTATAAAGAAATATTTTAACTATAATTCTTGCTTGATAACTGCTTTGTATATGTACTTTTACTATGTTAAGCTAAAACCTTCTTTTTATTTAGACAGAAAAGGAGAGATGTTGTGGGATGTCTTCCTATATTTGTGTTGCTTTTATTGGATAATGAGTAAAGCTCTTTTGGCCAATGACTTAGCAGAGTAAATCCAGATGGGAATCCGAATAGAGATAGAGAGAGTAGGTGGAATCAAAGAGACATCATGTAGCTGCCAAAGGAGAGGGACATGCCAGAAACTTACCAGTAAGCAACAGCTTCATGGTGATACGCAGAATAATAAAAATGGGTTAATTTAAGATGTAAACATTAATTAATAAGATGCCTCAGCTAATAGGACAAACAGTGTTGTAATTAATATAATTTCTGATTATTCAGATCTGCATAGCTGGGAAATGAATTAGCAGTCTCCACCTACAGTGTATGATGGTTAATGCTGACTGGTAACGAGATGATCTAGACCTACTTAGGAGAGAAGAATCTGTGCATGTCCATGAGGGAGCTTTGAGACTGGGTTAATTGGTGAGAAGACCCTAAAAATGGGTGATACCACAAAGCGGTGGAGTCCTGAACTAAATAAAGAGGAAAAGACAGCTAGGCACAAACAGTCATCTTTTCCTGCTTTCTGATGAATTAATGTCACATGACTAACTGCCTCAAGGCCATGGTGGACTGCTCCCCCAAATTGTTAGCCAAAATAAGTCATTTCTTCCTTCAGCTGATTTCACCAAATATTTTGTCACAAAAAAAGAGAAAGGAGGAACCTATACAACTTCACATAGCATGAAAACTACATCCAGGATAGATTCTGCAATGCTTAAGATGCTAGAAACATCACTATGGTGGAAATCTCAAAAGACAACAGATGGGAAACCTTCCTGGGATGCTGGTGGCATGTTCTGAACAATAGGCTTCAAAATTGGAGCTAGAGGTCTATACCAGAAAAGGGGATGAGTGACCGATAGGCGTATAGTAAAGACAAAACAGTACAGGGACAACACAGAGAAAAAGGCCTAGAAGTAGATATACTTGCATAAGGCTCACTATTGATGAAAAGGACCAAGAGAAAAGAGGTCACCAGCGAACTGGAAAGGATAATGTCCTTAGGACGAAATGAACTTACATAAACAATAGATATAGCTGAAGGATAAGGTCTGCCTGATAAACTTCCAGATCCCTGCTGAGTATTGACAGAACAGGAGATCTTTTTCTCCAGGGACCTCAGAGGAGCCATCTTGGCTCTGGGTCTGAAGCTTGCTGGCGAAAGAAATGAAGTCACCCAGCGTCAAAGCCAACCAGCCTTCATGGCTCAGTATCCGCATGGCTTGCCAAGGTACTCCACAGCATCCAAGCCTAAATCAGGAGTGAGGCAGGAATCCTTGGCAGCCTGTCCATGCGCTCTGCGTGGGAAGCCCAGATCTGGCTGCAACAACAGTATGAGTGAACGTCATGTTTCCCCTTCATGAAGTTCAAAATAACAGCACTTAGAAATTAGCCAGGCTTCTAATAAGCAATGTGAGAGGTGTGGAAACTGCAAACACTGTGTTTGCAAAAAGCTTGTGGAGAGACAAGCACCTGCTTCAAAGCAGCTGGTCAAAGAGGACGGATTCCTGGGCTAAGGCTGAGGGATTCCAAATCGCTGGGTTGTGGCTTGGGCTTCAGAAGCTACATTTGCAGCAAGTCCCGCAGACAATTCGGATGCTCACCAAAGTTTGCGTGCCACCTATTCCAAAATCCTA
This sequence comes from Myodes glareolus, assembly GCF_982192425.1. NCBI lineage: Eukaryota > Metazoa > Chordata > Mammalia > Rodentia > Cricetidae > Myodes > Myodes glareolus. Next base: position 44,493,360 of record NC_142050.1, read on the forward strand.
GACTATCGGATAGGAGCACAAGCACAGTGCCGCCCGGGAAAAGGAAAAAACTACATTTTCTTTGTGGTAAATAATCCTTAGCGAAATTGCTATGCTTTGTAAAAACTAATCAGATCTAGTCTCTTACCTTCCAGATGACATCGGGAGATTTTCCCTCCTGCACTGCGCTTGCTGATGAGTGTGCAGTAAAATGATTTGGGGTACTTCAAGCTTGCAAAAGGAGGGCAGAATTACCCATTTATTTCCTCCTAAGATATATATTCTGAAATCTACTAATGACATGAAAAGGAAGAGTCCTAAAATGCTTTAACTTTTTTCACCAGATATGGTGAGCTATTTATCTTTTTTATTTAGCGCTTTTCAATTAAGGCTTCATTTTTCTCAAGTATAAAAATTGATTTTTTTTCCTACTTAAAAATGTCAATGGCCAAATTCACTGTCACATATAAGCTATGAAAATTATTGCTTGATTCCCATTAGGGGATTGGAGTAGTTTGTGTTCCACAAATATTGTTCTAGCATTGTGCCTTCATTTGTTAATTGCCTTTTTTATTCATGTGTCATATACAATAGTTGGTTGTGTTAGGGCACATTCACCTACATATAAAAGATACTTTGATCATATCAATGTTGGAAAGACCTCAGCAACCTACCCTTATCCACCATCCTGCAGGTCCTGTTCCTATTCCCCAACAGGCTCCATTTTACTTTCACATCTTTAAGAAAAAGTTTTAAGATTCCACATACGAAAGAAATTATGCAATACTTGTCATTGTGAGTCTGTTTGCGTCACATGAGGCTCTGTGGACCCAGCCCTTGTTCTGGGAACCATGGAAACTCATTCTTCTTTGTGACAGCATAGCATGCCTTCATTTTGTTTCTGCTGCTGTGATGAAATCCCCGACAAGGAGCCTAGGGCAGAGTCTTATTTTAGCTCACAGTTCCAGAGCAATATGCTCCACCATGTTGGGGAAGGCCAGAAGTCAGAATCAGGAGGCCCTGCTGCCATATTTTATAGCGGTGGAGAAGCAGAGCGTGGTACAAGTGGAGTCGAATTATAGAAAAACGAAAGCCCTCCCCCCGTGGCCTCCTTCCTCCAGAAAGGCTCTGTCTCCTAAGCACTTCAGCACCTTCACAAACAGCATCACCAACTAGGTACCAAGTGTTCAAACACATGACCCCATGAAGATATTTTACATCCATTCCATGACAGAGGACGTGAAAATATGTATTTTTTTTTATCCATGCATCTCTTGATAGACACCTAGGCTGAACCAGTGGCTTTGCTACTGTGAATGGTTCTGTAATAAGCAGATGTGTGCAGATAGCTCTACTGTGTTCCGCACTTGATTTCATTGGGTATATATGGTACAGCTGAACGTTGCTCTGTGTGCATGCTAGCAGTGATAAGCAACTACTAAATGATTGTTTATATATATATATATATATATATATATATATATATATATATATAATTATAAGTAAAACTGTGAGCATGAACATTGAAAAAGTCACCCTGTGCTGTCCTGATACCCGGAATCATATTAGTAGTACTTGGTTAATTCGGCCACCACAGTCTTTTCATTCTTCTCAGGTCCTTCTTCAAACAGACGAAAGGGTGTGAGTAGCTCGCTGATGAGTGACTGAGAACACAGTGGAGAGGGATGCGGCTGGAGATGCCTGGGGAGATAAGAGCTACCAGAAGCAGAGGACCATGTGCTTCCTCCTCCCCTCTCAGTGGGTCCACCCTACCTCCCCACAAGTTCCAGCCTCCTCTCACCTTCTGTCCCTTCCCCTCCGCAGGCTGGTTCTCCCACTTACCCCACAGCATGTGATGTGAAAGCAAACAGAGCTCCAAAGGCTTCATCCTCAACACTGGAACACAAGCCTCCCTACCGCCCTCCCTGGAGTAAAGAAGCTCCTGTGCCAGGAGTGACTAAGATTGCAATAGTCCATAGCTGTGCCAATGATAGCTATCATTGGGCAACTGGGATTCCTGGGTGAATACCTTCTTCTAGGGATATCCACAGCAGGAAGTAGACACAGGGTTGTCCATCGAAGACTGTCTGGGAAGCATAAAGATTCGGACAACTGTCCTGTTTAGTATTACCATTTCACATAAAGGCTGCCATGCTTCTGGCTACCACCACTTGCCGCTGTGTGCTTGCATGCCTCTCTCTCTCTCTCTCTCTCTCTCTCTCTCTCTCTCTCTCTCTCTCTCTCCTCTTTCTGTGTGTGTGTGTGTATGTGTGTATGTGTGTATGTGTGTGTGTTTGTGTCTGTGTGTGTGTTTGTGTGTGTGTGTGTGTGTGAGAGAGAGAGAGAGAGAGAGAGAGAGAGAGAGAGGGAGGGGGGTTAAAATTCAGCTCAATGTTATTTTAAAAATTGCAATTATTTTGATAAGGTATATCAGGGAGTTTAGAGTGAAGAAGAATTGATAAGAATAAATCTAAACATTGGTCTTTAGAAGCCTCCCCTAGTGATAAGAGTACATACTCACAGCTCCGAAACTGATAGATCCAACATGGTATGTTTCATTTAGGAAACAGTGTTTAATGGGTACCTGATATGTCCCAAGAAAGGGCAAGATGCCAAAAAGAAAAAAATAGGCAAAGTGATTACTTTCAACATTATAGCCCCATTCAGAATAAACCAACCACCACAAAGATAACCTTTAAAATAAACATATGTCTTAGATAGTGACATATGTTGCCGAAACAAAAATAAAGGAATTGGGTGGAGTTAGATTAAGGTTTGCACTTGCTTCTTAGAGTGGATAGCCTTGGCGCAGAAGACTTGAATGTCTTGAGCACAGATCATGAAATTTCATACTTCCGAACCATACAGAATGGTCTTCTGAGCTGAAACCTGAAGACAGGAGTAAATTGATCCCCACAGGTTACTAAACCTCAGAACCAAAGATTCAAAAGGATATAATTATGACTGACTTTCAGGGCCCATTTGCCACCAACCCTGTTGAGATATTCCTATGGGTTAATATTCTCTGGAACCAGCTAAAAATGATGAGGAAGGATTAAGAAAATGCTTCACATAAAGTGGCTACTTTGGCTATGGAAAGAGTACTAACATCGAAGCCACGAGACTAAGACTTGAATCAAAACTGTAAACACACCAAACCTCCTTGCCTCTTTTTCCTTTTTGGTATAAGAAATGTAGATAGTAATAACAATCCAAAGTGAAACTTACCCATGATAAGAACTCTCTGTATCAAACACACTTCCTGGAACACAGAAGGATTCCATGGATTTTAGCTATGATGGGTAATTGGAAAAATCAGAATCTGAATGGAGTGAATTTGATGAGAGAGAATTTGCCTAGAAGCAGTGAGAATTCACAATAAGAAGGTGTAGTGGTAGGAGCGGCAGGCTGCTTCCTGCCACCCAGCTCCCAGCTAGCTTTACCCGAAATAATTACACAGAAACTGTATTCATTTTAAACACTGCTCCCAGCTAGCTTTACCCGAAATAATTACACAGAAACTGTATTCATTTTAAACACTGCCTGGCCCATTGTCTTCAGCCCCTTATTGGCTAACTCTCACATCTTGATTAACCCATTTCTAATAATCTGTGTCTCACCATGAGGTTGTGGCTTACTGGGAGGATTCTAACCCATGCCATTCTTGGAGAGGAGAGCCATGGCGTCTAACTCACTTCCCTTCTTCCCAGCATTCTGTTCTGTCTTCCCCACCTACCTATGTTCTGACCTATCAATACAAGCAGTTTCTTTATTATTTAACCAATGAAAGCAACAGAATTACAGAAGACCCACCTACATCAAGAAGGGAGTTTTACAGCATTGTTAGCTGTTGGCTAATTAGTGGCTTGGCAAGTTGGTCATCTGTTTGCCTGCATGGATGGAGAGATGAGGGAGGGAGGGGGGAAGGGAGGGAGGGGGGAGGGAGAGAGGATAGGTGGGTGGGTATGTGGATACACTGGAAGTTAGCAATACAAGGAGATATACACCAAGAGCCTCTAGGTATCTCCTGTGTATTGTGTAGCCACAGAAATCAGATTCTTTTTCAGCGTAAGGAAGGCTGGATTTTTATCCCACTGAAGGTTGAAGGTGGATTGAAAGTGGAGCTTGTAGACCTATAAACCCCATGTAAAAGCTGAATTCTTATCTATTCAATCTGCCATAGTTCAAGGATAGGTTTTCCTTTCAAATATCACAGTGCAATAATTAAAAGTGGTGATAAACCGCTAACGTATCCACATAGCTCACCAGAAGCACCAGGCACCTGTGTGCTGCATAACACAGCACAATGAGACTCATTCCACCTGCTTTCATGCTCCATGTCCACGCTCACCCAGGATCAATCCTCCTTTATTATCCTCACCCCTCCATGGAAGTCCACCTGGGATGTTGTCTCTCCTCCTTCATCCTAGTTTTCTTTCGTCCTTCCTGCTTTCCAACACATGCAAACACATTGTCTTAGAGTTTCTTTTGCTCTGATAAAACGCAATGACAATGAACAACTTGGGGAGGAAAGGATTTCTTTCAGCTCATAACCCTCAAATCACATTCTATTGCTGAGGGAAGGACCTCACACAGGGCAGGAACTTGAAGACAGGAGCTGATGCAGAAGCCAAGGATGCGTGCTCCTTACTGGCTTGCTCCTCATGGTTTGCTCAGCCTGTCTTCCTCTAGCACCCAAAACCACTAGCCCAGGGGTCCCACTGTCCACAGCGAGTTACGCCCTCCCACATCATTCATTAAACTAGAAAATGCACCCCAGGCGTACTGACAGGCCAATCTACTGAAGCAGTTTCTCAGTTGAAGTTCCCTTTTCCAAAATGACTTTAGCTTGCATCAAGCTGACATGAAACTATCCAGAATGCACACGCATAACCACCTAAAATAGAATTCCTAAGTAAACTGGAGATCAAATATCATCCAAAAAAGTAGCTAGTATTAAAATTTGACGTGAATCTTAGATTTTTTTCCTCTATTCTGTACCTAAATAAACACCTGTGTATATGTGTGTATTTATGGGTGATGTAGATATATATACAAGGTTTGTGTATGTGTGTGTGTGATGCATGTGTGTATGCATTTGTCTGCATGTGCTAGTGTGCATGCACATATGTTGTACATACATGTGGAGGCTAAAAGTCAACATCAGAACATATTTAATTCCTTTCCACCCTAACTTTGAGACAAGGTTTCTCACTATGCATTTCAGCTAGACTGGTTGGCTAGGGAATCCTGGGAACCCCTCTGTCTCAGTGCCCGTCAGCTCTAAGAGTGCATGCAGGCACCACTGTGTCCAGATTTAGTATGGGTGCTAGGGACCTGAATATTTAGCAGAATATGGCTACACATATAGACATTTTATTTGGAAAATAGCCTTCCACTTTAACAGCATAGAATTGACCATTTATGTATCCATTTTATGGTTTATGCCACACTGTGTTGTTTGTTTATAAAATATATGCATCAAAATAGAATGCATACCCTAGTTTTTGGCATCTGATTACTATCAAAAACTCTTTAAAGTTTGAAAAATTACCTAAATCATTAAAGTATTGATCTAAGAAAATACATTTGTGTCCAGATGTGGGTGTATGTGGTATGTGGTTTGTGTGTGATGGGAGTGTGTACTCACGTGGTATACTGAGGTTATGCGTGCTTGTGTGCGTTTTCATATACACAGGCAGTGTTCTACTTGACTTAGAAGGTAGAAGATTAAGGAGAAAATCAAGAGGATTGAAATCAGCAATAAACCGACCATTTTCTAATACTAACCGGGCCTGAAATTTATCCCCCTGCATCTGTAGGTAAATGTCCTTCTGTTCTTGAAATAATAAATCCCCAAAAACTTCACATAAAGTTTTGCAGAGGCAAGATGCGAGATGGCTTCCATCCGAATCCATTCAGGGCTTTGTTTGTGCAATTTTCTGTCCAAATCTTTTTACATCCTAGCTCACTCCCTGGGGCCCCTAGCCTGGGAAAGGTCAGAATACAACATGTTTCCCTGCCTCTGTAGCCTGGGTGGCTGCCAGACTGTTGAAAATAATTGCTTTCAGACCCCAGATTATGCCACCATCTACTCAGTTTCAAATCAGCAAAACCTACAGCAGTGTTGTGGCAGTTGTGACTGGCACCTTGGCTTCTCTTATCATCTGAATTCACTTTTACAATTACTGAGTGGCTCAAAAAAAAAAAAAGAACCCTCCATTCTGAACGTGTAGTTTTCCACCCTAACCTCCAAGACAAGACAAAGAGAAGCAAACCTGGACTTTCCAACCTGGACTCTGAGGCAGGAAATGAAAAGAAAATCATAAATTGGCATGGCCTCCTGTTCTGCACTACAATAATTTTTTCCATCTTTCATTGTCCCGGCGTGCACCTTTCCACCGCATTATCTTCAGGGAGTACAAATGCTGTCCTACAGCAGAGGGTCTTCCTGCAGAGAAAATCTTCAGTGCTGTGGCTCAGTCAGACTCGGGGGGCTCTGCACGGACCCTTGGGACAAAGGTGTTGGGAAAACCACCCATCCAGCAGCCTCTTGTGCTAAACAGGTCGTTTGTTACCCAACCAGCTACAATCAAGTCCCTGGTGCTGTGCTTGCAGATTCCCAGACTCGAACTATTCTAAATCAACCATTAGCTGTCTTCCCGCCCACCTTTGTTTGTTCACAGAACGTTGAAACGCTCCTCTAGATTCCGTCAGCAGAGAGGATGGATGTCCTCTGCAATCCCTACGCAGCATCTTTCAGATGCTGTGTGTCTAAATCCCACTGTGTCACCCAAGTCAGCCAAGGAGGACAGCTGGAAACTAGAACAGTGACCTCAACGTTCCCTCTGATTCTTAGAGTCTAAGGGCGTTTCCATCTTGATGCAGTTTTTATGCAGGTTTTATTTTTTTTTAATGCCTTGAATTGCTGGCCTAAGCTGTTTATAGACTTGGTATCCAGCTTTCTTTCTAGTCTTCTGCTCTTGAGGGATGCATGTAAGCAGTCAAGGATCTGTAGTGCATGATGCAAAGCCTCAGACCGACTGCCTCACCCTGAGTGCATAGACGTCTTCCCTGTTCTTTCATGGGTACTACAAGTAGACATTTTTGGCCCATCTCAGCACTTGGTATTTCAGCCTTAAAAAAAATTTACTAAGGCTGTTGCAAGACCTTGATGAAGAAGAGATTTTTCTTCCTTTCCTTTATTTTCTTTCTTTCTTTCTTTCTTTCTTTCTTTCTTTCTTTCTTTCTTTCTTTCTTTCTTTCTTTTTGGCCCAATTTCCAGATAAAGAAACAGGCTTTCAAAGATGACCTCTTCCCTTCAGTAATGTTCTTTGTCCTGTGGGTCAGCTCCCTGCTATAATGGTCCAACTGAGATGTAGGCGCCAGGTTACTATTTTCAGTAGGAAAATGATAGCATTCATGTAACAGGATGTATGAATCTTTTTATTTTCTGTAATGAAAAGAGTGCAGAAAGGAAACTTTGATGTGTATAACATAATTGTATGGATCCTATCAATCCATTACGCTGCATGCAGAGTGGGTTCCGATCTTCACATCCGTCACTCTGCTGCAAGGGGCAGGCTTTTTCCGCGTTTTTACTCACCTAATGGATTTGATATAAAATCTGTTTTTCTATGGATGTGAGGCTCTGGAGGGTTTGTGGTTCATCAATACATAAAGGCTGCCTCCTGCTATAGCACCCCTTCCCTGAGCAGCTGCCGAGTGTGGCTAAATGCATCACGGACTTTTACAAGCCTGCTGTCACTGCTCTTCATTACAACAGAGCAGATCATAAAACAGAAGCTTAATGGTGTTAAAGCATGAATCCCAACACACGAGGAGAGGAAAGAAAGAGAAAGCAGGTAGCACAAGGAGGACAGAAGCTGCACCCGTAGAGCTGACCAGAGGGCACAGACGATGCCCAGCATTGTCGGCTCACTGAGAAGCCTTGAATGTGAAGGTGACTAGAATTGTAGATCCCTGAAAAGGGAAACGTTGACGTCCATAATCTGGAACCTTGAAAAGTGTCTATTCTCATGCGCTAAATAATTCTTCAGTTCTGAAACTGTCAAAAGTAGGTTTTGTAAGTGATCACATCACTTACCTGCAGTAATTAATTGCAGGATTAATGATGATTCAAATTCTTAAATATATGTATCTGACTGTCTATCACTGGCAGAAAGACAGTAGACAACGAAATCTCTGCAACCTGAAATCCACAGCCTTGCTGAGGAGAGAGACTCATGAAAGCCCTTATAATGATGCAGTAAGTTAGATGCACTGACAGATACCAGTTGTCCTGGTAATACAGAGCAGAAACAGCATCACCAGCCCAGGGAGGCATCAAGGAAACCCTCAGGAGAAGGGGCCGGTGAGACTGAACCTTAAGATCAAATAGTAACCAGGTAAGATTAACATATACCATTTATAGGGGTATAAAAAGAAAAAATTAGAGGAAAAAAAAAGAAGGTAGGTTTTTTTTTTCTTTCCACCTTCCAAACATCCAAACATCCAAACATGCACAACTGTCTAAAGAAAAGACTTGGAAGCAAAGGCAAGTGAGCCACAAATTTCAAGGCAGCTTGGGTTACTGAGTGAGTTTAGGGTAGAAGGATCACAAATTCAAGGCAACTGAGCCTGGGTGACTTAGTGACACCTCATTTGAAAACTGAATTTTTAAGGTTTTAAAAGGGCTAGGGTATGGCTCAGTAATAAAGTGCTCGCCTAGCCTGTGTGAGGCTTGAGTTCAATCCCAGAGTGCTGACAAATATGAAGATGACGCAATGTCAAGACAAAACGGAGTCACAAGCCCCTTGAACGACAGGAACAATGGGAGGAATATTTTTGGGAGAGCTGATGTCAAAAACAGGCTGGGAAATAAGTTTACAGTGCAAGTTCAGGGAGGTTACAATATCCTCTGCAGCCATTTGAAATCAGTGGGGTGTTATGCGTGAGAGCAGAATTATGAGATGCCTTGGTTGATGTTTGAAAAGAAGGACAATATACAAAGCACAGCCGAGGTAGGAGGCTGCTGTCACCTTCAGGCAACAAGCTATGGCTGTGGCCAAGGTCATGAAAGGATGGGAGCGGAGCAGCACACCTCGGAGGATTGGAAGGTACAGATCTGGGCTCAGCTAAATAGAGGCAAAGGAGTGAGTCCTGGGTCTCCGGCTCGGGGACAGAGTGGGGTAGACTCTGTTCTGTGAAGTGGGGAACACTGTAAGTAGTGCTACTGTGGAATAAAGCTATGTCAGTCTTCAGATATCAAGACCACGCTGTTTAATAAGCATTTATTCTGACCTAAATTCATAGCAGAGGTCCAACTTCATGCATAGATTTGGGGATCAATAATCTACAGTCACTTACTAGAAATTACGAAATGGGTGAAAGTACACAGGAAAATGGGGGGAAAGCACGGGTATTCATCCCTGACTCATTTACAAGATAGTTGCTTCCCAGAGTTGCCTCTGAACGGTTGTCAGTGGGTGCTATGTCATTTCTTAGACACAACCCTAAAAATAATAGGAGTAAATCTGTACACTTCCATAGACATGGCATGGCATAGTTCTTTTCCAAATTTGCCTGGATATAGGAGAATTGATCTTGAAGGCTCTTCTTTCTTAGAATCAATTCCATAGAATCCTTTTGGGTTTATCCAAGTCACAACATAAATGAAATCATAAATCCCCCAGAGTTCCCATTATACCTATTCACTTCTGAATTTGATTAACTGTTAGTTCCAAACCCCAAAAGACCAGGTATATAGCTCACAGTCCCCATGAAGAAATTTCAGAGAACAAAAAAAATTAGGTGCCTAAAATGAGGACATTCATGAAAAAAAATTAGGTATTCCCTTTATCCACAAAGATCTACCAAGCACTCAAGAGATAAAGGAAAATTATGTATGTGAACCATTTGCATTTAAATGTGCCAATCATGAGTTCAGCTTGAGGCTTCCATGACTAATCAGGAAAAAAACAGGTTTCTCAGAATCTTGTACAGAACTGGGAAGACTCTGGGCACCATGACCTTCAGAATTTGAGCATCTCATGTTCTCTATAGGACTCAGTCCAGAGTTGTAGCTCAAAAAGACCCAATTACAGTGATACGTCCAACAATGCATTTATATTGATGGCTCCTCCGGCCAGTAGGCAGTATTTCTCTTCTGGGTCGCAGTAGTGGAAAGAACCTTCCAGAGAGAGTGGAATACTGCAGAGAGAGCGGGTAACCAAAGCTCACGGATAACGGATAACACCTTCCATTGGAACCCTCCATTTGGAGATTAGCTTATTCCATGAAATGATGCTTTATATTCAGTGAAAGCTACCTTTTGAAAACCTGAATGCACAAAAAAGTAATTTAATTAAGGAAGTCATTTTTTCCTATTATTCACAAGAAAACCTCTACAGACAGACTCAAATCTACATGCAAATGAAGTCATCTGGTTTATCATCAATAGCACCCAGCTTATACTAAACAATAGGAAGCTCGTTGCACAATACAAAGAACACTAAAATTTTAACCTTTGGGTCACTAATAATTTTCAAAGAAATTAGTCTCTAAAGAGCTGATATTTACATTGAAAATTGCCTGTCATTTAAAGCAGAATTTCCATATATAGAAGCCATTCCATGAACTGAGAAACTGGCTGAATTTGAAAGAAAGTGAGAGAACTCACTGAGAGCAGGAGCCACCACAGCTCCAGACTGCCCAGAGACTCTAAGAACCTGCTCCTGCCAGCTCAGGCCAGACTCTACCTCCCTGTCTCCCAGGCTGTGCTCCCTAGCAGAGAGAGAGAGGAGCTCAGGAGCTGGGCACAGGGCTGCTGGCTAGTCTACTCTACAGTGTTCATGGGTGACCACTGTTCAAATAGAAAACTACACTGTCACAGTACTGTCTTCTTAGGTGTCTCATTGTGTACCTCCGATTTTTATTTAGTGACTACGTTACAATCCTGGGCCACTTTGTTGCTGCTGAACCAACCATTCTTCCCTTCATGTGAATGGAATTTAAAAATTAAAACTCACAGAAGAAAGCTGGAGAGATAGCTTAGCAAGTAGAGTGCTTAACTCAGAAGCATGAGGAGCTGAGGGTTCTCAGGAGCCATGTAAAAGTGCTAGGCATCATGGTATACATTTGTAATCTTAGCACTGGTGAAGCAAAGATATGAGGTATGAGAATCCTTGGGGCTCATTGGCCAGCCAGTCTATCCTAATTTGTGAGCTCAAGACCAATGAGATACCTTTCCTCAAAGGTAGACAACATTCCTGAAGATGGCCTGAGGTGGTCTGACGGCCTTCAAGCACACATGCACTCATATGTACCTCCCTACACATCCACACACTCACACACACATGCACACGCACACACGAACACACACTTAAAAAAAATCATTGAGGAGTAAACAGAGAGTCCGTGGTATCCTTTCTAAGAAGAATACAGTAATAGTAAAATCTATCCATTTGGTGTCCATCAATAACATTTATTGGACGTTTGCGTTGGGGGCCGTATCCCGCTGATTGCGTCTCATGGAATAGCTCCAGTGGTTCTCCCAGCAGAGGTCCCCTTTCTACTCCACTGCACAAAAGAGGACATTGAAATTGAGGAAGGTCAGGTGCCCGGAGTCACTCAGTCAATGAAGGTGACAATGTTAGAATGTAAACCAGACCGATTCCAGAGGGAGACGTGGAACCAGCACATAGCAGCTGTACAGAGACACAGGCATACCAGCACTCCCCTGAATACTTCCCCCCTCCAACCCCTGCTATCCATGCCCGGATCCTTGATCCTTTTCTCTAGTGGGACCACTACCTAAGCATCTGACTCCGAAGTAGACAGTGAGCTCTCTCTACCTGCTGCTTCTTTCTTTTTCCTTCTCTTGGGGGCTTTAAACACATCACAAGTTGATCACTTCATGATTAGCAGTAAAAGAAAACATTCATGTCCATGCTGCTAATGGGTAAGTGAGAAACCAACTGTAAGGAGCAGGCCAAGGAGTGCTGGACATTTACCAGCAAGGGGCAGTAAGAGGGTGGGGGCTCAGGAAACCTGTTTAGGGATCACTCAGATCACCAGTTCTCTTCCTCTGGCCAGTCACTAGCTTCGCTGTTCTCTCAATGGAGGGGTGGGGAGAATGTTCCACACACCAGGCGTTTAAAAACCAGTAATGGAGAGGAGCCACTCATAACACCCCCTTAGCCTTCAGCCTCTCAGCTCCAGCACACTGGCCACAATGCACAATCCTTATGCAGAAACCACAGGATTTATTTCTGAAATCTGATGATCCATGAACCCAATTAAAGAAGTCAAGACACTAACACTGGGGGACCCCTAATTAAACAGGAATCTCTCCATGTTGTAGGGAAACCCAGTAATCAAAAAAGGCACCCCCAGCCCAATGCATAGGCTCATATTCTGGCCAGTTGCTTGGTGCTTTGTTATGAAGTATGAACGAATGGGAAAGACATTTATGAAACAAATCCAAAGCTAACAATCAGGACAAGCAAGGGGCCTTGGGAGAAACAGAGAGTACAAAAAGCAAAAAAAAAAAAATTTCAGCAACATAACTAAGATGTTGCACCTAAAACAAAATAGCAACAACAAAAAAAAAATAGGAGAGAATGCTATGAAAGAGGGCTTCCAGAAAAAAAAAAAAAAGAAACTATACTTGGAAATTTTAAAATATGGTAGCTCAAATTAAAACACAATAGCAAGAGGTGGCAATGTAGCTCAGTAGTGGAGACTTTTCCTACCATGTGGAAGACCCTGGGTTCAGTTCTCAGCACTTCAGAACAACAACAACAAACAAGCAAATCTGCAAGACTGAAAATAATAATACTGGAAGGATGCTCAAAGTGATTACAAACAAAAGTTTTTTAAAAGATCAATATTAGGAATGAAAATGAGCAAGAAAAATCATGATAAATTAAAAATTAATAAGTTTAGAGGGGGAAAAAAAATCAAGGAATCTAGGTTTGTGACCCGACATGAGGAGGAGGTATGCACATGGTAATCAGAGCACATTAGCTTTCTGTACAGCAATCCAGACAGCTTGAGGGTTGTCTTCCTAGGGTGTCTCAATTAGGTGTGAAAGGAGAATAATGGTTTATCAGAAGAACACAGATTTGGAAAGTTAACCTCAAATCCTCCTACCTCCAAGAGGCTAACTCAAAGCATGCTTCTAGAAAATGAGGGTGCAGATCCAGAAAAGGGATGTCATGACATCTCCAAATCTGAGCATAGATTGCTGAAGAGGGGGAAAGGCAGGTTTGACAACAGCGGAAGAGATCACAGGACAAGAGTTAAACCCAAAGACCGACCTATCCAGATGGAAGCAGAGACAAAGAGGATGTCGCCAGAGTTCAAAGCCGTGATTGATAGATGACTGGAAATGTTTAAGGTTGGGAGAGGTTTGAGAAAAGCTGTAAAGCTGTGATAGTGGAAGATGGCAAAGACTAGATAGCTGAGCAAAGGGGGGGGAAATTATTCATCCTGGAGAAACAAAAGATTATTCAAAAGAGAAAATATAGCTACATTTGACTACTTGACTTATTAGAGAGTGACGCCTGTGCCATCTTACACATATAGATACTGAATTTTCATGGACCCCAAATTCTGCAGTGTGACTGTTTGGGAAAAATATTGCAAAGGGGACTGAGGAGGAAGGCTCTGCTAAAGCCTAAATCCTCATCTCACATCCAGGAAAATCAGTAAAACATATCTAAGCAACAATGAGAACCCTAAGAGAGACATACATAGATCTAATCTACATGGAAAGTAGAAAAAGACAAGATCTCCTGAGGAAATTGGGAGCATAGGGACCTTGGGAGAGGGTTGAAGGGGAGGGAAGAGGTAGGGAGGGGAGCAGAGAAAAATGTAGAGCTCAATAAAAATAATAATCATAAAAAAGAAATTCAAAACAAAAAACAAAAAATCTAAGCATATAAATTAATAAATTCCAAACAGAGGTATGTGTGTGTGCATGCATGCATGTGTTCATACATGTGTGTTTGTGTATGTGGAGGTCAGAGGTCAACTTCAGGTGTCTTTCTCCGTGCTTTCCACCTTATTTTTTGAGACAGGGTCTCTAGCTGCACCTGGAGATTGCTGATGGGCTATGTCTGTCTCACCCGCCTAACCTCTCAGTGCTGGAGTTAAGACTGTTACCCTCCTACACCCTGCATTGTGTGTGCTGAGGATCTAAATCCAATTACCCACGAAGTTAATCACCCCAGTCCCGGGTGTAGATATTTTTAAATACATGATGATAACTAAAAGAGTTTGAAGTATTGGAGAGGATTATCTCTGTGGAATTAGACTGGAGAAGTGAGCATGAGGCAAGACTGAGCTTGTACGTCCCTCTGACACCAGCAGGCGTTTATAACCCAGGCCCATGTCATACTTTGTGAGGAATGAAAACTGGACTTAAAATTAAGTACTGCTCCTCAGAAACTGTTTCTAGGAACTCTGAGACTGGAATTCGTGGACCAGATAAAGTAAGAGGCTGCTGGAGAATTTGAATGCATATACAGATGTAGAGTCACCACCAGTGACTACCTGAGGTTTACAGTGACACCGAGTTCGCCGTTTAGAGTGACACCTGGTCCGCTGTCCCGGCCCTCTCTGACACTTAGCTAGAGATGCCACTTTGCCTCCTCTGGACACATACAATAAGCCTGGCCTGCAGTATGTTTCTTTAAAGAGCTTCTCCCGTGATGGACTCATTTTCAAGCTTGACGAACTCTCAATGTCAAGCCAACCATTGGGCCACGCCTCTGAGGAGAGTTGCTCCAAGCCAGGACTGCACTCCTGAGCTTTTCCACCCACTTCATTATTCTGCTACTGTTGACTGACCCTTCTAGTCTCAGGTGCTCATTTCTATTCTGTATCACACCTTCCCTCTCGGTTTCCAACATGTCCCCCTCCTCCCTGCATGTGCTGACCCAGTCCCGACCACCTGCTGTCACTCACTCCTTTCCATCCAGGGACTCACTTATTCTGACTTGGTATTCTCATCCCTTGTGCTTCTCCCATCCATAGCACTGACCTTGAGAGCAGGTACAAATTGTGGCTATTTCAATAGCCTTAAGGTTATGAGACCATCAGTCTTGCAAATGTGTGGCGCTGTTCAATGAAGTCTATAGGGAATAATAGAAATAAAGTCATGAATGAAGAAAATTATGGTGTGCTGGTAGAATCAGTGTCTGGTTATCTGTAGGTGCTAAAGCAGCATTAGCCTTTATTGATATTTATTTAGCATCTTTAATACTCGGGGTACACATAAACAACATTTTGACCCATGAAGAGTTTACATATGGAATTAAAACTAGATATAAATGAGGAGTGACTAATCACTCATTTATTTAACAATTATTTATAGAGTACTGACTATATTCTGAGGCCAAAGGTTATGGAGATGAAATGGTTTTATCCCAGCTTCCACGGAGCTTATGTTCGAGTAGGAGCAATATAAACAAGCAGTAATAATGCTATCACTCCCTGCATGGTGGAATGCAATGCACACTGGGGAAAACTCTTGCATTATTTGCTGTAACTCAGAGTCCAGAGTCTGGTTTACAGACTTTTCAGGCAAGACTCAGAAAAGGTCACCAGGGTCTGGAGCAGCAGCGTTAAACCCTTTTCCTTTCTACACATGCACTGAAAGTGAGCTCACAGGGCCAGAGAAAGGATTCTGAAGGATTCTGCAGTAAGAGCAGCACCGCTGCTCCTCCAGAGGACCTGGCTTTGATTCCCAGCACCCACATGGCAGCTCACAACTGCCTGTAACTTCAGTACCAAGGAATCTAATATCTGCTTCTGTTTGGGCAGGCACCAGGCAACCCTGTGGTGCACAAAGATACATAACAGGCAAAATATCCATACACGGAAAAGAAAAATAATAATATCTCTTTTGAAAAGAAAGTAAACTCACATCCCACTGAGCACAGTTACTTATTTGTTCTTGCTGATACTTCATAGGTGTGTGTGTGTGTGTGTGTGGGTGGGTGTGTGTGTGTGTGTGTTACACTATAACTAAAGTAGACATTTAAAAGGAAAGAGAGTAAACCAGGACAGTGACTCAGTAGGTAAAGTGTTTGTTGCATAAACCTGATGAACTGAGGTCAATCCCCAGATGCCACAGTGGAAGAAGAAAACTGACTGTCAAAAGTCATCTTCTGAGCTCCACACCCACACCACAGCAGGTGTGCATCTGCACAAACACACACACTCACACGCATGCGTACATACCACACACACTGATAATAAGTAAAATATTATTTAAATAAACTACGTAAAACTTATTTAAATATTATTTAAATTAAATTAAGTAAGCACTATAAATGAGCTGGGATATCCTCTGCTGTTTCAGTCTCTCCTCTCCTCCCAACGCCTGTGTTGATGACAACTGTGATCTCACCAGACCAGGCCAGAGCAGAGGCTCTCCTGCTGCTCATGAAGAGTCTGGATTTGGTGACTTCATCCATAGATTTGGGACAATCACAAGCAGCAAAAGTAGCATGTGACAATCCAGACCTTTCCAGGACCCTGGGAAACATTACTAGTACAGATTTGGTTTCCCTATGAATATGACCATTCAAAGATCCTCGTAAACACCACGAGTACAAGGCTTGGTTTCCCTGTGAATACGCCCATTCAATAAACTGAAACAGAAGCTGCTTAGTGAGCACAGAATAGAACAAATGGGATCGCCATCTGTAAAAATGTTTCATCAAACGAGAAGAGCTGATTGAACTGCCCTGCTCGTCTCTGGGTATATTCCTGTCGGAATAACTAGGCCTGGACCTCAAATAGATACTGACATGTTTTCCTTTCAGCTTTCGCTTTCCTAGAATCACTTCAGACAACTGCCCTTCTGTTAATGCATCGCCACCTCAGATAATAAGAATGTACTTGATTGGATTGAAACTTGAAAACATTAATTACATTCCTGTCCTGGGGATCCAACCTAAAGAGAGAGAATTGCTCTGCATACAGCTGGAGGAACACAGGGACTTGAATCCTGGCAGACTCCTAGGTTGTTAAAGGACTTTCCTTTCCCTGCTTAGAACCAGCAGAATCCTCCTGGCCCCAGGAGATACATCTTCACCCACTCCAGCTTTGGGGTTCTTGATGGGTGAGGCAGCCACTCATTTGCTTTAGGTTTTCTCAAAGAATTACTAGGCTTCCTGGTTACTGGGACAGTGTCCCTCTCTCCCTAACTCTCCCTACATGAAAGATCAGGTATGGACCCAGGAAGGAGGCTCAGCCCTTGGATAACATCATCAGCATTGGGGACAGTACAGATCCTTTCTTTTTCTAGTATTAACCTGCCCGCTATCGTGATCTTTTTTCCCAAAAATGAGCCCATAGTCTCCTCCTGAAATCTATGAACAGTTAAAACACAATAAACTAAAACTACGCAACGACTTTCATTCACCTTAAGAGCAATCAATCTCTACCCCCAACATTTCTTTTTTGAGTTAGGGTCTCAAGAAGCCCAGCCTGAACTCTCCTTCTCCAGAGAGCCAAGAAAGGCCTTAAACTTCTGATCCTCCTGTCTCCAGATCCTGGGTTACAGGCATGAACCTCCATTGCTGGCTATGCAGTGCTAAGGGTCAAAGACATGCTAGGCAAGCACTGTCCTAACAGAGCTGCAGCCTCAACCCTTTACAAATCATTTTCCTCTAGTGGAGACACCTACAGACATATTTTCTCAGACTTGTCAGTTATATATTATCTACTAAAATAGTTAAAAGTGAGACCATTATTCTGGGACAACTCCAGAGAATAAGAAATATTAGCAACTCTTTTATGTCATCCATTCAACCCCTTAGCCAATGTGTTTAAATTCTTAGCAAACTGCAACCCAATTCAACTGAAGAGTATAACAAAACTCAAGCTTAACTAGTCAGAAATCATCAATCAATTTTTGGCTGTATCTATGGATTTGGCAGCTGAATTGCATTCCCAAAATAATCTTTAGAAGCTAGGAGTATGGCTCAGTTTGTAAAGAGCTTTCCACTCAAGCAAGAGGCCCTGAGTTCAATCTCCTGCACCTCACAAATAAAAGCCAGATATGGTGACACACATTTGTAACCCTAGTGCTGGGGAAGCCTAGGAAGGTTCCCTTGGGCTCACCGACCGGCCAACCAGCATGGCTTAGTCATTAATCTTCAGCCCACTGACTGCCTGCTCAAAAACACAGGGCCAGCAAGATGGCTCAGCCAGTGCTACACAAGCCTGGCAACCTTAGTTTGACCTTCCAGCCTTCAGGACACACAGAGAGGTGAAAGGAAAGAATCGGCTCCATATAGAAACATGTGTCAACTTCTCCCTGTTGTTATTCTGTAAACAATCCAGTATGCTCATTGCATCATGGCATTCCCATTGTATTAATATTACAAGGAATCTGCAGATGTGTACAGAAGGATGTGCATAAATTATATGCAAGTATTTCAAGATTTTATGTAAGGGACTTCCATTCTCTGACTTTGATATCCACCAAGGTACTGGAACTAAACAAAGAATAATGGGAATCAACTGTGTTGTCTCTGGTTTGTTTCCGTGAACACCTAAGTTTCTCTTCTTGCCCTCCCCAACTGGTTGCATTAAGCCACTTACAGTCTGGTGTTGCTTTATTGAGAAATCACTGAGGTGGCTCACATAAACTCATTAAAATTTTAATGTGCGTATCTATAATGCATTTAACTTTAAATATTCCATGCACTTATCTGGATGTCACTACAACCTAGATGCCTACAAAAACAAATCGCGTTAGTGAGGTAAGAAGGTAATTTAATATCTGAGCAGAACAATACTGCATGTTTAATTTAAAAATATAGCTTAAGTATAGCAGTGCCAACATAAAGTTAAAGAATAGTAATTGGATTTAATGTCGCATATATACACGGTTTTCATTAAAGGAAAGAAAGTGAAGTTTATGTATGAGCATAAACTAATGAAGTGAGCTCAGCTCACCTGTTGTGCCCTTCAGACAACAGGTACAGCACATACCATTGAAACAGATTGTAGAATTAGCATAAAGCTCAAAGCTTTAGTAAGCTTCAAAACACAACTGCGTATTTTGATCTTCGCCTGGGATGGTTAAATGTGCACATTAGAAAGGAGTCTCCACAAGAGATCAAGTTGCAAGTCAGGTTATGGTCCCGTATTAACTTCTTGATCCATTTGTTCTGATGGAATCTGAGTAAGGTGGTGAGGAGTTTTGTTATGCTTTGTAAATTCTTCTTGAGACACTGGCCACTCTGACAGGCAAGGGTTGGGAAGGAAGGATCATGCCTTCCCAGGAGTTCAGGGGCTGATGGACTAAGAGCACCTGGGTGAGTTCAGATGGCATCCGATTCCAGGCTCTGGTGTCCCGGGACCAATGATTACACCAGGTTCTCGTGATCAGAAGCAGGACAGAGAGTGTTTATTAAGAGAAGAGCAGCCCCAAGACGGAAAGTGGGCGGGTGAGCTAAGGGAGAAGCTGCATGGGTTGTAAGGCCCTTATAGTACCCACTGCTCCCATCTAAAGAACCCTGAGCATGCTCTGTTCTTTAGATGAAGCTCAAGGAAAGACAAGTTTCCCGTCTTGCTCTGCAAACTGGCCCCTTTCACATACAAATCCCGATGTTTCAGACCCTATTCCCCTGCCACTCCTGGAGCTCTCTGTACAGCTCGAAGGCAGCTCCGCTGAAGAGTCTCTGCTCGCTCAACAACTGTTTAGGGGAGCATGGCTGTTGCCCGTCAAGGCTTGGTAAACTCAAGAAATAAAGCCTTTTACGTAATTTTACTAACCAAGGTTAAACTATCTTGTCTTCTCTCTTCGTCCCACAGGAAATTATTGGAATGCTGCCTCCTTCCCGAATCCATCCTCCTACCTGCACTTCTCTACCTTCCAAGGAGAAACCAGTGCTGACATTTCTTTCTACTTCAAGACGTTAATCCCTCGGGGCGTGTTTCTGGAAAATCTGGGGAACACGGACTTCATCAAACTGGAGCTGAAGTGTGAGTATCTGTTTTCTGTCAACATGGTAGTGGCCACTCTGATCACAGAGATATCTCCAGAAGGTGGACCAAGAAGACAAGAAAACACTGCTCTCCTAATGGTAGGAAAGCATGCAGTAGAGCTCCTTATTCAATGTGCTTGCCTTCCAGGGAAGTAGGTTAAAAGTGGACAGAGGTGTGTAAACTGACTGGAAGCACAGAGAGTAGAGGAGCCAACATGAGGAAAGCGGAAGGAATACATAAAGACAGCGTGACTGAGGCAGTCATGGATCAGTCAGCTGATGGAACAGAAGACTGGTGTGTGCTTTTCTCAATGAAGTTCTGCAGCCATGCCTTCCGAAAAGGTGTAGGGTTATAATTTGTTTAGCCAAGGACATAGAAATGCAGAGTCAGGCCCAGTTGGCCTTGGATCCACCAACTGTGTGGAGCTCTCTACTTTGGGGCTGCCTCCATGGGAAGACAGGCCAGGCAAATCCACAAACAATTCTTGGCTCACCAAGGCCCTTGGATCCTCAGGGCCCGAGTTCAGATTTAGAAAGCTCTAACATGCAGACCTCCAGGTTAAATGATTACTTGCCAGACTCTTCTATGTGCTGAGATAAATCAAAATCATGTGTAAAACCCTACACCCAGTCTTCTGCCAGATCTCAGCCCCTGCCAAGTATATCAGACCGGCTTCCTCCCCACAACCTTACCCTTTATGTTCTCTGTAATACTGTTGGCTTATGCCTCTGTTCCAAAAATAATTCCAAATCCATTTCCCAGGATATCTAAGCTTTTTCTCTTTTTGTACTTATAAATATGCAATGCACCATTTTAAAAAGATTATCTCTCATAAACATTTTTTTCTGTTGGAATCCCACTGGGTTCTCTTTTTAAAAGATAGATTGTGATATTGCAAAAATGGGTAAAGGTGTCAGAGAAAGAGTTTCAGATTCAAACCCAAATTTGGGATTGAGTAACTTAATCTCTTTGGATCCCAATTTTCTGAACTATAAAAGTATGATGTTAATTTGGGGAGATTGTTCTGAAAATGGGGAGCAGATATTTGTGGAGAATTTCAGTGTCTAGTAAGTGCCAGATTATCTCCCCACGTTTGCCCATTTTGTTGCAGGGTTTTTCAGTTATGACAGGATCTTTCTCAACTCAGTTGTACTGGAACCAGGGTCCTAAGGTACCAGATGCTTGGATATCTTAAAGATCAACCTGAGACAATGACTCCAAATCCCTTGTCTCATTCCAAGCAAGGTTAAAGATGTGCACTTTCCTGAAAGTCTGCACAGCAGAAGCAAAATTCACTGAGAATTAAGAACAATAAGAAATTGAGGGAAAGTGACAGAAATTCCTGAGAGGAGAGATTTCCAAGAAAAGGAAAGACTGTCAAGTTCCTTTGTCCAGGGGCTTTTACAGGGCCATCGCAGATGCTGGATAAAGGCCTGTTGGTTTGACTCGTTTTCTGGGCTATCGTGACTGAGTCAATAGAGACCCACGTGATCCAGTCTGTCCCCCTGGACCAGTTGTGAAAATGATTCTGTGTTGTCTGTGTATTGTGCATCCCTGACTCCAGCCGTGTTAGTTATGGACCTTGACTGATGGGGAAGTTCAGCCGATCACATTTGGCTAGGGTGTGGCTGCCTGGGGCCAAGGAACAAGGACCTGAAAATCCAGGTTCCCGCCCCTTGTTCTCTCTCTCTCTCTCTCTCCCGGCTGCCTGTGTGCTCGCTGGATCCCGGTCGTGTGAGTTTTCTCTGTTTTCCAATTGTTAAATTATATTACTTGTCTTTGAGCTGGTCTGGTTAGTTCTAACTGCTGGTCGACCACGCCCATCACTTGACTGTCAATAACTGTTAGTCCTTTGGCCCGCATCACTACCCTCAGATTCTGCAGGTGCCCCAGGAGTTGTTAATCATCCTATATTCTCTTTAGTCTCATATTTACATAGTCAGCTATAGCTTTCCCATGGCAGAGAGAGAACGCAGCCCCAGCCGCCAAGATGTAGCTGCAGTCTTTCTTGATTGCCTCATATCTATCTAGCTGGAGGCCTGAGGTAGTCCCCTAGGCAAAAGCTCATTGTTAGAAGTCATCCTTCTTATATTGAGTCGGCTGCAATCAGCTTCATTAGAATCAAGAATTTAGGAAAGGATGATAATGCATTAAATATGTCCCTGGGGGCTTTAGGGGAAGAAACAACTGGTCTGCCATCTCTGCCCCCAGATCCCTGTCTCTCTCCTTATCTGTCTTGTTCAATGATCTCATATTTAACTGCAGGCCTCCTTTTCATCTTCCTCGCTGGTCCAGACCTTGCTACGTGAACCATTCACCTTCCTCTAACCCCAGCCTCTGTTCTCTCGGCAACAGACCTGGGCAACTTGCAGTTTTCACCATGGGCAGGATCTGATTACACAGAAGACTGAAAATAGTCTGGCCCTAGAATTAAAACTAATTAATTTATTGATTAAAATGCCCTCTCTACTGAATTAGGGCTCATAATTATTAAAATGGGATTTTTCATTTCCTTTGGTTAAAATTAATTTAATCAACTATGTTCTTACTTCCACATTCGTTAGATGGCATATTAGAAATATCCCATGGTCAAAAAAGAAAAAAAAATGGACAGCTCTATATTTGAAAAGTTCTACACTTTTCTATAATGTTACTTGGGCTCTCTGACTGATTTATCTGCTTGTATTTAGTCATGTCTGGATAGGAAGGAAAACAAGCCGAGCTCAGAGAGAGCAGGTGTCTTGACTTTCCACATATATCAAAGAATTTCATTTATTTCTTATTGAGGGAAATCTTCAGAGATGCTTGCATTAGGAGCCTCAAGCTTCACCTGCTGCACTGAGACTCCTTCCTTGCAGGTCTTCCCGAACAATGAGAAGTGTAGTAGAAGGTGAATTACAGCCTCCATCTGGTCATACCACTGATATTTTCTGTCACATAGTTTATACAGGGTGAAGACATACAGGATCTTTAAGATGGAGACTTGAAGCAGTCTCTTCTAGAGCCTCCTGTGCCTTCTAAAAGTCAGTAAAAGTGAAAATATTTTCTGAAGACCCCTGGCTGACAGACAGTAGACACCATCAGTTTGTGCATCTCCACTAGAATTCAAAGTTACCTTAGTGTGTTCTGTGCAGCAGGGCATGGCAGACGTGTGAACATGAGAGAAACACACTCAGTGTAAGTAAGAAGAGCTTCCGTGAAGCTGTCAACACCTAAGTGACACTGAGGCACAAGGTAGTTTATAGTGTACATGGGCCTACAGTGTTTCAGCCTGGGAGAGGGCTGAGCCAACCCGTCTTGAATATGTAAGTTCTCACAGGTTCCACACAACTGTTAAAGCACTTTTGTAAAAGTGAAAGGAGTGGTGTTGTATTGTGCATGTGTGAGTAAAACACCCAAGGACAACTGACAAGGGGAATTATTTAGCTCCGCTCAAGATTTCACAGAGTTAGTGTATGGTCAGGTGACCCCATGCACTTGGGCAGAACATCACAGCAGAAAGGGTTTGTGTCACCTGGAAGTCGTGGACTTGAGAGATGACCTGGAAGAAGAGAAGGGGCGTGCTGCAGAAAGGGATCAGGGCAAGATAGAGCCCCGAGAGCAGCCACAGTGGCCTAGTTCCTTCTAGAAAACCCTTCCCAATAGTGCCATCAAATTACGATCCATCAGGAGATTAATGCATTCATTAGCTCAGAGCCCCCAGGATCTAATTGTCTCTGGAACCATAATAGACACACACAGGTGCACCCCACTTAATCCAGTCAAGCTAATAATGAAGATGAACCATCAAATGGTATTATATCAGCTGTTTGTTAAGAACGTAGATTAAGACTGACAAGGTAGAAAGGTATCTCCCAAGGAAGAGAATGAGCATTTTAAATAATATGTGAAAATTTTCTTAGGGGAGGGCATGTTTACAAGGGTTGACAATCCTAGTGTGTGAGCTGTAGGAATGACATGTCCCACTAGGATGAAAATGGTAGCCCTCGGCATATAAGCAGCAGGTTTGCAAAGGCCCTAGGAAAGGAGCATGCATGCATCTGCACAGGACCGAAGGGAAGGACCCTGGAGGATCTGTGACTGACGCCTGGTCTGGCAGGCCCTCACAGCCTAATGTTTTAGATTGGGCTTCAATCTGTTTACTCATCTTTTTTTTTTTCTACAAGCAACATGGAGGGAGAAAGCCTGGCATGGTTGGCACTTGCTAGCACCTCGCTAGTCCCAATTATTCATTTCGACTTTTCTGTGTTGGATCTGGGATGGTGGGTGAAGAACTCCTTCAGTAGCTGACTCCCAGAGGGCCCAGGCAGTGCTTTTCTGCAAGCAACCTTTGTTTAAACGCCCTCTCCTTTTCCCCCCATTTAGTTCGTTCGCCTTTCCGATAGGAATTTAAATGTTGTTTCTCTGTGTGTGTCTCAGAGGAATTTTGTCACAGTGCATGCCTACATGTTGCTTTCCAGAATAGCAGCCCCGTTAATTAACTACATTGTGGCCTTCTGTCAAGAGTAGAGGATGCTTGACTCGGAGAACAGTGAGCTTGTGTACCACAAGTTAATGAGATGTCATCAACATCCTTTGCACAGGCAGAAAAACCCAAGATAAAATCTGAGCGATCTTACTCATTAGCGTATTTTAAGGTAAAATTTTGACTGTTTCTCACTTACTGTCTAATGTTTATTCATTTATCCAGTGAGTTTTGCCTGGCTGTTGACTAGGCTTCTGGTACTGTTATAGGTGCTGAGGGAGCGTGCTCAAGTACACTCTCTTCCCTGCACACATGTGACCATTTGGAAAGCAGGCAAGAGAATAGTTGGTTGTATATTACCAGGCCAACTCAGCCTTCTTGGGTCATTTTGGCTCTGACCTTGTTTCAGACTCTTTAGACACATCATCCCCCATTCTAATAACCCTCTGAAGTCAACATACCGTTCACACTTCCACTTTACAAGTGAGGAAACTGAGGCATAAGGGGAGGATGGTCACACAGCTATGAAGTGCAGAGCTAGGGCTTGGCCTCAACCTTTGGCCCCTGAGTTAACACTGTGACCTTGGCAGTGCTCCGCCTCCCTCAACAGACAGACTGCCTGTGAGTGCTGATGGAGAATATTAAAGCTGACTGGAGTGACAGGCTCTTCCCTGGGAATGTAATGCTTTAATTAAATTTTGATGGATGAGCAGGAGTCGATAAGGTAAAGACGAGAGGAAAGCAGGAATCTGGAAAGGAAGGGCGGGTCAGGATAACACCAAAGGAATGAAAATATGGAGGACTGAGCAGAGAGACTCAGAAGGGAGTCAGACAGCGGGCAGTGTCTTATGTATCAGAGCGGCAGTGTGAGAGTCAGAAGGCAGGCGAGCTTAGTGCTCAGTGCTCCCATTTCTGGGGCAGAATTTGGCCTGACTGAAAATGAAAGTTGTGGTGAGTTGGGGTGAAGCATGAGCAGACTGGCATGCATCAGGACAATTAATAGAAACCGGATACTTGGGTCCATATTTTATCATGAAACGCCTGAGGAAGGCTGAGCTTCTGAATGTCTTATCTAGCTCATATTTTGATGGTGAAAATCCTACTGGCGTGGTTCAGGTTCTTGCAAGGGCCCCTCTTGACCATGTAGCTTATTAGATACAATGGCAGCTATACTTGAAAATGATAGTCTAGTCAAACAGGAAGTCAGAGAGAGATCTGGATTCCGGTGTAGGCTCCTATCACCATTCCATCCTATGATGACTTATTCGAGAAAGTCAATATTTCCTTCTACTGATATGTTCTCAGTGACAGACCATTAGACCCTACTCCTTTAAGGTCCCATTCTGTCTTCCACAGCCATTGGGGGCTAAGACTCCAATATCCATCCTTTTAGAGGGTAAATCAAACCACAGCATTGGATAAGAAGTGATGGCCGGTATTGAGATCATGAAAGAATGATGGAGCCTAGTGTAGAGAAAAGAGAATTTTATGTACTCGGTATATAGATGAGAGCGCCTAAAACAAAGATGGAGAGAAAGGAGGCAAGATGTGCAAGAATGAAAAGCCACCCAAGCTCAGGGATGACAAATAGCTGACATTAGACAGAGACAATGGTAATGATGTCCTGGAGACTCCATAGAATTTCAGAGATGGATAAAAGGGAGTTAGACACTACTGAGAAGCCGCTAGGCCAGAGTCATGAAGTGGCTGTTAGACTTGATGTGGGCTCGTCATTATCAACCAGTAAGGGAAGGTTGGGGATATGGCTCAGCAGGGATCACTTGCCTAGCATGTGCAAGGCCACAGGTTAGATCTCCAGCAGCACGGCAGAAACAAATTGATTGAGCCATCGCTGAAGTGAATGGAAATGGGCTCAGGGCTCAAAGAAAAATGATTTTATTTATTACTCTTTTGTTTGAAGATGGAAGAGATGTGATTGTATGTATATACTACAGGAAAAGTCTTGCAACAAAGAGGAGAGATCAGAGACCAGGGGAGACTGAGAAAGTGAGATCCTCTGAGAAGGCTGGCACGGGTGACGTGAGCCTCGTGGCGTCAGGAAGCAAAGGGGAAAACGGTCAAATGAGAGAAGGCCCAAGGCAGCACAGAGCACCTCCCAGGCATTCTCCATGTAAACCAGAACTTCTGTTGTTGTTGCTCTTGTAAATTTGTTGGAAGCTTTCTAAGTAGCAGGCACTGTTCTGAAGTTTATGATACAATTCTTAGAGATTTCATAAAAAAACAATTATCCAAACTCTACAGAGGAGGAAACTACAGAGGAGGCACACAGTCACTCAGGTGATTTCAGATATGATAGTTTGAGTTCTTTAAACACAATAAGTTAATGATAACAATGGACAGAAGTTATTAAAGCTTTCAGGAAAGAAGCATGTAAGCAGTTCTGAGAATGGAAAGGGGATGAGTCAACACCAAGCTGAATGGAAAAGAGCAGGCAGAGGAGGTGGCGTAGCTGGATGGAGGAGTCGGAGAAGGAATTCCAGGAGGAGACAGCGTAACCATAGGGAACAGGGTGGCTGGTGGGAAAACTTGGTATTGTGATAACAGGAAATATGACATGATTCTAAATATAAATAAATATTCATACCTACCCAGTATTTATTGAATGCTATATATGTACCCAAAGAATATAAGATTACTGTATAGTAACCTCTCATTCTAGTGGGTCAGACTGTCCATCTCTGTTGTTGTAAAACAATATTTTGCTTGCATGTTGTTTTGTTTTGCTTTGTTTTTGTGGTGTTAAGACTCGAACACACAACTCCACACACACTAGAGAAGTACTCCACCACTGACCTACACCCTCAGCATCAAAGTAATATTCTTTTTTTCTTCTTTCTTTTTTTTTTCTTTTTTCTTCTATCTTAGTTAGGGTTTTATTATTGGTTTTTTGTTTTGTTTTTGTTTTTTTAAATTTATTTATTTTTTCAAAGTAATATTCTTAATGGATGAAATGAATATTCAAAGTGTAAGCAACATGCTGCCCTGGGTATCTTCCTGGAGAATAAAAAAAAGTTCTGGAGACATGGTATCACTTTAACCGAGTCTCAAAATAAATAAGACAGAACATCCAGTACCAGGGTGCAAAAGAAAAAAAAAAAAAGAACTGTAGCTTTATAGAGTGAATATGCCAGATGGATGTGGCTGTAGCACACAGCAGTGCTGTGAGGGCAGTGGGAACACGGTCCATACACGTTTCGAGGACCACAGGCATGCCTGACACATGGGAGGAACTGAACAGACATTCATTAACTGAATAAAATGAATAATGCGGTGCTGTTCGAAGAAAGCGCCATGGAAACTCTAAGCAGAGAATGAGACTGGTGCCATTGAAGAGCTGGTGGTCAAACCAGGAAAATTGCTTTGGGAAACAGGAGTACAGAACATGGTTACTGAACTGCTGGAGTTTAAGATGTTACAGGAAAGTGGTTTGAGCGATACGAACAGAGGTGCGTGTTCTGACCATGCTAGTGGAATGAATGAAAGGCTTGTGTCAGGGTTGTGGCGAGGGTTGAGGTCCTCCACATCACTATTGATGTCTCTAACCGTGAGAGAAGGGAACCGTCTGGACGAGGAAGCTCCTCCAATGACGACAGCCATGAGAGGTCAGAAATGCATCCCAGGGCATCCTAGGGCATCCGAGAGCATCCGAGGCCATCCTAGGGCACTGATGAATGAGGACTCTGGAGCCATAGAATGGAAAGAGCACAGGGAAAGGAAGAGTAGGCCCACCGCTCCTGGCATAGGGTATGGAGCCTGAAACTGGCTGCTGTGATGCAGAGGGTTGTGTATTAGGATCCTATTAAAGTGGACTAGCTATAATGAACAGCGGGAAGGGTTTGCTAGAAATAAAGGTCTTCTTTCAAGGCAAAAGAAGATATTTAAACAAAATTTCAAAGGAAATTCATGAAACAGATGAGATTTTTGAAGGGCATGATTATTGAACAGGGAACAGTCACGTGAGCAGCAATCAGAAACTGAAAAACTTTAGCATCAGCTCCCGTGTTCTCCGAGTTTGAGGTTACTCAGATATCAGGATGAGTCAGAGAAAATATCAGCCGTTAACAGAAATATTTACTCGAGAAGTGTGGAGGCAGCAGTCTAAATGCCCTACTAATCTTAGGCAGGGGTATTAAAGAAAACCGCTCATTTCCAGCATGCGGCCTTCGGCAGCACACACGCTCTCGGAAGCTACAGAAGAAATTGCTCTGCAGTATGTAGAACGGGATGAATCAGAAGCAGTAAATTAACGACAATTCATGTACCACTACTTCAGAATTGGAGCAATTTTTCGATGTTAAAAAGAGTTTCATGCATGTATAAGCAAGGAATGTGGAATTCCACTTACCGGGCTGTAGGCTATGGGCCTTATTTAGGATGCTTCTTAAAATGCTATGGGTTTTTGCTGATACAAGCCAGGTGTTTACACCTGGATTCTTCCTTTTAACTATTCAAGCCAGTCTTGACTATGGACATGAATTTAGGATGAATATGAGCATTTCTGTCCCTTTGCAAGTCTACCTATGCCTTCACTTTGTATTCAGGATTCAAAATCTGCAGAAGAGCTCTGGACTGGTCATTGCTATGTATAAGAAAAGAATTACCCTTTCAAAAATTCTTTAAAGTTATAAATATTTACTCACAACACTTGAAGATGTTTTCAATTCTTCTAATTCTTGTCCTGGGTTTTTTAGTTTGGATGATGACTTTAAAAAAATCTTAGCGTAGATTAAAGATAAGATTATGTCTTATTAAAGCTGCGTGTGTGTCGGTGCTATTAGGAGATGTATACAGAAATAATCAGAGGATGCGAATTGGATTGTGTTTTTCCTGACTTCTTCACTGTTTACAGCTGATAGGAAAGTTTTATGCACATGTAACATAGGCATGTTGCAATGACAAAGATAAATTTTGAATAAATTGTCCCCTAGATATGAAATTTTTGCTCTTACCTTAGGGTCCACCCATGCCTGCTAGTCTGGAACTTTCCAGACAAAGCTGGGGATTCATTGGTCAGATGTAACTAACTCTCTGAAGAATTTGTCGTCTTGACTTCTCCCACCATTCTTTAGAGGCAGCTTCAGAAGACAGCCCAGCTGTCTGGCAGACTCACACGGCAACCCATGTCACTCAGTGGCCTCTCTTTTCCATCATGAGCTTGTAGGCTTGTTCTGCTTGCTTCTGTACTGCAACAGAGGGTAACATTTTTTATCTTTATGTAAAGAATGAACACATTTGGAGGCATGACACATATGGAAACATGTATCCAGCTCAACACTGACGTTTGTGTGTTTTGCTGAACTAAAAAAGAAATCTTGCTGTGAGAATCATCTCAGAGGACAAAATGTTAATGAAACACTTGACTTTCTAAATAAGAAAGAAAAAATAAAACAGGATTCTCAGCAGACCAGCCCAAAGCCATTTCCAGGATTTCCAGTCTGTGTCGTGTTCATATGTGAAGTCAGCTGAAGCTGGGCTATTTGTAAAGGCCCTTCCAGCCTTCGCCACTCTGCAGACCCATCAGTGACCACCAACTGTGCATGTCGCTTCCCACCTTCAGCCCCCAGAGGACTCATGATTAATGAGGCCTTCACTGTTCCTGCAGTGACTCGCAGCTCTCCTAGAGGTACCCAGAAGGTATATTTCCCAGAACTAATAATACGTGTTTGTAGAAATTCCGGTGGCGACCATTGATGCTTGGTCATAAGTGACGCTAACGATCCCCAAGAATGTTCCATAAAAGACCTGAGCTGAGCACATCACAGTAAAAGTCCGGTCTCCACCCAAGCACCTTCTCCTGTGCTCCCTACTCATTAACATCATTGTTCTCTGCATCACCCATATTTGCAAACTCAAAGTGATCATTGGGTTTCACTTACCTCTCCATATTGGGCAGACGGTTTGTCTTGAGAGAACACTGTGTATTGAAACAGATATCACTGCTCCCCCTGGAGGCTTCACGCCAGAGCAACACTAGACAAAGCATTGGTTCCATCTTATTACAGTGAGGTGGATGGAAAATAGAGGCAAAGGTAGTAAAACCTCAAACTCCTTTCTCTGTCTCGCAGGATGGCTTTGTCCCTTGACATCCCTGGATCCTTGACTCAAATTGTCTCATAATGTGTGTCCCTCCTTCTGGTACCTTCCTTTGGCATCTGCCTTTCCCATTGCAGCACAGGTTCTACAAACCTGATGCTAATATTCTGTCCTTAGAAGTCATAATGATTTCTCGTGCCTTGTAAGATCATGTTCAAACCAGCAAGACCATGGCTTTCACTTCGCTCTTCAGTCCTCTTGGCGCTGCATACATGTTCCTTCCCCGTGTGCGCTGGGTGCCCGAGTTCACCCAACTCCCGCAACAAGCATTCCCTAGCACCTTCCTGAGACTGCCTGTTGGTTTGCCTATTCTGGATTCTCCCTTCTTCCCTGATTAGGTGATCCTTATCATATAAAAGTTTTTCCATTTTCTTTGCATTCTTATTTAAAAGACAAAATAGAAATAAGGTAGCCTTCATTTCCCTAAAAACATAAAAATTCTGTAAGACAATCAGTTTGGTGCATTTCCTAGAAGACAGCCGGCATTCTTATTAATGAATATTTTCTTACAGTGTCTGTCTAGATGAAGTATAAATTGTATGTCATTAACGCAGAGAAATAGTTTTTCCTTCTATCTCACTGGCTCTGATTTTAGTGTTTTCTCCATTATTTACTATATGTGGTAACTCATAAGATCTTTTCATTTGGAACACTAGGGCACATTATAGTACACACACACACACACACACACACACACACACACACACACACAAACACATACAGACCATGGCTAGCATCAGCCTGCCTATGAACAGTCAGAAGACCAGGGGCATACTAAAGGAGAAGCCAAGCATGAATTTGCACATTCTAAGGCAGAGACAGAAAAACAATGTGTCATTATTGCTCAGTAATAAAGGAGTAGATTGGCGAGAAAAGTGGGACGGGGCGTGTGAATGTTAAGCTGTAATAAGGTCGGGGACCTTCCATCTGCCATTCTAAGAGTTAACAGTGTCTCTGCAGGCTCAATATTTTCATAAAAACAAGAGCTTCAGGAGAGGAGGTAGCGCTGCAGCCAGTCAGTGTGTATTAGTAATGCCGGGGATCTGACGCAGCCAAGGATGACACTCGGGACCAATTAATTCAAAGCTGGTTTTAAAATAAAACAGGAGAAGATACAATAAATCAGGGGTTGAGCTTCATTTAAATACAGTGAGTGACTGGCATAGATTACTTGAAACAACTCAAAACCAAGAAATATCTCAAGAGGCCAAAGACAGCTAAGGGTAAGTACAACGACGTGAGGCTTTTTT
Organism: Myodes glareolus; assembly: GCF_982192425.1. Taxonomy (NCBI): domain Eukaryota; kingdom Metazoa; phylum Chordata; class Mammalia; order Rodentia; family Cricetidae; genus Myodes; species Myodes glareolus. The sequence goes on from NC_142050.1 coordinate 44,525,184, forward strand.
GTAAGCCATGAGACAACATTATGTCATTAAAATCTTTAAAGAAAACATTAGCCAACTGCTGTCAACCAGAAAGCCTAGAACAGGTTTTCAGAAATAACGAAGTTGGGTAATTTGTCTTTTTTAAAGAGACATTGCAGATATTAGAAGATAACTGTTAGTAACAGTCCCCAGAGGAGAGAGAAAAGTTTAAGTCTTACCCGGAATCTCAGGCTAAAGCAGGAGCTCTCACAAGCTAGAGGCACTCTGTGAGACTTCAGCATAAGCCCCTACTTTCCTTTTTGAGACAAGAGTCTCTCAAAGCTCCCCAGGAAGCCTTGAACTGACAGCCCTCCTTATGTGGGAGCCTCCAAAGTGGCTGAAAGGTAGGGCTGTGCCCTCAGTCACAGCTTTCTTTATAACTTCACGTTATAAAATGGCTGAGACATATTCCTAAACTTTCAAGAAAAGAATATTCACTTCAATCTCAACCACATTCATTTTATCATTTTTGTTTTCATTTTCTAGTGTACGTTCTTTCTAATTTATAAGGAAATTGCATTCTAAAAGTCTCTGAGTTGATTTATAAGGAGATTGAATTCTAGAAGTTTCTGAGTTGGGTGTTCAGAGCACAGAATGTATTTTTCTACAGATACGCAACACTAAAAACAACACTCAAATTCCATAACCAGCCATAAAGACTATTGGCCTCCAAACTGCAGGGGCCAAATGGAGGTAGGTCCTGGGGTCTCGAGGTCACACAATCTAGAATGGCAGTGCTGAAGAGCAAAGCAATTGCTTTCCATGTTTCAGAATCATGAGCTTGTACTCAGCACACTTGCCAATATGGGGGGGGGGGTCATAGGACCTTAGGGTGTTCACAACACAGGCCTGTAAGCATGCAAGGACAACTTCTTCTGTTCTGCCCTAAGGGATCTCACTAGGCTCCCATAATCTCTTCTTTGTTCTATAAGGCCTAACAAATCCCACTCATCCATTCAAATACAGTATTACAACATCAGTTTTTAAAGAAAAATTGCATCTTCTCATTTAGAACTCTATACTGGAAATAAAGTATCATTATATCACTTTCATGTTATCAAAATTCTAGCAATCTGGGGAGGATGATCTAATATTTGGGAAGGTATCCTCTCCTTTAAAATGGGGAAAATTTGATAAAGTCATGAAAGAGTTAGGAATAAGAGATATTCTTATTTTGGAATAAAGTAAGTTGCTATAAAAAAAACACCCAGTTTTGTTGGCTTGATGAGAACCTCTATGGCTGCCATGCACCAGTCAAGGAAGAGATTCCATAGGTGAATTAGAAGTTCATCTCCCCCTCTGTCGTGTGGGTCCCCTGGGTCCTAGTGCCTGGAAACATGCAAATCCAGCTGGCAGGCAAGGAAAGGGAGTCCAGGAGTTGCATCTTCCTTTCTTAACCACTTTAGCCCAGAACACATTCCTTTGCTCTTGGTCTGCCGGTAAAAACTTGTCACGTGGCTCTACTTAAATATCTGGGGCCTGAACTGCAGCTCCTGCCTGGACAACAGCACTGCAGGGAAACTGAGGGACACAGTGCAGGAAGAATGAGCAGCCATAGGGGCCAGGACACCCAGAAGGTGAGCCTGAGCTTCACCTGAAGAAACACAATAGGCTTCCAGACGATATAGCCCTTGCTTCACCCTGAAGACAGCAAGCACATAAATACAAGCTTGGGACATTTTACAGAGACAAAAGAGTGTGAGTAACAGAAGCTGGGGAGGTTCATCACGGCACACACAAGCGACCAGAAATCACAGAGCCGAGGCTCAAAACAGTCAGAAGATGCCTTTCCTTAACGAAATGGCCCTTGACACATCAGGGTTAGTCTCACCAGGGGAAGCTAACTAGACCCGGAGCCTCTTAGGAAATTACTCATTTTTCTTGTCTGTGTGGATAGTGTTAAAATGATCAAATTTGGTTTTCTGCATCTTTGAATTTGATTCCTCTGATGAGAACCGATGCGAATTCCAAATGACTTCTCACGAAGAGTGTGGATGTTTAGTATTCTATGAAGTCTTTCTGGGTGAGTGCAACCAGAGCCCATGAATAATAGAAGCGGTGCATATCTGTCGAGTGTAATTATAACAGTGAATTATGCTCGTCCCGCGTTTTGCGTCCTGTATACATTAGTTTAACACTGGAACACGCTGGCTAAAGACCTGTGAGGATTTTGCTCTGAAAATAGCATGTCCTTGTTTTTAGCCTTTTACTTTGAGGCAGAGTCTCAAGTAGCCCAAGCGTAGAACTCAGTGTGTGAGAGAAAATGACCTCGTGACTTTGAACTTGTGGTCAGCTTTGTCTTCCCATGTGTTGGGATTGTAGCATAAACTATGAGGCTTAATTTGCCTAGAATCCCAGAATGCCAGACAAGCATGCCCCCAACTGAACTACACACCCCCAGCCCATTGTTAGCCAATTTAAGTAGAAAAAAATCACATCTGATTTAAAACATGTTTCATGGTAGGGTTTAATCACTATTTTTTTTTTTAATTTTCTTAAGTTTCTAAAAGTTAGAAGTATAGAGAAACGGTTTCATTTAAAATTCCTCTAGGGTCTAGATTTAAATGAAATCTTGTTCTCTGCATTTTGATTAACTAATTGCCCTGATTAAATACTTGTTAAAATGATAAAATTGAGTTGCTTAAAATGCCACCAATCTTTGCAAAGGAAAGTGGATATTATTAGACTGAACTTTAAAAGTATACAAATATTGTTTTCATGTTGATAAATGACTTAAAATCCAAAGAAGCAAAGGACTTTTTTAAAAACTATAATTCTGCATTCCATTATATTTGAATTACCATTTGGTGCCTACATTTCTAAATACTTTTCTATTCATTTATAGCATTTTCTCTGCAAAATTGAGATTATGTGAGTCATGCAATTTCATAACCCAATTTTCATATAAGAATATGTTAGAAGCATATGTCACTTCTTTAAAGCTATACAACAGTGGCTTTAACTAACAACAAGGGTCACGTCAAATGTCAAAGAAGGCCTACAGTTTTAAAGAATTAAATTTTACATTTAAAACACAACAGTAAAATAAAACTAACGTTTTTGTACTATGCCTTCTTAAGGATCCTTATTGGCTGCTAACAAGTTAGTCTGATTTTCTGGAGTTTGTCCTGTTATTCGCTGACCTTCTGCAAGAAGATAAATGTGCTATTACATCAACAAATGGGGGCAGAGGTTTAAAGTGATTGTTGAAGATGGCACCTCAACTACTAAGTATTCCTTTAACCAGAAAATTCTGCTGCTAGGCTTAGCTCTCTTTTATTCAATTTTTAAATGTCATACATGAGTACCATTTACATCATTGCCACCCCACAGTCTCCCTTCCCAAGCCCACCTGTGCTCCCCCCACTCTTATTCAGATCCATAGCTTCTTCTTTAATTATTATTGTGTCAAATGCACATATATCTCCCTGAGTTCATCAGTACTGCTCATATGTTTAGGGGTTACCACTTGGAATTCCAGAAAGTATATAGGGCTGCATTTCTGGAGAAAACTGGTTTTCCTTCTCTCAGCAGTCATTAATTATCTGTAGCTCATCACATAGAGGCGAAACCTTGCGAAATTTCCCCCATCACCATCCTTCCTCCCTCCCCCCTCCCATTCCCCCAAGCCATCCCCAATTCTCGCCCTCTCCCCTCTCCCTAACCATCTTCCCTTACTTCTACCCCCCCCACCCCCCATGCACCCGAGTTTGCTTGGCAATCTTGCCTAGTTGTATTATCCAGGAGGATAACTATATAAATTTTCTTCAGGTTCACCTTCTTATCTAGCTTCTCTAGGATCACAAATTATAGACTCAAAGACCTTTAACTATGGCCAGAATCCACTTATGAGTGAGTGCATACCATATTCCATTATGATCAAGTAGGCTTCATCCCAGAGATGCAGGGATGGATTTGGATACGCAAATCTATCAATGTAATCCATCATATAAATAAACTGAAAGAAAAAACCATATGATCATTTCATTGGATGCTGAAAAAGCATTTGACAAAATTCAACACCCATTTATGATAAAGGTGTTGGAGAGACTGGTGATACAAGGATCATACCTAAATATAATAAAAGCAATATACAGCAAGTTGACAGCTAACATCAAATTGAATGGAGAGAAACTCAAAGCCTTTCCACTAAAATCAGGAACACGACAAGGCTGTCCACTCTCTCCATACCTCTTCAATATAGTGCTTGAAGTTCTAGCAATAGCTATAAGACAACATAAGGAGATCAAGGGGATTCGAATTGGAAAAAAAAAAGAAAACTTTAAATCTCTGAAGAAAGATTAACAAAGACTTTAAAAATGGAAGGGCCTCCAGTGACCGTGGATTGTTTATGGAACCACAAAATCCCAGGAATCCTGAGCAAAAAGGATATGCTGGAAAAATCCCTATGCCAGACTTAGAGCTAAATTACAGAGCTCTAGTCATAAAAACAGCATGGTACTAGCACCAAAATGGATGTATAGATCAATAGACCAAAATAGAAGATCCAAATATGTGTGCCCAGTTATAGCCTTCTGATATATGATAAAGAAGTCAAAAATACATACTGGAGGAAAGACAGCATCTTCAACAAATAATACTGGTAAAACTAGAAGCCACATGTAGAAGACTAAAATTAACTCATATCAAACACTCTGCATACAAATCAATTCTAAGTAAATCAAAAATCTCAATGTGAAATCTAAAAAATAACTTCCAGAAGAAAACATGAGCTTAACTCATATTTTTTCTACAAACTTTAGTATTCTCATTTTTGTTCCTAGTTCTCCATTGCACACCACGATAGCATACTGCAAACCGTCCTGTGTACTATACCATCGCCATGTGTGTTCACAGACATATGGAAGCCAGAAGTCAACCCTGCATCCCTTCCTTTGTGTGCTTTTCACCTAAGAGTTTTAAGAGCAGGGTACTCTTGCTTCTATGCCACAGCAACAAACATGAGGGAATGATGGAACAGGAGACTGAACTGGAAAAGAGCTATGGAGGATGACCCAATAGAACAGTGACGCTGATGGGTGAACCTTTCCCAAGCTTCCTCCATCAGTGCACTTGGCACAGGGATGTGGGGCCATCCTGAGGCCGAAGTTGGTAATCAGCTTAAACAGACCTGAAACCGCTCTCTCGAAGGAACTATTCTAGGAAGAAATCATGTCCCCTTAGTTCACTAAATCAGAAAAAAAAACCATAAGTGTGGCTGTTTGATGTGTACAAGCTGGTCCTAAAGGATTTCTTCCATGTTTTATATGTGCCGACTTTAGGGAAACAAAATATTTATTTATGCAATACATACAGGAAAGCTATGTGCTCAGCAGACACGGTCAAAAACAAAGAGTGTTTGTGAGGGGTCATTATCATTATTTAACAGTTTCAATTTCCAGAGCAATGCTTTGTTCAAGCAGTGTTTGGTTGACACAGCCATCGGGAATTGGTGAAGTGCTTTCTGTCATTTCTCAGATGTGCAAATATATGACCTCAAGGATCTAACTCTTCAAACAGCTTTCACGGAACACTTATACTAGGAAACTTCCAACAATGAGCTTCAAAGACCTAGCATTTTTAACATTTGACCCTTAGGTTCCTCTAATACCCAATACTGATAGAAGATTAAGAACAAATTAAAATAATCATAACTAGTGAAAAACGAACAAAATAATTTAGATCAGCTATATCTCTCTTGCTGTGATTCACAAGCAGAAAGAATTTTTTCCATTTTATTAGAATTTATTAATTGTATAAACTACTGAGTTTAATTATGATATTTTACACATGTGTATAATTTACTTTGATTATCTTCAATCCCTATTTTTATATCCTACCCCCCACAACACTGTTCCCCTTCCTCTACCTCCAAACCATGTATTATTCTCTATTCTTTTTCCTTAATATTATATATATAATAAATATAAATGCATCTTCTATTTAGAGAGATAGATAGATAGATAGATAGATAGATAGATAGATAGATAGATAGATAGATAGATAGACAGACAGATAGAGATTTGTGATTTTAGGACTAACCACTTGGGAATGGAGAACCAATTGGGGGCTCCCTGGGGAAGACTGATTCCGCCTCTCTCGGCATGCATTAATTGCCTGTAGCTCTTCATCAAGAGGTAGGGTGGAGTTCTCCCGTCCATGTTGGGCTGTCAGCTGGTGTTAACACCCACTCATGTCTCACCACTTACATCTGGAGTCTGAGATGACCCACACTGTGGTTTTGCCCTCCCCCATCACCCAGCCCTGTTGCACTCTATGGTGTCAGTGCATTTGCTGCTCCAATGGAAAACAAAACACAAGTCTGATTTTGTGCTGTGAGTCTGTAGCATGAAAAACTATACATCTTTATTTAACACCTTTAGAATTCTTCTTAGAAAAACCTTGTGTACAGTCTTACTGGATGAATATTAAAAGAGTTTTCCGAAAATGGGGGGGATGCTACAAAACAAAGGTGACCCACAAGGTGGAAACTCAACTCACAGCAACAAGGAAACAGACATCTGCCTGACCACCCTCCTCTGGTAGACTTATCCATAGCTCTCATGAGCAGTCGTCTCTTCCCAAAGCCTATCTATCCTCTCATCCTGGCTTCTTGTCTTTGTCTTCTGCTCATTATCAATCTCTCCATCAGAACAATCATCTACATATCAGTCACTTAAATGTTCATTATCTCAATGCTGTCTCCTCCTAACCTCCATGAGGAGACGACTTCGCCCTGTTAATGTCTCCTCAAGTTCTTTCAGCTCCGGGTTCAGCTTCCTCTTTTAGACCTCCAATCCCTTGATCCCTTTGACTTTACCTCTCCCAGGCCATTTAATCAACCGCCTATCTCTGACATCACCTTAAACACACACAGATGACCCATTATGTTGTATCAAAGCAAGCATTTTTCGGGAAGTATTTCTGTTTGAAAAAAAAAACAAAACAAAATAACAACAACAACAACAAACCCTGTGTGCTGTCAAGAGGACCACTTCCCTGATGTTGACCTTCTCCAGTCATAGCGTTTTCTATACCTAGGGAATCTTTAGGCATCTGACTTAACAGTTTGTCTGAAGAAGCTACCTCTCCCTTTATTACAAACACTGTAACCCCGGAGTCACCATCTGGGCCTTCCAGCCATTCTTCCACATCTGAACCCTCTCCGGCCAGCACTGATGCCTCTGCCCACTCCATTCCGGTGAACATCAGAAACCCACTGCCTGGCCGACACCAGGCACGCAGTATTGTTTCAAGCCACGTATCACTTTCAATTGATTTTTTTATCTTTAAATCACATGGGTCCATTAATATTCAAAAAGTTCTTTCTCAGAGGTGGCTAAATGCATAGAGCAAACTAAAATTAGGAAGGCTTTGCATTTTAAAGGCAGCAGTCTGCCTCTGCCTGTCCGATGGCATCGCATTTTCACTCCCTCTTCTCTGCAGATGTCTTTGTGTGTGAAGTTAGATTTTCAGCTATAATAAAAAAAAAACTTAAAAGGCTAAGATACATGAAGAGAAATATTTCTCATACTCAAGAGATTATCAGGATATGGAAGAACTTGAAGCAAGTTTAGAACATTGATTCTTAAGCTCTGAGCATTTCCTTGAAGAATTTCCAAAAAAAAAAAATCTTCAAATAAATTTTCCTGGCTCGTGTTCAATTTCAGATATGTTGAACACCTTTTTTTCTGGTGTGAATAGGTATGGATGGTTTTAAAATTGTCTACATTCACAAACTGACAAAACAAAAAGAAAAATGTTGGTATAAAAGCCAATGAAGTGAAGTTAGTAAAGAAAAACCTCTACACTTCATTACTACTGGATTCTAATGGTTTACAGCCTCGATCCACATCTAGACAGCCAAGGTGAGACTGGAAGTCGAAGTACGTTCTCTGAAATCTTTAGTTTTTAATGTTATCAGGCCCATCCATGGTGTGTCTCTGGATTGAAGTGTTGAGAATTTGGGGGTTATGCAGCTAGAACCAACTGACAAATGGCAAAGACAAGCATTTCCATAAAGTCACACCCCCTCCTGACATCAAAGGCAAGCATGGATTCCCAGCACCATCCCAGATTCGATAGCTCTCTGGAAGACATGTGGAGTTCATAAAAGGCCGCTGTGCTCGGGGCTGCTGTACTTAGAAGGGGAGAATGAAGATGGAGAAGCAGAGTGCAGAGTCCCGGAAACAGCCTCAGAGACTGAGCCTCTGGTTGCCTCCTCCCTGTGGAGTCAGGAACGTAGTCTTTCCTGCAGTTGTGCATGACAAAGCTTCCCTGAGCCTCCGTGTTCAGTTTTTGTGACTCTCTTATGCAGGAATGATGAAGCACTCATAAGTCTACCCAGTTTCCAGGCCCTCAGATGATGGAACTACCTAGCCCAAAGTTAACTATGTTCTATACATGTTATGGAGAAACTGGGGTCTCCTCTCAAAAATTATAATCTTGTTAAGAAAAGAATTTAAGAACAGGTGGAGAAGGAAGCTCAAGGACAAATTTATTAGAGTTTAAAAGGAAAACCCCAGGCAGGCAAGCTGTAAATCTAGGCAGCTGCTCAGAGGAGGACAGAGAAGCAAACTGGAAATCATATCATTTGTAAGCAGCCACATGGCAGAAGGGAGGGGAGGTAATAGCACCTAAGGAAAAAAAAATGAGAAAGGGCAGAGTGTTCCAGAGAATATGACCATGGTTTGACAAGCATTAAACAAAAAAAGGGAAAAATAGATGAAAAGAAGAAAAGTTACCCTTTTCTGAACAATTCAAATGAGTGAACAATCTCAAGTCACGTTAATCCATCCACATGGCTCCGGCTCTGTACATGACTACAACTAGGGTAGAAATTCTAGGAAGGAGACGTGTATCCCCTCATTGATGGAGTAATTATTCTTCCCAACTCTCGAACACGGTTTAGGGTGAATCGACCTTCTTGATGAGTGGTCCCTCGGCCAGGTGGTTGACCAAACCAACAGGGTTGACTCTTAAAGGAGGAGACGTGCCTCCGCACACCTCCATCCAGAAGTAGATTCTATTCTTTTAGGAGGAAATAGCTTTCCTTAAAGGGCCTCAACAGTGCCCTGGCCTTTAGTGCAACATCAACACACAGAACTGTTGATCTATCTGAAACAGTCGGGTATTATTTGGTATAACTAGGCTCCATTCTGAATCACAGTGTGAAGTCTCTGATATAACTCAAAGATCCCAAGCAAACAAAGAAACTCTTACGAGGTAGGAAATCCCAAGAGTCTAGATATTATCTTCCTAAAGTTGAGGGCAAAGTGCAGATGTTTTTAAAAGAAAGATTAAATATAAAAACTTAGTAAGTTTTTAATACCTAGTGATGAAGCCTAGATAAGGCAGAGTGCATAGCATTTCAATACATGTATGTAATATGTAATGGCTAGATAGATTCACATCTCTATCACCTCAGACTTGTATTAGCATGGAGGTGGGAACACTATTCAAAGTCCTTTCTTTTAGCTATTTTGAGATTTTAAATTAATGTTAACAATAGTTTTTTTGCTGTGCTTTTGAACATTAAAAAGCCTTTCTCCTGTGAAGAGGCACACTTCTCCCCATTAAACACGCTCCCTCTGTTCCCTGCTTCCTTGCCCTTCTCAGCTCTACCAGTCATTCCTCTAGACTGTGAAGAGCAAATGTAATCTTTGTTACACAGTTATTTAAACTTTTCTAGTCACGCAAAAGATTCCTACATACTAGCAAATCCACAGGAGAAAATGTGAAGTCCTCGGGGCCTCTCAAAGCAGGAGTCCAGGACCGCGTCCCTCTGAATCAGTTGATTTGACAAAATGCAGACTTAAGTATTTACATGAGGCAAGTCCTTGCTCCCCAAGCACCGACAGATAGTTTCATCCAACAGATAGAGCTGCTTTGTGGTGCTGGGGGCTGAGGGAATCTTCACCCAGTTACTTTGTGCTCTTAAGCATCTTAGCAAAGATGCTTGTGGAATCCCAGGTGCCATTCCAAATGTTCAGTGACATTGGAAATGCCTGGTGTTCCCTCTTTGGGTGCAATGTTACTATAAGTGTTTGTCTCCTGTTCATTCATTCATTCATTCATTCACAAACTGTTAAGTGTGTGCTCTTATGACAAACATTGTTCTGAGGAGAGAAAAATAACCCCATTAGAAAATCCTCTGCCTTAAGGAAGCCACGATCGGGCACAGACCTGTTCTGTCAGATAGTTGTACAAGCTGCCATCTGTAAAATCAAGATAAAGAGGGAAAAGGAGTTGAGAGCTCTTTGTTATTTAACATAGAGTGTTTAAAGACAGCATTTTGAGTGTGGTGAGTTATGGGCAGAGAAATAAGGAAAAGCTTACAGAACTACATCCGTAAAGGAAGGGCAAGCAGCACTACCCTAAGGAAGGAGCAAAACTTCAACTGTGGTTAAGGAGGAAGGAAGCCTTGCATGCTGAGAGCTCAACAAATGGGGAGCAGGCCTACTGAGCAGCGGAAGTTCTTTCAAGGCATTGGATAAAGAAAAAGAAGAATTGAAATTGGTAGGTAAATAAAAACAGGGGCTGCTTTGAGGTGATGAGGCTGTGCGGAGTAGAGTTGGGAGCAACTTCATGGGAAGGCTGCAGCAGAGAGGGGATCATGGCTAGTGCGCGCCTCTGATCAGGAAGAAGGATTAGTGTGCTTCATGATGGAGGGGCGGCTGGCCTTACGTGGAACTAGAGAACCTCTTCACTGCTTTCTCCTTCTCTTCCTCTCTCTGAATCCCACAGTGACCTGATTTTCAGTCCTCCTGACCTTTCTCATGGCTTTCTCAAGTTTCTCACGAGTTTCTCAATTGTCTGTTGCACCAATGATTCATTTCTTTGTATGAATCAGGTGAAGTTCCGTGCAGGGCACTCTTTGGAGTTCATTTTCCTACAGAAGAAACCCATCCCAGAGGTAACCAGGCAGCTATGTGCACCTTTCCCTGTCTTTTCTCTGCTCTCCGCAATTGATTCTTTGCATCTGTTGTCTAAATGTTACCTCACCTGCTGGCCGAATGCAGCCCAAGGGGCTGCCCTGCGGACCGGGTTCCATTTATCACTGGCACTGTGAGTCTGGAGTCATTTGCTGGAGGAAAGGAATGCTAGAATGAGTTCGCACAGCGCCACCTGCTGGAATTAGACTTCAATGGCAGGAGAGGGAGCTGCAGTAAGAGCTACCCACAGCTCTGCTCCCTGTTTTAAGGTGCACAGAGCGGGGGCCCACTTTTATCCCCCTTCCCGCCACCTACTCTATTCCTTTGGCAGTATGTCACCTGGTACGTTTCTTTCAGTGTTTCTCTTTCCTCCCTGTGATGATTTAGTATCTAAAACTATGATGAAAAACAGCTGTGTTTCATTTATTTCTTAGAACCTCTTAAAGATTGTTCTAGAATGTAATTTGACAGAAGATTGTGGGTTTTCTGGATCAGTGGTTGCGGCCATGTTCTGGACACAAAGACTCTAAGGAAGCTAAAGGTGTCAGCTCACAACCACCTGCGACTCCAACAGCAGGGCACTTGCCGCCTCTGCCCTCTGCGGGCACCTGTGTTCACACGCACATAATCTTTTCAATCTGTAAAATGTTACTTTTAAAATATTTACTTATTAAAAAAAGAAGAAAATCCTGAGCTCTATAACTCTGGGAATTATATGAGAGCTGAATAATGTCAGCAAGGACCGGGAGAAATCCCATTGCTCTCCCTGTTTCTCCTCAGTATGTCTGATGTTTGTGAAATGGTTTTACCAGTCTTCCTGCACACAAACGTCTACCTAACAGCAAGAGGCAGGAAGGGAACTACTTTTCCCTTATATCTCTCATGAGCTAAGAAACCTCTCCCGGAAGATCCCAGTCATGTTGCATTGGCCAGGAGGGAATGGTGTATGTCCCATCCTCAGGGGGCTCTGGGCAGGGAACAAGACAAGGTCCTGCTTGCCCTAATTAGAAGCAGACTCTCAGCTTTGGTGTCTAGGATGGGGATCCCCCATCCCTCTTTTCCCTGAAGGCTCAGACTGAAACACGTCCACTCTTTAAAAAAAAAAAATCCAGAAATAACTAATTGATAAGAGAAAATTCTCCACGGTTTCTCCCATTCTGACTGTCTTCTGAGCAGGGAGCATGGTGGCTTTGTTCTTATACCTTTATGGTTATGAGGGTGGATGGACAGAGAGAGGTAGAAGACAGAAGAGGTGCCTTCCCCCCAAGGCAGATGCTAGATTTGTCTCATGACCAGGAAAATAATGACCAGTGTCTCTCCAACGCCCCAAATGCGGCAGGGTTGCTATCAGCGCTTGAAAGATCCAGGTTTTCTTAGTGCAGAGTCCTCCACTGTGCAGCAGGCCGCTCACTTCATGTGCAGCCCCCACCTGGCTGGCCCTGGGACTTTGGGTAGGAGCAGGAGAAAGCAGAATGAGCCTGAAGCTCGCGTTGCCTGCTGCATTATTTGCATTATTACCACAAGTCCGTTGTCTCTGACCCAGCAGCCCCTGCCTGCTTCATGAAACTGTGGCCAAGCAACTCATTCACTTCAAGAGAAGGAAAACAAAAACAAAACAAAACAACAACAAAACCTAAACAGTCTTCAACACTCCTGGCAAGGCAATCATTCACGCTTGCTATCTGCATTCTTTCCAGAGAGTCATGCTATGTGTAACCCAGTCCTCAAACGCTGGTTTCTGGAAATATCTTTATTATGTAAGAAATCCTCTCCTACAGACAGAGACAGACAGGGCAGCCCTTCAGCCTCCAAGGGAAGACACACATTAACTGAGCGGTGTCACCGGCTCCGGTGTCTTCGCTGCTGCCTCTCTTTATTCGCTCACTGGCTCTCTCTGTAATTATCTTTCTGGAAATGTCAGTTGCTCTCACCCAGAAGGCCAAGGGCAATCAGCCACAAACCGAATGCTAGAAGCTTTTAAAACACACTGGCTGGCTGTCGAAGAGAAGGGATTTCTCAAAGGAGTCCCTTAGTGGTGTCAGGACAGCTGACAGTGAGTGACTGAGAGGGAAAAGCCCTTCCCTTCGCTTTCATCTTCTGCAGCAGAGCTGGAAGAGACGGTCCTGGAACTACACTCTTTGTGACAGCCCTGGGCTTGAGCCCTCTTGCTGCACCTTCATGGGAGTGAGAAGCAATAGCCAGGTCCTGGAAAACTTTCTTTCTTCTCTAGAGCAAAGGTTTGCTGTTAAGAGCACAAGGGTCATGGATGAGTGCAGGGGTCATGGATGAGCGCAGGGGTCATGGATGAGCACAGGGGTCATGGATGAGTTCATGAGTCATGGATGAACACAGGTGTCATGAATGAGCACAGGGGTCATGGATGAGTGCAGGGGTCAAGGATGGTTGCAGGGGTCATGGATGAGCGCAGGGGTCATGGATGAGCACAGGGGTCATGGATGAGTTCATGAGTCATGGATGAACACAGGTGTCATGAATGAGCACAGGGGTCATGGATGAGTGCAGGGGTCATGGATGGTTGCAGGGGTCATGGGTGAGCACAGGGGTCATGGAGGAGCACAAGGGTCATGGATGAGTGTAGGAATCCTAGATGAGCACGGTGTCATGAATGAGCACAGGATCTTGAATAAAAGCCTGAGTCATGGATGAATGCAGGGGTCATGGAAGAGCACAGGGATCATGCATGAGTGCAGGGGTCATGCGTGAACACAGGGTGCATAGATGAGCACAGGGTACATGGATGGGCACAGAAGTTATGGATGAGCACAGGGGTCATGTATAAGCTCTGGGGTTATGAATGAGTGCAGGGGTCACGGATGAGCACAGCTCCCAGACCTCTTCAGAGACGCTCCTTTGTATAGTGAATAGCAGTTAACTCAGAGACTCTCAGCTGGTCAAACAGAGAGCAAAGCGAACATGTGTGCTCAGCCATAAATGGGTGTCTGTATCACAGAGTCTCCCCTCAAGACTTAGAACACATCACACAAGAGGGAGTGGGAAGGTTGTGAGGGTCAGCGGTCGGTAAGGCCTGGAGAGAGAGTGTCTCCTGAACTTTACGGGACCATTGCTTTCATAGGCTCATAACTACTGTGTTTTCCTGTGTAAACCCTGCACATGATCAAACCAGTCAACTTCTCAGCATGGTTAGGGAGTAACCCCAACTATCCAAGTCCCTGCCCCTAGTCAGGGAGGCATTGGTAGTTGATGGCTGCCTTGGGAGAGAGAGTCAGTTTGCTTTAGTGGTATGGTCCTGCTAAGTTGACCATGCTCCAGTTGGTGGATTATATATATTTTTTTTAAAAGACATGAAGTTGTTGACAGGGTGCAATAAAAAAATCATTGTGTGCAGGTATGCAATTCTCAAAGAATAAAAAAGAATAGTTCAAAAACCAAAGAGGATGCGCTCAAGAGAATAGACAGGGACCTATCATGACGAAAGGGTGAGGAGGAGGGGCATTTCCCAGAATCTGCTGGTGCTCAGAATTTCTCCAAATGGTGACAGTTTAAGACCCAGACAAGAATTTGTCATAGCGAAAGGGTAGTAGCTGAGGAAATTAGACCAGCGTTTATCCCTTCAAGTTGAACCTGAGAGTTAAACTCAATTTATCACTAAATTCTATTTCCCTGATGGCAGTTGATTCCTTTAAAGCCAAACAGTCTTTGCCACTTAGCCCAGGAGCCCTCGTCCTCCTGCTGTTCTGGCGACCCACATTTAGGAAGGCAGCTGCTCACGTGTATCACAGAAGCACAGATTTCAACTGAAGCTTGGGCTGCTTTCCTCCGTCCAGTGTATCTGCCCCGCCAAGAAGGAGCCAGGAGTCTGCAGCCATGTGATGGTCTACCTGCATTCCCATCCTACTACCATGGCAACTGAGACGGGGTCACTAGCCTGCACGTTATGTCTGTCACGATGATCCTGGAGGCAGGGGCTTCTAATTTGGAAGAGACGTTTTACTAGACTATGCATGGAATCACTGCAGGTGTTAGAGTGAAGGTTCTCTTTCTAATGGCACGAAGGACCAAAATTCCTTAGTACAATTAGACTGATTAAATTGAGCTCTGTAACTAATATCCCTGTAGCTCAATAAAGTTACCACCACTTTCCAGGGACCCTGACACAGAGGCAGGGAACACGAGAACCCCTGAGAGAATCTGGCCCACTGTGGTTTTTAAATTAGAAGTTTGATTGCTTATGACACTGTCCCAAAGAAACTGAATTTTCCATTAGCCCTGGAAAAAAAATGACAGATATTTAATTAACCGGCCTAGATATTAGGCAGACGACTTCTTGATGGATAGAGGGATGGATATCTCTGCATGCAAAGCCGGGGAAACTCGCTGGTATACCACATCTTTAATGCTAAAAAGAATTCTCCAAGCCTAAGGGAATGCGAGATGTGTGTGCTGCTTCAGCGAAAAGCTTCCTCCCCTGCCAGTCCTGAGAAAAAATATACATCCAAAATGTATTTATAAAGCCCTGGGTGGCCACTGAGGGAGCTCATACAAAGCTTAAAATTTGAAATAATAAAAAAAAAAGCTGCTTAGAACGAAATTTGACAAAGCAACCATCAAACCCATTCACCTATTGTTGGAAGGTGATTTGTTGCAAAACAGGGTTGACAGGGGAGATCTCTGCAAACAAGAATGATTTGTGGCCAGTGCTGGCAGGGAGGTGGTAAGCAGGATCCAGTATCCTGGATGTGACTAGCCAAGGTTTGCAGCATCCTGCTGAGGGGCATTGTGCTACCAGAGTGCTATGTAGCCTTTGAGACAGCCACTGGTGGTCCGAATGAAATACACTGGTCACCACCATTGCCTGAATAAAACTCATAACCCTAATGTTGTATAAGGACTATGAAGATTAATGAAATAATTTTGTAAACTCTCTTAAAGCAATAGCTCTCGATTTTAGCTCCACAGGAACATTTCCCAGGGAGATTTTGGAAATACCAGTGTCTAGTCCAGGTACTGGAGTTTCTAAAGTACCCATATAGAATATAATTATATCATTTCCCCCTTCTCTTTCTTCCCTCCTACCCCTCCCAGTCATACACAAAGCAAAATCCCTCTTAAATCCATGGCCTCTTTTTCTATAATTGTTATGGGGGGGGAGTAGTACATACATACACTCACATACCTTCTGATGGGTCTGATTAGTGTTGCTTGTCTGTACATGACTTCAGGGCTGGTCAGTTGGTATTGGATTCCAATCAGAAGTCTCATCCCCTGGGAAGACTATTTCTACCACTCTTGGCATACCCTATTTGACTGTAGTTCTTTGTCTAGAGGCTGGGCCCCATGAGGCATCTATTGGTATTGTGATTGTTCTGGTTCTAATTAGGCAGCTGTATTGTTGTGGGATCATAGGCATAGCTTCTCTGCCATTTCTAGGAGGCACAATCTTAAAACAGGCCTCTGGGTCCTCTGACTCCTGTAATGTTTCTGCCCTCTTCTTCAATGTTCCCTGAGCCTTGGGTGCAGGAGTTGTGTTATGGACATATCAAGTGGGGCTGGACACCCCACTTCTTGCTACTCCCTGCATTTTGAACAACTTCTGGTTTTCTGCAATGTCCCCATCTGCCACAAAGAGAAGCTTCTTTGATGAGAACCCTACTTGTCCGTAGGTGGAAGGGTGCGTAGTTAGAATGCAGTTAGCGTTTGTGCTGGGCTCGTAAGGCAGCAATTTTAGCTCCACAGTAACATCTTGAAGCTCTCCTCAAACTCTGAGACGTCACCAACCCTGGGTACTTTGCTGAATTTCCAGTACCAGCAGCCATGGTTTTCCTCCTGTTTAGCAGAACTCAAGTCCAATAATTAGGGAGTTCTTGGTTGCCACAAAGACACGAGAGCCACCGCTCACCTTTGTCAACGAGTATACCGTACTGCCCGTTTCACTGGGCTTCCGTTTTCTCATCCGGAAAGAGTTGATGATGGTAACTAAAGAAAGTCGTAAAGAAAGAAAGTAAATAAATGCATGCCCAGCACATAGGACCAATGCCCCGCAAGAGCAATTTATTTTCTTCTTCTTGGTTAGTGAAAATAAGGAATTCATATTTATCTTTCCTCCAGTGGTTTTGCCACTGACCCGTGTACCATTCCTCTCCAATCTGCTGGTATTTGGTATCTGGGAGAAATATGCTCATGTATCTTTCATACTTTCTGTTCCTCCAGCTGCCACAGAAGTGTCCTTTTCATTTGATGTTGGAAATGGGCCAGTGGAGATCGTGGTGAGGTCGCCTTCCCCTCTCAATGATGACCAGTGGCATCGGGTCACCGCAGAGAGGAATGTCAAACAGGCCAGTCTCCAGGTGGATCGCCTGCCCCAGCAGATCCGAAAGGCCCCGACGGAAGGTCACACCCGCCTGGAACTCTACAGCCAGCTGTTTGTTGGTGAGTGGATTGAAAGATAATCACGATTTGCCTCTCTGTTGGTTTTAGGAGCCTTCTCAAGGAAAAGACAAACACCTACGGAGGAATAGAGATCCTTTTCCCATTTCTTCTCTAAGACAGACAGAAGAATGAGATAGAAACTAGATGCCCAGATCTGGTTCCATGCCCCATTCCCCAACCATAATGTCCTCAACTAAAAACATCAGAGAGTAGGCAGGGAAATTTGGCAGGGCTTCTCTAGTTTCTGAAACTTTAGGCTTATGATTTCAAAACTGTATGATTTCAAGTTTTATAGAACTTAAGAATGGGAGGGAAGGAAGGAAGGAAAGAGAAGGGAGATGAATGGATTCTATAAGCTCAACTTCACTTAAAATGATAAAGAGAAGTAAAGCAAGAAAAGAAAAAGAAAAGGAGCCAAGCTTAAATTTGCCTTAAAAGATAAACAGGAATTCATTCTTTTCTCTGCCCAGGGAACTAGGCAGAAAATAGTGACCCTCTTCATGGAGAAGAGGTTTAATACAGCAGAGAGAGAGAGAGAGAGAGAGAGAGAGAGAGAGAGAGAGAGAGAGAGAGCTATGAGAAGACAGGACCCAGCCACCCAGCCACCCAGCCTAATCTTCTTCAACAATATTTTTGCTTTTGAAAACTGTTTGAGAATTTCATGCATGAATACGATGTGTCTCTGACCATTCCACCTCCATCTCCTCTCCTCCAATTTCTCTCATATCTCCCCATCTCTTCTTCTTTCCCAAACCCATATGTTTTTTTTTTTTTTTTAAGCATAGTGAATCCACGTAGTGCTGCCAAAATTCCACGGATGTAGGACCATCTGCTGCAGCTGGGAGACCTATCTGGGGCCACATCCCTGGAGAAACTGACTCTCCTCACAGCAGCCAACAATTAGCAATAGTTTCTTAGCTAGGGAAAGGACTTGCTGGCCCCTCCTTTATCCGTACTGGGAGTTCCGGCCTTATCTTTCACAGGTCGTGTGCCTGCAGTCACAGCCACTGTGAGTTCATGTGTCCGACTGCCCTGACATAGCTGTAAGACACTGCTTCACTGACGTCATTCACCACCTCTGACCCTCAGTCTTTCAATCTTTCACACTATCCCTGAGCCAGGATTTCTGCTTTTAACATACTCCAGGTTAACCTAAACTTACTTCAAGGTGATAACTCTTCACATGGCTAGTTGAATTTTTGATATTTTCATCTGCTACCACTTATACTTTAGGAAACTAGCAACATTCCCTTAACTGTACAAAAAGAAACTGAGTTTGAAGAACTTGGCGGATATGAAGCAGATTAGACTCCCTCTCTGGATTCCATTGGTCAGTTCATCATGCCGATCTCCCGGTAGAAGAAACTCATCAAGGGTTAGTTGATGTTAAGATAGGTCAGAGCCCATAAATACCTTCCATGATTGTGTTCTGATACATGAAAAATATTTGAAAGCCGTTTTTAAAAAGATAAAATTAGCTATGCACTCCTTTCAGACTCCAGGACGAGGGTGATAGAAAATAAGCATTGAAAGTGAGAGCGCTGTGTGAATAGCAGCAGATTCAGAGACCGTAGAAGAAGTGATGTTTAAAACTACCAGCTATGTCACTCCTCCGTATCTGCCTGGAGGACTCTGGGTCAATATTCCGTAAGAGTTACCTATGTGTATTGTCACACTATCCATTACAGGCAAGTTACAGAACCAGCAGTGTACATCAACAGATGGACAGAAAATGTGGCCTACATACCTAGCAGAGATTTGTTCAGCCATAAGGAAGAACAAAATTATGTCAGTTACAAGAAATGGATACAATGAAGTTCATCATATTAAGCAAAATACATCAGACACAGATAGACAAATAGCATGTTTTCTGTCATTTACAGATCCTATACTTTGTAAAAAAAATCACTTTTTATAGATCTGACATGAAAACAAAACCTAAGTCTGTCTAGGGAAATGAGTAGAGATAGAATGGAGCGTGAGAGAAGAAGAGAAGACGGAGTGAGCACAGTCCAGGTGCATGATAGACTTCACGGAACCTGCCGCCATGCACAGTGAATAGGCTCCGATTTTTAAAAGCCCCCAAACTCACTGCAAACTCAGCACATTCCAGTCTTTCCCTCAAGGGGTATATCACAAATGACATATTTTCCTTTATGTTAGCTAAATAAAGAATCCATTGATTCCCACTGAACACAGTGAGTACATTTTTCTTCATCAATATCTCATGCCCTGATGACCTGATCTAAGCTTCTTCCTAAATTCTACCCTTCCCCAGCATGTTGGGCATCATCGGCTTGAGTTTCATCATAACAAGACTCTTCTTGGCTCAACTTTCTGAGCTTTCTCCTGGATGGAGAAGTCCAGAGCTAGCTTTACCCCTTTTTCCCCCCTCACTAGAGATACCAAGACGAATGCTAGAAACCTGGTAAGGTTGTAAAATGAAAGCCAATTGGAATATTTATTGTGAAGATAAGCCAATTCATTTTGAAGAACACAATCTAAGAATAACTTATTAGAAGAGAAGAGAGATGGGGGTGAGGTCTGCTTTCCCCACAGCATTGAAATGGAAGGGACAGGCAGAATAAAAGTCTTACTAGAAGAAAGAAAAGATACAAAGAGTTCTCTAAGTCAAATGAGGAGACAGCAATGTCTCCAGAGGAGAAAATTTTATGAAAAAGACAGTATCGAATAATATCAAGGACCATTAATTTTTTAAAGCTAGATTCTTTGGATCTAACAGTGATGAAACCATTGATGACCTTACAAAGAGGAGTTCCCCGAGAGCGCACTAAGGTGATGGGTTAGGGATGTATTGTCACCTGGTAACAAAGGCTAAATCCCCACTTCTAGTTTTTAATTTCCTGTTATCTTACAGGTGGGCACAAAGCCCATCTCCCAGCTGTGAGCTATTTGAAGCAATCCAGGGACTATTTTTCTACAGTAGAGGCCCAGTCCAGGGTCAGCAGAGAGGAGCACTGTCCCCAAAAGAAGGACACATTTAACAACTCTGAAGTCAGCAAGTTCAGTCTTAGTCTCAGTTCAACTCTAATAAAAACTTAATTTTTTTCTTTTTACCAACTACCACTGTCTCCCCGATCTTTCCTCATATGCCTAATGAAAGAGTTAGATAATTTACCTCCAGACCTCTTTCCACTTTAAACACTGATGTGCTTAGTAGGGGTTGACCACGGCCTGGGTGGCTAAGTGATCAGATTTCCTACAAGGTGATGTGGTTACCAGCATGGGCTTTGAACCCTACCTCTGCCTCTTGTCACTGTGGAAACCAATGACAATCCATTTAGTAGCTGTGTGTTTAATGGGATACAGCTTCTGTGACTTACGACTCAATGAGGTTGTTGCATATACATCCCTTAACATGAATGACACTTGGAACACAGTCAATACAGCTTTAATATGAAATGTTTTTCTTCACACCCTTTACTTCTTTGTCCCTCCATGTTCTACACACACACAGACACACACACACACACACACACACACACATATTTAAAGGAACCTCTAACTAGTTCAGTCTCTCCCTTCTCAAAACACTGGCTGAAGATGGGATCATCCCACAGTGCCTGCCCTAGCAGAACAACTCATGTGGGACTGTCTCTCAGGCACTTCACCTACACCAGTGACAGTGGCCATAGAACAGCAAGCTAGGGCCCGGGGCTTTCCCCAGTAGACCAACAAAGCACACAAAAATCTATCAGAAAATTTCACCCCAGTGTGCAGTTAAGACATGGGACACTATCGCCAATATACTCCCTCGGAGATCTCGGGAAGAAGCGCTTTGGCACAACTTAAGTTTGAAAGAGTCAGAGTGGTGCAGGAGAATTATCTATATTCTGTCAATCATGTATTTCAATAAAGTGCTGATTGGCCAGGCAGGAAGTATAGGCGGGTCAACCAGACAGGAAGTAGAGGCAGGGCAATGAGAACAGGAGAGGGCTAGGATGGAGGAAGCCCATTCCTCCATTCCTGCCCAGGCCACCAAGATGCAAGATGTAACCTGCCCAGCTGTGAAAGGTACTGAGTCATGTGGCTAACATAGATTAAAAATAATGGGCTAACATAAGTTATAAGAGCTAATAAGTAGCCTGAGCTAATGGGCTAATCAGTCTTATAACTTATGGAGATCTCTGTGTGATTTTCCTTGGGGCTTGCCAGCTGTGGGGTACCAGACAGGACAGAAACCCCAACAAGCCAGCCCCTCATGTTACATCAGAGGGGAGTTCTTAGCTTTGCACACAGAGTGGATGCCACAGAAGCCCAGCCTCCATCACTCCCTGTGCTAACAAAGTCAGGTTCACATCGTTTTTTTAAGCAACTGGAGAAACAGAAAAGATGTGCTTTCGCTGTGCAGCTAAATATCATTGGAACCTGTCATCCCAAAAGAGCTAATGCAGGTCGTTTGGAGGAGATAAGAATCCAGCCACGGTTCTGGTCTGTGAAAAGTGTGAGGAGAAAGAAATACTAAAAGTGTTGCAAGGAGGGAAAAGCAGTTGCTAGTATTTCTTCTGAATAGCGTGAGAAATGTATGTTTCCCATTTTTCAACACAAAGGAGCTAGCATATGACAATACCTCAGCATGACCTGGCAGGTATATTTACATCGTATGCATGATAAATAGAGCCTCATCCAGGCTGAGTGTCCAGACCACAGTCCTGCACCAAATCCATGGACTAGAGCTTTCTGAGGGAGACAAAAAAAATAGCAAATGTTATACCCGTGGTGTTATCAGAACCTGAAGGAGGCTAGGTCAGCCCAAGTGCTCCAGCACAGAGAAGTATCAGAGAGTCTGAAGTCCAAGCAGCCAGGACACCAGTGGCAGTTGAGAAAGAAGGAGCTGTGTGTTGGGCTCCAGTATGGAATTCCACATTTTGGCCCTATTGACAAGACTATGCCGTAGAAGGGAGATAAGAAAGCTTGTTAGGATCCAGGCCAGGAAGTAGGTCATCCTTCCATCAACAAAAAATATAATCCACAGTAGGTGATTCTCAAGCACAAGTTTAAAGAAGAAGTCAGAGAGATCTGAAATCTGCTTTACCAAGCTTCGGGTAGACATCAACTGCTTCTGAAGAGGAAGGCTGGGTTCATTTAACTAATGATCAATGTTTAGTCTCAAGTCACATAGCTCAGACTGCCTCGGAAGTTAACTGGTGGCATCTCTGTGAAAGATGTAGCCCAAAGGAGCTGAGAAATCTTTCTTAGACCCTAAGTTCTTTTCAGGTGTGTGAAGAACCCAACTTAATACATGGTAGGGGAGCCACTGTCTACAGAAAAACTCTTAGGAATGCCCCTTCCTCCCCAACAGTATTAATCTACTGCCCTCTCTCACCTGATTGTGAAGTTCACAGAGAAGCCAAGGTTCATTAAACAGCGTGTAAATCAATGAAGACTAGAGTCCTGGGAAAACTCTCTGAGCTAAGCTTGGCTGACAAGGCCATAAAACAGCCCAGATTCCTCCGACTCAATAACAGGGTTTGTTTGGTCAGCTGTTCCTCAAGCATCTACATTCCAAATTCACGGACGGATAACTTCAGAGCCATCTGAATGCCAAGTGCATTCTTTGCAGAGCAAAGAGAAAGTCAGCAAGAGGGGGGGGTCACAAAGTGGGAAGTTGGGATTCCAGTCATGAAGTGCACTCAAATCTGTGGATGATCAAAATGGCCATCTCTCAGACTTTAAAGTTTACGGTTTAAAAAAAATGTATATGGTGTCTAAATGGCAGTAATTATACCATAAGATATATTTATACCCCTATTATCTGCAAACCTGGCTCAGTAGCAACAATGTGAGTGTTAGCTAAGAGGATGACATCTCAAGGCCAGGATCAGTGCATCCTTTACTGTATTTCAGAACTGTGCAAAGTAGAAGCCATTGCTGCTTTCTGCTTCATTTACATAGGAAGAAGCTAAAGCTAAGAGTTAGTTAACTCACCTAAGGTCATATATGCCAGGTGAAAGACAGGAAGAGATATGATTCCAAATAGTCTGTTCAAAAATTCAAAACTGATCTATTCACCTTGTCAAGGCAAAGGTCACACTTGGCAAAGATTTCCAGGCAAGGAGGACTCTACAGAAGCCATTGCCATGGTAAAGAAAAGGCTGAACTTGGGGCTCAACTCCACCCCAAAGAAAACAAGAGAGATTTATTCATATGTGAGTTGGATTTTGCTTTCCATTCTATTTAAAGATCCATACACACACATGTTTCAGCCTTTTAAAAAATTGAGATAGGAAGGCTCATAGGCTGAACTTTCTCCTATCTTCCTGAGTTGGATAGTTTTATAACTTGAAACAAGGAATCATGGGTAAGCCAGGCTCCTGACCCCCCAGGAAGATGAGAAGATGTGATATCACCTTCACTGATGTTTAAATTTCAAAGAATGGCTCCCAGAGAAAGATATTCTTGGGTTGCAAAACTCTCCTTACGAAGATTTTTACAGATTCTCAAGGCAAACAGATAGGGAAAAAAATAACAATTACTGCAAGATGTTTGCAGAAAGCAGGCTTAAAATAGATATGAGGAGTCTAAAGTCAGTCCAGGCGAGAGGAAAGTAAGTGGAAGCCACCTAGTGAGTCTGTTAGAGCATTCTTCATCTGGGATAACACTGTGGCCCAGCGGGCATTTGGTAATGTGTGGCAAAGGCAGGTGCTCTCTGCAGCTATAGGCAGCACAAGCCAAAGCTTCCCATGGCTCAGAGAAAAATCCACCCTAACCATGCTTTCTACACCCCAACGGGCAGGGAAACACTACTCTTGGTTGATTTTGGAGTCTGTAGTAGGGAGCTTGGACTGAACAGGACCAGGGAGTCCGGCTGGGGATGAGGCAGCCCTGGCAGCTATTTTCTGGACTGAAAATTCCAATTGGAAAAGACCAAGGCTGACAGAGGATCACTGGTAACCAGAGGGGTGGGTCAGCAAGAGGATGTCACACAAGAGCAGTTCACTTCCTCTTCCCTGACGAGACTCCTCACATGGGGCTCTCCATGATGTAGAAATATGTTCTTCCTTCCTTCTCTCCCTACTCCTCTTGTTCCTCTTTCTCTCCTTTCTCTTTTACCCTCCTTTCTCACCTCTCATCACTAAAGCCCTCACAAAGGTTGTCTAAGTCAGCATGGATCCAAATTCTGCATCACATTCTTCTGGTCTCTTGCCTCTTTGAAATACTTGCTTCCCATAGATTCCAGGGCTTACGCTCTCATACTTTTCTTCTTGTTCATTAGCCACCAAGTCAGTCTCTGCTGCATCCTCTTTCTCCCTTGCCTGGCAAATGTTGAAGTGTCTTCTCAGTCCACACATTCTTCTATAGAATCCTATCCCATCTAATGTCTAATGGCTCAAAATAGGATTTAAACACATTGACCTAAATTTAAATCTTCAGACCTTGCTTTTCTCAGGAACTTTGGATCCACTTAACTACCTGGCATCTCTATGTAGATTTCTAGCAGGCATCTCAGAATGAACATGGTAATAAAGGATCTTGATATCTACACCAAGCCTCTGCCTCCACTAGCCTCCCTTGTCTCAGTAAATAGCATCACCATGCACACCTTTTAACCACAATTCCCTTCTTTCCTTTCCTTCTTCTCTTTCCCTCATCACTCACCATCCAATAGTATCTCAGGGACTGTTCCTCTAGACTGCCACCCATGCATCTACTGCCATCTGTTGCCACAAGTCACCACCCTCCTCAAAACCACAGCCGAGTTTCTCTTGGATGACAGCAGGAAAGGCCTGACCTCTCTCCACAGACTTGGTACTTTTCTTGAACATGTTTGCTAGAAAGCTCGATCTTGCATATAGCATCCCATTGCGTCCCAAACGTCGGTCAAGCTGACTTGTTCTTGTCCTTCTTTAAGCCTCTGTCAGTTCCTTACAGAAATGTCCTCTGAGCACACCATCTGAGGCAGCCAATCATTGCCATGTCCAGTTCTTCTTAGGGTTTGCCATGCATGCCTTTTTGTGTCCCTTTATTAGAAAGTAGGTTGTATAACACCAGGGTCCTGCTCATCACTGGGTAGTGGTGTCCCAAAATATAAATATTTATGGAGTTGACAGCTGAATGAGGACATACACAAACCATATGGTTTTCTATATATCTCTGAATTAATATCCATATTTAAAGCTAAGACATCCCATTTCCCAAATAGTTTTCCACATAATCTTTCTCTAAAATTCTTTTCTTAAAGACGGTTGTTATTTACCTTGTTTGGAAATACCATTTCCACTAAGTATCACAAACTGAAAGCAAGCACGACAGAGGTCAAAATAAATAAATAAATAAATCTGCAGAGAAAGTCAAAATATTATGAAAGACACCATTTCCCCTCAGCTTAGACCTTACAGTTTTCAATCTTTCTAGTATCAAATTGAGGTCTTGCCTGTTTGGCATTAGCTGAGCTATTGGCTGAGACCGCAGGGCAAACATTTCGCCCCAGTTCTGGGTAACTGGCCTCAGGCTTGCTTGTTCATAAAAAGGGGTTGAAAATTGACGTCTTGACTAGAAATCAGTACTGACAGCAACATTGCTAAAGAAAATCTGACCGATAGTAATAACTATATAAAGTCAATAAATTGTGTGCAAAACAAATATACAAATCGGTGGCAAATTTTCCTCCGTGGGATGGCTGATGTCTCAGTCTGTCACAGCAGCACCCTTACTCCACTCTTGGCCACACCACCTTTGGCCAAACTCTACCTGGCTATGTTCATCCCTATAGAATTTCCCAGCCTCAGAGGCTACAGCCAGCAGTAACTCTGCTCAACCAATAGTCACCCTGCTCATTTTCTACCTTTTTGCTCTTCAATGATCAAAATTCATTAACTTTTGCAATTTCAGCTGTCTACTTTACAGAATTTTAACAAATCATGCAAATTATGATAGCTACAAGGCTTACTCAAAAAAAAACTGTGTTCCTAACATCATCAAACTGATAGTTTTCTTTGACTCTCTTCCAAGCCTCAACCACAAGGCTGTTTTCATGAGGCTGAGCTATTTATTTCTAGGGCAGAAGCTGTGTGAAAAGATATTGTTGGAGAAATATTTCAAGCCTACTGCTAAGAATCAATGTATGGCTCAGCCTCTGCGTGAAGTAATTTTTGGGCAACAAGAGCCATACTTCAGGGACTCTGGGTTTCTGGGATTCTCTTCAAATTCCTCATGGCTTTTAAGATAGTCTGACCCAGAGAAAGCATCTTAAAATACAGAAACCAGTTTTGTAATCAATACCAGGGAGAAAAGGCACTTTCAGTGAGTTTATCAAACAATTTATGATATGCATTTTTTTAGTTCTTCCAATAAAGACTCAACCAAACTTTATAAGGATAACTGTCTGTGGTGATTTGAATGAAAATGCCCCACATAGGTTCATAAGGAGTAGCCTTATTTTAAAGGATTGTGACATGTGACCTTGTAGGAGGAAGTGTGTCACTAGGATTTGGAAAAACAGAGTGGGCCTTGAGGTTTTAGAAGCTCAAGTCAGGCCAGTGTTTCTGTCTCTCTCTCTCTCTCTCTCTCTCTCTCTCTCTCTCTCTCTCTCTCTCTCTCTCTCTCTCTCTCTTCTTCCTGCCTGCCAATCTAGACATAAAATCCTCAGTCCTCAGCTACTTCTCCAGCACCATGTCCACCTGAATGTCACCATGTTTCCTACCATGTCAATAATGAAATGGACTAAATCACTGAACTATAAGCCAACCCCAATTAAATGTTTTCTTTTATAAGAATCGCCATGGTCATGGTGTCTCTTCACAGAAATAGAAATAGAACTAAGACACTGTCTTATAGGAGAAGATGTTTTTAATTATACTAGTAACAGATACCGAATTAATACATACACACAGCCCACAGTTCCTTCCTAGTACAGCAAAAAAAGAGATCTAGGGATACTCTTTTTACTAGTTTTACCTTCTGGTTGGCAGAATAGTTTCCTAGCACAAGCTCCTCTCTTCTCTCTCCTGTAATGAGCCTCATGTTCAAGGTCCCTCTTGTGAAGGAAGTTTGGTTGTTCATCCATTTAATGGTCCTTTCTTCACATACCTCTCTGGCTTGATTTTCACTTATTTTTTCCTTTATATTTTAATTATGCTAAAGTATCTTCTCTGTCTATTACCATGTGAGTATGTTTCATGTGTAGCCTTCTAATCCCACCGTGTGTGTGTGTGATATGCATGTAGGTATTTTTCAAGCATCTGTCTATATTTCTGAAAACTGACAGCCTTGGCTTTGTGTGCCATACCTCACATGCTGAATGCGCTATAAACTCCACTCGACTTCTTACTTTCCCACTCAGCCTTATGGTTTTATGATCTACTTATGCAATTCTATGAATACCAAATGCATCATGATCCATTATGTGTGCAGACCTCATGTGTCTTGGTCTATCCAATAATGATGACTACCTTGATCCCCCCCCCACTCTCCTACCTTAAGGAATCCTTATCTGTATAAGTCTATGTATGCTTTCTGTCACCTAAGTGAGACTTTTGTGTGTTACTTTGCTAGTTAAACATCATCCACTGTCTTCTTGACATTGTGCTTGTTGCTCATACTGGTCCCTAATTTCCATCTCTTGCCCTATGGTGTTTTTCAAGTGGTTTGTTTCTTCTCTGGACAGGATTCATGAGCCTTCTTGTTCCTAATAAACAATAAGGCATTTTTGCTTTTAGTCTAAATGTGTCTCTTAGATATAATATTGTAGAACCTCTTGAGAAATCAAATTTGGAAATGTCTGTCTAACTGATTATTAGGGTTATTTTTGCCCTTATACTTTTTTATGCACTGTTTCTTTGCTTATCCCCTACTCCAACCCACTCTCCGTAGATAAGAAGACCATAACACTATCAGTCCAGAAGCTGGACACTCTAATTTCATTTCTCTGGCAGCCACTCCTACCATACTAGCACCTATACTGTTTGTTTTGTTGTGTTGCATTTCGTGATGTGGTTTCACTCTATAGATCAGGCTGGGATTAAACCCTAAAATGGCCAGAAGAAAGTCTGAACTTCTAGTTCAATGGGATGTTTGTTGTGGCTTCTGGTGGGAGTGCTTCCCGCTCCGGAACCCAAACTTCTAGGCCAGCAGAACTAAAGGTCATGAGAACACGAAGCAAAGCTTGTCCTAGTGCTTTGCTAGAGATGGCAGTGAGTGGAACTAGATTCCCTTTCCCACCCCTTGATTCCTGGACCTGTGGATCCTGGCTGTGGGGGAATTGGGTCATACATCAGCCACCAATTCAAGACATGCCCTGCCTTCTGGAGACCCCTACCCTAGCCCTCCAAGCTGCTACCACCTAATTGGTGCTATAACTGTGTCTTCAAGAGACCATTCTATTTTCTGCTCCAGGATGGTAGAGAACATGGTAAAACCGGTGTATTCCATGATCATGAGCCCACTGTCACACTTCCCTGGCTACAAAGTGAGTTCCTCCGTCAGAAGCCATGCTGTGGGATACTGTGAATGACGGGACAAGGCATTCTGTAAGCCCACGGGTGGTGGCTTTGGCGGCAGCATCTTCAAGCTTGCATCATTGCTTTTCTGTTGGTCCGTAGTTCAGATGCCCACTATTTAATGTCTATTCCTCTGCTCCTTCATTGGTTTTGCCTCTGAGAATACAGACGGAGTTGAGTGTGGCTACCCCATCTTGGTGCTTGCTGTTTGTTCTTGAAGATTTTGTCACTTTTCCTTGTGAGCCTAGGTCAATGCCCTTGGGATAACCTTACCAAATGCTTCTACCACTGTCCACCTCAGGAGAAAGATCAGGATTTCAGGATCCAAAGCTGTCCCTCCCAAATGATGGATGGGGGTACAAAGAAAGCCCCTGCCTCGGGACAGGGAACTCCTGATGTTCCTGTCCTCCACCAGCCTTTCTACACCGGTGTCGCACCATCCCCTACATCAAAGTCTTTTCTACTCAGGCAAGGGACAGCCTCCTTCTGGTACATACAGCCTTTTCTTAAACCACTTAGTGTGTCTGCACAGGCTAACTCTGCCCTCTCACTGCCTGCCTCCTCATCCCATAGGAAGCACCTCATTATGACATCAAAGAGCCAGAATCCAAAGACAACCAAATCCAATAGTTTTCCGCTGGTGTTTCGCTTTCCTCGACATCTCCTATAAGTTAATATTTTATAACTTCACCCTCCTTGAAATCCAGGCCTTAAAACATTCTGTTCTCTCAGCTTTTCTGTTAAGCCTTCATTCTCATCTTAATCCCTAAGCCTCTAGCCTTTAGCCTCCGCTCTCTGAGCTACGGAGAGCCCAGGTGTCCAGCAGGACCAGCTATCAAAGCAGTGATGATTCCTCTCAACTCGCTCAGTCCTGCCTTGGCCTGGACTCATTCCTGGGAAGAAGTGTGTGAAGTTTGGGTGTGGGGTGAAAAAACAGCCTGGCGCCACCAACTTGAACAGCGCAAAGGATTCTTCACCCTGGAGCGAGAGAGACTATGTGTTATCATTCGAAACAAGTCCTTCTAAAGATGGGAAATAAAAAGGGAGAGAGACAGACAGAAGGAAAGACACGAGAAATATTAAGATCAGAAATAATATCTGTTGTGTGTCAAACATGAGAGCCCACCAGCTTGTCACAACATGGACAAGAACATACAGCTATTTGCAAATGAAATATTTATAGTTCTCAGCGGTTTAAGTTCCAGCTTGCATTGAAATTTACTGAAATATCTGTCGCAAATCCAGAATGTGGATCTCAGTAGGAAGATCCTGTCCCCTCTCCTATCCCCAAGTGCATGACAGACTCAGAGAAGTGGGATTTGCTGCATAATGTGGAGCAATGACCTCTAAACTTGATGCTGTACTTCTGAATACAGAAAGATAAATTGCACTCGGTGGCCAAAGGACCAATCCATTCTGCGATAGTAGCGTTCAGCTGTTAATTTAGGAAAATCGAGAGGTCAGTGGTGACGTCAACAAAATATCCCTTTGCTTGACCTAGAGATGGACTCTAACATCCTCATTTCTAGCTCTGAGTTTAGACGATCACATTTCCACTGTCAATTTCAACTGTCCCTGTGGCTTTGCAGACAGCGGTCTGGCGGGTGGGTCTCTGGTACTAACTGCATTGTCAGCATTCTCCATACCTAAGCAAAGCAGTGCCCAGAACCATGTCAGAAGTAGGGGACGAAAGAGCCTTGTGTGCCCCAAGTCCCCAAGTGCAGACAGAAGCAGCAGTGTGGGCAGAGTGTGGATTTCCCGGCTGTGAGTCTAGCGATAGGTGACAATGGATGGGTGAACTCTCTTGGCCTCCATTTCCCCGTCCATAAAGCAAGGATCACAATACAATATATCTCTGTGAACTGAAACACGTGAAGTTGGCGTAGTCTGGCACGGCCACTATTAGCCTTGCATCATCTGGGATGGTCAGTATTTCCTCATAGTCCTGTGTCCAGGATCTCTAAGTTCCATCTTCATTGCAGAACAGGACATGCGTAGACACATCTGATCACTTGCTGCTGCTAGAAAGCTCACACGCCTTCAGTATTTTAGATTTTGTCCTCCTCGTTTTGCAGTCTGGAGTCACATATTCTGAGCATCTCTCGTTCTGAGGACATAAGAAAATCCATACAGCGGTGGTGAAGCTCTGAATGGGCACTCATGACTGGTATCTGGAAAAGCGACTCTTCACAGATTAGCCCCTGGGGTGTAAAAGCTTTCTCCATGCATTGCTGTCCATGGCTAGCTGGCAAAGGCATCATCAATCAACACTTGTCAATCATACGGCGCTGTGCTGAAGAGAGAGACCAGTTCCCTCTACCACTGATGGCTATATCCCTGTTCTGGGGTTCTGGGATAATGAGATCACTGGGGTTTTATTTCTCACACCTGCTTTGGCATCATAATTTGTGATTGGTGATGGTGGTGGTGGTTGCTGGTGGTGGTGATAGTTGGTGGTGGTGGTGGTAATTGGTGGTGGTAGGGGACAAGGTGATCCAAACAGAAGACATGATGGTAGCATATAGAGCAGGAGAAGTGGTAGGTACAGCATCTGCAGCTCTGAGTGGCTTATCCAAGTACACAGCTACTTTTGCCTCTTAGCTGCCAACACCTAGGACAGCTGTGGCTGCCACACAGAGGAGCCAAGATCAGAGTAGGCCATCTAGACATAGCAGTCCTGTATAACATTCCAATAGCACATTAAAGGCCCTCTGCCTTTAAGTCCTGTGATCCAGGTCTAGTCCTCCAAGGTGAGATAACACCTAGCCGAAGCCTGGACTTTCCACAAAATGGTACTGTTTGAAGGTTTGAAGGCTCCAAGGTCATGCCCTCAGGTAGGCTGGATCAGGAGCTCAATGGTAACCCTTTGCTAGTCGTCTTTCTGCTAAAGCTTCCAGAACAGAACACCACAGATGGGGTGACTGGGCCTACAGATATTTATTTTCTCACCGTTCTAGAGACTGGAAACCCCAAGATGAAGGTATCAGTGAGACTCTTTCCTTCTAAGGCCTCTCCTTGGCTTTGATACCCCCATCTTCTTGATGGTTCCTCATGGGGCCCTTC
Source organism: Myodes glareolus (assembly GCF_982192425.1). Lineage (NCBI taxonomy): Eukaryota > Metazoa > Chordata > Mammalia > Rodentia > Cricetidae > Myodes > Myodes glareolus. The sequence continues at coordinate 44,557,066 of NC_142050.1, forward strand.
TTCTGCATGAGTCCACCATCCCCAGGGGTTCTTCCTCTTCTGTAAGGACGCCAATTACATTCAGTTATGTTCTCATCCTTCTGGCCTTGTCTGGCCTTCTTTAGAGGCCCTAGATAGTCTATATGCAGCCAAATCCATATTGGGGTCTAAGGCTTCAAAAGCTTGACTAAAGAATGTAAGTAATATAGTTCAGATCCTCTGGCTTCAAATCTGTGTCTACTCATCAAGTCTATGATTTCACTCTATGATGCTGTGGGATTCTGATTATACTCTACCCTAGTGGCAATGATGATATCTGCCATTAGCTGGGCTTCAACATGAAGTACCGGAGTCTATCAACCAGAATTAACATGTGCCTTCAGGGTACATATTGTTGTACTGACATTGCATGTAAAAGGACTAAGGCCTAAGGAGAACTTGGGAAGACTACACAGCCAAGGAGATGCAAAAGCAGTGTATTCATGTTTCCTCATTCTTGTTTACTGACCTGCCCACCCATGTCAAACAGTGCCCAGCATCAGCATGGTAGGTGTCTATTTGTGATTCCAGCAGCACTAACCTGTAGGCAAAAACAGTGTCTGGGGGCTGGAGAAATGGCTCGGAGCTTAAGAGCACATGTTGCTCTTGCAGAGGACCTGAGGTTAAGTTCCCAACACCCACATGGTGGCTCATGATCATCTGTCTTTTAGTTCCCTGGGGTCCGACATCCCCATCACTGAGCACTGCACACACATGGTACACATATGCACATGCAGGCAAAATACTTATACACATTCTTTTAAAAATCTTCTGTAAAGTAATCTTAAAAGAAGAATATCCCTGTACATCATTTTAGAACCACTTTTCCTAGGGCTTTACTTACAGAACCTATGAAATGATCCAGGTTTCACTCCCCCGAGCATCCTGTACTGCCCTGGGAATTTCTTCCTTCGCCTTCCCTCCTGCCCTGCACCTTGCAGGGGAACACCCCATCACCCCTTTATCATGGGGACATGTTTATCTATTCTGTTCCTGTCCCTTCTTGGTGCACTCCATCTTAACTGCCCTACTTAAGACTGATCCTGCGCCAACTCCAGACCCCACTTAACACTGCTTGGCTGTTTTTCTCACAGTGGGCACCACCTTCTAACACGGGATGTACATATTGAGTCTCCCATTAAGTTTCTCCATGCTGCAAGAGCAGAGACTTTTTCACAGTAGTGAAATAAACACATTTAAAAATTAAAAAAAAAAACACTTCTAAAAGGAATCAGGTTCAAGTGTGCAACCTTTGGCGTGATTTCTTTCTATGGTTAATAAGTGGCCAATCTGATCAGACGAAAGCGCTCTGGGGGTCAGCCTTACCACTTTAGATACTGTTGAACTCTGGATTTGAGGACAATGTGTTTCTCCTAATTCCTCTCAATCTTTATTTCCAACCATTATTTTTAAATGGAACACCTGATTATTTTGCCCAAATGTTCTGTGCACTTGATGGTTGTATTATTCATTATAGGTAGTTACAACACTTTCATAATTAATCTTTAATTGCAATACTTGCATATCATTTCGGATGAAAAATGATATACAAATTAAACCCACATCTCACCTTGGATAATTATCACAGGTCTGACTAATGTGCATGAAGGCCTGGCATGGCAGGGGGCTCTTCTCAATGACAATGTGTTGATTTGCTAATTAAACAAAGGTTCAGTAGCGTTTTTCCTTGAAGACCTATAATTTAAACTTGTGACATTTGCCACCAAGAAAGGTTTCTCCAAAGCAGTAAATTGAACTCAACTTCTACTGGTTCTGGTGCATTAACATCTTTTGCATAATATATAATGACCATGCTCAGGATAAAGGATTTTTCTCGGCGTCAAGTAGATCAGCAAATGCACTTTCCAGCTCAGTGAGTCACTTAAATGAATCAGGACGCCACCTCGGAAGGGAAAGAGCTCAACTTCAGTGCACAGGGAAATGGCTCTTCACTCGCCTGCTTTATAAACTAAGAAGAAATTTTTTTTTAACGTAGTCCAATGGGTGACTAAATGTAAATTACACCATACTTACATAGTGTTACTATACAGCTTGAGATATGGCTTAGAGTGTGTGCCTGGCACACACAAAGTCCTGGCTCAATCCATAGTGCTGTGCACAGAAAAAAGAAGTGGGGGCAGAAGGAGGGGCAGGAACAGTGAAGGAAGGGCAGAGGAAAAAAGGAGGGGTTAAAATCTTAAGAGAAAAAATTTCAGGGTGTTATATATAGTCCTATATATAATATCTATATAATAAATATATAATTATAAATAATATATTATTAAATGATTATATTAGTTTACATCTCCAAAAGTCATTACAAATCTAATACCAAAAGCAGAAATCATACAACTAAGTAGGTCAGTGTGACTTCACAATCACTCAAAACTTTCATAGGGGAAAAAGTACCATCTACAACTTAAAAAATACAAACTAAAGGGCATGATTACAGAATTTATCAGCATAGTTTTAAAACTCAAAATATTATCACCAGCCAATAAAAACATATCATCACCTCCAAAATAGAAATGTGAATCAGCAATTTAAAAATAAGAAAAGAAAAATACAACATAATTCATTACAATAATCAAAGCAATGAATTTTCTCCCATTTAATCAAACTGAAGTAAACACAATAGGATACATCACCATATCAGGATTATATAAAGCAAATATCATTCCATTTTGATAAAATGTAAATTGGTTCATTGTTCTTAAAGGCCTTTAAAATATATCAGTAATAAAGCACTTGATACACAAACATCAGGACCTGGGTTTGGAATCCCAACACCAATGGAAAAAAGCTAAACTTGGAAGCATGCACCTATAATCCCAAAGTGAAAAGTTGGAGACGGGAGGATTCATGGGCTCATTGGCCAGCCAGTTTATCCAACTAGTGAACTCCAGTACGGTTAGAGACATTGACTCAAACAAAAAGGTAGAGAGCAATTGAGAAAGAGACTTCTGGCCTCTATACATGCACTGGCACCTGCACACATATAAATACACACACACACACACACAGAGAGAGAGAGAGAGAGAGAGAGAGAGAGAGAGAGAGAGAGAGAACAGCACAATTGACAAACTGAAGAAGTGTGCTGAGATGTTCTGAGATATTGACAAAGTTCATACTATTATACTATCACAGAAAGTTAAAATTACAAAATTCCATTAGCAATGGAATGGCAAAAAGGAGTGACAGCATGATTATAAAGGATGTTTTATGAAATAATGAGCAAGATGTTCTGGCTATGCTGCATTGCTTGGAAAATATGTCATGATACTTGAAGCATAGCAAGCAAATTCGAGGACAATGCCGGTTATGTTCCCATTTCCTGATGCGGTTCCTGTTTTTTATGTCTATGTATGTTCACAAACAAACGTAGTGACTAGGGAGCTGGTCCAGTAGTGAAGACCGCTGGCTGCTCTTCCGGAGGATCCAATCCCCAGCATCTACATGGTGCCTCAGAACTGTCTGTAACTCCCAGTCCAGGTTTCTGGTGCTTTCTTCTGGCATCTATGGGCACTGCACTCAGATGCTGCACAGACATATATGCCAGCAAAACACCTATACACACAAAATGAAAGTGAAGGCTGAATATTCTTAAGTAGACAAGGTTTTCCACTAAAAATAAAGGCAGTAATGTCTGACTGGTAACATGTTTCAATTATGCATCTTGCTTATCAGTGTATATATATATGGTTTACACAACCCAGAACTATTCCCATGGTAACTAGGCAAAAAGGAGGGGGAATATCTAAAAACAGCCTTTCTAAAATTTTTAGCATAGTTTTGATAGGGTTTAATTGTCTTAATTGACTGGTGGTAAAAATTCAAATAGCTATACACTTATGTAATAAAAGGCCCTTTGGAAAATCTCTCACTGCAAGAACAAAAACCAGAGCAGCAAAAGCGGTCCAAGCCAAATTGAAATCCTAACACACAAAGGGTGACGGGGGGCGGTTGAATCGCTTCCAAATGAGGCAGAGGCTCTCATTCTCTCCAGCACAGAGGTGTGAAGCTGCACGGCCCAGCAGATGGCAGGATGGCAAGTCCTTCAAAGCGGCGTGTTTAATAACTTCATTTGCTATTTGCTAGCCATAGCTTTGATCCGGAAGGACACTGGACTCTCTTCAATTAATCCTCTAGTCAAATATTTTATAAAAACAAGATGCTACTTTAGAGAAAGGTTGTTCAAATCAATACATGTCCCGCGGAAAGTTCTGTAAGCTTGGGCTCAAAAAGGCAGTAGAAGGATTCATTTGCCATTTCCCCGAGAAGGACATGTAGGCATAACCAGACACTGATCCATCCTGTGATCGAGTCTTTGATCAGTCACTAGTCCTTGTTAGTGAGTCTACTGGCTGGTGTGCTTGTGGCCAGGATAACAGGCTGACTGATCCGACTACATCTCCAGCCTAACAACCTTATCCAAACAACAAAGCCCTATTGACCTCTCCATTTGTATGTGTGCATGTTGTAGTGTGTGTGTATTTACATGTGTATATGTGCATGTGTCTGTGCGTGCATGTGGGTGTGTGTACATGCATGTGTGTTTATTGTGTGTGTGCATGTGTGTGTGCCTGAGTTGTGTGTGTATGTGCATGTGTGTGCGTGCCTGTGCGTGCATGTGGGTGTGCATGTGTGCCTGTGTGTGCATTTGTGCATATGTGTGTACATGTGTGTGTGCAGGCACACATGTGCTGATGTGATCTCCTGTGCATGTACCTGTGAAGAACAAAAGTTGACATTTAGTGTCCTCTTATATTTTAGACAGCTCCCTGAACTAGAACTCACATTTAAGATAGACCAGCTGACCGTGACATTCACCTGTCTCCCTCAACACAGCACTGGCTGTAACATATAATGCTGCCATGCCTGACTTTTAGATGAGTGCAGAGGAGCTGAACTAGGGTTCTTATGTACCAAACACTTTACCTGCTGAACCATCTCCCCAGCAGCCCACTTTTTTTTTAATTTACTGAGAGTTTTGTTAAGGAATTGGCTTGAGGGGTTATTAAAACAAGGAAATATAACAGCCTGTTGTGTGGAAGTTAGAGAAACAAGAAAATTGGCAGCATAATTCACTAGAAGCTCCAGAGTCCAGGAATAAGGAGAGACAGTTCTGAGGGCAGAGGAAGCAGATGCTCGGGTTGGAGACAAAATTCAAGCTTCCTCTGTCTTGTCTAACAGATGAGGCTACCGTGCATTGTGGAGGGGACCGTGCACTCAGCCCATGGATTTGAATGTCTGTCTGTTTCAGACCACAGACAGACAGACAGACAGACAGACAGACAGACACACACACACACACACTGTACTGGAGAGTAATGTTTGAGTAGTCAGTGTGACTCCTCTCACACTGTCTTTTTCTTTAGTTCCCATATGAAATGATGGATTTCCTTATGGCGCCTTCATACGTATGTACCATTGTACTTTTCTCAGTCACTCCCTGCCACCCTCCCTCTTCCATTCTCCTCAGGTGTCCTCTTTTCCTTTTCTGTTCTCTGTTTTTACGTCACATTTACACATATATATTTATGTCACACTACATCATGTCATATATGATATATTTTACCATATATAATATTATCGTGTTATATATGTGTTTATACATATATGTAATCGTATTACTGATCGATGAACCCAGAATAGAGATTACTACAACTTTAAAAGCATCCAGATAATTACAGACTCCGTTAAATCGACAGTGCTTCTGTGGGTCCCTCTGTGTACATCAGACCTCTTTAATAGTTTCACGCTTATAAAACTCAGCCCTGCTCTATAACCTGTCCAGAAGTCATAATGAGCACATCATTGCACGCCATATGTCATTTTTAAATTTAACCTTTTAACTATTTCATACATGACAAATTGCTTCTATTCATCTCTTACTCCTCTCTCATTCCCGTTGACCCTCTTTCCACCCCAGCTAGTCTTTCATACACTCTCATGTCTTTTCTTGCCCTGCCGACTTTTATTAGGACCTCAAGAGCTCCCATCCATGCTGGAACACTGAAGGGGTCATTCTCTGCAGATCTTATGCAGGTATCCACAGTTGCTGTGTGCTCATGCCGTATCCTGAGGACAGCATTTCACAGCGTTGCTTTATGTCTTGAAATGGCACTGTGACAAATGCAGGGAAACCCAACCTGGAATGTTAGCCACTGTAGCAAGCCTGATTTCTGTGTAAAGTCATCCGTTCAAACCTCCAGCCACCCCAGTCACCACATCCCGAGTATCTCAATGGAAACTTCAAAGCAAAACATGAGCTAAGACTCACCAAGTACAATGACATTTCAAATGAATTTATGCCTTCTGACTAATTGGCTTACTTAGTTATGCTAATGTATTCATGTCTCTCAGCCTTTATAGTTCAGCAGATAATACTATAGAACTGAGATTAAAGAACAAAGAAACCAAAGTCTTCTATGAGTCTCTTTTCCATAAGAATCCAGATTATACATTTTTGCTTATCTACAAGCATTTTGTGTCTGGGGCAAGTTTACTTCGTCTCAGAAGACGTTTCTGATTAGACACCACAGCCTAAGGAAAAACTTCAACTCCTTCTGTTTACACTGGGCCAACTCGAAAGGGAAACGACATTTTGCCTCCTGCTGCAATTTCAAACCAGGCTGAGTAGAAAAGCAGGGGCAGAAGTGACCCGTCCCCTCTGAACTGTGCTTTCTGTCCTTCCCAGGTGGTGCCGGCGGCCAGCAGGGTTTCCTGGGCTGCATCCGCTCCCTGAGGATGAACGGAGTGACCCTTGACTTGGAAGAAAGGGCAAAGGTCACATCAGGATTCAAATCTGGATGCTCAGGCCACTGCACCAGCTACGGGGCCAACTGTGAGAATGGAGGCAAATGCATCGAGAAATACCACGGGTATTCCTGTGACTGCTCTAACACAGCCTACGACGGGACATTCTGCAACAAAGGTATGGTAGAGGCGACTTCCAGGGCCGTCTTCAGACACCTTTATAAGACCAAACCAAGCGCTCCTTCAGCTGCAAATGGCTGTCTTTGTTTCTCCGGGTGCAGTGAATCCTCTCCCATCTTAGGAGGGAACTTCTTTGCTGTCTACTAGATGAGAGACTTGACCTTGGTACACAGTTACCCAGAGTCCCGCACTGACTGAAACGTTACTATGTTACTTCGTAAAGAGTCTCGCCGTGTTCTAATGATGAGTGACAAAGAAAGGGACCTCTAAAAGGGAACTCAGGCTTAGCCACCCCACGTCAGACTCCATGGTCAAAAGCAGCCCATTGGTATTCCTGTGCTCCCACCCCCACCGCTATGAAAGCTTGTTGGCTCAAATTGTCATTAGCATCATCATTACTAGCCTTACTCAAAACACCTCTACCAGTGGCTCTCAGCTGACCTCAGTCTACAAAGATACTAAAACTATGCTCCGCCAACTTAAAACATCCTTTATTTCAGTACTAGTCTAATCTAGCCTTTGAGTCTGTAGTAAAGTCCACACGGACAAGGAAAGTATAAGAACCCAATGCATATACATGTTTTCACTGGGATATACTCTGTGCTCACGTGACTGGAAGAATTGCACTCAACTGGGGAAGCTTTATTTCCCCAAGAAGAGTGAAAAGAACAGTAGCTGGCAGGTCTCCTAAGCCCCAGAAGCCTGTAAAGCACCCTTCTTTTTCTAAATGAATGTATAGCATTTGGGGAAAGTTTTCTGTAAGCCCTTGCTGGGTCTCATCTAAGAAGCTTTACATAAGTACTCGTTCATACTCTCATGAATACACGGACGGTTGTTTATGCTGGCATTCTTCACACAAGATGCCACACACAGAAGGAATTGTTCCACAACGTTTGCCCGTACATCCAGGCTACTGTCTGGCGGGGATGGATTATGAGCATACAAATTAGATCAGACGGGATTTGAAGAATGAGTATGAGACCAAAACAAAGGTGGAAAGGAATACCATTGCTGAAAAACACCGAGACACATTAGCAGGGCCATTACATTGCGTTTTTCTGCTCGGAACAACATGCTTCTGTGATTTTCCCGTGGCACACAATGGAATGGGCTTGCAGAACACATCAATTTTGCACTTGTAGAAATGACAGTCTTGCAATTACCATTCATTGTGCTTGATGCTAATTTAATGCAGTCCATTCCTTTGCCAATGTAATGTCTAAATGCAATCAAGTAAGCACTAATGCCTGAGACATTGCTCTGTGTAAGTAACAATTTAAAGCAAATCATGGTCCTCTTCTTTCTGGAGAGTTGAGTTAAACACAGCAGTTCACGCAAAGCCTCCGGGGGTTAATAGACAATATTCATGAAAGGACATCTGCCTTTCCCTTTAGCCAGCATCAGAAATAAAGGTAAATGAAACCTATATGTTTCCTCTGACATTATCTCAAAGGTTATGTACAAAAGACATCTAAATATTCTCTCACCAGCTACTTATGACAATTGTAATAATGCATTGGCTCAGTGGCTTTAGCAAAAAAACAACAAATTAATTGAAAACTGTTTGAAGTGAGCACCCACAACAACGGTAAGTGTATTTGAAAAGCATTTGTGAGCATCCTTCTGAGTGGAATTAAGTACCTCCTCGCCTTAGCAAAGGTGACAGTACTACTAGTTTGGAGGGGAAACACGGCCACACAGATGTCTGTTTCAGCAAGCTTCTTCTTGTTCAGTGGCAGTATCTTCTTGCTGAACCTCCAGCTTAGCTCTCCTTCTGTCTTCTCAGGACCCACCAGCCAGGTAGCCTGGTGCCTGCACTGCAGTTCCTGTGACCCTCCTTCCCAGTGGGACTGCAGCCAAACAACTCACTCACTAGAAAAAGCAGACACATTAGCAAAAGAATAAACTCAGTGCCGGTCCTTCGGGAGCAATCCGTTCATGGTCTATGCTACTAGATGTGAAAAATGTGTGATATTTTCTGCGCAAATGACTCTGGTCCAAGCCCGCCACATACGACCCAGTTACATGTTTCTATGTCAAAAATGCACGGGTACAGACAAAAGTACCTGCTGCTCTTAGAGAGGCCCCACATTCAGTTCTTAACACCCCTGTCAGGAAGCTGGCTGGCTGGACCTCCAGACCCAGGTGTCCAGTGCCATCCTCTGGCTTCTATGAGAACCTACACTCATGTGCCCATTCTCACAGAGATATATACACAAGTAAGCAATAAAATAAATTTTAATGCATGTCTATACACATGGAGTAAGCAAATTCAGAGTCCATAATAAAATATAACTGTGATGAATTTTGTTTGTTTTGTATTACAGAAGGGTGAAAATGGTGGAACTTTTAAACTTGTTTGTGCCTACTTATATTTTATAATCTTCACCCAATGATATATTATTTCTAATTTCATTACTTTTCTTCTTCTTCTTGGGAAAAACAATAGAAGGCAGAACTCCTGCTGCAGACATTTAAGAAGTGGCTGTCTCTGATGAGAAAATGTCTAGTGATTAACGAGAATTATTGTATAATCTAGTCATGTTATCCGGAATGAATGGAGATGCATGTCAAGTGAAAATTGATGGTAATTAAGTTACTCTTGAAAATCATCTCTCAATGCATTTAAAAGAGCCTGCTATTCAATGAACATCTAAAGGAATGATCTTTCAGTTCTCTCAGGCACATCTGCATCTTAAACAGGGGGTACTCTAGGAACTCATGTCATTCCACACAGGCTAGCACATCATCTGTCTTTAGAGAACTCGGCCATTCCTCGTCTCCTCAAGGTATTCGCCAGCCAGAGTCCACTTAACTCATCTGAGGCGGGTCCATTACGCAGAAAAATTCCTTAAGAGCCCATTGGCTGAGGCCTCGATCAGCAGTCATCCCAGTCTTCATTAGAGACCAAATGGATAGTTGCTTAACTGTGGCAAAGAGTTTTTTCCTAATTGTGTCCATTCTTTCTTGGATAATCGAACTTCAAACCCTCAATCATGTTATGACCACCAAAGCCATTCTTAACAACCATCATAAATAAGCAACATGTTTTGCAGTCTATAATCGCTCTGTGTCTCTTTCAGTGGTTTTATAGAAAGCAAAAAATAATGGAATTTTGGAGTTTAATGTGGCCTCCAAATTCCTCTCCACCTGGATCCTCAGAGTGTCCAATGGGATACAGTTATAGCTAAAGTAACTGAATTAAGGAAGAGCCTGAATCCTAAGAGATAGTCCTTAGAAGAGGGGTAGACTCAGAGATGCACTGTAACATAAATAAAAGGGCTATGTGAGCAAAGAGCTAGAAATTAAAGTGATGGTACCACAAGGATAGAGCTTCCAGGATATGGGAGAATCAAGGAAGGCTTCTTCTCTAGAGTCTGGAAAAATACATGGTTCACTTACTTGACCAATACTTACAGGATACCAGTAGTCTTTATGCGCTGCTTCACTGGAACATCCAAGACTGGGTGATATCAAAATGAATCATTTGATTCGTTGTTTTAGAAACTGTGAAGTCCAAGTTCAAGGGACCCACATCCGATGAGTGTCTTCATGCTGTAATATCCAATAGGAGGAGGAAAAAGAGCAAGAAGTCATGAGAAACCAGGAACGTGGAAGGAAGCTGAACCCATCCTTTTATCTAAATCTGTTCTTATAATAACTAACTCATTTCCTACCATCACTGTATTAGTTCCAGGAAGGCAGAGACCTGGAGACCTAGCCGCCTGTCCCCATCCTATCAACATCTTTGCAGTGGAGACTGAGTTTAAAAGATACATTTAAACCATGATAAACAGCAATGTTCCTGGAAGCTTTGCTTGTCATTGAGTCTGGCCATACTGACATTTTCAGAACATTTCGATGGCTTGTTCAAAATCAAAACATTTTGCAGTACATTATAGCAACACATGTGAGTCCTGCATCCCTCTGACAGCTAAAGATATGTCCTAATGATCCCTTTGTTTAGTCAAATTCAGCAAACTTTGCCCATAGTTATCTACCAACCCAGGACAGCAGTTGAAAAAAAAAAAAAAGAATCTTAAACCATTTTCCAACTTTAGAGATTTCTATGTTCTTCTCAATCTTTCTTTTATTTGTTGCTTAGATAGGGTCAAAATCTGAAGCATCATAGTCGTGAGACTGCTGAGCGATAGGTGGATGGTTCGATCATCAGTGTTACCGTCATTTAGAACAACACAGATGTGCATTGTGTTACAGCAAGGCTCTTCTGTCTCTTGAGTTCTATAGCACCGACTAAGATTTTATGATCTGTGTCATTAGTGACCAGTTCATCTCTCTACTTTGGAAATGGATGAATTAGGTATGGCTTTGAATCCAATGGTCTTTCTTACCCATATGATATAACCTTGAAAATTTTGACTACCGCTGAGCCTCATCTTCAAGAACACATGATACCTACTTCCTACAGTCCCTGCGATTATGATAATGACACTGTAGATTTCTGAGTTTGGAGAACCTAACACTCTAAGTCCAACAGCAAATGCTATTTTATATTCTTGGCACTTCTTCACCTTTTTTTACATTTTTTTAAACTTTTGCCCTACAACATATCTTCTCTTAAGCCTTCCCTAGTAGGCTTAACAGTCAGATGTATACATGACATCTTTTCAGTGACCATGGAACACTAAATTGCTACTTTGGTACTTCAAGGGCAAGTATAGAATCATAAAATCATATAGTGTCCTAAAATGTCTCCTTTAGTTAATATTGGACCCACTAATAGTATTCTGAAGGGGAAATGGGGTCTTCACAGCCTAAGCACTGAAAGACTCAGATCCTGAAGAAGCAGCTAGAAACACCACCCACCACATCCTACCTGCTCACCCAGTAGCACAACTCTTGGTGTAAAGTGTGCACCTACCCCCTTGTCAAAGCCAAGGTGAGTTACCATAGCAACTCCTACTCCCTTCCTTTTGGATGGAAGCATTAGCCTCAAGTCCAAGTTAAACCTCTAAGACAGAGACGCTTTGCCTCTTGTAGGGTGGGAGGAGGTAGGCAGGTCAAAAACAACTTCAAGACTACACAGTCATCTTCTCCACCACCCTGGCTGTAGAACACAATGGTCACAGTAAATCCATGGTGCACCTTTATAGAGTTAGGTAAAAACCTTCTGTATAAAATTAATTATATAAAATACTTTAAATGATGAGGTAGGTGAGGGAAAGGAGAGTTGGGTCTGTGCATCCTAGAAGTTCGTACTGTATGGACACAGCTTAACTGTGTGCAACTGTGAACATTTTTCACCGACTGTCTTTGTGGTCTTAAGAATCCCAACTAGGCCACAGTCCTCCACCAGTGAAACACGGGCTCGCACCAGTGAAAAACAGTCCTTCAGTAGGAGGAAGAGAGAGTGTCGTGGGTTTCTTTTTCATTTGATAGCTCTGGAAGGAGGACCAAAGATGAAGAATTGAATTTCTTTCTCCTTTTTCCCCTACAGTGTTACTCCAGAAGGGAAAACACCCTTTTCTGCTAATGTCTTTCTTAAATCTGCAGACCTTGGGTTGCAATTCAAAAGTCTCCTGGTCGCACAGGAAGATAATCTGCTTAAAAGCTTAGAAAGCTGTTTAAAAGGAAAGAAGCTAAGAGAAAATAGTAAGGGGACAAACAACAGCAGGGCCGTGTGGACAGATGTCCACACATGCTGATGGGCAAAAGAAAATGCTGTTGACCAGATTCCGAATTCTGGAAGCTTTGGAGATTGCTGAGGAGTTTAAATGACTTCATCCCAGAACTTGACGGTGGGAAAACGGCTTTTGCTCTCCCCTGGGCTCTTCTTGGGAACCTGGGTGGGGGAACCAGGCCAAATAACATTCTCAGAGGAAGGGATTTAAACAGCAGCGAGTCGAACAAGTCCTTTTGAAATTGTCTCTGTAGTGGAGGACAAAGATTCCCCCGACTCTCGCTTTGATTATGAGACAAAGCACATTTTTTTTCCAACGTTGTGCTGCGCTCTAATCTCCGCCAGGTTTGGGACACAGCTGACTTCTTCTCCCCTTGTGTTTTGTGTATATGTATGTTGAGTGATTTTCTTACTTTCTTCAACAATGATCAGAACACTAAATACTTTGAAGTATTAGTAACAACTCTCCATCTTTCTTCATGGCTCATCCACATGGCTTCTCTGTGCATTTCCCTTGTCCGCCAATCCACAAGGACCCATAAATCGCACTGAGGGTTTCCCGTTGAAATTAGCCAATCTTGGAGCTCCCTGCAAGCAAGCTCATTCACCAGGCCACCTCATCCTGAGTACCTCATCATGTCTGTGGGGTGCAAAGCCCCCTCTGCCTCTGAGCACTTTCCCGACTCCACTGTTCTGGGAGTGCATCATTCCCGATAGGCAGCCCTGGCTGTAGCAATCAGTCTCACTCTGGACATCCTTTAGCTAAAGAAAATCTACTTTCTTGATTGACCAAGTAAGTTCAAGGGTCGTTGAACCGACTTTTATAAAGTTTGCAATTTTGTTGTCCCATTTTATAAATCAATTGAACTTCTGGAATGATTCATGCAGTCATTTCTATTGATTATAACTATGAATTTTAGATAAATAGGCATTTTACTTTTTCTTTCCTCTCAATTATAACCAAACACTGACAGAACAGAAATTATTAAACTCAACTGTGCTTTCTGAGTCTTCCTTTTCCTAGCATTTTTAGTATTTTAATTTTTTTTCTATACTTTTGCGTATTTTGCCTGCATGTATGTCTGTGCACCATGTGTGTGCAGTGCCTACAGAAGCCAGAAGAGGGCATATAATGGATGGAGTAACAGATGACTCTGGATTAACAGTTGATTGTGCACAACCTTGTGGGCTCTGGGAATGGAACCTGGTTCCTCTGGAAGGGCAGCCTGTGCTCTTAACCACTGAGTCATCTTTCCTACCCAAGGTTTGACATTTTTAATAATCTTCAAGGTCTCCTGAAGACTGGGCACAGGACATAGTGAGACATTGAACTTGCCCTTCCCACATTCTCTGACTGACTCTTCTAAAGACTGTGTTTACTAAGCAGGGAGTGGTTTTGAACATGCCCGATCCCTATAAGGCTAAGAGCCTTCATTAAATCTAATCCCTAGCAGTAAAAAATAAGAGAGCTCATTCTGTAAAAATGAAAGAAGATCATGTGGTTAGATAACTAACAACAGGGTTTTTGTTGTTGTTGTTGTTTTGTTTTGTTTCGCTTTTTTGAGACAGGATTTCTCTGTAGCTTTGGTGCCTGTCCTGGAACTAGCTCTTGTAGACCAAACTGGCCTTGAACTCACAGAGATCTGCCTGCCTCTACCTCCCGAGTGCTAGGATTAAAGGCTTGTGCCACCACCGCCCGGCCATGTTTCATTTCTTCATACACACTGGGCACAAGTTTTGAAAACTATGATGATCTGGACAGTGAGCTGCTATGTAGGAAGCAGTGGGGTGCCAACGAGGAAGGCCAGGATAAGTAAGAGGAGGCTTGGGTGAAGTGGAGGATACAAATTCAACTACAACATGATGGGAAGAAGAAACAGGGAACTGAACGAACCTGGAAACATAGAGCTCATGCTGAAGAATCTAAAATGCGGGCAGGCTTTCACAGCCTCAGTCAAGAGTAGGGTAGTGAGCGTCTTATCTCAAAACTATATTTGTGCCTTTCCACAATATTGAAGTTCATCAAATAGCAATAAATTCGCAAGCTACAGTCATTTTAGTAGTTTCAATTTAACTAACAAGTCATCCCAATTTTGCTTGATAGCTGTCCGTTGGCAATCTCAAATTCTTTAATTCTAATCAAAATTGCCAATACTCTCTCTCAGTTGACATATTTATTTTCACATCATACAATAGCTAGTGCAGAGTTCCGAGAAGCTATTCAGAAGTCAGAGGCGGAGAGCTAGCTGACACAAACACACAGGTCTGCAGGGGACCAGAGGAAGGCACAGAGCCATTCAGATGTGAAGATGCCAGCTGCGGGCCTGGGTGGCAAGGTTCCCAGGATCAGTTTGAAGTGGGCTGAGTGTCATGAGTGATAGAAACTGCACTTGACCTAGAGCCGGAGGGACAGAGGGAGGAAAGCTTCGTCGTACAAATTTTCCTGAAGGAGGGTAAAGACATGCAACCTTGACCACCGTCAGCATGCCTGACACATTTGGGTCTTACAGCGCTCCTTTTTCAGCTCCAGGTGAGGTAGTTATAGCCACTGTGATTAGTAATCACATGTGCCTGGTATTTCCAATATAATATATATTTGCAGCTGCCATTTTTATTGGAATAAAATAAATTATAAAGTGTGTGCCTTCTGGTATTCTGCCAAATGGTGGTTGCGTACTTGTGTGAACAAAATATAGAGTCATTCTTTCTTGGTCCTGTACTAGAGATGGAGTTACTCGGGGCAAGGCTGTTGCTTACATAATGGAGCCATTCGAGGTTAGACCTGAAACCACAAGACAGAGTAACCCAGAGCAGGCCCCGCATCATGGCTGATAGAGATTGGCTCCCTCTTGCGTTGCTGGTCACAAGGATAGGGTTTAAATGCTGTGAGGTCAGAGAGAGTGGTTAGGATTTGAGATCCTTCTAGATTATATTTGACCCAACTCCAGTAACCAACTTTACTTCCTAAGTTTCTCTTTGAGGAGTTGGGTCAAATATAATCTAGAAAGATCTAAAATCCCAGCCCATATGCAAATCATCTTCTCAGTGTTCCTCACAGGAAACAAACCCTGTCCTTTTGACGAGCAATACAGTCAACACTTTCCTAAATTAATTTCGGGTTTAGCAGAGAAATCTGTGCATTTTGAGTTTATGATAGCTAAAGAGGAAGCTATTGTGATGTAGAGCAATGGATTGGCAACCGCTTGAGTCTAGTCTCAATTTGACTGAGGATAAAGGTAAACAATTGCCTGACTACACAGGCATTTTCTTTCTTTACGAATTGCATCACTTACAGGCATGGAAATCAAATAAGTTGATCTGTGTGAAAGTACTTTAAAAAGCATCAGTATCTCAGCACTGGGGAGGCTGAGGCAGGAGGATCATGGCAATGGCAAGTTTGAGATCAATCTGGGCTATAGAGTGAGTGTGAGGCTAGCGATGACTACATGGGGAAATTCTATTGCAAATATATATGCACATATTATATATATATATATGAACAGGTTATGATTATTCTTAAAATTATTAATCTATATGTTACAGATGTCCTTGGTGAAAATTCTGCAATGGACAATATATTGTCATTCAAAATCTACTGGGACATCTTATTGCAAATAATGATGGCTCCTTGGACATCTTATAAAGTTTCAGAAAAACAGAATAACTGCTATATTGCCAAGACCTCTTCTAAATTGTCTTCTTATTCTAAATGACGAATAGTCTCTCTGCCTCTTCTGTCTCATTGTTAAGGATAACAACAGGATGTAGCTCAGGAGGTATAGCGAACTTGCCTGCCATACATGAGACCCTGGGTTTGATCCCCAGCACTGTGTAAACTCGAAATGGTGGCACACCTCTAATCCCAGCACTTGGAAGATAGAGGCAAAAAGAGCAGAAGTTCAAGATCATTCTCAGCTACATAATAAATTCACTAGCTGGAGTTATATGAATTGCTGCCTTTAAAAGGAGGGGAGGAAGGAAGGAAGGAAGGGAGAGAGGGAGGGAGGGAGGGAGGGAGAAAGGAAGGAAGGAAGGAAGGAAGGAAGGAAGGAAGGAAGGAAGGAAGGAAGGAAGGAAGGGAAGAGAAGGAAGAAGGAAGGGAAGGAGAGAGGGAAGGAAGGAGGGTAAAAGGGAGGGAGAAAGGGAAACGTAGAAAAGAAGAGAAGGAGGGAGGAAGGAAGGAGAAAAGGAAGGAAGAAAGGAAGGAAGGAAGAAAACTGATAGTCAAAGTTAATGTTTGCAAGCTCAGATTTTTCTCATGTCTAAGCCAAATATAACCTAAATCTCAAATATTTGCCCATGTTCATAACTAAATCATTTCTCCTTTGTCAAAATTAATAAGACTGTAAATAAAATACTTTCTAAAGTTTTACTATAGAATTAATCAAATTTAAATCCCCTTTAAATGGGTCTATTTTAAACCATTGACTTTGACATTTTTTCAATGACTCTCTTACAGTAGAAGCCTATAAATTCAGTTAAAAAATGAATTAAATCATAGGGTTGGGGGTTGTGGTGGAAATTTTGTAGGCTCAGGGATCTCTTTGGATTAATAAAGGGGGAAATTGGATGGGATATTAGGTAGATTAGTGTGAGCTTACTCACACTAATAATAATAATGAGCAATAGAGTGAATACTTGTGAGCTATTATTTATAGGCAATTTACATTGGTATAGATTCTTATATATTGATACAAATTCAAATTATATTGAATATGCTACTATTTCTGTTTACAATATTTGTATACCTAGGCGAAGTTATTTTGTCATATTGTATTTCATGCATGCTTCTACCTCCGTTTAAGACATTTTGTATATTGATACAATTTTAGGAAATATTTATCACATTGCACTATACATTTCTACCTCTGATCAAGATATTTATATATTGTTTACATTTTGCGGTCATTGTCCTAATTTCCTACACAGTTGTTTAAAGATTGTTTAATATTCTAGTATGAAGTCTTAATCTTTAAGTTATATAGGTACAATTGTAGGTCAATAGTCATCCATGTTTGTCATACTTATAGTTAGACTAATCAGGTTCTTTAGATACATAGAGCTTGTATTCCGCATAGATAGGTAGATTTTAATTACTTCAAAGAACTGTAGAATATGGCATTTGAATAACTTAGGGTTCTGTTGACATGAGACACGATTGCTCCTGGCAGCACTGACCTATTCCCAAGACAATGTTGAGCACTGAAGACACTCCGCTGAAAGCTTCTTTTCTTCTTGGCAAAACTGGCCTTTGGGCAAGGAACTGCCCATACCTCCACCACTGACAAAATGTATGGTGTTTGGACAGGTCAACCAGGATACAAGCAAAAAGACTGCCAAACCTTGCCAAGACAGGACAAGAAAGTTTTGAAAACTTTCCTGCCTCTGAAAATGGTCTGTCAGTTATTCTAGGCCTTAGCCAATGTTGGTTGCTCCAACATTGCAAATGAGACTTTGGGGGATTGTCCAAGTAGCTAGTTGTCTCTGTCATTTACTGCACATTTTGGAAGTTGCTTGATTGCACTTCCTGTTTGCTCAAGCAGTATTATTTCCCTTCTCAGGATTTCGATTGGGTTGAAGATTAGGTAGTCATAGTTACTTTCCTCTCGTGATTTGGCCAAGCTATTTCTAACACAAGACTTAAACTCCTTAGGATAGGATAATTATTGAAACATTTATTACATGTTTCTTGCTTGATGTTGTTTATGCTAGTTGTAATTCTAATTTTTATACTTGATATTTGTTTTATTGTATATAGTTTTGTATTAGGATTAGAACTCTCTTATTTAGACAGGAGGGGGAGGTGCTATGGGAACTCCTTCAGTAAATAGCCTTTAAGATATCAGCCCACTTGGGTGTGGTCTCTTATACTATAAATAAACATTAAACTCAAACAACAGACCAAATTGCAAATTTCAAACAAGTCTATCATTCCTGCCTTCTGTCCATTTAGCACAAGTGTTACCTTCTATGGCTTTTTACAACATCTTCTCAAACCATGCACCGTGTGCGGTTATTATAGTACTTCGTAATTCCTCTAAAAAACATCAAACACTATTTCAAACTGCTTTATTCCTAGGACTATAATGAATTTGCCATTAAGCATACTTTCATCGTCTGCCCTGGCAGTTAAATGTCATTGGGTTACTTACTTCAACACTTCTTTAGTTACTCTAAAGCATCAAGAGCTCACGGAGTTCTTTTTTTTTGTCACAAATCAAAGTATCTCACGGCTGAAAAGGATTTTACATTCCTCTGGATTCACCTGACATCTTGTTGAGCACCACCTTTGATGCCAGACACTGAGATAAGTGTGTTCACATGTCTTTAATCCTCACAGCGACTCCAAGAGATGGGTCTCATGGCTTCTATTTTGAAAATGAAGCACCAGGGCTTCTAGAGGTTAACTGTATTATCAAAAACATGCCTGGCTCCCATAGCACAGATGAGAACTGGAATCCGGGCCCTGACACCAAGCCTGTTTCCCCCACTGTATCTACAAGATTGGGGTCTCCTTTGCAGTGCATTCACAGGGTCAGACCCAAATGTCCAGACAGAGCACTCAGGAGCCAGAGGCAGCTCACTACCTGGTCACTGCTTCTAATCACCAGGAAGTTTTCCCGTGTGAAGCACAATGAGAAAAACTCAGAGTCAGAAATTGGGGTTCAACCTGCAGACCCAAAAAGCAAAGCAGCCAGCTACTGGCTCTTACCTCAACCTCAGTCCGAAATGGCATCCTGCCTCCAGGTATCTCAGAATGAGACTGAGACAGAGAGCTGTCTGCTCCTATTTTATAATCCTCTCTAGTTCTGGGATTAAAGGCGTGTGCCACATGGTTTCTATGGCAAACTTGTCTGGCTACTGGGATTAAAGGTGTGTGTAATTATGGCCTGGACTATAAGGCTGACCAGTGTGGCTGTTTTATTCTCTGATCCTCAGGCAGTCTTTATTTATTAAAATACAAATGAAGCGTCACCACACCTGTATCCTGCACCATCATTCCCATTAAAGACAGAGAATGGCTTTATAAAGAAACAGGGGTCCAAATTCCTGTTGTTTTAAGACTTCAGGGACATCTCTGCACTTTCAGGTCACCAGCTTAGGGAGACAAGTAAGAGTATGTGCCCTAAGCATGAGCAACACCGGATAATCAAGTCCACATTTCTTCCTTTACCAAACCTAAATGGACTCGTGGATGCTGTTGGGAGACAATGATGCCACCACTCCCGTTAGCAGGTACTACTGCTCTCTCGAGGCTCCAGCGGACTTAAAAGAATATTGTTCCTGATGGGTTAGCATATAGAGATGAACTTGTAAGCTCTGTATATATTAGACAACGTGTCTCATCCACTTTGTCCTTGTTCGTGTGTGTGTGTGTGTGTAAATTTATGTATGTGTGTGAATTCATACATGTGTGTATACATTCATGTGTGTATGCATTTGTGTGTGTGTAAATTTATGTATGTGTGTGAATTCATGCGTGTGTGTCTACATTCACATGTGTGATTGCATTTGTGTGTGTTCATGTGTGTGTATGTGTATGTGTGCATTTGTGTGTGTAAGTGTGTTCATTGTTGGGGCAGGGCGTCTGAGTATAGCATGGTACATGTGCAAGTCAGAGGACAACCTTTGGATGTCAGTGCTAAGGTACATTTTACCTTTGGTTGGAGGCAGGACCTCTCATTGACCTGGACCTTCACCACAGAGACCAGGCTAACTGGTTTGTGAGCTTCCACAGACACATTTTCCAACATGTCACCCAACTTTTTATATGGGAGCTGGGAACACAAACTCAGGTCCTCATATTTATGAGGCAAGCACTTTAATGACTGAGCCATCTCCCCAAACCATCTTCTTTCCTGGGTTTTTTTTTCTATCACATCATATAGATACATCCCAGGAGTTCTAGAAAACTTTCTTCCTTTGCCTCTTTCCTTAGTGTTCTCTGTATGGCTAAGCAAGAAAATACCGAGAGAAAGGGAGGGAAGAATGGAGACACGCATACAGAGCAAGGGGGGAGGGAGAACACAGAGGAAACTGTGACTCCAGCTAAGTCTCTGGTAACAAGCCATTTCCTTGTATTGTTGAGGACACCAACACACCCCATCTTCATGACTTTGGGTTAATGGTGGAAAGGAATTCTCTTTCCAAGTGTGTGAGGAAAAGAATGAAACAAGGGACAAGAGTCTAACCAAATAAATTCTTCTGACACTAGAGACCACTTCAGACTGCCTGATAACAGCGAAGGTGGTTTGTGGAGTAAACAGGGCCGTGCCCTGTGAGTTTCCTTATTGATGAAACCCATGCTCTGAATTACTGATTCGCAGTCTCTGAGGAACTGCAATGTCTGTGCTAGTCTAGACGCACGGCTGTGCATTAAATGAGTTTCTGATTATTGAAATCCCCAATCCAAACAAAACACAGAAGCAATCAAGATATGTCTCTGCATCCATTTTTATAAGGAGGCAGAAAGGTGATCTCTTGTCTCCGTACCTGTTGCCCAACTACTGTGTAAAGGATTTCAGTCAGCGCTGAGCCAGGGCCCCATTGGGGCTCAACGTTTTCCTATCCCTCTGTACAATGGGGCTTTGATCACAGTGGGTGCTTCCCTTCCTGTAGCCAGTAGATAATGCAAAAATTATGACAAACATAAAACATTTATCCTTAGACAAATGCAAAAGAATTCACGAAACTGGAGCCAGCAAGATGGCTCAACAGATAAGTAAGAATGCTTGCCAAGAAACTGACCTGAGTTCAGCCCCCGGGACCCACATGTTGGAAGGACAGAACTAACTCCTCCAAGCTGTTCTCTGATTCCTGAATGCACACCTTACTACACCATACTCATAAACACGTGCACACACTAGATAAATAGGTCAGTATGAAGATCAATAGATAGATAGACCAAATAGTGTCCATACTTTCCACACTTTTAAATTAGTTCTTGGATACTTTTGTGCAGTGTGCTTTGATTCTCCTTCCAGATCCATCCCCTCTTCCCTACCCACCAACTTTATGTCTTTTTTTTTAACGTATCAAGCATAGTTTATGCTGCCAATATTTTCTCAACTATGTGGCCTTTGCTGTTTGGAGTATGGTGCGTCCGTGTGCTGCATCTTTGAACACTGGCTCTCCTTCCAGCAGCTGTCAGTTGTCAATAGATTCTCAGCCTAATGGTGGAACTCTGTAGTCACCTCCCTTCCCCTTGCTGAGATCTTCTCTGGCTTGAGCTTGTGAAGATGTTGTTCATGCAATCACAAATTCTATTATTTCAGTTCATATGTTCAGCTGCCCTGCTGTGTCTGGAAAACACTGGTTTCTTGTAGTAATCCACTGGGTCTGGTTTTTACAGGTTTTTTGTCTCCACTTCCACAACAACTCCTGAGCTTTAGTGGAAAGGGTGTGACATAAATGTCCCATTTAGGGCTGAACATTTCAGCTTCTTGTCCTCTGTGCCTTGGCCAGTAGTAGATCTCTGTGTTAATTGCTATCAACTTCAAAAAGAAGTTTCTCTGATAAGTAAGGGTTTAGAGATGCACTGATGTGTGGGCATAACAGTAAGTCTTTAAAAGTTGCTTTATACTATGCCCATTAATAATAAGTTGTCCCTTAGTGCTGATGACCCATGTAAGCATAGGTTCTTGGCACAATAACAGTGCCAGGTTTGGATTTCAACTTGTGGAACAGGACCTAAAGAAGAAAGTGGTTGGTTACTACCATGGCATCCATGCCACTATTGTGTTAGTGGATTTGTCTTTCCAGGCTGCTTGTTACCATAGTTTTCAGGGTTCACAACTGGATGAGAATGATAATTACTTTTCTCTGGTCATTTGCATGGCACTTCCAAGCACTATGAAACCTAAGCAGTAGGGATGAGAATCCCAGGTGAGTACCAGTTTGATTTCTCCATGTTCTGTATGTGATGTCTTCAGTTGTAGGTAGGGTCTTTCTGTCAAGTCCTGGAGGGAAATCAAAAGCATTGGCAAGATCTTGTAATATTTAGGTGGTCTGTGGACCAACCACTCCAAAAGAGGTAACCCATCCAAGGCACTGGGCTCCTTATCTGCAATTATGTACTGTCTAATAGAGGCTTTTTATTCCATTATATAGTTATAGGGTAATTCCATTTAATCTCTTTATATATGTGATATATATATATATACACACATATATATATCCATAGTCATTTAAGAGAAAGATTGCAATTTCATTGCACTATGTAAGCATTTTTTAAAAGAAAAATGTTTATATATCATTAAGCTTAAGAATACATCCAAGGTGTAATTGTCTTTACCTTACATATACTTATGCATATGTGTGTGTGTTATGAAGTATAATAATACATGGATAAGGGGTTTCTACATGAATAGAATTGGACTGACCATGTAACAGACTATGAACATAATCCTCCCTGTTTTCTCCTCTGCTTTCAAACTCTCTGCACTGGTTACCTCTAATGGTGGTAGGGTAGAGGGGCACATAAGATAGTATTATAATTTTGAAATTTTACTCTATACAAGTTTACTGCTATACAATAATTGTGAATGACTTCTGAAGGGTAAACTAAAATGAATGTTTGAAATCTCTAATTCTATCCCCAAGAGAAGAAAAGCATGGCCATTTCACCTTTGCCATGTAATCCCAAATGATTATAAAACTGAATCCTTTGTTTTTCAGATCATCTCAGCCTTACTTTTTGCAAGTTGCCCATTTATGCTATTTTATGACCTCTATCTGAGAAGCTATCATTCATTAAGCTTCTAGAGGCCCCAGTTGTGACAGGCATGATCATTCCCATTCCTCTTTGCTCCTCCTAAAATAACTAGAAAAGGATTTTTTTTTATTAAGATTCAAGTTACCCTGAATAACAGGGATAAGAGAAGACAGCAACACTTAAAAGAGCCAGCAAACCAAAAAAGGAATGACATACTTGGTAGGCAAAGGGAGGCTGCCTCTCTTAGCTGACGTGGGTGCAGGCAAGTTGAGTTGATGTTTCTGTCCTTGAAGGCTGAGAAATGAGAAGACCTGAGGACCTCAGAAAGATTAAGTTCAGACAGAATTAACTAAAAGTTTATCTTAAAAAGAGGCCTTCTCCACTACCCCCTGCATTGGGAGCTTCCTTACTGGCATGCAGAAGAGAAGGGCAACCATGATGGGAACACCATATGACATCATGGGAATGAAGTCAACATCTTCATGTAGGCTTCCAGAGTGCTGTAGGCAAGTCATCTGACAGGAAGACTAGGGGGCTCATGAGAGGAAATGACCAGCCCTGGAGAGAACAGCAGGTACACATGGACAAGTTCTGCCTCGCGGTTAGGAAAGCCACTCATGAGCAAGCTGTGGGTAAGAATACCTCAGCTGTGAATACCACTGCCGTTTGATTCAAGTCTCTGATATGACAGAGACCAAAACCACAAAGGCAACTGTTAGGTCTCGAGTAGACTGAAGGATCCCCAACCAACCAACTAATAGAACCTGTGTCCAGAGAGTGTCCAGTGAGTAGACTGACTATGGATTGTGAGGGAGAATGTCCCTGCATTTGGATAGAGCACCAGGCATCTCAGGACCAAATAGAACCAGAGGGCCCAGGAAAGGCAAATTCCCTCTCCCTGTCCTCGATCTGGAATACCTTCCTTCTCTAGCCCTT
This sequence comes from Myodes glareolus, assembly GCF_982192425.1. Lineage (NCBI taxonomy): Eukaryota > Metazoa > Chordata > Mammalia > Rodentia > Cricetidae > Myodes > Myodes glareolus. The sequence goes on from NC_142050.1 coordinate 44,581,314, forward strand.
GGATAAGAGAACTCCAACTTCTCTGATCTTTGAACTTTGGAAGAGTGTAAAGTTGGGAGGCAAAGTAAGGGCTTCTATTACGTGCTTTAAGCCTGATGGAGCCACTGGAATCCTTTGCCTACAAATGTGAAACTGATAGCATGTCCAGATGATTTCTGGAAAATGTGAATAAAGTGTAATAGAATAAAGTTTCAGTTCTAACTTCCTCTCAAAGTCAGCTGTTGTCAACAGAAGAAGGAAATGAAGGGCAAAAAAAATTTTTTTAATTCAAGATTAGGTTGTGTGTGCACCAACTGTTTTGACACCAGCATCTGAGTGGGAGCAGAAACAATGGCGTCATGTTTCTTTACCTCTGCTCTAAGTTCAGCAAAACCTTTACCTCCACTTCCTCTCCTATTATTTGCTTATAAAACAATTTGCTTTTTCTTATAAATGTAACATAGGATACTGTTAAAGTCTTTTCATCGTTTGGTACTGTTTGGACTTCTTTCCATCAAGAATGTGTGCAGGTACGTGTGTGTGTGTATGTGTGTGTGTGTGTGTGTGTGTGTGTGAGAGAGAGAGAGAGAGAGAGAGAGAGAGAGAGAGATCAGACTAAATTTATTTTTCATTTTTAAACAATGAAATATTTTTCCCAAAATATGAGGTAAGATGATTCTCACTTAGTATAAAACCCTCCAACCATATGATCGTCCTTATGTGGGCAACTATTTTTTGGCTGGTATTGTTTTCAGATCAAATAATAATATGGTGACAATACCAGAATGCCTACAGGGCAGACCAGGGGACCTAGAAGACAAATGCATCCCTTTAGAGGACGTGACAGGATCTAAGCCCAGCTCCACCTTGCCCCAGTACAGCTAGGGACCAGGGTCAACTTAGCATCAGGTAGAAAGGACATAGAACCCATCTAGCTTTTGCAGACCCACAAAACTGTGCTAAAACTTAAGAATCAGAAGGACACAAATTTGGGGGTTCAAAAGCTGCTTTCATTGGTAACCTTAATATATTGCCCTTTATGCCACTGTAATGGTAAAGCAAAACTTGGTGTAACTTTCTAGGGGACATGCTAAGGACTGTGAAAGTTATAGTGTGCCCCCGATGAGGACAGTAGGCCCTTAAAAGCTTCTGTAAGTGGGGGTGGCAGAGCCGTCTCCTGTGCGTCTTGGGTGCTTCCTACCTGGACAGTCAGTCTTGGTCCGACCTTTCAATGTCCTCCATCATTGCAGCCACTCTACCTAACTAACTGTGATGGCTAATCTCCACTGCCAACTTAGTAAGACCTAGAATCTCTTGGGAGATGGATGCTGGGCACCCTGGTTGGATATTATTTTAATTATATTAATTGAGGCAAGAAACCCCACCTCTACAGGGCACCATTCACTGGCCTGGGATCCTGGCTCTTTAGGAAAGGGCAAACGAACACAGCCTTCATCAGTCCCTGAGTCTTGGCCCTCAGATGCTATGTGTTCAGCTGCCTCAGACTCTTGCTACTGTTGCTTCCCCACCATAAATGACTATAGAAACACCTGTAGGTCACAACCCACTAGGGGGTGGTCAAGTGATCCTTTCATAGTGGTCACCTATGACTATCCTGTGTACCAAATATTTACATTATGATTCATAACAGTAGCAAGATTACAGTTCTGAAGTAGCAATGAAAGTAATTTTATGATTGGGGGTGACCACAACATGAGGAACTGGATTTAAAGGCCTCAAACTACGAGGCAAAAATAAACCTTTTTTTCCCTGACCTAAGTAGCCCCAAGTCTTTTATCACATCACCAAGAAAAATAACTAAGGTGCCAAGCCTCGTCTCTGGCTCATTGGTCCAGAAGTGCCCTCTGTCCCAGCTATGTGATCCCCAGCTGTGGTGGGTTGAAAGAAAATGGCCCCCCAAAGGGAGTGACACTATTAGGAGGTGTGGCCTTTTTGGAGGAAGTGTGTCACTGTGGGGTGGCTCAGTGTGGTAGTGAGTCAACTCCCTGTTGCCTGCAAGATGTAGCACTCTCAGCTCCGGCACCACGTCTGCCTGCCTGCCTCCATGCTCCCCACCATGATAATAATGAACTGAACCTCTGAAACCGTAAATGAGACACCCTCAATTAAATTTTTTCTTTATAAGCGTTGCTATGGTCATGGTGTCTCTTCACAGCAGTAGTAAACCCTAACAAAGACACCAGTGGATTCCTCTTTGTTTTTCACAGGCCTACTCCATCCCAGCTTAGTCACCCTTCTTATAGTTCCAGTCAACCACTGGTCATTCCCAGTCTGGCTCTCATGGCTATGATTTCCCTACACGGACTATTCTTATGCCCTTTGCCCCTCAAAAGTAACCCCATCTCCCAGGGTCACCTTTCTCAAGACATCCGTTAAGAATTCTCCAGCTTTGGGTGACTCTATGCTGTGTAGAAAAGCATCTGTCTTGAGTTTATTTATTCATCCTGGCTGTGTGCAGTTACATGCAGAGACAGAGCAGGACTTGGCTATCTTCCTCCCTTGCTCTTTACCTTGTTGACTTACGACAGGATCTCTCGCTAAGATGGAAGCTCATGGTTCTGGTCAGGCTGGCTGACTGCCAGTGATCTTTCAGGATCCAACTCTGTCCCCAAGGCTGTGATCAAAAGGCATAAAATGTGGTGCTTGGCTTTCTTATGTGAGTACTAGAGATTTGAACTCAGGCCCCCATACCTACCAAGCAATCACCCTTACCCACTGAACCAGCTCCCCATCTCCAAAGCAGGTGTGTGTGTGTGTGTGTGTGATGGGAATAACTCATAAATTATGGAGGTAAACCAGCCATATGCTCTTCTGCCAATCAACAAAATGGAGGACCAAGAAAGTCTGTGGTGTGATTTAGCCCAGATCTTGAAGTCTTGGGAAGCAGGTGAGCTGATGATGTATAAGCCCCAATGAGAAGCCCAGGATCTGAAAACTGGAACAGATGGAAGAGTCTTGGGATGAAAGAAAGAATGAATGTCCAACAAAAGACAGCAAAATCACACTCCCTCTTCTTTTTGACGCCATCTGGATCCTTCCTGCATTGGATGGTCCTCACACACTTGAGCAAGGGTAGATTTTTGATTATTCTTGTTTGAAAATTTTATACATGTATGTAGTATGTTTTGATCAAATCTACCCCAAGTTTCTCCCTGTCAACTTTTTCCATGCCCCCCACGCCACTTTTCTCTCCTAATGTCCTATACTCTTAATTTTAAGCCCAATGAAGCCACTTAGTGCTGCCAGTATGTAATGGGTGTGGACCCATCTGCTGAGACAGGCTACAGGGAGGGGGGCACATACCTAAAGAAAACTGACTCTCCCTCCTCCAGCACCCATGAATTTCCCATAGCTCCCCAGCTGGGGCTGGAATGTTACAATTTCAGTCTGCTGCTTCAAATGCTAATCTTCTTTAGACACTCTCAAACACACAGAAATAATGCTTTGCCAGTTATCTGAGCATAAAATTCAGCATAAATATTGCTTGTGTTGATTTTTATTATTAATAAAACATAAATGCGAAACAATTTTTTGGTTTGAATTTAGGTTTACCATTTATTAAAGATGAAAGCAAATCTGTACGCTGATGGGTTTGCTTATCTAACATGATACAGTTTGAAGATATGATTCCAAAATGGTGGTAGGAAAATAGATAGACAGACAGACAGACAGACAGACAGACAGAGACATCTTTTTTCCTATAATTAGATCACTGTTTCTACAAGAGTAGAAAGCTTCATATGTAAGGCAAAAACACTGCATTTTTGAGTATACAATAGTCTCTAACCTGAGCTGAGATTGCTGCCAGTGTTATTTGGCATTATGTGGCTTCAGGGCATGCACAGTGCGAAGTCTGTGTGTCCTGTGTTCAAAACCAAGGTCACTGAGAAGCTGTGTGGTACAATAGGACAAGCACTGCTAGATACCCACTGGATTAATTAAATGCTTGATTTGGGATTAATTGTTGGTCTTTGAATAGTCTGACGCCTTTTGTTGTTGCCAATTACTTTTAGCCATCCCCACAGTCAATGACAAGGCCCCATATAGGCTTGGAGCACACACCTAGAGCTTTAGTGTGGACCACCTGGTCCCTAGCCTTTGGCTGCATTGGGCTGTGTGTGGACACACACAGCAAGCCAGATTCTTCCCAATCGTATCAACCCTGTCTTGGGGAGTGTGGACATTATTCCAATTTCTGTGCAAAACAACAATTTCTAGAATCCAGATTAAAAAGATGTCTTTTATTTTGTCACAAAGGAGTGATAGCAGGAAGAGTCTGTGGAAAGAAATACGGTTCCCTCTCCCTAGAAAAGGCTGAAAAACCATTGATTTGCGGTCTAGTTAAGAGTTTAATTTGTTAGCACTTTGCAACAGAGTGTGTACCTGCCTCTGGCACCTATTCTATTGGGTCTCAGAAGCTAAGCAGGGTTGGGCCCGGTTGGGACTTGCATAGGAGTCCTGCTTCTCACGGTTCCTGAGCACGTGGTCACTCACCAGCTCTGACAGCTCCAATCATAATGATGAGGTCAAGGACTGGCTTTCCTGGATCTCTGAAATAGACATGGTTGGCCTTCCTGCTTCTTATGTGTGCACCCTTCCATGACAACTATCACACTGTGGGAATAGAAATTCCTTCTAGACAGCCAAACTGACAGCTTTTCACCTCATTCCAGATCCTCAGCAGAGTTCCTTGGTGGGGGGAAGCTGTGTTTGCTAAATACTTGAGAAAAGATCACTTTCTAGAATCAGCTTTTTAAATTCCATTTCTTATTCTAGAGATAACCTGTTTTTAATGTGCTCTCACCAGCCCCAGGGGGAAAAATAGGAAACAAACAAACAAAAATACTGACTTGAAGACAAAATAAAATTGATGCGAAGTCTTCCCGTAGAATTCTTAGCTGACCTTTCCCGGTAGCATTAAATCCCTTCTTTGCAGCATTAAATCCACACCCTAAACTACAGCAGACAAACTAGACAAGCATCCCACTTAAACACTTATCTCAGTTTGTGTCTTTGAGAAATGAAATACAAGGCCATTTTTTTCCTTCTGTGCTTTGCTTTGATGCTATTTTTTAAAAAAATAAAAACAGTGACAGAATGACTCTAAATCTGTGATATTCATCAAATATTAAAGTCAGGATCTGGCAGAGTGCACACATACAACTCTCTCACAAAATCATCCCAGGTGCTCAAAAGGCGCCTTTATTGCTCCTTTGTTCCTGCTTCCCAAACATCTCCCTTCTGAGCAATCACAACAATCACTGAGCTGAACCACAACAACCATGGAGAGAGAAAAAAAGAACAATACTTGGGCATTCAGAGCACACGTACTTAACAAACGTACCCCACAAATCTGGAAGATGGCAGTGGCAGTTTCAGGCGCCTGCAGAAAGATGGGGGCCAGTATCCGGCCTGCCTCACCTAGCCATGTTTCTGTTGGTCACTGCCTGGAGCAGTACTAGTTTTGCCAATGAAAGGTCAACACGGTGCAGAGAACATCCAAGAAACATCCTATCTGCACGCACATATACGACTTATCTTCTCCGAAGCTATCCAGTTTCAGGATCAAGTGATCACTGGTTCCAAAGGACAATTATAAGTGTAATGCCCTGAAAAGTCTTTGGGGGTTGTCAAGACCCAGCGAGAGAAGTTATACAATGAAACACATCAGCCTGATATCAACAGGGCTTTTCTAGAAGTCCTGTGAGTGGCCATGTACGGAGCAGCTCACTGCAGTGGGAGAAGATGACCTGGGCTAGGAACTCACTGAATCACTGGAATAGGCAATGAGAAGAGTTTCCATCTGTATTAGAGATGGCAATAGAAGAGGCAAGTTAGGCAGAACGTGGTGAGCGCTGAGAGGCTCACAGCCCAGATCAGAGAGGCTCCACAAGACAACAGCTCCTGACATTTGTCTCTGACCCCCCCTAGATCAGGGCTTTGTGAACTTTTTTCCGGCTCATGGCTCCCATTTGCCTGAGAATTTTTCCACACAAATATGCCCAGGGGTATAGGTGTATTGTTTGTTACCTGTTGCCATGACCAACTGAGAAAAGTAACCTAAGGCAGAGTTTATCTTGGCTCCTCCAAGGGAAGGACGTCACGGCAGCAGAAAAATGATGTGGCTGGTCACGCTGAGTCCACAGTCAGGCAGCAGAGGGTAATGAATGCTGGCTTTCTGATTTTCATTCACACACAGGCCCATTCTGAGGCTCCCCTTCTCATTTCAGCCTTTCTGGAAGCATCTTCATAGATACACCCAAAGGCGTGTTTCCATGGCGATCCAAAATCCAATAATGTTACAGTGAATACTAGCCGCCACAAGAGGTATATATAAGAGGCGTGCAAAACTTAGCACTTACTAATTAAAAGCTGTAAAGGAATGAGCTTTAAAACAGTTTTTGTTACACATATTAAAGAGAAAAGCAATTCATGTACTGAGAATATGCAGCCAATGCAATCCCAAAACAGACTAGTTCGATAATTTCGTTCTGTGGGATGATGGTGAGAAAATACTAGAAATCTTGCTGAATCTGGAGAGATGGCTCATCAGTTAAGAACACTGACTGCTCTTCCTGTGGACCTGGGTTCAAGTCCCAGCTCCCACATGGTGGTTTTCAACGATCTGTAATTCCAGCTCCAGGGGATCCAATACCCTCTTCTTGCATCCCTGGGCACACACACGGTGGTACCCAGACCTACATGCAGGCCAAACATGCAGGCCAAACCCATATAAGACAAGACTAAATTCAAAACTCTCATGATAAAAATTACATCTCTTATCTATTATTAAATATTAAATATCTATTATTAAATATTAAATATTGAAAATGGACTCTTTTCTCATACCATAAGTCCCAGCCACAGTTTCCCCTCCCTCCACCTCTCCCAGCTACCCCTACACCTCACCTCTGACCTAGATCCACTCCCCCTCCTTTCCCTCTTCAGAAAAGAACAGGCCTCCAAGAGGTGACAGTCAAACCGGGCAAAACAAGATGCAGTCAGACAAGGAAGGCAAAAGACTGAGGCTGGACAAGGCAACCCAGTAGGAGGAAAGGAGTCCCAGGAACAGACAAAAGAGTCAGAGACACGTCCGCTCCCACCAAAACAGCAAGCCATATCAGTCATAACATACATGGAGAGAACTCAGGACAGTCCCATAGAGGCCTGGGCCATGGCACTCCAGTCTCTGCGAGCCCGTGTGAGCCCTGCTTAGTTGATCCAGTGGGCCATGTTCTCCCTCTGACTCCTGTGATCTTTCCTACTCGTCTTCCATGGGGTTTCTGGGTCTCCAAGGAGAAGGGCCTCATGGAGACCTCCAGTTTGGACTCCACACCCCACCCCACCCCCCCGCTGTCTGGTTGGGGTTCTCTGCACCCTCTCCCATCTTTTTCCAGAGGAAGCCTCTCTGATGACTTCTTGTCAAGGGACCGATCTCCTCGAGCAAAAGAAACTGTAATGGTGAAATCAATCCCACACCAGTTATGTTTTAAGGGGTTATTTATTTTGGGGGGTAAAACTTACATACACCATAAACCATCAGGAAGGGAGCCTAGTCGCTGGAGCAGGAGCTGGGAGCAGGAGCCGGGACCAAGAGGCCCGAGCCCGAGACTTGTGGCTCTTTTAAAAAGAGAAATATACCACGCCCCAATGGGCTGGTATTTCAGCGGCTATTGGCTGACGGAGTGGAAAGCGCTCCCGCAGCACCGGGGGCTCATGCTTCAGCGGCTATTGGCTGAAGCAGTGGAAGGTACTCACGCAGCACCTCTGGAACGTAGGGTTGAAGGCTCCTTGTCGGCACCAGCTTGGTCTCTCTGCATTCAGTGAGTTGTGTGGTTGTCCTCTGCAATAAGGCCCACTGCCGGTTTTCAGAAAATGACCTCTGTCTTAGCATAAGCCTGGGTTGCTTAGGGATCTTCAAAGAACACCCTCATCCAGCAGCTCAGCCGAATGAGCCCAGTCTTACCGCTGGAAGCCTGGCCTGGCTACAGAGGTGGCCCACCCAGCAGTGGCCCACCCAGCAGTGGCCATGTACCCTCCACTCCTAGGAGTCCTCCCTGGGGTCACCCTCCTGGATTCCTGAAAGTTTCCACTACACTGGATTTCCATCTCCATCATGCTCCCCAGTTACCCCTCATTCTCCCTCCATCCTTTTCATCCTCGATCTGATCCCTCCCACGCCTGCCCCTACCTGTTCCCCAGTCCACCAGAAAGATTTATTCCCCCTCCCAGGGAGATCCATGCATTCCCCCTGTAGCATGAGGGCCAGCTTGTTGGGGTTTCCGTCCCGCCCGGTACCCCAACAGCCGGCAAAACCCAAAGAGAAATTACACACAGGACTCCATAAGGTTATAAACTGATTGGCCCATTAGGTCAGGCTTCTTGTTAACTCTTATAACATATATTACCCCATTATCTTTATCTATGTTAGCCACATGGACTCAGTACCTTTCTCAGTGTGACAGCTTACATGTTGCCTCTTCGGTGGTCTGCGCAGGAGTGAAGGAATGGCTTCCTGCTTTCCAGGATACTCCTGTTTTCATTGCATCACCTCTCCTTCCTGTCTGGTTTTCCCACCTATACTGCCTGCCTGGCCAATCAGCGTTTTATTAAAATATGATTGACAGAATACAGACAATTCCCCTGCATCATTTCCCTCTTTTTTTTTTTTTTAAACAAAGGAAAGTACCCATAGTCCATTTGTTGGGAATGTGGGCGTAGTATTTCAGGCTACTTCCTGCTGGTTGGGGGCATTGATGATCTTATGGGGACCTAAAGAAAATTTAGAGTTATAATCAAGTCCTGACTGGAGTATCCTGTGAGACCTGATCATCTCAGGCAGCGCCTTGAATCCGTTCTGTATGTAGAACTCAGACATCTGGGCCATCTGTTCCTACCGGAGATTGCTCAGGTGGTCTCCCTTGGCCAAAGATGAATTTTCTTAACTCTGAATAAATCCAGAGCCTCTCATTTTCTGTGGAAACAAAAGTAGAATCTCTTCTCCAAAATAACATACCTTTTGACTTTAGTTTTGAAGCCAAGGTATTTTCAAAATACCTATCTTGGGTTAGTTCAGCAGTATTTATAAACAAGTCTTTCAGCAGCTGTTGCTCCTTCCTCAGCATTCAAACAATTCAAAGAGAGAATAATAGCATACAGTATCAAGATTTTCTGTGTATTTTCCATCTTTATGTGACTTTACTTTAACCTCTATTTTTTTATTTTTACTTTTAACTTTTGGCTTTTTGAGACAGGTTTTCTGTATATATCTTTGTCCTGGAATAACACTGTAGACCAGGCTGTCCTTGAACTCAGAGCTCTCACTGTCTCAGCCTCCCCAGTGCTGGGAATAAAGGTATATGCTACCACACCTTGAACTCACAGAGATCTGTCTCTGCCTCCCAGGCATTGGGATTAAAAGCGTGTGCTACCACACCTTGAAGTCACAGAGATCTGTCTGTCTCTGCCTCCCAGGCATTGGGATTAAAGGCGTGTACTACCACACCTTGAGGTCACAGAGGTCAATCTACCTCTACCCCTTGAAGTCACAGAGGTCAATATGCCTCTGCCTCCCAGGCATTGGGATTAAAGGTGTGTACCACCACACCCAACTACTCTCTTTCTTTCCTTTTAACTTTAAGAATTTTAACTTTTAGCCTGCATATACACACTGTAAACCATTTAGAGGTTTTCTTCCTCTTTGAATCTCTCTTTACTGTATGTTTTTCTTTTTCTGACCATATGAGTCTTTAATTTACTAAGCAATATGGAGAGCTGTGGCTTTGACGGCTAGATCCAGCTCATTCCTTAGCTTTTCAGCCTCAAGGCTGAGGTACCAGCCAGAGCTGTGTTCACTGCCACAATTCTATGGCGTTTCAAGGTCCTTGCCAGCAAGCAAGCTGCAGCATTCTGCTCACAGACCACACTCAGTCGGACTGCCTGCCTGAAAGAGTCAGAGTTTGCTCTGGCAGGACAGCCCAGATAGCCGGCATTTTAAAACAGCACAGCTTTTCTCCTGCTACAGCTGAAAACTGAAAAGAATGCGTTCAGCTTTTCATCAACACCGTTTAAGTGCTTCGCGGCAGGACCTCTTAAAAGAGCTGCAAGGTTTTGCAGCTAAAGCTGAGTCAGGAAGCGTCTCTTAGATGAGAGCATTTGCTTGCCTCTAGCAAACAGAGCAGACACGAGAAATTGCTGCTACCAACAAACCATGCATAATGCTGTTATTTTGTTCTAGAATTACTTTCCAAGCTGTCTCAGGCTTTATGTGGATACAGTTGTCCACACGTTGGTGCCATTTGTAGCATGAGGGCCAGCTTGTTGGGGTTTCCATCCCGCCCGGTACCCCAACAGCCGGCAAATCCCAAAGAGAAATTACACACAGGACTCCATAAGGTTATAAACTGATTGGCCCATTAGGTCAGGCTTCTTGTTAACTCTTATAACATATATTACCCCATTATCTTTATCTATGTTAGCCACATGGACTCAGTACCTTTCTCAGTGTGACAGCTTACATGTTGCCTCTTCGGTGGTCTGCGCAGGAGTGAAGGAATGGCTTCCTGCTTTCCAGGATACTCCTGTTTTCATTGCATCACCTCTCCTTCCTGTCTGGTTTTCCCACCTATACTGCCTGCCTGGCCAATCAGCGTTTTATTAAAATATGATTGACAGAATACAGACAATTCCCCTGCATCACCCCCCTAGAGCCCTCATTTTTTTACCTACTTTCTGTGGATCTGTAGATTAAATCTTGACTATTATCTTCTTACAAGCTAATCTCCTCTTACAAGTGAGTACATGTCATATTTGCCTTTCTGAGTCTAGGTTACCTTACTCGGGATGACTTTTTTGTAGTTGCATCCATTTTTCTTGAACAGCTTCACTGTAAACACCATATTTCTGTAAGAGCCCAGAACTCTGAAACTGTGTTTGTACAGTAAAAATATTGCAGTTCATAACACGCCATGGTCTCAGATCTGAGCTCCAGTGTCTCAGGCAGAGTTTGATGGCGTTGCTTGGCTTGCTGACACCCACAATGCAAAGGGTGCATGTTGTATGTGTAGAGCTGAGGCTGCTTGGAGACCTGTGAGACAATGCAGCATACGCAGCCAAAACCTCGGATTCATTGTGTTTGCTTGGAAATTAATCAAGCCTTTTACCGTTAACACATCTGTTCCACATCCTGTCAGGGTCGTGGGTCACAGGTCCAGACACTGTGATGTCCAGTGTTGCTAATTAGCTCATTTACAGCGATCCGATGCAGAGAGGCTGTCACTAGACCCGCTTTAGAGCAGGAACACTGAGAAACGGAGAAGGTAAGGACCGTTGCTGGCTCAGAGAGACCCAAGTAAGCGGCAGAGAAACTGGAACACAGTCTCTGCAGCACCCGTTTTCCTGACCCCTGAGCTGGGGTTCTCAACAAAGGGCATCTAAGATGGCTGTGGATGGGCAGGGGACACTTCAGGAGCCACCCCCAGACCCCAGAGTCTACCCAGCATAGGCGGGGATTGCCTCACCACTTAACTGCGTGTTCCTAAGGGGAAATCGTTGAAATCATGCAACATTAAACTTAGTTTATGTGCTTTTATTTACATATTTAATTATAAATTGTACACATGGGCTACCTCATTAATGTGGGTCGTAAAATATCCACAATGGGGAAAAATCATTCTTCTAACAACAACAAGAACAACCTACCATAAATTGATTTAAAATAGCACTCACTTGTCCTAAAACTAGAAAAGAAGCTTATGGGATGTCTTGATCGAGATCCTCATTTGCCTGGAATTATCTCCTCGTTGCTCCCGATCACTTCTCCACAGGAAGTGAGTCCGTGAGAAAGGATGCAAAGAAAGACCCTTGATGGATTATGTCATCTTAAAACTATACAATAAATGAAAACAAAAAAGGTTCTTTTTAAAAGCCTGGAGCAGTACCCCCAAGAAAAAGGTCACCCAAGAAGAGAAATTCTCTCTAGAATAATTCTTTTAAATGCCAGAAACAAAGCCAAAGTGTTGATCTGTCCTTTTTTTAACATCTCTCAGGGCACCTCAACAGCCAGGGAATAAAATGGGGCATCAGAGTTCAAACAACCTAAGCAGCTCCTGATGACAGAACAAGATTCATTCAGGACCAAGAAACAAATTATTTTTTATGATTATATCAATAACACACACACATTTCAAAGCACTTCAACAATCCTGGCAGCCCCGAGCCCCCTGGCAGCACCTCTCTTTCTATAAGCCTTTTGCTACATCTTGAAATGAATTTTAACACAGGAGATAGCGATTGGCAGAGCAACTCAAACATGGAATCTTCAGAGCTCCTGCAAAGCCAGAGTCCCATCCCATCAGTCATGTCCCTACCTCCAGTCTCCCCCCGCCCCACCCTGCCTAGAAGAGATTAGATTTTCAAGTTCCATTTCCATGGGCATCCTTTGAGGTATCCTAGAGGCACAGTAAAGGCAAAGGGGTTGTTTCTAGCTGGAACCACAAACCCAGAAGGCAAGTGTCCTTTTCCCACACAAATCTCAACATGGCGGGGTGGGGTGTGTGTGTAAAATGAGACTCCTGACTTCCACACTAGTGACCATGTAGAAGCTGGTACGGTGGATAGAGATCATAGGGTAGCAACTGAGACCATGTGCCTGAGGAGCCTCCAGCTCGGACTGAAATCACAGTCTCTCTCTGTTCTTAAAGATTCTGCACATTTCCCGTGTGAGAGCTTTGGCAAGGGGGCATGACCAGGAAATAATGCAACAGCAAAGTCTAGAGCGGTTGTGAGTGCATGACTCGTAGGTCTAAACTCATTTTATTTTTAAAAACAATACTTCTATTGATTATTTGAGAATTTCACACACGCATACAAGGCGTATTGGTAATAGTCACCTACTCCCTATGACTCCTCCCAGATCCATGCCCCACTTAAAGTTAATAGCCATTACTAACTGTCTGAAATGCCTCTTTCTCTGGGTGCTGCCATGGGACGTTTTTCCTGAGGTAGAGATGGGCAAATGTCTGCCACAGTCCTTTAAAATCTTCCACCCTGAACACCCTGAAATGACTGCATCCCTGCTCTGTGACTGTGGGGACTGTGGCCATAAATGTCCTCTCAGGTGACAGGATACCATAATAGGTTTTCAAGGACATTTTGTTCTTATTCCTAGGTTCTCCCTTGGTCGTCTTTTCTGTGTCCTTGTTCGGCATCTGAACTTTCAGGACTACGTTAAAACTCTATGGATCTCTCTCTCTCTCTCTCTCTCTCTCTCTCTCTCTCTCTCTCTCTCGGCAGGGAGGGGGTACAGAGTCACACTAAGGCATGCATACATGTATGTGCTAAGACCACAGTCAACCTTGAGTGTCATTCCTCAGGGGCCATCAACTTTAGTTTTTGACGCAAGGTCGCTAACTCGGGCATGGAATTTGCTGATAGGGCTTACGAGCAAGCCCTCGGAATCCTTCCTTTCTCTGTGCACCAGTACTGAGATCACAAATGTGCTGCAAAGTCTCCTGGATCTTTTAGGTAGATACTGGAGATTGAAACTGGGTCCTCACACTTGCCCGACAAGTTCTCTACCCACTGAGTACTCTCCTTTCTATCTGTGTCCTACTGGATGGTCAAGCTTTCATAGGGTAGCCATGTTCAAGATGAAGAGCATTTCAAAATCCCTCTTGCACAGAAGTCCTCTATTGAAGGAGGAGGATGTCAATGCAGAAAAGGCAAGCGAGCCCCTTGGGAGAAGACTGCTTCTAGGTAAAACAGAAAATCAAAGCCTTGAAAGACCAGAAAACTACACTTCAGACTGTGGCCTTTGAATGCCGGCAGCAGCAAGGGCTTTCAAAGACTGCTTGCCCTCATCTGGAATGCAGCTGCCCTGTGAAGATTTTGCAGCCGTGTGGCACGCCACGCAGCCTTTCCCTGCCGTGGCCTCTGGACTCCAGAGGTTGCTTTTGACCATCAGTTTCCATGAGGTCAATAGACAGTCAAAGGGCAAACTCTCCTGCATTCCAGGCAGGATATGTCACTCAAAAACAAGGGTTTCCTGGAAAACCACTTGGAGGTGTTCCAGAGGGTGTTTGTATGTTTGTGTGTGCGCGCTTGTGTGTGTGTGTGTGTGTGTGTGTGTGTGTGTGTGTGTGTCCATATCCTATAAGTTCAGGAGGGAATATAGACCCCTGCATTTATGCATGTTGTCTGGAAATCACACGTTTCCCAGAAAGGTTAATGCCACAGGACAGTTATAGCTCCACAAAGGAAGCCTTTTGCAAGTGTTTTTCATTTTCTTTCACAGAAGGATAAATTTATTTCACATGATAATGAATTCATCTATTCTATTTCTGTAGATATGATACAAAAAGAAGAATCTAAAATAGCGGGAAATCCTAATAGAAGAAAAAACAGTAAAGTAAATTTTTTGCTGTGGTTTCATAACTGAGGCTGTCTCCTTACTTTAAAAAGAAAACGTTTTCATTGTTGGCAGAAGGAAAATAGCATCTGGCTGAGACCCAGGACCCCATGATATTCCTTTTCCCGGATAAATTACAAGCACATCATGCATAAAGATGACAAGAGGCATCTCGCTGTGTCACAGGCTCAAAGAGCCCAATTATCCAGGTCATGCGCAATAATGCAGAGACAAGGTGGCCCACGTTCATTGCCTTCATTTCCTTTCCTCTCTTCATATTTCACTTCCTTTTCCCCTTCTCCCACCAAAGGCAAAGCATAGCGACTTCCTTGACAATCTCATTTTCAGGAACTCTGGGTAATTCATAATCCTGAACTTATTGTTCAAAAACATGCTGCCATCTCGTTTTATCTTTTTTTCCCTCCTCTTTTGACTTTTGGTCTTTGTTGTTTTGTTTTTGGTTTTCAACACAGGATCATACTATGCAGCTCTGGCTGTCCTGGAACTCACTGTGTAGACCAGGATGGCCTCACTCACAGAGACCCACCTGCCTCAGCCTTTCAAGTGCTGGGTTCAAGGTAGACGTCACTACACCAAGCTTCACTATATCTTGATTTACTTTAGTTGAATCTTTCTTTAATGATAGAAACACATCAACTAGAGGTCTTGTTTCTGAGGAGAGAAGTGGGAGAAAGAACTATGAAAACATGTGAGTGTATGTAGATCAGTCCGTGATGTCATCAATTACTGTTCATCTAGAAATATGCATCAGGAGCTAGAGAGACGGCCCAGCAGGTAAGAGAACTGATGGTTCTTCTTGGAGATCCAGGTTCGATTCCCAGCCCTTATGTTGTAGCTTGAAATTGCCTATGCTCATATCTAGTTCCAGGGAATCTGACGCCCTGTTCTGAACTCCACAAGCTCTGTATAGATGT
This sequence comes from Myodes glareolus, assembly GCF_982192425.1. Classification (NCBI taxonomy): domain Eukaryota; kingdom Metazoa; phylum Chordata; class Mammalia; order Rodentia; family Cricetidae; genus Myodes; species Myodes glareolus. The sequence goes on from NC_142050.1 coordinate 44,596,656, forward strand.
ATAGATGTATAGATGTATAGACATACATGCAGGCAAAACATCTCGACAGGTAACATAAAAATAAACCACAAAAAAAGAGTATACATCAAGCATCTAGTATGTAGCAGGATTTTCTTGGGCTATGGAGACACAGGCTGAATGAAACTCCGTGTCTTAATTCAGAGAGTTCCTGGTCTTTAGCAGACGTATGTGATATTGCAGCTTACTGTGAGAAAAGCCTTCAACTGAATTGTATTGTATTTTTAATTCCTTTCAAACAAGAATAACTAATACAAAACAAAGGTAGACAGGTCATCAACCACCAGAAAGGGAGGGATGTGCAAACTCACCTTAGCGGCGACACCTGGCAGGCAGAGCCCAGCGTCCTCAGGATAGTCCTCTTCTTGCGGTCCTGGCGTCTCAAAACCTGCTGAGAGTTCTGGTAACTTAAGCGGGAAACGAAGAGCCTCTTGAGCTACACGTGGTCGAGTGCCTATGGCACACAATACAGCTAGTCAAAAGAACAGGTCCGGAGAATTTCTTCACATCATGTAGCTGCCAAAACTGCACACGTGAGTCCATTTCCCATGCAAAGGGTGAGGTTGCCACTATAATTGTCTTGGTGATGCTGCGTGTATAGATGAGGCCTGTTCCCCAGAATTGACAGACGGCTCAAAGATAGTTTGCATTTGTTGAAAGATGTGCCAATTCAAAGTGAATAATCAATAACATCAACAAAAAATAGCATGATAAGAAAGATAATGAGTGTGCTGGCTAATTTACATTATCAACTTTGGGAGATTCATAATCTCCATGGAAACAAATCATTAGCCATGTCTGCAAGAGATCATCTAAATTAGGTTAACTGATATGGGAAATCTACCCTAAATATGGTTGGTACCAGTTCATGGATGGAGGTCCAGGGACTGAATACAAAGGAGGAAGTAAGCTGAGCACAGACATTCGGGCATTGCTTTTTGAGGTATCTCCTGAGACAGACACGGTGTGACAGTGACTTCCCACTCCTGCTATTAATAGCTCCCTCACACAGATGTGCTTTATCTGTTAGTTTTCCCTTAAGTTCCCTGGTCGGAGTATTTTATCACAATAGCAGGGCAAATACAGTGGTCAACAACGCTGACTCCAATCAGCTAAGAAAGAAAGAGAATATGGAGCCAGATATGGAGCTGTCTGCGGTAAGCATAAAGCAGTAGTTCCCAACCTGGGGGTTGAAAGACCCTTTCACATCAGTCACTAAGACCATCTGCATATCAGATATTTATATAAGAGGGGCAAAACTACAGTGACGAAGTAGCAACAAACATAACTTTTATGGTTGGAGGCCACCACAACGTGACAAACTATACTAAGGCTCACGGCCTTAGGAAGATTGAGAACCACTGGCTCAGAACATACAGACTGTGGTCTACTTATTAACAGAATAAGCATGAATATCTGGTGCATGGAGCAAGCACAAATTATCTCATTAAATAAGTCCACCAATAAATAATTCCCAAAAGCAGTTGCTTCTTAGACAGGTGCAAAGTTAGCAGCGCAAAGGTGAAATGCAGCAGAGACCCAAGGGTGGAGACCATTTCACTTGTTTTAGGAATGGACCAACCTCATTTTCATAAGTTCTAGCTAAACAAGCCAGCGAAGGGGAGAAAGGGCACAGGTGAGACCATCTGTGAACCTGAACCTTTAATTCCTCTGGCCCTGCCATTGTAAAGTCGTCTTAGAGTGTGTTCCTGAACAGAGTGCTTTTTAAGGTAAGTATTATGTTCTATAAATACAAATATTGTATTTTAAATATTTAAAATTAAATATTTATATTGTCGATACACTAATATTAGAGAGAGGAAAAAATTATGATAAAAGGTTAAACGTTAAAGACTCTAGGGCTAAGAACACAGCTCGGTGGTAGAGCGGTTAGTTGTCACATGTATTCCAGGTTCTTTCCCTAGCACCGTACAAAAGAAAACAAGAAAGCAGGGGAAAGGATGTGAGGCGGGGGAGAGAAGGGGTGAGAATCTAGATGTGAAGGACGTAGGATCTGTTCGGCTTACTCTGACAACTTCTCTGTTAGAAAGAATTTCAGTATGTATTGCCCTTCCAAAAGTTTAAACTAAGTAGCCGGAAAGACGGCTCAGTGGCTCAGGGCACCTCCTGCTCTTCCAGAGGACCCAAGTTTGATTCCTAGCACCCACATCAGGCAGCTCACATCCACCTGCGACTCTTGTTCCAGAGAGACTTACAATCCCTCTCCTGCACACACATGGTACACATACAATCACATAGACACACACACATACAATGAATAAAGATGAATACTTAAAAGTTTTACATTTAAACTAAGACATTTTGAAAGCTTCCATGAGGTTCATTGTCTTTTCCACGGAACTTTCTAAAATATCCCGCCATGTCCAAGCAGCAGCTTCCAGCCCAGGACACAGCAGGCCGCCATGAGGACCAGTCCAAGTTGGCCAACGGTCAGCCCCTCCCTCGACCAGCCAGCTTGGAATTCTGGGAGTGCACACCAGATGCTTTATGTCTGTTTGCGGCTTCAGGGTTTGCTCCCCCTCTGAATCCTTTTCTTCGGCACGCCTCCAGGCTTCTCTGCAGCTCTTTCCGCACCGGCAACACCCTCGCCCACCTACTGCAGAAACTCACTCATTTATCAGAGCTGACTCAGAAATCGCTCTCTTAGCGAAGCCTTTGGACATTCCCACAGCTGCCCACCGACAGAGCTTCCCTCTCCTGCTGTTTATTCCTCCCTTCCCCGTGACTAGAGATCTCACACCATGCTGTGGGATATGTTTACACGTCTCCCAAGCAACCGTGAGCTCTGTTAGGGAAAACTCTACTCCATATGCGCTCTCATTATCACCGTGGGCCAAACAGTGTAATTCCATGAAATGCTTTCTAAATTAAACGCGGACTAGTTTAGACCTGCTGGAGTGGAGTTAGAACATGATGCTGGGAACACCAAAGGAGGAGCTTTGTCCACTACATGGAGCACCTTGGGAAGGAGACAGATCTTATGCTGAACCCAGGAGTCGACAAGACACTGTAAGGACAAGTAGAAGACCGAAAGGAAGGAGAAATGGGGTGTTCAAGTAGCCCGTGTGACTTGCACACATACAGAGTGTAGACAGAATAGATGTGGAGGCTGAGGAGGTTCAAATCTGGGTAAAGAAGGTAGGAAGGGCCTGTAGTCATTTGAGAAACAAAGTTAACATGCAGCACAATGCGGGCCCACACAACCTTCTCAATAAACGTTTTAGTGGAATAATGAAATCTTTTACCTTATATGCTACCAGTGTTAGCCCTCCTCACCAATATGTAAAATTCTGAGGAGAGAAACCGGTTTTCAGTTTAGAAGTAAACCTATGTAGAGCAGGCATGGGAACATCCTCAACCCCTAAACTGCATAGGATGGTGCCAAAGAAAATACCAGTGGTAGAACTGATCCTGTTGACTGGGCTGCAGGTAAGCCATCCCACGAATGTGAGCTCCGGAGACCTGGTCCTGCCCCTCCTCTGCCATATGGTTGTGTGAGCAAGGGAGAGATGCCCCCCTGCCCCTGTCCCTCACCGCCTGTGGCAGGTAGGAGAGCTGGCTCTGAGGCCATGAGAGCGGGAAAACTGGTCCTGCCTCTCACCAGCTGCAGCCCTTGGGCAAGTGGCCGCTGCTCCTCACCTGGACAGCACGGTAGAACTGGCCCTGATGATGTTGTGGGGGAGCCAGCTCTGAGGGCATGATAGCAGGAGAACCGGTCCTGCCCCCTGGACCTTGCTGCACAGGATGAACTAGCCAGGACCATGCTGGAGTACTCATCCTGATGGTGAGGATGGGGGACAGTTGATGGGCCAATCAACCCAGTGGCCACCCAGGCCCAGAATCGGGGCTATGAGTTGGTCCACCCTAACATCCAGCTCATCTATGAACTGTTGGAACACGTGAAGGGACTCGTCCTGCAGATCTAATGCTTCATGATCTCCATGACACAGGGCAACAACAGGATATCCGAGAGGAGTCCCAATGAGGGCCCAGTATCAGTAGTGGAGCAGAAACCAAAGGCCTTGAACCAGACCAATAACTCTTTGCAGTGAACACTTGCACGTAAAGATTCATGGACTAAAGGGTCCACTGTGTGACTCACTGTGTCACACTACAGCTTCCACAATCAGATTTGTCATTTTTATTTTTTTCTGTTTATCTTTTCTCTTCAGTTTTACTTTATTTTGTTGGTGGGGGGTGCTTAAAGGGGAGAGGGAGTATACTAAGGGACAGGGAGATGAATGGGATCAAGATACATGATGTGGAGCCACAAATAATAATAAAAAAGAGAGAGCTGGGCGGTGGTGGTGCACACCTTTAATCCCAACACATGGGAGGCAGAGGCATCTCTGTGAGATGTGAGTTCGAGGCCAGCCTGGACTACAAGAGTTAGTTCCAGGACAGGCTCCAAAACTACAAAGTAAAACGTGTTTCAAACAAACAAACAAACAAAAAGTGTAGAATGTGAAGGATGGAGCACTAGGTCTCTAGAGGGGAGCCCTTGAGAAGTCATCATGGGTGTCAAAGTAAGACCAGAGCACCTGAACCAGACTCATTACCAAGAGACCACAAGAGAAAAAAAAAAGATACCAGAGGTGGCCCAGAGCTCAGAGTGACCTGGGACTTTGGCCTTTGAGTGAACACCCAGGTGTCATTCAATCAAACTAGAAAAGGCAGAGAGGAAGGGCCTTGGAGGAGATAGTGAGTTCTGCCCTTTGGCGGGAGGTGGGGAGCTCTGATCTATGAGTTGAGGTTGGAGCTATGAAGCAATGGAGACAAGGTGTGGGTTTAGAGTGGGACAGAGGCTGCAGGGCAGGCTTAAGAGTACAATTATTGTGATACGCTGGAGACTGAGCCAGTGATGTGAACTGGCAAGGAAAAGTCTTCCAGAAAAGGCGAAAGGATAGCCCAAGAGCATCCCAGGGTAGGCATGGCCCTTTCCCTTTGGTATCTGAGAGGCCTACAATGCTCTCAGCCAAGGTGACATTACCTCAGCAAAATGAGAGAGAGTAGAACATTGCCTTAGACAGGGAAAATGCAGAAGGGAGAAGGATTCTAGAACTTTCTCTTTGATGAAAATGTGGCTGGATGTCTGAACAGCATTCTAACCTTTCCCCCGGTTCTTCTTTCTAGAAAGCCCCTCTTGTGGTAATCTCATGAACCCTGAGTTCTAGATGACCTCCATCCTCTCCCTGCCTCTGCAGTGTGACCCCTGAGTATATTCCAAACCTCCCTTTCTCCTCACTTGAAGCCCACTTCCCCTAAAAGAATCCACCTGTGTTCCTGGTGTTCCATATCATCTATAACAATTATAAATTTTTAATTGTCTAGCCCAGACCTCTTTGATATCCCAGTTCCTTGACTCAGAAACAGAACTCAACCTGTGCTAAGATGAATGGATATCAACATATTCCGATACCCACAATAACTCATGCATTTTTTTTTCTGTCAGTGGCTTTTTATGTGGCTTCTGGGGAGTCAAGCCCAGGTCTTCACATTTATCCAGCAAGTGCTTTAACTACCGAGTCATCTCCCTAGCCCCATCTCCCTTTTCTTAACAAGAACCAAGGGTCTCTCTTTTAATTCTGTTAGTCCAAGCCATCATTGATGTTTTTCCTGTCCAATGCAGTGGTCTGCCGGATCCTTTTCCCCTTTCTTCGACCCATTCACCAAAACGCAGCCAGCTACAGTGGATTGTTTTGGTTTGGTTTGGTTGCTTGTTTGTTTTTGAAAAGGAGTCTTGCTGTGTAACTCATTTTCACCTGGAACTCATATGTTGCCAAGGCTGACCTCAAATTCACAGCAATCCTCCCGCCTTAGACGCCTATAGGAACAAGCCCGTCTCCCCAGCACATTGATCTCTTCAGTAAGCTAGGCTTCCTCTACTTTGGACCCTTCAGGACGCTTCCTTTGCTTTGAATCCTTTGCTTTCTCCCTGAAGTTTCATTCCCTGACAACAGCTACCCAGCCTGATCTTTACAGACCCTGGCCTTCTCTGCCCTGGTCCTCAATGTCTGTTCCTTCCTTAGGCCTTTGCGGCAGTCACTGCTCTCCCTAGAGTGCTTCTCCTACCCCAACCCCAGTTAAATTTCACTTGCCTTAACCACAGTTTATTCCTCACTTAATCTCTGAGAGCTCACGGGTTATGGAATACACTTCCTAAATAGTCCAAAGACTAAGCATAAAAGACTCCATTCTAATCAGAGACAGACACAGGTTCAAGGGACAATATCATTGGGCTGACAACAACTTAAAGCCTACTGCAATCAAACGATTACCTGACCCAGGTCACAGAGCTAGCTGTAGCCAAGACAAAGGCTGAAACCCACAACTTCGGAGTCTGCCTTCACTATCTCCTCATGAATCCCTGACTAGATGCCTCCAGTGATGTTTTCTGCAGCAAAACCTTTACTCAGCTTGATCACTGACTGTGCCAATAATAGGTACCAACAAGGCTGTAGGAGCCTGACCTTGGAGATTCAAGACGCAGACTGTCTTCCTGTAGAATATACTTATTAAAGTAGCTTGGTGCTGTTGCTCTTAAATTTCTATCAAGAAGGCCCCCTGGCTCCTACACGGCCAAGCCACAGCTCACTGATGTGTTTAAAGTAATGTGCTCAGAACTTGAGTCTCACAGGGAGAGTGAACTGTTCAGGTTCAACTTGAAAGATTTTTTTTCTTTGGCATTTTTCCTCCTTTGGACAAATTCAGGCACATAAAACTTACTGTATAGAAACTGACCTGGAAGTGACCAGTCCTTTAGAGAGAGTGGTGGGAAATTGGTTAAAATAGATACATATCCACCTGAGGACACAGAACTGCACAGAGGTGAGCATTAGCCCCTCCCACGTCCAATGTTGTTAGTCCAAAAAACGCTCATAAGAAATTGAGGGAAACATCAAACAAATATAATGAAAAACATTCAGGAGGGAAATCGAGTGGCATGCTTGGGGAAATAAAGCAGATTTTTGCCAGTGTAAAGCCAGGAAAGAAGCTGGTTGTGATTCAGGATAGCAGAGCTTCTGGGAGTTTAGGCAGAGAGCTTTGATGTGCAAATTGCCCGAAAGGAAAAAAGCTAGCGCAGAAGGACAAGAGCAGAAGGAAAGGCCCAAGGGACCTAGAAACGGGGCTCCTAAAATTCACCAAAGTGTTTAACTAGACCACTAATTGCAAAGCAGCTAATGAGAGTGGGCATCACAGGCGGTGACCTTCAGCCAGGACAGGGAAGCAGGACCCAGTGCTCAGGCCCAGGCCCTCTAACTGCAGACCCTGCTTGGCGGGAGCTCCTCCTAGATTTGGACAGAAGCTTTGCAGACCTTCCAGATTCCTGGGTATTTGGGAAGGGGTTTAAAAGAGGGTTTGGGGGTGCCAGAGGAAAAAGCAAATATGAAAGGTGGGTGCCAGTACCCCTGAAGCTCGATAAGCCCATTGGCTTGGGAGGCTGGGTCCGTGACTATTTGTGTGGATAGAAAACACGTACTGGAAGGACTGGAATGTAAGGCCCTGGGTTCAATCCTCAGCCACCAAAATGAGTAGAAAGGAGACAAAAATCTCATGGGCTGAGAACATCTTGAATAGTCTGGAGACCTCTATTCTTGACTCCTTCTTTAGCGATGTGGTTCTGGCAGCTTTGAAATCAAACGAGACAACAGTATTTACACCGTGGGGATAGATGGAGCACGAACAGGGCTTCTCCCTCCCCCCATAGCCAACCATTCTTTCTTGACCAACGCTCCAACGGATGCATTGGATGAAACCCTTGTGGGCACTGCTCCCTGGAGTTCAGATGAAAAGCCAACCTTCTCATCTCAGGTTGCTGTTTTCCTGTTTTAATTACCAATACACAGCGGCACTCTTCAATTATCTTTTATTACACAGCCCGAGCGGCTCGGCGCTTGAGCTCTCTCCTGCAAACGGGCGCCATCACTCAACGCCTCGCTCCTACAAGGAAATATTTTCAAGTTGCAAGTTACTGACTTTAAAAATAAACTTTTGGAAAAGAGCCCATTTGTGAATTGGGAGTTTTCGATTCTGGCCCCTCAGGGACGTTAGAGAACAAAAGAATCTTGTCAATCTTTGAAATATAGGTTACAAAATATACCCTGAGTGATAAAGCAAAGGGAATGGAATTATTAAACTTGGGGAAGAAAAAAAATGAGAAGTAATTTAATTATGGACAGGGAGCTTGTGGGAATGTGGGAGTGTGGGCTTCCCTCTCACAGATACTGCAAGCCTTGGGATTTGCTTTTACACTAGGGATGCATTTCTGTATGGTATTATTTTGAAATGAATGATTTGTGGATTTTATTTTAAAAAAATTGAACTTTTCCTGCATCAAGATAATTTATATATGAACTGCCTTAGTGAGGGTTTTCATTGCTGTGAAGAGACACCATGACCACGGAAACTCCTTGAAAGGAAACATTTAATTGGGGTGGCTCACTTATAAGTTTCAGAGGTTCAGTCCATTATCATGGCAGTGAGCATGGCAGCATGCAGGCAGACATGGTGCTGGAGCTGACAGTCTTACATTCTGACTCAGAAGCAACAGAAATTAGACTAACTGTCACACTTAGGGAAACTTGAGCGAAAGATACTTCAAAGCCTGGCCCCACAATGACACACTTCTAACAAGGCCACACCTCCTAATATCACCCCTTTGGGGGTCATTTATTTCTCTTCCTTCCTTTCTTTCTTTCTTTTTTTCTTTCTTTCTTTTAGAGAAATCTGGAACATATTTTATTCTTTTAGATGTCTCAAATCACTTTCTTTTTATCTGCACTTAAGACTTTTGATGATTTTTAACTTGCATTTACACACCTGAATAACCTGCATTTACACACCTTAAAATACCTTTTTAGACCCTAAAACATTCTTGGATCCTCACATCTTAAGCTTTCCCATCTTTACATGGGTGAACCTTAAAGTACCTGTTTCCTCCCCATCATTGTGACATCACCTTAACACTCGGGAAAAATCTGCTTTGTGAGATTGTCTCTTCTTGAGTCTGGTAACAGGGTGAACTGTGTCTAAACTTAGAATTGGCTCTAAGAGAGCGAGGCCTGTGACCTGAATTTTTTATTGCTAATTTCTTTATTTTATTTTACTTATTTTTTAATTGTTTTTATTGAGGTATATATTTTTCCTGCTCCCCTCCCTTTCTCTCCCTGTCCCTTCTACTCACTTCCGTGGTCCCCATATTCCCAATTTACTCGGGAGATCTTGTCTTTCTCTACTTCCCATGTACATTAGTTTCATGTATGTCTCTCTGAGGGTCCTGTTTGTTGTCTAGGTTCTCTGGGAATTGTAGGTTGATTTTTTTTCTTTGCTTTATGTCTAAAAGCCGCTTATGAGTGAGGACGTATGATATTTGTATTTCTGGGTCTGGGTTACCTCATTCAATCCTAGCTCCATCCATTTGCCTGCAAATTTCAAGATGTCATTTTTTTCTGCTGTGTAGTACTCCATTGTGTAAATGTACCACATCTTCCTTATCCATTCTTCAGTCAGGGGGCATTTTGGTTGTTTTCAGGTTCTGGCTATGATAAACAATGCTGCTATGAACAGAGCTGAGCACATGTCC